>NC_047515.1:20883718-21483718 GCF_902827115.2 Pseudochaenichthys georgianus
AATAAAAAGTTCATCTTAATCTTAATCTGGTACCCTTTTGTAGTCTTTGTAGAATATTAATTTATTTTCAGACAGACCACTGTTTCGTCTGACCTTTCATAGAAAAAGAAAAAGCTTGACATTTTGGTAATCTTTGGCTAGCATTGATAAGAAGAGAGAAAAAAGTTACTGTATACTCATTGGATGTCTACTGAGCATGTAGGATAATCATGTCGTCATCCTTTGTGTGTACCTTCGGCTGGTAACTTTAGTTTTGACTGTATTGAAGGAAAAGCCGGTTTTATAACTTGATACTAATTGAGTATTGTGAATGCTCATCTTTTATTTTCAGATAAACCAGAGGTGAAGATTGTGGTGACATATCCTGACGGCTTAACCAGAGAGGGTGATAATCTAGATTTGACATGTATTGCTGAAGGAAAACCACAGTGAGTGTTCACCCAGATGGACGCACATCAACACTTCAAGAAAAACTCTTGAAAATATTTTGTCCTTTCTGCAAGTCTGATTATGGACCTTAACCTTCACATTTCCTTGAGCCATTTAAATGTTAGCAGTTGTATGCATGCTGTTTCAAATCCATCATTAAACAGGGCCCGTCGATGGCCTTCTTCTTAGCATATCTCAGATTTGACCTTTATTGCAGTTTTCTAGCATGGATTGACAGCGTCTGAGTGATGTCTGTGGTATTTGTGCTCTCCAGTCCCCATCAGATCAACTGGCTGAGAGTAGACGACGATGTGCCGCCTCATGCTGTGGTCACCGGCTCTGATCTGTACATCGAAAACCTCAACAAGTCTTACAACGGCACCTATCGCTGCGTGGCGTCCAATGCTGTGGGAGAGGCCTACGATGACTACATCCTCTACGTATATGGTATGTGTTAAGCTTTATCGCACTTGATGTCTAAATGCCATCATCACTCTTTTACACTAGGATTCAATCTGTATTGCTGATATAGAAAGGTTTATATACCTAACTGCCTACAGTAGCTTTGGCAGTCGAGGGATTGCATTGGAACTACACTATCAGGATTTACTACAGCGTTTGTGCAACAAACAGAATCACATTTCAAATGTAATAAGATGCAAGGTATTATTGAGAGGAACAGGAAGCTTGAAGTCACAGTAGGTGCTGTTGACAAATCCAGAGAGCTCCAAATATACGTTGAAGATTTGAGCTGCTGCTTTACTTTTAATGTTTGATGAGTTTGAACCGTATACAATAAAAAGTCATGGATAAAGTGGATTTTAACTTTTGACAGCATTTTAAAACCCAGCAGATTTTATATAAAAGAGAATCAGATGTATGCTGATATTGTCATATTGTATGCTGTCATTCAGCAGAACCAATTGGTGCCCAAGAAACCATATTAAACAAACAACATATTTATAAATGTGTTTTTCAGAGGTGTCATGCTAGCTGTTTCCCAATGTTTTTTTTTACACTTTATGCTAAGCTAAGCCAATTTTGCCTGCTGGCTGCATCTTTATATTAGTACAGACATGAGAGCAGTGTCAATCTTCTCATGTAACTCTTGGTAAGAAAGGACCCACATCTCAAACCATTCCTGAACATAGCAACACAAATGCGTATTGACTATTTGGTCTCATATAAAAAATTGAACACTAGATGTCTGGCGTAAAAATGTGGTTTGGTTCTGTTGACATAATCGAGGTGGGTAGAATTCCAATGTGTTCTGCAGCCAACCAGTAAAGGGCAATAAAGGGACCATCTCCCCCAGGACTTGACTTTAAATGCAGCAGACAGTATATTCCCCTCAGTTTGAAACTCAAATGCAGCGACTACTATGAATGTCTCCTCACTTATCTTATTTCTTGTTTTACTCTAAAATGACTGTCAGTCATGACTCATGACACAGCATGTCTTTGTTGTGATTTCCTTGTTTGTGTTCAACACATCAGAATCCTTTAAACCAGGATCAAAGTGTGGGAAGGTGAGCCTCCTCTTAGAGAACAGCCGTGGCCCCCTTCCCAATTATTGTAAATTATTGTTGCTATAATGCAGGGGTATTCAATTGCATTTCAAAGAGGTCCAGTAAGAGAACATTTAATTAAATGCTCTGTTTTCGCTGTCTACCTTTCTCTTTTTTGAGCATGTCATTTGAAATGACTCGCTGCTGTTTCTCTCTTCTTGTCTCGTCTCTGTGTTCGTTTGAATCTATCGTGCTAACTCACTGACTACACCGATTTGATTGGCTGAGTAGCGTCACCTCCTTAAAACATTAAACAATAACTTTTTTTTTGTTCTACATTTTCAACATCGTGGATAAATCCTTATGCTCAGTGTGTTGCTCCCGGCAACACGCCTCGCTGTGTGGAAACTGCCCGCTGAACGGACCTCTGTCGCCTATCAGCGCAACTTAAATGATGCCGTTTAAAAACATAAAAAATAAAGGGCCGTCAGCGAACCGAGCCGGCCGTTCTGTGATTCTCCAGAACACACAGATGGCCAGTCTGCCCCTGGGTGGAGGTGATTGGAATGAGCACTTTTACAGCCTTTTTGGCGAGGTGGGGGAACTCGGTCTCCACAGACAGCTAAAAGTGTGAAAGTGACACTTTACTCGTCTTTTTCTCGTTATTTTTTTTCTCACGCTGCGCCTCCCCTGAAGCTCTCTGGCGCCCCCCCAGGGAGGCGCGCCTCACACTTTGAAAACCGCTGCTTTAAACAACATTAATTTAACACACAACACAACTGAAAAGTGAGTGTAATCACTTCGACTGCAATCACATAATCTGAAATATGTATAACTTTTTGAAAGTAAACCTGACTGTTTAAAGATGCAACAGGCATCTTTTCACTTCAATCCCCAGGGGGGAACAGCAGGGGGGGACTGTTTGAAGTTTTGAAATCATCAGTGACGTCAGTGAAGTACACACTCCTTGGACCTTAATTTCCTGTTTTTGGTGGCTGGCAGGGGTGATGAGAAGTAGGGGGAAATAAATTGCAGCAGGTGCAGCCATTGTTATGGAGTTTTGAATACTCTCCTGGGAGCGCTTGCTCCCTGCTGTTTAGAAGAGCATTTTGTATTTCGCTCCCAAGTTTCAATTTGTCTCTGCTTGTGTGCCAAGAACATTGTTTGACAGTGACCATACCAAAACCAGGAAGGGTGAATCTGCTGTAAAGACTGTCAAGTAATATGAAAAAAAATACATTTTCTATGCTACAACTTGTTTTACTTCAAAGTATTTGTTACTTGCCTCATGTAAAATAAAGTCAAGACATGTCATTTAAAAAAAATAGTGTTTATCTCTAGTAGTCTTTTCAATCATGGCAACTCCAAGGTGCTCAAAAATGTGTTTGTCAAAAACACATCATCCACTTGTAATTATTCAAAGCAGTGTTATTCAGTGTTTTTACACGTCTAAATTAAATATTGAATTAGTCATTATTACAAATACAACAATAATTGTTTCTATTTTGCATGTTCCCCAATCAGCAAGGTGTGATTAAGCTGGCTAACAGCTCATTGTTCTCATTTATGTGATCCCATGCAACAAACCTGAACTGTTGGAAGAAAATAAATTAACATTTTATTTTTGTTTGACAGGCAAATGTATGGCAGTTACTGAAACATCTTTACTTGTGGAAATGAATGCATTCATAATAGTCTAAACCTTAATTCAATTTCACAGGCAGTACATCTAATTTAAACGGAGGGGCATGGTTGAAAGCAGAGGTGTCTGAAAACATGTCAGAAGAAAAATAAGGAAGGGAGTGTTGTTGCAGGACTAATACAGTTTTTATTTTACTCTGTAAGAGTTACCTAGGACTGCATTTCTACACTTGAAGACTTACAAAAACATGCCTCCTAAGATTTAGTGGAAATGCATAATCCCTGGAGTCCAGAATTTTCATAGCCACATTTTTTTCTATTGCATGGAAAAAGTCAAACGCATGAATATATTTTCACACTGTCATATGTCTGATGTTCATGTGTTTATTACACCAGCTGACATGTGTGACTTTGTGCCTGTGACATAGGGTTCCTGTGACTCTCTGCCACCACATGGTTATTCATCATTGTGCTTTGCCAGGCAGATGATGGCATCTGCTTGTTCCCAATGGACCCATAATAATCACTTCCAAACAAAAGGACGGCATATGCTGAAAAATAGCTCACTCAAGGCAGACTTAATAGCTATCTCGACTTAAATCGTAATTGTTGTGTAAGTTGTGTAAATTATAATATAATATTTAATAGTTTTTAACAAATTGCCTATGGGCATTTGAGAGCATGAATGTTGTGGCTACTGCTGTTAAATTAATGCATAATTTGCTACATGGTGTGCCCCTAACACTTGCATACAATAATGAAAAACAATGAGAGGCATACAGTATGTTATCTGGTTCAGTATTAAACACATATATTTGCTTTAAGTGTTTGTGCCTTTGGCTATGACATCTTCAATTAGTAACTTCCTATACACATATTTAAACAATTTCCATTAAACACGTTTTCTCTGGTGTACGAACGCGATGACTTCAGCTCGCTGTAATGAGACACAGGAGATTGGTAAAAGGTGCTCATAACAGTGTATAATTATGTCTGCGACTCCCACTCCTCTTTTCTGGAGGATTTAATGCCAGACAAAATCATGTTGTGGTCCATGTGAGGGTTTGTAGCCCAAGACTAATCATGCCTGCTACAGTAGTTTAATTAGTGTGCGTTTGTGCAGGATAATTTGGTCAGCAATAGAAACTTGTACTATTTCTCATGACTTCAAACCGTTCAACACTGCTACCCAACCAACTAATAACTAATTTGTCTCACAAACACATTTCTTCTCTTATCTAGCTTTTTTACTGTTTGTCTTGCTTCTGCTAAAACACTCCTGTCAACAGAAAGCATTTTGTCTAACCAACTGCACGCCACAGATACCTTTATTTTAATCAGTTGTTTTTGTTCTTGATAAATATGCTTGTGACCATTATTGATAGAGCCAAGCTGAATCGTCCATCAATTCTCCTTCAGCTTTCTGCCACCCTCCACTGCTGCTAGTCCTTCAGGCTCTTCCTATTTCAAAAGGACTAATGACCTTTCACTGTCTGACAGCCCGGACAGGTGTGCAGCCGATGTAAATCCACATAAAATCAGGTCTTTTTGTGGTGTTTGTATTGTATGTGGCCGGTCGAAAGGCTGAGAAAGAGGCTTGTCATGCTGTTTTCCACGTGGGTGTGTCTGCATCAGGCTGTGAATTGTTCCCCCCCGGCTGGTGTGTGGTGTGGGAGAGAGCTGACCGGAGAGAGGCCTGTCTCTCTCAGAGGTGATTATGTGCTATAACTCATATGCTGCCTGTTGGCGGGAGAGCATTGTGCTTTTACTACCACAGTTTAGCCCACAGTTGACTTTTCGTCCCATAAACCTTCCATGAATGTGAAGTCAGAGATCCCAAAGCACTTGAAATTAGAGATTGATCTGGGTTTTTATAAGGGCTGTTTATTTAATTTTACAATAACACAACTATCAAGATTCAGTGGTTACAATTTAATATGTTGCGATAAATTGCTGTTCTTAAATCTTATTTTAGAGAAACTGGATTATATATTTATCGGTTTGATAATATATCATTTATTTATATATTTCACTTTGTTGTGCAATCAGAACAGTAGGATGTGCATTCTCATCTATCAAGCATTAAACTGAAGCACTACTTTACAATACATTGAGTGCTTACAGTACATCTTTGCTATATAAATAGTACTGACTCAGCTAATCTTTACATGTAAATTATTCATTTAAAATCAATGGTTTATGAGAATGTATACAATATCACAAAAGATAACATTGATATTCACTATTTCAGATTTACACTTAAACCCTTAGTTTTGACATGAGCAGAATGAATGGGTCTCCATGTTCTCATGAAAGCTGTTGTGAAGCTGTCCTTGTGAATCACACTGTAGCATCTAATGTGCATCGTAGTGGGCAATGACTATTAACACATCAGCTTGTAGATTATTCTTTCATAAATGCAATAGACAATCTAAAACAATCTCTTAAACAGAAATGTTTATTTTTGTTTTGGAAGACAACCTCTGAAAATCCCCATCTAAAGTGAAACTTTTAAGCAAGAGACAACAAATAGACAAAAGCAAAAACAAATATCTTCCCTGCTGTCGTGTTGGCATGTTTAAGCAGGCATAGATAAACAATTTCTCCTACATTGTTTCACTTTATGGTTACATTTTCTCTTATCAAATTTCTCACTGATACAAATGCTCCCTGAAAATATGGCTTCTCCAAAATACACTCATATTTCAGCCCTTATTATGCCGAGTCCAGAGTCATTCGGGCTGGAAATTGCCCATGGAGAATTCTTGTTCGCCTGGATATTATATGTGCCACATCCTATCCCGGCCTTTGTGGAGACCCTCTTTCCTGAATGGCCAATTTTCCTTTTTTCCAGACACTGACATTTCAGCTATCAGACTGCTTTTGGTCACAGGGAAAGAAATCTAACCCACCCCCCTCTTCAAATACTGTCAGAGGAGATTCTCTGCCTGATACCCCGATACCCCCCTACCGCCATTAACACCACCTCCGCCATACACTCCATCCCCAGCGGCAACATTATGCTGTCCTTGATGTTTTATCATTAGTTTGGGAGTGTGTGGTCCCCCACTGCTGTCTTTTGATGGAGTGCAGACAGTAAAGGCATGGAGACAGCCAGCCAATTTCCCCTGCTGCGACTCTCCCACAGCAAGGGGTCGTGCTATCTTTCCCCTGCACCACAGCCAGGCATATATTCCCCTGATGAGGAAGCTTTCAGCCCTCCTTAGTACCGTAGCATACCTGAATTGCCCTCCATTTTGTCTTTCCGATTATTTTGTTTGGGGTTTAGTGACAGGTCTAATCAGTACAGTGTGGGGCGGAGGATGCTGCTTGGGGCTCTGATGTGCTGCAGCGGGAGACCACCAGAGTGGTTTAATTTGCAGTTTGACATAATTATTGCGAGAGACTGGAAAATAGTAATACCGTTCCATAATTGGCAGATATTTGTTCTCATAGTTAATTAGAAATGTATGACAAAAAGCTCTTCATAATAACATATAATAAACCCTAAGCACAATATAGTCTGAGTGTTCGTATTAATTGGGTTGTTAGCCAAGCTACTGTATAGTGTGTGCAGGATGGTGGATGCCAACAACCACAACTATTGGACGGCTGGCTATGACATTTAACACACACAGATGTTTCCAGAGAATCAAGGCTAATACTTTTGGTGATCCCCATGCTCTCCCTCTAGCACCACCATGAGGTAGACATTTCTGGTATTGAGCTAGACACCTTGTCAACTATTCAATTTATAGCGTTGAAAATTGGTTCACACATTTATCTTGCCCTCAGGATGAATTGTAATAACTTGGTGATCCCCTGACTTTTACTTAAGTGGCACCATCAGGTCATATTTTTTTTATTTGTCCAATATATGGGTCATTACAAATACCTGCAAAACGAATGACATTCCCATAAGCCTCAGCTTTTACTTTACTTTCGTGCAGATTAGCAAATGTTACCATGCTAATTTATTAAGCTAACATGGTGGCAAAGACAAACATTACACCTGCCAAATATCAGCATGTTAGCATTGACATTAGTGTTAGCTCAAAGCTTTGTCGTGCTAGCAGTCTTAAATTATCTCACCCGAGAAGCCAAAACTTCTGCATGTCACATCGTTTTTCATCTTCAATGACTTTTGTCTATTTCTTTACAATTGTCTTCCTTTATTTCTTATACATGTTCTTTATTTGTTATCTTTTCATCTAGATGCTCCCACTACTATCCCCACACCCACCACCAACCCAGTCAACACACAAGGTACTGTATGCCCCCACTACTGTCCCTCTCAGC
The DNA here is from genome assembly GCF_902827115.2 of Pseudochaenichthys georgianus. NCBI lineage: Eukaryota > Metazoa > Chordata > Actinopteri > Perciformes > Channichthyidae > Pseudochaenichthys > Pseudochaenichthys georgianus. Next base: position 20,891,595 of record NC_047515.1, read on the forward strand.
AATCATGTCTGTTTTTATGAGTGTGTGTGTGAGCTGGCATGCATGTGTGATCAGGTGTCCGTGGAGAGAAAGAACGAGGTCTTATACCTGGGTCTAAGAGAGACTGTGGATTGCCAGTTTTAATCAGATAGTGCTGATAGGTGACATTGAAGACAGGCAGCGCGGGGCTGTCAGAGACACCTGTCATAGACCTTTTCAGTCACATGTTTGATCTGAGAAAATGTAAGGGCTTTGCTGTTCTGCTATCTTATCAGCATCTGCAGCCATATCTCAACCGGCCCATCCATCATATTATATGTAATGCTGTCAAAATTATCGCATTAACGGCAGTAATTAATATTTTGAATCAATTGCGTTAAAATATTTAACGCATGTGCAGAATGGCCTGCCCCATACATCCCACCAGTGGCAGCGCCAGGGTATGGCTGGGGTAGGCTACACCCATACCAAGAAATGGCTTAGCCCCACCATGAAAAATGATGTTAAAGTAAGCAAATAAAGTCCGCCAACTCGCGCCGAGAATTGCACAGACAGCAGTTAGTAAGATTGATTTCAGTAGCCACTTGTCTGGAAATACCGAAGACCAGAAATGGTTTTGAAAACTTTTGTCACGTAGTGATCGTCTTCTCAATAGAACATCTTTGATAATGTCTTCTGGCCAATCAGAATCAAGATAACGGCGTGGTGTTGTTGCAGGAAGTCCCGACGGAGAATACCTTTGCACATAACTGGTACGCAGGTTATGTGCGTAATCTGAAATGCATACCGTCACTTGTGTCACAAAGCGCATTTGCGTACCGACGTACGCCTACTTGTGAAGCTTTTCCAGAAGGCGGTTAGATCACCGGACGACAGAGTCGGTCTCCGTGTGCACAGACAGGGCTGCTGTTAACGTCAGCCTGTACAACGGAATTGTGCCAAAACGACGCCAACCGGCTGCGGAGGGAGACTCCCCCCCTTCACTGGAGAACTGCGCTAAAGCAGCTGATCACAACGTTCACACTCTTGCGGCTTTCACACCAGCGCTTTTCCCTTTCTAGCTCCGAGCTAGAGCTTTTCTGGTTCAGCTCCGGTTTCCCTTTTCTGCTCCCGCTCTGTTCACACCGCCCAGAGCCCGACTGGTGCTGCCGCTGCTGCGTCATGACGTCACCGTTTACATCGCTGATTTGCTCCCCAACGGCGTTACGGCGCTCACAACAACAACAACAACAACAACAACAACAACTGTGTCGGGTCGTCGTGTTGCTTTTAATCACACAAAGCCAGATTAAATTAAATAACGACTTCTCCAACCTTATGCTTTTTTCCAGAGTGCCGTGGTTCATTGTTTATTAATGTGTTTCTGCGGCATTTACCGACCGCTGCAGTGTTGGCTGCTCTTCCACGGGAGTTTATTCTCCCGTTAGCTCCCGGTTAGCTCACACTGCAGCGGCCGCTCTGAAGTATTCACTGTCCAACTCACACAAGCAGCTGATACATATCCCCAGTTCCCCTTAAAGGTGGGGTAGGTACGTTTCAGAAACCGGCTCGAGTGCACTCAAATTTGAAAGTACACAGCCGAAAAGAATCCACCCCTTCCTTCAGACTTCCTTACAGAGCACCTCCTCCAACACACATGAACGCGCACATGACGTTGTACTTTTTACAGTATTACTGCTTCCACAGATGACATTTTTGTATGGATTTGTTGTCAAAGCACTTAAGCTATTCATTGCTATCGGATGTTAAGAGCATTCCATGGAATATAACAAAAAGTGTATCTCGAGCCGGTTTCTCAAACTTACCTACCCCACCTTTAAGTGAATGTGTGTCAGTCTGAATTGACGCTGTTTGGCATCACAACGCTGTTATGAAAGTTTCTCTGGTATAAAATGGGTGATGTTAGCATAGCAACCGAAGCTAAACTGACTACTTGCTATTGCTATCCTATTGTTGCATAAACCGTTTTCTACAGGCACATTTTACCGGCGTATTTTTATTATGATTCCAGTTGCGATAGTCGGACACGACAACCTGTGCAGCCCATGTATTGATTCCATCCGATAGCTGCTATAATACAAAACAAAACGTCTGCATCTCTCCACAATGATCAATAACAGTGAACGGATGGTCAAATTAGGTACAAATAATCAGAATCACACAAAGCCTGGTTAGTGTTGCCTGACTTTATAAAGTGTGTTTATAAGTACTACTGCTTGTAGGCAGGCATGACAGTCGACCCATGTTCAGGGGAGGTGGGTTTAGTTTCCTGCACGCCTCGACGTAAGAGAGACTCTTAGCTCCGAAGCTCTTGCCTCTAGACCGACAATTTTTTGGAGCGGGAAGTTACGGTAACCGGATTCTGGAGCTAAGAGGTGGTGCCGCTGTGGTGTGAACAGGAAAAACCGGCACTGTGTGAAAGGGGCATCTGTGGTCACGAAGTACTCCACTAGCCCCCCCCCCCCCCCGCCGACTTTCCTGAAGTACTCCCCGTTGATAGAAATCAACACGTAATGAATTAAGACCCCACGGTTTGATGATTGATAGGTGTGTGGGCTGTCTTTCATTTTGACACACAGAAAAATGTTATAATAAACATACATAGGCCTACTGTATGTTAAATGGATATATCCGCCTTCTTTCATTTATCTTTCCATTCCCACAACAATATACATAAAGAAATGGCATATTTTGGACATAGTTCGAATGGTGATTAATCATGATTAATTAATTTTTAAGCTGTGATTAATCTGAAAATTGTAATCGTTTGACAGCCCTAATTATAATGCAACCCAGTTTCACGGCATTTCGTGTTATAGTCACGACATTTAATCTATTGATTCGTGTTCACCAACACGATTTCCCCCTTTTTTTTTCGTGTCACACAGAACGATTTTAAAAGCAATGTATTTCTATTGGTAGTATGTTTCGTGCCTGCAGCACGTCTTTTTGTCCGTTTGGGTCTTGGAAGACCGGAAGCTGTGGGGTTCATAAAAACATGTTCTTACTCAATAACAAGCCACGATTATTGTTTTTATTTTATTTAAATCGTATAATGTTGGACTTTTTTTGTCGTCTGTGAGGAAAAGAAATGGGGCTCAGAGCTTTTTCTTCTAATTTGTTATTCTTTTCTAAATAACACACTGTTATTTACTCACCAATAACACACAATTATCCTTGTTTTTATTTATTTGTTTAATTCCATAATCTCGGGCTTTTTTGGCGTCCGTCAGGAAATGAATTTCAAAATAAAAATAACCGGAAACAGACGTAGGCCTATAAGGGACATTTCGAGCATCATTGCGATACACAGCCACTGAACTGATTACCCAAGATCCTCAGCTATGGTTTAAGCTCGCTGATTGGATGTTTTAGCCGCAATGCATGTAGGGATATGTGTTAATGCCATATCAAAACCGAAAAACATTTCTGAGTTTAGGATGGCCGAAGACACTACACTACCCATTAGGGCTGCACGATATTGAAAAAAACTGACATTGCGGTTTTTTGTTCCCCTGCGATATATATTGCGTTTTTTTAACCTGTTAAGCCCCAAGGTCCCGGCGGGTACTTTACTTTTTTTTTCACGACACTGTGTCTCAGGGGATCTTAATATTTAAGAACCTATTAATGTGTTATAACAGATTAACGGAAATAATCTCAGCTAACTGACGATCAGTGTTGTGCTAGTTACTGAAAACCAGTAACTAGTTACCATTACTAGTTACTTCATTTCAAAAGTAACTCAGTTACTTTACTGATTACTTACACCAAAAAGTAATGCGTTACTGTGAAAAGTAACTTTTTAGTTACTTAGTTAATGCCCTTATAGCCTTCATTTCAGTACTGTTATTGCATTGGAGAATAATACAATCTGTTGATCAACTTGACATGCATTATATGCAATGTGGATTGCATCAATATTAGCTGGCTTTCCATTTTTGTATATTCTTTCTCCAGGTAGTTGGAAAAAGTTTTCCGTCCCATATGCCGTGTGCCGCCCGGACATGCTATCATGCTAACTAGCTCCCTGAAAGCGGGTGACTCCACTGTAGCAATAGCCTGCATGTGTTCTACAACATACCGTGCAATGGCTTTATCGACTTTTCCCTGGCTAGCAGTCCCTCGGTTAAAATCCAGCCGCTGTTGCTTAGGTGCAGGTGGAGTGGCGTTGGATGAGTCTGGGTCTGTGCCGGTCTTAGTTACTAGCTTCGTCCCAGCATGTTGTTTTTGCAGATGTTTTAAGAGATTTGAATGACTGGTTTGGGCAGTAGATAGGCTCTTTGACCCGCCAGGACACAACTTACATTTAACAGAAACTTTCTTTTCTTTGTGCTCGACAAAAGTGAAATAGTGAGAATATCTCCAGGTGGAGAAACTAGACTTGAGCTCCGCCACCGCCATGATAGTCTTGTTAGTAAACAACACAAACACGCCCACAGCCGGTCTCTGCATTTGACACAGGAAGTATCTAAGTACATTTACCATAGGCTACTGTACTTAAGTACAGTTCTCATCTCTGTTCGCCTGGCTGTTGACTATATAAAACAACTAACGCAGTAACACACCATGTAGTAACGGTAACTGAGTTACTGAAATTAAAAAGTAATGCGTTAGAGTAGGCTACTACTTTACTGCCAAAAATAATGGCATTACAGTAACGCGTTACAATAACGCGTTACTTTGTAATGCGTTAGTCCCAACACTGCTGACGATACAAACCATTTTTACCAAAACAAAACACAAGTCTCATAAGAAGCATCTAAATGACCCCTGAGCGAAAAATGCTAACAGACTTTGGCACAGAACTCAAGATAAAAGTACCCTTATTACTTATCGTAGCTGCATTTACAAGATATCCGATTAAAGCTGAGGTTCCACAGATTATTTAGGTATATAGTATCATCACTGAGGCTGCGGCCCCACGAGGACGAAAACGGCTAAACGCATAGGATTAACGCAAACGCAATCGCAAACGGCTTCCGTCCACATGCAATAATTATCCGGATAGTGTCTGCCCACACGAGACCGCTCCGTTTAGCTCCAACCGCTGGAGAAGCTGCAGTACATATGCAGGAGCCTCTACGTGGCGCTGTAACTTCCTCCACAAAAGCAGCGAAGAAGCATGGTTGTCATGGTTGCCCTTCTGTTTATTCTCCGCGGTGGGGGCCGAGGGAACCGGGCAGAGTTTTTCGCCAGTCAGCGTGTATTAAAGTTGAAATCTTCCAGACACAATTATAAAAGTGCCGGTCAAAGGTCTTCTTTGTTATTTATTGAGCTTTAAAACAAATGAATAACGACTCTATATAATATAATGATAAAATACACGGAGCCTCTCTTTTTCCTCCCTCTCTTCGGACAGCGCCAGTGTCTGTCTCATGCAGCAGCTCATCCAGTAATCAGTGACCCGGCCGACTGTAAAAATAAACATATTTATAACTAGTTTAGGGAGTTTGAGAGGTAATTAAAATAGCTAAGGGTGATGATCTGACTTGAAGTGTGTGTTTTGCTGCAGCGGGAGGAGCTTCAGGTGAGCAGAGCTGCGTGTCTCCGTCCTGTCAGATTAGACTTCACTCGCGAGAGAAAGATAAATAATCTGAATTCAGGGTGCAGTTTACTTTGACGTGGGGGTGAGCAGCAGAGGTGGGGAGAGGCGGGGCTATTGCGCAATCACTATCAGTGATCTGAAAATGTCCGTATAGGGCGCACACACGGAGCTGTTTGACCCCCCAGAGAGTGGCGTATGCATTTCTATCCACCTTGGGACCCGTTGTCGTTTCCTCAGTCGTTTAGTGCCATATTCGGTCGTCCTCGTGTGGCTGAACGGTCTATATGACACTAAACAGTAACGCAAACGACCGAATTCGTCCTCGTGGGGCCGCAGCCTGAGTCATCCGAACTCGCGACAGGGGAAACAAACACAGACATCACAACACGTACCTTTACGGAGCTTCTTGGGAGATCGTCTCACCGTATTTGGATATGCCACAATGTGACATTTCAATACAAAAAACTATCCTTAAAGAATAGATTGGTTTATCAATAGCTTTAGAGATAGAGCAATTTTGACCCTTTTGTCATAACCACTCTGCATTTCATACAAATATAGAGAGCCAATACAAACATACAAAGTTTGAAGCTCAGTGTGAGACTACATCAAAAGCTCTGTGGTTTGCATGCGACAGCTTTCACATACAGTATCCTTCATTTTTACATTTATTTGGTAAAGTATTTGGCTTTTAAATCATTTGCATGTGCATTATGTATTTATTGAAAACTACATGGTCAACTTAAAATTATACTGCTTTTACACCTGGCTTGTTTTTATTTTACCGCGGACAGTCCTTCTTCTACATGTATGTTTTATAATTGAAATATTGAAACTCATTTGTTGTTGTCTCTCTCCTTCTCAAATGAAGTTATCAGCAGTAAGCCAGTGATCATGCTGCATGTATACAGCTTAATTTCAGCTCTCTGACTCTGGGTGTGGCAAACAGGATGTTGCTTTTTTGCCAAAGTGTGCATCACTCTGCATTTTTTTTGCCTAAACTCTGTTCTGAATTTCACTGGTGCAGCCGTCTCCGTGTTTTCTGCTCAAACATTCCAGTAATTTCCAAAAGACGGGTTTGAAAGAGGATTTACGGTGATTTATGCAGTACATGCTAGGAGGATGTAATTGAGCTTTCTTGCCGTTCACTACTCTTCTAAATACCCTGTCACAGGGGCAATGGTAAGCTGACTTGTGGTAGATTGCTTTGCACTACCTTAATCAGCATAACAGCACAGTATAGCATTTTCTTCAATAGAAAAGTATACAGTACAATTTCTTATTCATTGACCAGAGTTTGATTTGGCACTGCCACCTCTACCACTAGCTGCAAAACTCTGTTGTAATCAGGGACCACTGAAATGCTTCTGTATCCTTATTTTAAAAGGTCCAATCTGTAGATTTCTGGATGAATACATTTCAGTGAAACATAAAGATTTTAGAGTATTAGTTATTTGTATTTGCTAATCAAGTGGTTGTCAACGGATCATGACAAAAATAGAAAGAAACAACTTTGAAACATCAGGTGATAGACATCACAGTTTCTTTTCTGACTGTAATTGAAGGTTGGGTGCTTAAACCTGGTTGTAATGTTATATTTTAAGCATTAGCCCTGTATATTTTCTTTGGAGCATGTTATCTATTTGTTTTTACCCTTGACCTTATTTCTATTGTTGTTGTGATGAACATTTGAAATGTCTATGGCTGAAGCTAGTGGGGATCTAAAAAACAAATACACAGTGGATTTAGTTCTTTACAGTTGAAGGGGTTTGAATTCTGACGGTAGGGATACCTTTTATGTATTTATTGGATCACAAGTTGTAGATTTTACATGTTTTTTTTAAACCTGTACTTTGATAACCTCACCAATGTCTGAGTTAAAACCTAAACTTATTACAGGGATAAACTTACTGAATGAACACACTAAGCTCAAAATGCTATAAGCAGGTCCTTTGTAGTATGAAAATAAACTTGAATTCTGATCCTTGTTAGCCCACTGTCTCTCCGGTTTGTGGTTTATTATATATTTCAAAAACTTGGTTTAATTTCCAAAATGCTTTGATTTCACTTGCTAGATTTTCTTCTACTTGCCGAGTTGTTTTTTCCTTTTGTTGCTTTGCGAAACTGAAGCCTAAGTTCAAGACCTAAAAATGTCTTTGTTCAGTGAGGGGGGCGTTAAAGCACTGAATCTCACAGTTGTTTGTGTTCTTTGCTGTTTTATGTTCAGAAGGTTTCACAAGAGTTCATATTGTCAGGTCTTTCAGTGTCTTAAAGGATGCAGAGAGCTGTTGTTTGTGTGTGTAGACCTCATGGGACACCCGTTTAGAGGAACATTTTTCATTTGTTTGAAAGTTTCCAGACCTTGTTTATCTTCATGTGTTCTTATTGCATATTTACGCTTAAAGCTTTTACTTGACATCTGAGTCGCTAGATATAAGCAACCTTCTATCTTACTGATCCAAATACTTTTGACACACCATTCTTATTCTGACATACCACACAATACAATACACAGTAGTAGCTTTCTGAACAAAACATCAATCCTATAATGAATGGAGCATAATATTGTCGGTTCCAGGCTCAGAGAAAGAAAAAAAAATAGTGGTCCACAAGTTCTTTGTTGGTGGCTGTATTTCTTTTTGAGAAAGAGGGTAGAATTTACCCAGAATCCCCAGCTCTGAAGGAATAAAGAGAGTCTGTGGCGATAATGCTCCAGCTCGTCATATGCTCAGAGATGATCCAAGGCAGGGACATGATATCCCGGCTAAGCCTTCAGTAACCCCCCCTCTCCCCCAGCTTGTCGAAAGGAGCCAGAGGAAAGACACGGAACAGGGAAATATGTTGTAGACTTGATTAAAAAGACCCCATGTTTCTGCCGTTCTGCAGTGCAGCGTAAACTGTTGTAGCATGCTACAGTAGGACCTCTGATGAATAATCTAAAAGGAATATAAAAACTAAACATCAGAGAGGCTTTTGGTTGAGATGAGTTAAAGGGGGCTTTCAGAGGGTAACAGCCCTCTGCTTTGTGGATAATACAAGTTGTAAATTAACTGCTAATAAGAGCTTTGCAAACAAACATTACACTGCACATGAACCTGAGTTTGGCCCATATACTGCACCCTTGATAACATTGCAAACCATAATATAGTGTTTTATGGTTTGTTTGGTTAAGCCGACAGGGATTTGTAGATCCATATTACTTTAACATGCAGTGTACAGAATACATACATGACTTTAGGGATATTCCTTTTGTTCTAACAAACACATGGATTTTTTTTCGAAAGCTGAGTAAATCATGTGATATTATCACCAGATGGTGTTTTAGGAATCAATATCTGGCAGCTTTTCATACATGTTTGATTTGCTGTTCCCTCCCTTAGCACTGGTACATGTGAGGTGTTGGAAGATTTCCACTGCTGTTTGGTCTTGGGATTCAAGCCTTAATCCCACACACACTATATTGCCTTCAACAAAGACGTGTTTTGAGTGGATTTAGTATTCAACATAATTAGCCATTACACATTTAATAGCGTTGTTTTAACTCTCACATGAGCCATCTTTTTTTCAAGTGTTTCATTGGAAAGATTAAAGAATCATTTAGAAATGCTAATTACTTTTCTTCCCTTCATATTTGTTTACTCTGATTCCCAATTGAAATTGTGTTTTTTCTGACCCGAGGTGTTCCTTTCTTTCCTTTAAACAGTTAGTAAAGAAAGAAAATACTGCAATGGTCCATTTGAATTGGTCTCCGGGGTATAGGTTAGTAATGCCTGCCCACCCTACAGTTATAAGTGTGTTTCACTGCAGTAATATTGTTTTTAATGGAGCAGTAATAAATGATTATTAGAGTAGGGTAGGGTTTGGAGATTGAATGTGCCATTGAACTAGCCTTGTATCCTCATTTTGTGTTATGTTACTGCAAGAAACTGTGAGCAGTGATTTCTATTATATTGTCAACCTTTCTCTAGCCTTGATCTCCGCTGTGGGGAGGACACGTTGAAGAACAAGTATGAAGTGGAGATGAATGCTAAACTATTTTGTGAAAGGAAGTTTTGCCAATTTCAAAAGATACAATTAACTGACATTTAGGAGTTCAAGTTTGCGATCACAATTCACATTTACTTGCCATTTTATTAGTTGTCGGACCTTCACTTCGATTTCAGCACATTCTCTAAAAGTCATAGCTGTATTTGCACATCATTCTTCGGTTATTACAAAAGGACTCAGGCAATCTATTTATCGAGCAGGCAGTGGCATTGGAATTCAACTGAGGACAATGCGCTCTGTTGATGTTCTGCTATAACAGCAACACAAAAATGATTTGGTGAAATTGCCCATGTATGCTCATCTTGTTACGTTCATTTCCTTTTTTCGTACAGCAACGAATACAAAAGCCACGGATGTCTGTGGTTCAATGTTGCAAAATGGCCATTGATGGTCCTTCAGTTGATTCTGCAGGCAGGCCTGATTGTCCTGCCCCTGTCCGGATGAAGGTTACTGTGGGAGTCTATTCAGTGCTTGTGACGGCTTTGCTCTTTCAATGCAAGAGTCATTGTTTCAATTACATCCATGTTATTACATCTATAAATTGTAAAGTGTTTGTTAGTGGGTAAGTGCTGGTGTATGTGTGTGTGACATGCCTCGTTATGTGAGCAGAAAACTATTTTCAAAAAAAGGAAAAACTGAAATGATGTTCCATTTTATCCGGTGACAAGCTCGCAGCTCTGATTTCCACGCAGACAGATCGGCTGATAGGATGCTCTGTTGCTGACCAGATCGGCAATTAGTCATCCCACTACAGAGACAGAAAGGTGCGACTGTAAAGAATATGCTACTGGCAGCTCAGCGGAGCAGATTCCACCGGCATGCATACACAGGCATCAGTTGGAAATCCTCTTAATTCCCCCATAACTCCCCACGGCTGTGCACATCATGTCAGGACGTTGGGGTGGGTATGTTAGCACTCCCCCATCGAGCCGTAAGCAGAGCTGCACTGGTGGTATGGTCACATTACAGGCATAATCAAATTATACTTATTTCAAGTGTGAGGCCAGAAAGGCTGCTGTTGTATTAAGAATATTTAGACATGGAGTGCCTAAGGGAGTCATACTTTTGATCTTTGGCGCGTTAAAGCAATGAATGACAAACTAATCTACAAAGGAAAAGGCAGGCATGAAAAAAATGATACTTTCTGAAAAAAATGTGTTCTTGTTGAGGTCAGAGATTAGAATCGGTAGTAGCAGTGCTTTGGGAGTCATAACGTTCCTTTTCCCACTGTTACAAAAATGCAGCAAGTGAACAAACTACAGTAACATGCAAAATAACAACACCTGCTACAACAATCGTGAGGTTTTGTTTCAATCTACTGGGACTCTATTGGTCCCTACTGTATGGTCAATGTGTTTGAATTCTAAAGCATTTTGGTAGAAGCATAAAAAATTCAGCCCATTAAAAAGAAAAGATAACCTTGATCTCAATTGTTAGTGTCTAGTCGGACGACTAACAGATATTATTTCTTGAAGAGAATATATTAATGGAGGATGTATGTATTTTATGGTTTTGTGATCCCATTTGGGAATGCATACTGTAGATGCTTGTCATTACACAGAAAATAATAAAAATAGAATGGATTTATAAATAATGAAGTAGCCTGATTTGTTGTACTAAAAACTCCAAACAGGCATTGTAGAAAGAGTAGATTCTACAACGGCCCTTAAAAACACATTTCTATCTGTATCTTCCCAAACAATACATCCAGTCGGCAACAGAGGCTTTTTTATTTCTTAATATGTGTAAATCTGATATCTAATGACATTTTCTGGGAAGATCTTGCTTCAGAGCCTCTGAATATATTACACATCTGTTTTCACAGGCGGAGTAGTACACCTCATGACCAGTGACCTTTATGTTCTAAATCAGCTGACAATACACTTTAGACCTCTGTATTGCATTGCATTATGTAACATGTCTCATAATCTCCTTACGATGTAGTGCCGGCTGCAGCAACACCACAAGATTAATGAAAATGAGCACAACAGTAATGTTTATATTGAATTTGTGGCACTCCCTTGTAATACATACGGTACTAGCAAACAGAAAACTGGTGTTCTGTGGTCGACTTAATGCCTCCAACATGATATGCAACCAACCATAACAGTTGATAATGTAGGTGTTAGGGGATTCTTCACATTGACATTTTAGTGATTGAGTCCCGATGCTTACCCTGGGTGAATTTTTTCTTCCAGTTAAATGCAATTATTTCTCGGTGTGCAGGGACAGCCGAGACCTCGCATGTTTTCTTGCAGATGTGTCAAATGGAGGACAGCGGGGAGCAAGGCAAGGGCAGAGAGTTGTGGGGGAAGAGACTGGACTCTTCAAAGGCCATTTATGAATGTTCATTAGCATGGAGCATAGGCCGTTCCCTCTCCACAGGGAATGAGTGGTGTTACCTGACATTAGCGATACCTATTAAACAAATAGCACCTTGCACATCTCTGCTTCACAAACGCAGACACACACAAACTGCTCAATCCGTGAAGACAAGTCCATTTAGTGTGGTTGCTCAACTGTAACAACAATTTTCCATTAATCTGTTTTAATGCACTTCCAAGACGTCCTTGTTCTGCACTGAACGCAACTTGAATAACATCGTTTTTTTTTAGGTTGAGATGTGAATGTGTCACTTGTCTTGGACCCCTCAACTTGACTTATTACACCCTCACAGTGTTGAGAAATGCTGCACTCTCCGCTCGTCTTTTATCAAAATCATTCAAGTTCAGAGCATGACTAGTGAGATTGATGGGAAATTGAGCTGCTCTCTCATGCAATAAAGAACAGTGCAGCCATTCCCTCGCCTGCCACTCCTCCATCAGTCCAAATGTGCACAGATATAGACTATTGATAAATGCGTCTGAACTATTCTGAGACTGGAAATGTAAAGGCTTGAATTTTGCCTTGTTCTACTGCGGTGCATGGATCAATCTGGCTAAATGCTAGACAGTGATACTCTCTGACACCTGAGGCAGCCACGTATTTCCCTGCATGGGGACACCAGGCCTCCAATTTATCTCCAGACTTGTGTCTATTTCTGATGATTGAGTTCTATAATTTCCAGAAATGGCCTCTTAAATCACAATGTATTTTACAGTGTGTGAACTCTCGATTAAATTGCAGACAGTGTCTACCGTTTCATGGAGAAATAACTGTCTTGAAACGATTTTAAACATTGTTCACTCAAGGGGCTCGATTGGAGATTTCAGCTGTATGAAGCACTGAAAACCTTTGTACCAGAGGGATACAGGTACACTTTGGTTTGGTATGGATAACACACATGTAAGGTGGTGCTAGCAGTGCTGCTCCTAGTACTAGACTCCTGGTACTAGGATGGGTTAAATACAGAGAACACATTTCACTATGTGTGCTGTGTGCTCAGCATTGGTGACCATTAACGAGGGTTTCATCCCTCCCAATTCAGTGGGATTTTGTTACCTTAAAGGACATATCCCAGGCTAGCAGGTTCCCTATTTCTTGTCTTTATGCTCAGTGTGGCGAAGGTGGCTTCGTCACTATGGACTGACGGCTTCAGGCCGGGTGAAATGGCACTTTGTTGGCGTGATTGCACAGTATAGGTTGTCTGTGGCTGATGATTGTGTTCACCTGGTGTCCTGTGTTGTCTCCTCCCCCCTCACCTGTGTCTTGTTGTGATGATTGGAGGGTGGGTATTTAGGCTCTGTTGCCCTGTCTGTTGAGAGGGCTGGGTGTGTGTGTGAGATCCTTGTGGCTGCAGGATGGGTGAAAGGAGAACCGCAGGATTGAGGCGGTGAACTTTGTGCCCATGTTTTTAATAAATGCCCACGCCGGGTTATATTTTTGGATGTTCTGCCTCTGCCTCCTTGCTTGGTCGGGCCGCTCAATTGTCAGCTTCACACTCAGTGAACCGGCCCCAGCTCCATATTTTCTGCACAGACTGAAGAGTGGTATTGGTCATCTCATTTAACTGAGAGAAATTGAATATATGTCATTTCCCAAACATGTTAAATCATTAACTTAAATGCAACTTGATTAGATTTGGCAGATATTAATTTAATTCTAATGATTCAAGGATAATAGGATGATGACTCTATACAAAGAAAGTAATTAGGAATTAGTTTGGAAAATGTTTATAATGTTAAGATTCTCATTCTGGGTATTTTCAAGCTGAAATATTGAGAGCAATTTGTAGGATATATCAGCTAATAAATAATCATTTTAATTGCCTTTGGGAGAAATTAGTTACACATTGTGAAAAATGTACCTTCCTCCACGGACCCACATGTGCCATGGTATCACCGATCAGCATGTTCCTATGAGAAAATAGTCTGCCCGGTCAAAGTGTGCACCTTGGTCGAATGACGAGAAGTTTAATGGTCTAACGAGATGATGCTAAAAAAACTGCAGACAGAACAGGTTCTCTATGTGACAAACAACATTACTGTAAACTAAGAAATGCGGTAACCAAATTGAATAAATGTAGAAAGAGAAAATACTACATGCAGGAAATCAGTGATTCTACGAATGATGGAAAGAAATTATGGAAAATATTGAATAACATAATGGGGATGAACTCAAACATGCATCCCTCCTTTATAGAAACCGAGGGTAAATGCATTACCAAGCCAGCAGATATTGCAAATCATTTTAATGATTATTTTACAAACAAAGTAGATAAGCTGAGGAATGCCATGGGTGCAGTCGAGGACACAGTGTCACATCACATCATTAAAGATCGTGTCATGAGGGAAAAGCAGTGCATGTTTGAATTCCACAATGTTACAGAAGAATATGTTAAAAATATGCTTTTACATCTGTCCGATGATAAATCTCCTGGGATTGACAACTTGGATGGTAAACTGCTCAAAATGACGGCCAAATACATATCCAAGCCATTGAGTCACATTTTTAATAAAAGTTTAGAGCAAGGCGTGAGCCCCGAGATCTGGAAGGAAGCCAAGGTCATCCCGTTACCCAAGGATAAAAGAAAATCCTTTGCTGGTTCCAATAGTCGACCGATAAGTCTCCTCCCAGTGTTAAGTAAATGAATAGAAAAAATAGTATACACCCAAATTCAATACTACTTTTCAAGTAACAATCTGACAACGAACTACCAACATGCCTATAGAGATTCTACACTCTACAAGTACAGCACTTGCACAAATGACCGACGACTGGTTAAACAGCATGGATGATAGGAGGCTTGTAGGAGCTGTGATGTTAGACTTTAGTGCAGCTTTCGATGTAATCCATCACAGTCTGCTGCTGAACAAACTCAAACGCTATGGCTTTGATTCTGTTGCTATGTGTTGGATGGAGAGCTACCTGACTAGGACAAGGCAGCGAGTCTTTTTCAATGGGAGCTTTTCTGAAAGTAAGGTGTTGCAGTGTGGGGTCCCACAGGGGAGTTCGCTTGGGCCTTTGTTGTATTCTATATTCACAAATGACCTTCCTTACGTATTAAATAAGTACAGTGTAATAATGTATGCTGATGATTCCACAATGTACAGTACAGCATCAACATGCAGTGAGTTAAACTACTTTAATCTACTTAAAATAGAGATTAAAGCCATAGCAGACTGGGTCAACAATAACAAACTGGTACTCAACATTGCAAAAACAAAAGCAATGGTGTTCGGATCCAGACATATGTTAAGCAGCAATCCTCAATTAAGCCTGACACTGGCTGGTCAGCCTGTGGAACAGGTAAACGAGACTAGGTTGCTTGGCATTGTTCTTGATTCTGGTTTACGGTGGACAAAGCAAATTGACAGTATCGTAACTAAAATGGGAAGGAGCATAGCTGTGACGAGAACATGTACAAAGTATGTAACACCAACCACTTGGAAACAAGTCATTCAGTCTCTCGTTTTGTCACATCCTGAGTACTGTCCGGTCATATGGTCATCAGCAGCAAAAACACATTTACAGAAATTACAAATAGCTCAAAACAAGGCTGCCAGACTAGCTCTCCACTGTTCGAAGCACACTCATAGTGGAGTTATGCATACAAACCTATCATGGCTTCCAGTTGAGAAACGTCTGCAATCTTGTGTTATCACTTTTCAAAAAAATGTCCAATTTAGCAAAAAACCACTGTATTTGTATGATCAAATAGTTTACACAAGAGACGCGCATGACCATAAGACTAGACAAGCTACATCAGGCCATCTACTGGCAGCTAAACCCAGGACACATCTTCTGAAATCTTCCGTAGCTATAAAGGAATGGAACTCATTGCCAAACTACCTTACTGAAATAGAGTCCAGAGCCTCTTTCAAGAAGAGATTGAAGGGCTATCTACTAATGACCATGTACCCGTGTGAGCTGTGAACCCTAACTTAATTTAATTTGATCGCATGTTGTTGATGATATTGGTGATGTTTTTAATGTTGTTAATGATGTCAGGACTTTTGTCCTAAATGTTGCTGTATATTGTATTATTGTTTTAAGTGTCGGACCCCAGGAAGAGTAGCTTTTGTCGAGAGCAAAAGCTAATGGGGATCCTTAAAAAACATAAACAAACATCGCATTTTTTGTACGGAAACAACATCAGCACTTTTCTTAAACAATGACAGGTGCAAAGAATATGTAGTATTTCCTCAATTTCAAGATTGGTTAATGCTAGAGAAAGAACAAAACTAGTAAATACTATTACGTAGATTTCCGCAGCCTGATTATTTGATCGCCACAGCTTCCAATGGGGTCCACATCTGCGTACAAATAGTATTGACTGGCTAAAAATGGGTTACTGCTGGTGAAATTATTTACAGTTATTGTCTTGTTTTCAGACTCCAGAGCCAGCGATGGGGCACCGCAGAAAATTGACCATGCTGTCATCGGCGGAGTGGTTGCCGTGGTGATGTTTGCCATCCTCTGTGCACTCATTGTTCTTGGTCGATACTTTGCCAGACACAAAGGTAAGGCATTGGCGGCGCAATCGTACTTGATCATGAACACATCTTAGAGTTAAGTGTTTGTTGGTTGCAAGTGGAATGCAATAGGATTGAGGAGCACAAGTGGAGGAAGAGATTTGTTGCTAATTCGTCTGTACTTTTCCCAGGAACTTACTTCACACATGAGGCCAAAGGGGCGGACGACGCAGCCGACGCAGACACGGCCATCATCAACGCAGAGGGTGGACACAACAACTCAGACGAGAAGAAGGAGTACTATATCTAAATCGAGCAGGCCAGGAGAGACGGGTGGGGATGCTGGTGGTGGTGGAGGTGCTTTGAGAGTCTAACTCTGATTTCTTACAAGAAGGCTTGAGGCAGGGAGTGTGAGATTTAAAGAGGAAGAAAAGAAACATGGAAAGTAGGACTGGCATGGCCAAGTGGTAAGAAGAGGCTTTGCTGAATCTCCTATCCGACCCTTCCTGGACTGCTGGGGCCTGTACAGTTCAATTATTTTACAGACAATTTTGTGCCTTGTTCTATTTCTTTTCTTTTTTTTGTATTGTTCCCCCCCTTCACACTTTTCTTTGGATTGTATTTTTGTCATTATACCTAACCTAATCCTTTGATACATTTGGGTTTTGGAGAGTAAATAGTCCTGGTATTTGTGTTCTGCTTTTAGCTCATGTACCCAGATCAGAGGAGCCAGCTCACAGACACTTTTATTATTATTAGTTTGAGTAATCTCAAGACTTCAGTAACTGGAACACAGTGTCAATACTATCCTCCCTGCTGGGTCAACAGTCCTTGCAAATTCCTACCATACTTGTTTTGACATACTTAAGTGCATATTTGATTGACTCCCCTTTGAGGTCAGGTTCACTGTGTTGATTACTAATGTAACAGTTGTGAGTAATCATGCTCATCTTAGAATGTATTTGTTCTTGAAAGTGAAGTAGCAGTGCCGTTTAGTATCATTTCACACCAAACCGCAGTGTACAACTGGCCCCTCGCTGGTTTCAAGACAACATCTGAAATAGATGTGAGGTCAGTTTAGTATTGTTTAGGGTATTGTGGAGTTAGACAGTAAGACATCTTGAATGCTGTAATGTGCCATGAACTAGAGTTCAAATTTCTATAGAGAAAAATCAGAACCAACATATTTAACAACATATAACATGTACTGTCATCTGCTTTCTTTGTTTTTGGAGTCAAGAGCTGAAAAATGTGGTCAGAAAAAACATTAATGGCGTAGTTGGACATTTGAGAAATTGTGCTTTTTTGCATTATTGGCTTGAGTAAAATGGATTCCTCCATCGTGTCTATTAGCTACATGCAAGCTAACAACAAGCAGCCAGTTAGCTTGGCCAAGCATTAAGACTGAAAACAGCAAGAAACCGTTCTGTCAATAGGTATAAAAAAAAGACAACAAACACCCAAGCTGTCATTCCCACACTTTTGTTTTTTGTAACGGTTTAACAAACAAGTTGATACATGAGCTTTGGAGGCGGATTAGTTACATTTGGCCAGTGTCAGGCTAGCTGTTTCTGTTTCCAGCCTTTGTGCTAAGCTAAGCGAACAGTCGGCTCATGTTCATTCTGCCGACATGGTTTGAATGGTTTTGATCTTCGCATTTAAGTATAGGAGAGAACAAATACATGTATTTCCCAAAATGTCAAACTACTCCTCAAAAGCATGTGATCGCTTTCAGAATATCTTTGTTTGTAATTATTTTTGTCGGATTGGACTTAAAACATGGTAAGAAAAGCGGCTAATAAGTACAGAGCCAAGAAGACAGATTATTAAAATGAAATGCATTTTAAGGTCAGACTTTACTTTTAGTATGTACACATAAACTCTGCAGTACCTCAAAGAGTGACGATTCCTGCTGCATAGATAATGAAATCTAATTAACATGTATTAATGCTGGATGTTGGTACAGCCTGCTGTGCGTGCTTTTGGTTTGAAATTGAAATTCTTCATATTTCCATACCACCCACACGGCCGGGTCGACCCTGGACCAAATATAATAATAATGCGAGTGTGCATACAAACAGTGAATATCACTTGTATGAGGCAAAGGCTAAACGTCCACTGTGCAGAGAGATCCTCTCTAAATAATTGATTTAAAAAAGAAAATGATACAGTATATTAACCATTGAATTGGATACATTTCCAGGGCAATGGTTTATTTTATTTTGTTTAAGTTTTATATTTAAATTTGATAATACTGTTCAAACAAAGAGGAATTGTTACACTTTCAATAACAAAGTTTCCTTTCAGTGAGAGTAACTGACCATGGTATGTCCCTGTGAATACCTGAAGAAAAAACATATTTTCACTTAATTCCTGGCTTAGAAATCCTTGCCTTGTTTTGCCCTTGCCCATACACAAGTGTAAAAAGTAATTGAACATGTGAATCAGTTATATTTCCTTTCTGTCTGCAAAGACATTTTACCTTGGGGCTTTGATAACTTGTAAGGACTGAGGGCCTCACAAGTTATCAAAGATTTGCGTTGAGCTTTAGACTTGGTTTGCGGAAAGATCATTTTCTTACTGTCATCCAACAGCCTCAAACCTTTACAAAGGAGCCGTCTACTGTCACAAATGTATTTTTTTCCCCCACTAACACAAATCAGAAGATCCTGTACTTGCTCACAGATACGCAGTGTGCACACCGTGCAAGCTTCATGCCTCCGAGTCTGTCACAGCTAGAAGCCTGTTTGGTAATTAGAAAGGGATTTCATTGTGTTACCTGAATAAGACAAAAAAAGAAAACTGTAAATGTATTGTGAAAAAGGATAACCACTGCCTTAAAGCTATCTCTTGATACTCATTAAAAGAAATGACTGAAGGACTTTATTTAGTGCCTTCTATTATTTTGAGGCATATGGTTAGTATCTTACAGTATCCTCATGTACACTCTTACAGTATATATTGTATATGTCTCTCCTTTTTAACTTACAGGGCCAATTCTCATCCAGGTTGTATGTATTCAACCAGACTTGCATCACAATTACCGCCTGGAGCATAAAAAAGCTTAAATGAGTTAAAAATATATATATTTCTTTGTTTATCAGGGTGGTGTGGCAGCTTCCACTAACTACAATGTCGTAAGCCAGGGTGTAGTATTTATTTTCTTAATGAGTGATCGCAAAACAAATTCAATTTGGTCATAATTATTTTCTCTGCTCTACTTCACTTGTTATTTATTTGGATATCTTCAAGGACACGGCTTGCTATTAATGTCAGACAGGAATATGTTACAAAAAGCTATAATAAGCTACAATAAAAGTTCATTTTTCAAGATTTTAATGGAGTTTTGGTGTCATGGAAACAGCTATGTGCATGACATTTTATTTTGAGGGTTGATATTTATCTTAAATGGTTTTGAAGTGACTTATTTTAAATCAAGGAACATAAAAAATATTGTCGAAATAATTTTAATCCAATGTTTTATTTGTTTTAAATATTTGATATCTAGAATGTTTGTTTTCACTCTCTCAGGTTCATGAGTGTTAATAGTTGTGTTTTGTTTTTTTGCATCTCAGGTAGAATGCAAATTAAATCCCCTCCCAGTATATACTGTAGTACCACAGCTATTCAAACAGTTACGAAATCACAAGATGTACATGTTTATTCCGATTTCTACATGTTTGTCTTCTTAATATGGTGCACTGTTACAGTAAACGTTAAATATTATTTTGCATAGACCTAGTTCACAAAGAAATAAAACTAGATTTGTTAAGCAGCCGAACATGATGTACAGTCAGTGTCAACAAAATCACAACGATGTTCATGAAACTTCTTCTTCTTCCACCAACACTTTGCTCATACAGTATTGGTTATTTAGTCATTATAGGGTGTGACCACAAACAGTCAATCAAGCATCTGTTTGTATTCATTCAGTTCAGGCATCATTTTGATAGATGAAAAGATGGTGTATTTACTGTGACATTACATTTTATGAATGATCTGTAACATGTCTTGGATATTTGGATTACACTCATGTTTAAAGCCCTGACTGGGGAGGGGAGTGTGTGGGGGGGAGTGTGGGGTTGTTGGTTGTTTTATTACACCCAAAAATGTGTTGTTTTTCTTGTTAAATCCTACATTTCTCTCATTACCCAGGTGACATGTTTTCCTTTGTGTAGTGAAGAGGATGTTTCTCATACGACCATGCATATTTTGTATTGGTTCACACCAACATTTTTACAAAAGAAAAAAAAAATCCGAGGAGTACTTGTCTTAATAAAAGATATCAATGTTTAAATGTGCGGTGTTGTTGTGAATTGATCAAAAACGTGCATTTTCACTTTGTAGTCCCGTGTTGCTTGGAGATGCAAGCATCAGCATGTATTAACTGGTATTTGTTGTGAAATTCACTCTCTCCCTGTTTTAACGTCCTGAATACATTAGCTGGATTAAACCTGTTCACTTCACCTTGAGCTGCTGATACTTGTCAAACTCCCAAAGAGGAAGAGCTCAAGCAGAGGCAAACATTCTGTACCGACTTATATTTAATGTGCAACAGCAGCAATCTGAACTCCCATCAGAGTCTGACACATGCACTGTGGTACAGATGGAGGGGAGAAACGTTTTAAATGACACAATGACTGACACGACAGGCTCAGGGGCCCCTGTTAAGATTTCCAGCTGAACACGTAGATGCTAGTGATTTGACAAATTGATAGGTATTTCGAGGAGCAAGGCTTAGTTCATAACCATAAGCATTTCTGTCATCATAATTCCGTCAATGCCACCATTTGCCATTACTTTAAGTGATTCATCCCGGGGAAAGGTCAATAACATTATTCAAACTTTAATGGGAATAGTTTAACCTTAGAAATCAGGCGCTTGTCCGTCTACTCGTACAATCATTGAAATATAATTCTTCCCCAAGGGTCTTTAAATACCTGCCTATTGCATTTTCGAACATGACAAAATAATGTGATTTTCTCTGTATTTTGTAATCTTTTAGAGGTTAAACACTTGAAAATGCTGATTAAAAGCGGTAAGAAGGCGTTTGCTGCTCATCTGAACCAGCTGTCGGTGCATCCTGAATGCATGAATGTGAAAAGGTGATGTTTCAGTTAGATAATACTAATCACATTTAAATGTTCAGTTTTAATTTGGAATGACATGTTTAAATGTAATTAGCACAATGGGGAAATTGAGAGAGAACGAATGTCTGAGCATGGCTTGTTTAGTTAGCTAATTGATTGATTGAGATTGATGGCATGTAGCACTTGGCTTGGCTGAGGTATAATTAAATGATGTGGGAATACATGTAAATAGTGAGTGAACAAAGGCAAACACAACAAGCTCCGTCTGAACACACATCTCCCTCTATGTTCGCTCCTATCTAGCATACTTATTGGACTTCCTATTTTGTTTGATGATCCAGTTGTAAAGAAGAGATCAAATACCTCTAATTTGTCGCTTTTTAAAACTACATATTTATTCCTCACAGAGAACAGTTTGCTGGCTTTTTGTACAGAAGATTTAGACCATATATATATATATATATATATATAAATATACAGTATAGGGCTGTCAAGTTAACGCGTTAAACACGCAAAAAAATAATTAACGGCACTAATTATTTTAACGTGATTAACGCATGTGTATTTTTTTTCCTCGGCCGCCCCGTAGCTTCAGAGCGCATCGAGTTTAAAATACCATCTACAAGCTGATGCTGACAGCCCCGCTCCTGCCGCCCGCTTGTGGCAGACCACACTTCCACGCTCACCGGCAGGCACCGACTGGCCATCGGGAGGACCGGGAGGGTGTGTGTGTATGTGTGGCCCGAGCGAGCGCGAGAGAGACCTTACGTGCATTGTTGTTGTTAGCATCTGGTGCGAGCTAGCTGCGCTAACGGATATAAGGAGCTGTTTAAATGAAAACAGAGGAGCGACATTTCGCCACAACTGTGCCGAGCACTTGACTTTATGCAGGAAGCCAGACAGTGGGACATTGTACGAGAAGTCAGCACAATCAGCAACATGATTGCAGCGTCCAGACAGCTCCCGTTCGAGCATATGCCTTGACACACACACACACACACACACACACACACACACACACACACACACACACACACACACACACACACACACACACACACACACACACACACACACACACACACACACACACACACACACACACACACACACACACACACACTGTATTATTGTATGAGAGAGGTTCCAGGTTGAATTGAGGCGAATATTTGTAATGTTCAGAGGTTGTTGTGTTTAATATTCATGAGAATATTTCTCATTGTTCAAATGATAATAAACATTAGCATAAAGCATATTTGTCCACTCATATGTTGATAAGAGTATTAAAAACTTGGAAAATATTCCTATAAGGTACATTTAGAACAGATAAAAAATGTAATGTAATTGTAATTGCTGCATTTTCAAGTAAAATGCTCATTAATACAGAAAATACTGCTGTTTTCTGGGATGTACAACACCCAGGTACGCTTAATTCCCATTTATATCTGCCATTGAGTCATGTTTTATTTGAATTTATTTTAAATATCAACACTATTGACTTCATAAAAGTTGATATTGTTACAGCCTTTTTTTTACATCATTCAACTGTCACTGCTTTGTCTGGTGAAGTTTTAGTAAACGTTTTAACTTCAACAACAAGCCATACATTTCATCTTTTAATTTAAGCTGGCCTGTTCCTCTCTTCTAACCCCACCACCACCGGCACCAATACTTGGACCACAGCAATCTTTAAACTACGCCTTGATTTGAATTTGAACAACAAAACTGTGAAGTTTCATGATTGTTTCTTGCACTCACAAAAATCTGTTTGCATACAAACACACTGGTACACACACTGACCAACACTGTGAGTGTTCACACCATAGCAGTCACAGTCGGTTACAAACTCAGGCCATGCCAATCTAAGTGTTCGATATGTAACTATATTATTGTTTGGTGGTGAATGGCGAGTTATTTTCTGTGAAACGGATGATCTGCAGTAGGCATCTCAAACAATGAGATGAAGGACAAGCACCCGAAGCTTGTGATAACCACAAGACAATTATCTTAGACTGCTACTGTATAACTGAGATAAATCTGCATTAATTAAAGCACACACAACCAGCCAGTTAATCCTGTCTGAAAGTGTCAGGGAGAAGAGACGTGTGTTTGTGAAGTGATTAACTCTAAACCTGAAAGATGCTGTGAACAGCACTATAGGCTCTAATGTCAGCGATGTTGCTGCTTGATGTTTAATACTCTGATGCTTAATCAGAGATGGATGTTTACCAGAGGGAGGAAATGTGCAGGATGTTGATGTTGAAGTTGTAGGTGTGATTAATTAGAGAAAGCTATAAAAAAAACAACGGCCCACCCCCGCCCACTCAAAAAAAGGAGGTTGCGTGTTTCAGACAGGAAATCGGTAATTATCTGCTGAGCCTGAGCTTCAAGCAGCATCCGCTGAAGTTCCCTCAACTGAATTTCAAGGTGACTCCTCTTTTCTGCAGAAGCAAAGACAACTTTTATTTTTCCAAATGTACATTGATGTTCCGCTTCATAGCCACCGACCAGATACAATAGGCAAACATTTCCCAATCTTCCCTCATCTTTTATTCTGCCACGTCTGCATGTAATCTTTCTATCATATTTAGCATAATTAATTTACATTTAAAGTCATTTTTAATTTGAGATAGCTGTTCCCGATTATCTTCTCGTGATGGTCGTGAAAATGCTTTTGTTGCTTTACAAGTTCATTGAGACACCCAGCTTCTCTCTGCAACGCCTCGAAGGATGTTTTTCCACTTATGTTTTGTGTGTGTTTCTGTTCTCAGCATATGAAAGTGTTCTAGTTTTGTGGGACAGCCTGTTACAGTGTTACAAAAAGGTCTGTACACAGCCGTGAAGTCAGTCACAGTGAGCTGCTGTAGAAACATTGCCACCTCAATAATTTATCACTCTGAGTCTATTTTCACTTATTAAATTAATTAGTAAGGTAATTCAAAGCTACATGCTTTAATTAAATGTGCATTTAATTCAAACACAGGGCTTTCACCTGGAATGAAAGGCATCATGGGATGAAGTGTATCAGCTTGAATGAGCTTGACTTTAAAATTCAATTCCATTTGGGAAGATGTGGATAAGTTCAAAAGATTATCTGTTTCATGGTCTGTGACCATTGCAGTCACTCTCTTTTGAAATAAGAGGTGGAGATATAACACTGCACTGCCTTACAAAGACAGGAAATTATCTAGAGAAACAATTAAAACTAAAAGGTTTGAAGGTTCTTCAAATAAGTATTCATAATTATCAGACTTTAAAATTACGGGTGATTATCTGCTGTATTCAGCATGTTCATTTTCAATATTTGTATTCTGAACAAGACCTACAGCCTACATTAAAGACAACGCATTTTAATACATCTCTGAATTATTTGTATATGATTGCCTGTGAATAAAAACATAAAATAAAATGTGCTACTTTAGCTTAGATCTGTTTCTGTAGTCTCAGTCAAGTCTCAGCACTATCTGGTTACACATCACAAGTAATAGCCTATCAACACTGAATGCTATTGTGTCACAGATGGGCAAAGACAAACGCTGAGTGAGCATGGCTGTATTTCCATGTGTCATATTCTAGCCACTTAAACTCCTGCTTCCATTCACTCCTAAATCTTGGTTGACACCTTCATTTTTTATAATCCGCCACATATTACCTACCTATCAGCTGTAGGCTTGAGATCAGACTGGAGACTTACCCACTTCAAAGATGGCTTTTAGCTCGGGATGCACAGACACATCGGCCAGACGTTGGCATCGGCCCATGTTTTAGCCCGTTTGTTTGTTTATGTTTTGCTCGCTGACTGGAAGAGGTTGCGTCAGCATGACTTTTTGGATTTATGACAGACAAAATCTGAAGTCCATCCTTCATTTTAAAGGATTGGAACAGTGACTGAGGCGATCTGCTGTATCTACATACCTCCTGTCCTCTGAGTTAGGGGCTGCTCCTCAGGGTAGTGCATGCTGCGGGATTTCCACCTTGTGTAGTGAGTGTCTTTAGGATTGGTTAAATGTCTAATATCCAAAGTTCAGAGAGTGTTTTGACTTCTGCTCCCTTTGCTGGCAGAAATGTTCACAACTTTGTCTAAACTGCTCATTGAGTCTGCAGAGTGTCAGTTAACAGGGACCCAAGAAGTAGTCTTTCTGTGGCTAACACACAGTCACAGCCTTGAACAATTAAATATCAACAATGCAATTTTACAAGGCACACTGACCGCAGTGTAAACATATATAGCGAAACATAGGCATTGTTATCGGCAGAAATGTTCCTTTAAATATCGACATTGCACTGGATATACAATTTGACATTGGTGCATATATACTTAGTTTTTGCCTTTTTACTATATTCCTACTATTTAAATAGAAAATGGACTTCATTAACGCTTCTCTAGTCATTGTGATAACTCAAAGCGCTTTACAACAAAAACGCCTGCTGAGAAGCCAACTCTGGTTATTGGTAGCTCTATTATGAGACACGTGAATTTAGAGACCGAAGCCTCCACAGTCACATGCATTCCGGGGGCCAGAGCGGGCGACGTTGAGGCGCATCTTAAACTGCTGGCTAAAGATAAACGTAAATACAGTAGGATTGTTATTCACGTCGGTGGTAATGATGTTCGTTTACGCCAATCAGAATGCACAAAACTTAATGTGGAGTCGGTGTGTAGTTATGCTAAAACAATGTCGGACACCGTAATCTTCTCTGGTCCCCTCCCCAATCTGATCAATGATGACATGTATAGCCGCATGTCATCATTTCAGCGCTGGTTGTCTTGGTGGTGCCCAGCAAACAATGTGGGCTTCGTAAATAATTGGACAGCCTTCTGGGGAAAACCTGGTCTGATTAAGAGAGACGGCATTCACCCTACTTTGAAAGGTGCAGATCTCATTTCGGCAAACATTTCAGGGCTTTGTGGACGTAATCCATGACAAACTGGAGTTGAGACCAGGAGGCAGAGTCGCAGTCTTACACGCTTCTCTGCGCTCTCTCCTAGGCAGTCACCCATAGGAATCCCGAACCCAATAAAATACCCAATATTAGCGGTGTGTGTGTCTGCCCAAGGACAATTTAATGTAAAACCTAATAGAGGTGTCATACATAATAACCTAATAAAAGTAAATGTAACAACTACTACAGTGCAACAAAACAGGAAGATTAAATGTGGTCTCTTAAACATAAGATCTCTAGCATCTAAAGCAATATTGGTAAATGATTTAATATCAGATTATAATATTGATATATGCTGTCTCACTGAAACTTGGTTGAGACATGAAGAATATGTCAGCATAAATGAGGCCACTCCACCCAGCCATGTCAACACTCATATTGCTCGAGGCACGGGCCGAGGAGGTGGAGTTGCAGCAATCTTTGACTCAAGTTTACTTATCAATACTAAACCAAAATGTAATTATACCTCTTTTGAAAGCCTCGTTTTTAGTCTTACGCATCCGACCTGGAAAACTTTGCAGCCAATCTTATTTGTTACAGTGTATCGTGCACCAGGTCCTTATTCAGAATTCTTATCAGAATTCTCTGAGTTTTTATCAACTTTGGTTCTTAAAACAGACAAAGTAATTATCGTAGGTGACTTTAATATTCATGTTGACGATGATAAAAATAGCCTTACTGTTGCATTTAACTCTATATTAGATTCTGTTGGTTTCTGTCAGAGTGTAAATAAACCAACCCACTGTTATAATCACACTCTCGACCTTGTTCTGATTTATGGTATTGAAATTGAGCAACTATTAGTCGAACCGCATAATCCTGCTTTATCCGACCATTTCTTAGTAACTTTTGAAGTACTGTTACTAGACTACAAAGCATTAGTCAAAAGCTCTTGCAGCAGAAACCTATCTGTTAGTGCTATAGCCACATTTAAGGAAGAGATTCAACCAATACTTAACTCGATAGCATGTCTGCATGTAGGGGAGGAAACTTATACAAAATGTACACCACCCCAAATTGATCATGTTGTTGATAGTGCTATAGATGCGCTGCGAATAAAATTAGATTATGTTGCTCCTTTGAAAAAGAAGAAAATAAAACAACATAGATTAGCTCCATGGCATAATGCCGAAACCCGCAAAATAAAGCAAAAGTCTAGACAACTTGAAAGGATATGGCGTTCCACTAAACTTGAAGAATCTCGTTTAATTTGGCATATTACTCTCAATGAATATAAGAAAGCACTGCGTAAAGCGAGAGCAGCCTACTACTCTTCATTAATAGATGAGAATAAGAATAATGCAAGATTTCTTTTCAGCACTGTAGCCAGGCTGACAGAGAGCCACAGCTCGATTGAGCCTTCTATTCCCTTAGCACTCAGTAGTAATGATTTTATGTGCTTTTTTAACGATAAAATTGTTACTCTTAGAAACAAAATTAATGACCTCTTGCCTTCGACCAGTATAGTGTTATCAACAGCTCCCGAAATCGTAAGTTCTAATATTACACTAGATAGTAAACTAGAATGCTTTTCAGCCATTAACCTTGAACAATTACATTCAATGATTCTCTCTTCTAAACCATCAACGTGTATGTTAGACCCAATTCCAACTAAGCTGTTGAAGGAAGTTTTTCCATTAATTAGCACTTCTTTATTAAATATTATGAATATGTCTTTATTATCAGGCTATGTTCCACAATCATTCAAAGTAGCAGTGATAAAACCGCTTCTTAAAAAGCACAACCTCGATCCAGAGGTTTTAGCCAACTATAGACCTATTTCTAATCTTCCGTTCCTCTCAAAAATTCTTGAGAAAGCGGTCGCAAAACAGTTGTGTGATTACTTAAAAAACAATGATTTATTTGAAGATTTTCAGTCTGGCTTTAGAACACATCATAGCACAGAGACAGCTCTGGTTAAAGTCACAAATGATATTCTAATAGCCTCAGACAAGGGACTTGTCTCTATTCTTGTTTTGCTCGATCTTAGTGCTGCATTTGATACTATCGACCATGATATCCTATTGCAAAGACTAGAGCACTTAGTTGGCATACAGGGAACTGCTTTAGGCTGGTTTAGGTCCTATCTATCTGAACGCTCTCAGTTTGTACGTGTTAACGATGAATCTTCCACGCAAACCAAAGTTAGCCATGGAGTGCCACAGGGCTCAGTGCTCGGACCTATTTTGTTCACATTATATATGCTTCCGTTAGGCAATATTATAAGGAATCATTCTGTAAACTTTCATTGTTATGCGGATGATACTCAACTATATTTATCAATCAAGCCTGATGAAATTAATCATCTAAATAAAATTCAAGACTGCCTTAAGGACTTAAAAACGTGGATGACCTTAAACTTTTTGATGTTAAACACGACCAAAACTGAAGTTATTGTACTTGGCCCGAAGAATCTACGAAACAAATTATCTAAAGACATACTAACTATGGATGGCATTAATTTGGCCTCCAGTGAGACTGTAAGGAATCTTGGTGTTATATTTGATCAGGATTTATCCTTTAACGCCCACATAAAATCAATTTCAAGGACCGCCTACTTCCATCTACGTAACATTGCAAAAATCAGGCATATCTTGCCTCAAAACGATGCAGAGAAACTAGTCCATGCATTTGTTACTTCTAGGCTGGATTATTGTAACTCTTTATTATCAGGGAGTACCAAGAAGTCAATCAAGTCGCTTCAGCTGATTCAAAATGCTGCGGCTCGTGTACTAACCAGAGTTAGGAAAAGGGACCACATTACTCCTGTTCTGGCTGCCTTACACTGGCTCCCTATAGAACACAGGATAGAATTTAAAATTCTTCTTCTCGCCTACAAAGCCCTTAATGGGCAGGCGCCATCTTACCTTAAAGAACTCATTATACCCTACTGTCCTACTAGGGCATTGCGTTCCAAGAATGCAGGGTTGTTGGTTGTTCCTAGAATCTTTAAAAGTACAATGGGAGCCAGAGCCTTTTCTTATCAAGCTCCACATTTGTGGAATCAGCTTCCAGTTTGTGTTCGGGCGGCAGACACCCTATCCGTTTTTAAGAGTGCGCTTAAGACCTTCCTTTTTGATAAAGCTTATAGTTAGGGCTGATTAGATTCAGCCCCTAGTTTTGCTGATATAGGCTTAGTTTGTCGGGGGACATCTTACTTCTTCCTTCTCTCTGTCTATACCCGTGTACACTCATGTTCCGATTAACCCAGCTTCCCCAAATGTCTTTCTTTTTGGTGTCTATATACGCTGGGATCCGGAGTCATGGATGATCCTGCGGTCCTGTGTCCTGGATCGCGAGCGCTGGATCTTGAGTCGTGGCTGTGGTCCTGGATCATAGGTCCTGGATGGATATCCTCGTGGATTCATCTTCCTATTATACACACATGCATTTCCAAACATTTGGACTACCTATGTTGCAAATGTATTATCTTTTCAATTTACACACGGCATCTATTGCACGTCTGTCCGTCCTGGGAGAGGGATCCCTCCTCTGTTGCTCTCCCTGAGGTTTCTCCCATTTTTCCCTTTAAACTGGGTTTTCTTTGGAAGTTTTTCCTTGTACGATGTGAGGGTCTAAGGACAGAGGGTGTCGTATTGTCATACTGATATTCTGTACACACTGTGAAGACCACTGAGACAAATGTAACATTTGTGATATTGGGCTATATAAATAAACATTGATTGATTGATTGATTGATTGCTGCTCGTCCCTGTGCAAACATCTTGTGCTGGTAGAACCTCATCAAGGAGAATGCCAGATCCTCCCAATGGTGCCAGCTGTTAATCTGTTGGGTAATGAGGGTTTATAGGATTCTCACATTTTAACTTTTAAAATACTATCCCCCTTGTACTAACCACAAAAGGTTAAAATATTCATTTAGGTCACACTAATGCGGTTTCTAACATCCATTATAAGCACTTCAATTTAAATCAATGGTTATGCAATTGTCGAGTCTTTAATTATAAAAGATCAACCAGATTGATCTACAGTAACATGGAACAAACTTTAGACTACAAAACGGGGGGTTACGTATTGTAACCCTAGTAGATAAGCACAGGCGGAGCCCTCTACTGGACTCAATAGCCGCGTTCACACCGGAGTACTTTTCCCCTTTAGTTCCGTTAGTACCCCTTATGTTGCCTTCACACCAAAAAGAGTACTTAGTGCCGAGAACTTTTACCCCCATTTGTAGTGCCTGCTAGAGAGGTGGTACTATCCTGGGGGTTAAAAGTGCCCCAGTTCTGATTGGCTGGGCGAATTGCAAACCACGCCCTGTAAAACTCTGAAAAGTTTTGTGAAGCCGCCATTGTATTTGTGGCATTAGCATTAGCCCCGCGCACCAACGGAGAGAGAATAACTTATGGCAACACAAAAAAAACATGGGAGCGGTGGAGTGATGAGGAGGTGTCGGCGTTCTGGCGATTTACTCGGAAGGCTCGAGTAAATGGAAGGCAGTAGAAGCTGGCTGCCGGGACCGGTTCTGGAGCAAGGACCATGGCTGCTGGGGCCAGAACTGGTTCTGGAACCATGGCCCTTTGGGCTCGTGCTGCTAACCTGGCCTTGCGACTCCTTCCTTTAGGAGCCGTTTGGAGGCTCCGTGGACCTCCAAAAGCCAGACGAGTACCAGCGAATGGCTCCTGGACTGTAGCAAACACTGGGGCAGAAGCCAGGTTTGACTCCAAACGGACCACACCGATGCGTGTGGTGTCATAACGGGAGTTGGGAGGCCTGGGGCTGTCAGGCAGGGGATAACACACCATGAGGAAATACAAAATCCCGCCCGGCAAGAATCTCACCAAGCTTGGTTTCTCCATAGTTATCTGGTGCGCGGCTGCCAGAGCAGCCTCTCGCTGCTGAACCCCGGACACTCCCATCCATTGATCAGAGCAGGTAGCCAAAGAAAAAGTAAAATCCAACAATTCCTGCTCAAAAGGATCTGCTGGGCCCATATTTGGTGTGTTCCTTCTGTCAGGGTTGAGTGAGGCAAGCAGGACCCAAATGCAGACGAACAGAAAAAATACCTTTATTTCAAGGCTACTGGAACAAACTTCGACAAAACAGTACTTTCACCCCGTGAACAACGTCCAAATACGACAAGGAACTCACAAAGACTAACAGAAAACACAGAACCTAAATACACCCAGGACTAATCAAACAAACAAGAGACAGGTGAGGAGGGAGGAGAAAACACAGGGGCACCAGGTGAACACAGTCAGACAACTAGACACACCAGGGAAACTAACGACAGGAGGAAAAACACAGGGAAAAGGACCAGACAATATACCAAGAGGAAAACATGACAGGGAGAACAGCAAAACACCCAAAACAAGACAAGGCAAGGCAGAGTGGAGGCAGATCCTGGAAAGATCAAGGCTGTGGTGGAGTGGCCAACCCCTACTACGAGGAGGGAGCTTCAGAGGTTTCTGGGCTTCGCCAACTTTTACCGCCGTTTCATCAGGAACTTCAGTAAGGTTGCTGCACCCCTCTCAAGACTCACCTCTGTCAACATTAAGTTCTTCTGGACCCCTGAGGCTAATGAGGCTTTTCGCAAGCTCAAGTCCCTGTTCACCTCTGCTCCCATCCTCATCCAGCCAGACCCTGAGAAGCAGTTTGTTGTGGAGGTTGATGCGTCAGACACTGGGGTGGGTGCTGTCTTGTCGCAAACAGCTGGTCCTAATAACATCCTCCATCCTTGTGCCTTCTTTTCACGCCGCCTCTCTCCTGCTGAGTGTAATTATGATGTTGGAAAGTCCAAAAGGCATCACCAAATATTCGTAATGTCCCGTAGGTGTATTGAAACCTGTTTTCCACTCATCCCCCTCCCGGATGCACACAAGGTGATATGCATTCCTTAAAAGAGCCTGTGACACGGTTTTCCCCCATCATCCAAACCCATCAATTTGAGTAAATATTGTCCCCTTGAAAACCGTTACTGAACTGATTTTGGATATTTGTACTTTGATAACCATTAATCTGCCCTTCAATGTTGACAATTTTCTGGATCTTCTCGCGGATTCTTCAAGTCCCGCCAAATGATGGGTGACGTCATTGCGGGCACAGCGCTCCAGCTGCACCATTCAGCATCCCAGCTTCTGCATGTAAACGCACGACGGTGCACACAGCAGCAAGCGATGACAGCGATGACAGTTTGAAGGATCGGTTTATGTTGTATCTGTTAGAAGTTTAGGAATTAGGTGCGTCAATATGGGCGATCATATGGTCATGTAGCCAGTGGTGGAATGGGACTAAAAATCATCCCGGGACTCTCGACCGGCCCACTTCGGTACCGCTAGTAAATTGTCAACGGGGGGAGTGGGGGATGTCAGGGGCGGCGGGTGCTGTAGATAGTAAATGTAAATATGTAAATATTTGTGTCACTGCATCCTGGTAAAATACAAATATAATGTATAATGTATGTGTCTTTGACCTTAGCGCTGCTAGCCACCTGTGCCCTGTACTACGAAGCCAGTTCAACAGACCCTGGATATGTTTGAGTAACAAACAAACTAACAACAACAAACTAACACACGAGATCTCGCTAAGCGGTCCTACGACGCTGGTTATCAACTCGGTAAATCAAGCCAGGGTTTCTCTCTCCAGCTGAGAGCGCGTTCACGTCTAAGACACGAGTGGATCTGACTTTAATTACATTTGTCTCGAGTGTTTCGTCAACATAATGTGTTGCTTAAAATAATACTTCTGCATACAGTCTGTGACACTGTAAGTGTTGCACGGCCAGATGAGGCTGGAGAAGCTGACTCAGATAAGAAATATATGATATATTATGATATTATATGATCGATGATCTGATTGATGATGTACTATGAATGATAAGTGCGACACGTCGGCGTCTTCTCTGCATACGGCAGTTTAAACTGTATTTCCTTTATCCTGTAATATGACTTGAGAGATTTAAACTCTGCACACTGAGTTGATCTCTTTTCTATAGACGCCGGAGGCGGGCAGCGTCAGGTAAAATAAGTTATTTAGCCTTCTCAAACCTGAGCCTCACGCGCCGCCTATGGGGGATGTGCTAGTGACTTATCCGACCGGCCCACTTCGGTACCGGCCCATCGGGATTCGTCCCGATGGCCAGTCCGCCACTGCATCCAGCCCACGTAAACTGTCAACGGGGGGAGCCTCGCTGCGGGGAAACGGTGGACCTAGTGTCCCGATCGGAGTGGGAATAATAATAATAATCCGTGCATTTTATCCATTAATTTCCCAAACATTGTGGTAAAAAAACCACACGTTTAATCCATGTTGTTGGTGTACTACAACTACAAAAAGCATCGGTTTGTTTTCTCATCAGGAAATGCAGACCGGCTCAAACAAATGATTTTTAATCATCATCCTCACGATCATTTAATGTATCATATGTTCGCCGAATTGACATGAAAGCACTAATAAATGTAGTTTCATCCACTTGAGTTTACAACTACAAAAATAATCGATTTGTTTTTATATCACATCCGACGGGAGGAAATTCAGCAGCTCTCACTCCCGATTTGTAATCCTAATGTAATCATCATCTTCACCACGATCATTTATGTTTATGTTCGCCGAATTGACATGAAAGCACTGACAAATATGAATATACTGTAGTCAACTTCATTAAAACGTTATTAACGTGCCTAATCTCAGTAATTCACCATTTCTACGCATGACTAGTGCTGCGTACCTGGACTCACATTCAGGTTCAGGTCCGGACTCAAGTCCAGAGGTTCAGGTTCAGGTCCGGACTTATAAGTCCGGACCTGAACCCATGGCTTGTGTCAAGTTGTGTGAGTAACTAAAGTGAACTTATTGTGAGCTAATTATCAATTGAAAATGAACTCATAATCAACTCAAATTCAAACTCGTCAGGTTTATTGTGCTCCCTTCCAACTTGTGTATACATTTCTCTACAAAGTACAAATGTAAAAATAACACTTTTTGCCACTTAGTCTACAAATGACTTATGACAGCAACTACAGTGAACTACTACAAAGTTCAAACATTTATTTCATTGACCAAACTAAAGTAACCAAACAGTCCCTGAGCTGACTGAGCCTAAATCCCTAAAACGTTGCTGAAAGGTAGAGTGTAGATTGGACTATACGCATGACACTGTTACACACCTACTATACAGTATAGGCTACACTGTGAGTGTACTGTACTGTTTGTACACCATGTATTTTCTACAACTCTACATGTGTACATTATACAGTACATACTGCATACATAGTGATGTACATACATACTGTTAGAAATTAAAATCAATGTTGATATGCCCTAATTTTGAATTAAATACACTATTTAATTTAAATCAGTTTTATTCTGAAAAAACCGGAAGTTCACACTATTTACTTAATACTTTTATTCTGAAAATTATTCACTTCCGGTTAGCATTAGCATGTGGCGAAATGCTCCGTTTTCAAACCGTGAGTCGAAGGTGAAATGACATGTGATGTTGTACACTGAGCACACTGGGATTAGCACTCATTTATTGACGCTGAATAACGTTCATCAGGGAATGTTTAAATAACCACAGACACCAGAATATACGTAAGTGCTATTTTTTTTGCGAGTCCAAGTACCGGTTCCTGACGTTCCGGTTTTAACCGGACTTGAACCGAAATGTTTTACAAGTCTAGTACCGGTTCGGCGTACCGGTACGCAGCACTACGCATGACAACACACTTTGTCCGTGTTTGGCTCTCGAAGCGTTCCCGCATTGACGTCACTTCCGGCTTCCCCCAAAACTTCAAAATGAGTCGAAGGAATTTCCCCGCGATGTTCGAAATTATTGATATTTAACGGAACGGTATCGCCTTTTCTTTTTTAAACTGACGGTTCGAGATTACTAGTAGCCCAATATTTCATTGCACAACAGTTGTTGGGATGCTGTCACAGGCTCTTTAAGTCAAGCTTGGTAAATATCTTAGCTCCCTGTAACAGTTTGAATGCCGTAGCGATGAGTGGAAGGGGATATCTGTTCTTAACTGTGATCTGATTTAGTGGACTGTAATCAATACAGGGCCTAAATGAACCGTCCTTTTTCCCCACAAAAAAGAAACCTGCTGCTGCTGGGGATGATGATGGCCGAATCAAGCCAGCTTTGAGTGATGATCCGATATACTCTTCCATGGCCTCCCTTTCAGGACCAGAGAGAGAGTACAACCATCCTGTGGGGATAGCCCGAGAGAAGGTCTACAGTGTATGGGGCAATCATACGGTCTATGGGGAGGCAAGGAAGTAGCTCGTGTTTTGTTAAACACCTCCTTAATGTCAAGGTAACACTCTGGCACTTTGGATAAGTCAGGAAAGTCAGAATGTTTAGAAGAAGTGACACTGTCCCTATCTGACGCCTGTTTAAAGTTCCTAGATCAGTGCGGTCCACTCGAAACTGTATGAGAGGCTAAACATGAACGAGAGCACTCACTCCCCCACCCTATTTAGAGAGAATGGATGTCCATTCAACGACAGACTGTAAGCAGGGTCCCACGAACACACAGGCAGAGATCCAGGGTCATGCACATGGCTTTCTTACCCAGCAATAAGTGTGTGAAAGCTGGGTAAAAGTTATGTGAATACAGGGAGGGAGAGACCAGCAGCAGCAGCAGGCTGTGACCCAGACAGAGAGCTCCTTCCAGCACCTCGCTCTCCCACCCAGAGGACAGGCTGCTTCACAGCACTATGTAACACAGGAAAGAAGCTTGAATCCCGGGTATGTCAGTGTTAAAAAGTGCATTAAACTGGTTTAATTACCCAGCAATAAGTGTGTGAAAGCTGGGTAAAAGTGATGTGAACAGAGGGAGAGAGCAGCATTTCACAGGCACATAGGCAGAGATCCAGGGTGATGCACATGGGTCAGAAAAAGTCTAAGTTAACTTTTGGAAGGACCAAAAAAAAGGGGTGAAAATGGATAAATTGTACCCCAAAATAGTGATTAGGCTTAGCCTACATTGCAAATAAGCAGACAGCGCTGCTTTTTTCACACACACACACACACACACACACACCTACCTTGCGTTTTGAAGACTGATACATCAGATATGGATGAACAAACTTTGCAGCCCAGTTTCCCAGCTTTGCAGTCTATCCACGGGTATGTCTCTTGTTTCCTCCGCCACATCTCCTCCGTCCATACCTCTGGGAAAGGTGAGCTTGAGCTAGCCAGGGGAACGTTGCTAGCGCAGCTAACGTGCACGTTAGCTAGCATTATCCACGCGGCTCTTCTGATGATGTACTGTAGTACTAGTAGCAGCTTCACTTGTAGCTTCGGTGCTGCTAGACTCTTTCTTCTTGTGAATTATATTCTTTTTAGAAAATAAGTCATGTAAAAAATGTTTGCCTGCCATTATAGAGCTTTTTCGTTAGCGTTCTTGAGGGAAAGAGCTGCCGCAAAATCGGCGGGCGGTAAGCTGGCCGTGGGTGTGTCACTGACACACCCCCAGCTCGCCGCGGGGTCACAAGCTTGATGACTAATCATAATTCTTTAAGGAAATCGTTTTTATTTTTTATTATAATTAGTGTGAAATGTATTATGTTTTTGTCATTATTACAACAAATACACACTTGCAACTGATAAGACTGGCAATTATTTTATATTTATTAGACTATTACAAAAAAGATCATGCTCCAAATAAGTGGGGGTACGGCGCCCACTACACCACTGGTGGAGACCCTTGCATCGGACGTTTTTGAGATTCTCTTGGACAAACTGAGAAAGGCGGAGGTTATGTCGCTAGCTATTGATGAATCCACTGACAGCAGCGATGTTGCACAGCTGTGCCTCTATGTTAGATTTTTTGATGGTGAGTGCTTTCGGGAGGATCTACTTGGATTAATTCCTTTGGATGGACACATGACCGGTGAGGTGATGTTCCACAAAGTGGTTTCGTTTTTCAAGGAACACAAGTTGGGATTGGATCGTATTAACATGCTTGTAACGGATGGGGCCACTGCGATGTCGGGCCGAACACAGGAACTGTCCGCTAGGCTGGCAGATGTGGCTCCACAGCTGAGATCGCTTCATTGCCTCATCCACCAAAGCCTCCTGTGCGCAAAACTGAGTGGTGAGTTAAAAAACACAATGGACTCTGTCATGGCGATTATTAACTTTATTCGTTGTAACTCCAGTTTACAGCACCGCCTTTTCCGCCAGATGTTGTCAGACATGTCAGCTCAATATAATGATTTGCTCATGCACAGTGACATTAGATGGCTAAGCAAAGGAAACGTCTTGAAAAGATTTTGTGAACTTAAGGAGGAGATCATGGCGTTTCTCCGCAATTCAAAACATAACATGCCTTTCTGTGTCTGATAGAGAATGATGAGTTCTCATTCATAACACTCCGTTCGATGTCTCACTATGGGATGCGCCTCATCGCGGAGCAAACAGAAGCATCAATCTCATTACGCCAATCCTGATTGGCTGGTGATCTTGACGTCAACGTAGCCTGCGCCACGACGCATGCGTCATTCAAACACCTCTTCTCGCTTCAGAGCACATCTCTAATGGTAGCCGGGCTAGCTTAACAGTCCACAGACTGAACCAAAAGCTAATTTCGGTCGACGGGCGTTAGCCGGCTACCCTATTCTGCCTTGCAGAAGAGTATGGTACTAACACACCAGTTAGTATTATAGTCAACCTCGCCGTTCTTCCTCTGGAATTAAGGTAAGATTTTGACTTTCAAGTTAGCAACACACCCGTTGCTAGCTTGTGTTGGTCCCTCACTGCCGACACCACGGTAGCGAGGACGTTTTTTCTTTTCTCTTCTCACGGAGGAGAAAAGGATTAAAAGAATATTACCACACCAGGTAATATTCTTTGAGAAAAAAGACCCACACTGCCCTTTTTTCTCCAGATTAAAGACAGATTGGTAACACTTTTTTCTCGACGTACCTGTTAAGAGCGGGTCCTCTCCACGCCTCGCGGCGAACGAGATGGACGCCTCTCTCCCTCACACCAGAGGAGTCAGGGACTCGGAGGCTCGACTCTGCGGCTGCAGGTTGAAGATATCAGGCACAGACTCACACCAGGTCTGCTCGTCCTGCCTCGGGCTGGAACACGCCCAGGAGGCTATTGACAACCCTGGCTTGTGCAGGCATTGTGCCCGCCTCACCATGAAGAGCCTCCGCCGACGGTTAGCATGACAAGCTAGCCTGTCGGGACAGGATCCCCTCATGTCCATTGATTGGCCGGCTGGCAATCAAGACGCGGGGGCGTCCGCCGCAGAGACTGAGTCCCTCACCTTTACGGTCTGGGGCTCATCAACTGCGGCAGCCGCGGAACCGGATTCCCGCGCCATATCAGGCCGATCCAATCCAGGGTGCCTCCTCCCTTGACTGTGACGGTATGGAGAGGCTCGGCCTGCTCCGCATACCGCCTATGGAACCGCTGGTGGCAACCCACCTCCTACCGAGGATGGGCCCGTCACCAAGCAGGAACCCCACACTGCCAGCGAAGGCGGACCGATTCCAGTCGACCATGACTGAACGGTCCTACAAAGCCGCAGCATTGTCCGCCAGGGCACTGAACGTTTCCTCGATGCTAACCGCGTACCAAGCGGAGCTCTGTGAGGATCTGTCGAGCAATTCTGGACCGGCCACTCTGGACGAGATAGCCGCGGTCACAGACATTTGTCTCCGTGTCCAACGCTGCGCCGTCCAGGCCACGGGCAAGGTAATGGGGATCATGGTGGTGCAGGAAAGAGCTAGATGGCTCAACCTCACCAACCTCCCGGACCGGGAAAAGGAAGATGTGCTTGATATGCCCATCGTTCCCGAGGGGATTTTTGGCTCCGCTCTCGCTTCCATGCAGAGGAGGTGCGAGTCGAAAAAGAAGGAAGACGAGGCCCTCCACCTCTGTCTCCCTCGAAGGGTCCAGCCGCTGCCTTCGCAACAGCGGCCCTTTGCCCAAGCTGCTCCGAACCCTGCTAGGTTTAAAGTACCAGGTCAGCAGAGGTCACAGCCCGCCCCGAGTCCCCAGCCCAGGCAGGAGACGAGGGCGAGTTGGCCTAGAAAATCTCCGATTCCAGCTGCAGCCCAGGCGCAACCAACCCAGAATTTCGGCCAGCAGTCGAGGAGGAAGAAGCGAGCGGCATGACAGCCCCTCCTTTTCCCCTCTGTGACAGAGCAGGAAGTTCTTTGTTGTTTGAATAAACCATTTTCCGCTGACGCATCCAGTCTTCGACCAAGGGCGCAGCTCAAAAAAATGGAAAGAAAAACAATAAACAGTCCGTTAACTATAAATCCCCTTCTGAGAACAGCTACTGCCTCTCTCAAAAGGCGGATAATAAACGGGTCTGTGAAGGCACCACCGCCACGCGCATGCGCAGTGCCGGTTGGGGCTTTAAGGGCACTACCGTCACGCGCATGCGCAGTGCCGGCTGGGGTCGTGAAGGCTCCACCGTCACGCGCATGCACAGTGCCGGCTAGAGCTGTAAAGGACAGCCCGCCAATCCTTCCCCTTTTGAGAGCAGCTACGGCATCTCTCAAGAGGCGGATTATTGACGGGTCCGTGAAGCCACCGCCACGCGCGTGCGCAGTGCCGGTTGGGGCCGTGAAGACACCACCGTCACGCGCATGCGCAGTGACGGATTCAGGATTGTTGAAATGGGGTACCACCATGTTCAGACACTAGAGGGCCCCATAACACAACAAATAGAGTCTCACAGGGTAAGAGATGTGACATCACCGCTGGCTCAAAGGAGCACACAGTGGAAGATGCTCACAACATCTGCTTCGGTTTTCAAGACAGTAACACAGGGTTACAGACTCCAATTCGCTGTCACCCCCCCTCGTTTCTCGGGCATTTTGTATTCACAAGCCCGGGGAGAGTCAGCCCATATTCTAGAGAGAGAGATCCTCTCACTTCTAGAAAAGAGGGCTATATCTATTGTACCTGCCGAGCAGAGTCAGAGCGGCTTTTATTCCAAGTATTTCCTCGTTCCCAAACGGGGAGGGAACGGGATTCGGCCAATACTGGATTTGAGGGTTCTGAACAGATATCTAAAAAGATACAAATTCAGAATGCTCACTTACACATCTCTGCTGCGTCTCGTGCGACAAGATGACTGGTTTACATCAGTCGACCTGAAAGATGCGTATTTCCACATCCCAGTATATTATCCACACAGGAAATATCTGAGGTTCGCATTTCAAGGGATCTGTTATGAATACAGAGTACTTCCCTTCGGCCTGTCTCTCAGTCCAAGAGTGTTTGTACGATGTACGGAAGCCGCGATAGCCCCGTTAAGACAACAGGGTATTCGCCTGGCGACCTACCTGGACGACTGGCTGCTTCTCGCACAGTCGGAGCAGGAGGCTGTTACGCAGACAAATGTCCTCGTAAAGCACCTGCTCAACCTGGGTTTCATAATAAACACAGAGAAGAGCATGTTGTGCCCCGCGCAGACTATACTCTTCCTGGGTTTACGCCTGAACTCGGTGCCCTTTTCAGCTCGCTTGTCAGCGGAAAGAGTGAAAGCTTTCAGAGCTTGTCTCGCTCAATTCCAGCTGCGCAAACATGTTCTCTTCAGAACATGCCTGCGGTTAATGGGGCTCATGGCGTCAGCCATCCTGGTCGTACGACTAGGACGCTTACACATGCACTGAAAAAACTGATTATGACCCCTTTTAGATGTTACATGTTTTAATCTAGCCTTTTTTAATAGATTGTAATGTGTTATTGCATCCTTCTTATGTTTTTTAATTAATCTTAACATATATTGTCACTGTTTAAAACAAGCTCATTTCATTCATTTAAAAGTAATTAGAAAAAAATATGTACAATTTAATTACCACATATACTGTCCTGTCTGCGCATGTGCGACAAGCAGCTTTTCCCTCCATTTTCCATTCGGAAAGACAGTCACCGGATTGCCTGCGTAGTATAGGTCCGCTGTCGTGAGGTGAACGTTCTCCACGGCTCTCCATTTTAAGTAAGTAGCTCATTTATAGCCTTTGGTGTATTATATTATACTTAAACAGGTAGCTTAATAACTAACATTAACGCTATTGACGGTTTGTTTTGATAGATTAACATTAGCAAACGTTAATATAGGCCTACAGCAGCTAGCTAACTGTTAGCCTACTGTTAACCTAGCTTAGTTGTGTAGTAATGTTTAAGTAACCTAATTGAAGTGCAACTTGCATCATTATAAGATAACTTGATACTACTCTCAATTTAAATACGTGATAAATGCAATCTGTCTTGTTAGACTTGCTTATTAGTTTGTGGCCAATATAAGTTGAATGTTAACTGCCTGTTACTATGGCTTTTTTTGTAGCTTCATCTTCCCTGCTGCCCCCACTGGCCGTGCTGTGTTCCTAACCGACTGTAAGTTTTGTTTTTTATTCTTATCACTGTGGTAATATTAGGACACAACTAAACATGTGAAATCACGATGGTAAGTGTGCTTTTGGTAACGTTACTCTCTGGCGGCAAGGGGTTAATGTTACCGCGGTTAACGTTCATATCTTGGTCTTATAGGCGCTTTCACACCGGAGTACTTTTCCCCCCGAACTAGGCTGATGGGGAGGGGGGAGAGTAAATCGCCAGAACGCCGACACCTCCTCATCACTCCACCGCTCCCATGTTTTCTTTTGTGTTGCCATAAGTTATTCTCTCTCCGTTGGTGCGCTGGTCTAATGCTAATAATGCGAGCAAATAAAATGGCGTCTTCACAAAACTTTTCAGAGTTTCACGGGGGTGGTTTAATATTCGCCCAGCCAATCAGAAATTCTTAGTGTGGCCG
This sequence comes from Pseudochaenichthys georgianus, assembly GCF_902827115.2. Taxonomy (NCBI): domain Eukaryota; kingdom Metazoa; phylum Chordata; class Actinopteri; order Perciformes; family Channichthyidae; genus Pseudochaenichthys; species Pseudochaenichthys georgianus. The sequence goes on from NC_047515.1 coordinate 20,933,806, forward strand.
ACACACCCACAAACCTTTTCTCCCCAGCAGAGTACCACCTCTCTAGCAGGACGGTCTGTTTATCGGTAATTGAGACATTTAAAAAAAATACACGTCATATGTATTATTGCTACTTAAACATTATATTGCAGTCTGAGTTTCGCAACACCGTTTATAATATGCAATAAGACATAATGCGTCTGTGATGTATTTTCGATCTTTCCATTCCAGACAAGAGATCTTTCTCTCCCCGGTCTGTGTGTGAGGGGACGGGCAGTTACACATGCGGCTGCTACATGCATGCATGCAACACACACACACGGCGGAGAGAGAACTAAGCGCTCCGAGATGTGGTTAAATTAAATTACCCGTCTTGAGGTCGACAATGCTCTTTGCCAAAGGTGAGAAATAATGTATTGCTATTGAATAGAATATAATCATGTAATGTCATTGTACATGTACAATGAAAGCAAGAAAAGCTTCTCCCTTTTTTAAAAGGTGCCATCAAGTGCAATAACAGTTTAGCATGTAAGGGCGGTAACACAAGCAATTTGTCTAAACATTTAGCAAAAGTGCACCACATCCAGTAATATTTAGGCTCTATTTGAAAAAAAAAATGTGTTAGTCACACAGGATTTTGTAGGATTTCGAGTCATTGGCCCAACACAAGTTAGTAATCATTGGCAATCAATTACCTTTTTTCATTTACCATTATTATTTTTAATTTCTGCTCGTCTTTATTTTTATTGCAGGTTTTTATATCTGATGTTGGTGTGATGTGGAACAGAACCTTACTCTTTGGGGACCTCATGTTGTTTTGGTAAGTCAATTTATCAAACAAATTCCTTAATCTTCAACTTTTCAGCAAACTATTAGGATTTTCGTTTAGTTCACTCTGCTTAGACCCAAAGGTGACTGTGAAACACCATCACTAATGTTTAATTCCCCCCCCCATTTCTCTCTTTGTTGTTTGTCTAGTTTATGTGGCAATGTAAAGACTGTGGCGGAAGAAAAGAGGTGGTGAAGGGAAATCTATCTGCTGGAGAGTTCAAAGTCAGATGGCCTGCACTTTTCCATATTGATGAGGTAAGTTATATATTTCACATGGTGAATGTATGGTGAAATGCCTATTTACTGTACACATTGAGCTGATACAAAGCAACATGATCATACATTTGAAATGGTGTTTCTGTCCATCTGATAATTATCTTTTAGCTCTGTTTTTGCTTTCCACCAACTCCTTAGTAAAGTATTTGGCTCTTTAGCTGCTCAATGTTCCGCTGTCTTCACCAGCTATTCTATAACAGTCGGTTTGATTGTCTGAAGAAAACAGCTGCTGCTGGAATTGGGGTTTTCACTTTATTCCTCAACATTTTACCCATTGTCAATTAAAAAAAATGACCTTAGATTAATAGAAATACTTTGCTTAGAACACACTGTACACCAATACACATCTTATCAAGGACTTGGTTAATGAGGTCAAAATTAGAATATATCCTTTAATTATATAGTAGATACAAAATATCATTACACCAATGGCTGAATGTGCTCTTTGTCTTCTGTCGTTTTGTTTTTGCATAACAGATACATGCTGAATTCCTGCGCATAACGACTATCCCACTTGAAACAGCCTTCATGGCGCAGTTGGACAGCCATCTACCTCAGCTGACATCTGTCTTCCAGAAGAAGGGAGGAGTTGTTGGCCAGAAACTAGCCAAACATCTGGCGATCTTGCAAAAGGTAAATGTGTACACTATGTATACACTGTTTTATACAAATTGTCATATACTCTGTAGAGCAATTTTATGAAATGTACCGTATAGAGCCCCATTTCCAAATGTAAAGCGTCTTTGGGTTCTAGAAAAGTGCTATAGAAATATAATTTATTATTATTATGATTTGCCTCACAACAGCCTGGATTACTTGCCAGGTGCAAGAATGCAACACACATTTCTAAGGATATCTGATCTAAATAAGGCAATAGTGGCATACTGGTTAGAGAAGCAGGCTTGTGACTGGAAAGGTGCAAATTCAATCCCCAGGTGGGGAAAGTAAAAAAGCAGAACCTGCCTTGAGCAAGTCACTTAATCCTCAATTGCCAACAGATCAGACTGTGGTTGTACGAGGCAGATTCCAGGTGTGAACTGTGAAGAACAGAGCATTGCTCTTGGTGAAAAGTCCCTGGAAGTGCCCGGGAAAAAAAAAAAAAAAAGTTTTAACAACATGTTTATTTATTGACTTTTCATTCCTGTATAATCATTTTGCGCAAAGATGGCACTGTTTGTCAGAGCACTTCATCCTTCTGGGATTTCATGAAGAACAGCTCCAACGCCTGTGTGTATGGGAACACGAACACCTCTGGTGCTGGTCCATTAACTGCCAGTGTTTCCCACAGATCTGTTTCCCAAATATCTGAAATATACTTGGGGGGTGGTGGTAGCGGGGGGGGGGGTGAGGTGACGTGCAACAACATTAACCTTTCTGTTGGTCGCTTGTTAGCAGACCCTTCACGCGATGGCAGAGCGAACAGGTACAGGCAGGGCCCATAATGATAGCCCTATAGTTTAAATCTACTACCCACACATGAACACATGAACATGGGTTACTATTTAAAAAAATAAATGTATTTAGGAACCTATCCATGTGATTTTTAGTGGGGGTCGACCTCAAATCCTCTGGGGGTCCAGGGGCATGCCCCCCCCCCCGGTAAGATTTTATTTTGGAGTTAAATGCATCAATCTGGTGCATTTTGAGGGGAAAATAAAGAGACTAGATCTATGGAAACACCTATATTAAACATAACTGTATACATTTCAATAATCATAAAATCATGGCCATAACCAATAACATACCATTTCCAATATGAAAAAAACACTGAAACTTGTTTATTAATTAATTTGTGGTTCATTTATAGTTGTGAGTGTGTCTGTGCTCCTGAATCAGCCTCTCCTGTCTCCCTCTCCCTCCTCTCCTCTCCCCCTGTTCCTCTTTGAGGCAGCAGCAAAGACTAGTTTTCTCTCAACAAGTTTTAAAAGTGTATCTTACCTTTTTTCACCTAGTTAACTTTTTATTTATTTATTCATGCATATTTTACTAATCACATTACATTTCATTTAGCTGACGCTTTTATCCAAAGCGACTTATAATGACCGATCACAGGACATTCTCCCTGGAGTAACTAAGGGCTAAGTGCCTTACTCAAGGGCACACTAGTGGTGGTGTTCCTCGCAGGATTTGAACTCACAGCCTTCCGATCTTCAGCCCACCTCACTATCCATTAGACCAATCACTACCCTCTCAAATGGAAATATGTGTTTACATAACTGGTGACCACACCGTTTGAGACCCACTGAGAACTTAGACTAAGTTAACTATCTAAACACTCAGAGAGTCCTTTACCTCACCTGAGCTGAGCTTATCCCGAGCTTGAATGACACACAGAGACCAATCAAGGGCTTTGATTTGTGATCTGTATGACAGTGGCCATGTCGGCAGGCCACATCATGTGGACAGCCAGTCCCCCTGTGTGAGGCAGGCCACTTAACAGGCCAGAAGGAGGCGAGATCAGTGCAAGGGAGCGAGGGATCATTGTCCACAAGTTAATCGATCGCAGATGGCGTCATGGTCACGGACGAATAAAAAAAAAAAATTATTAAAAAAAACTTTAAAAAAAACAAAACTAAATGGGTCGCGAAATATACTTGGGCGGCCGTTAATATACCTGGGCGGCCCGCCCAAGTATAGTCTATGTGTGGGAAACCCTGTTTTAAGATCCTAGTGTCAGGCATCAATTTTAGATAATTATGTTTTACCTTATAAGGAGCATGAAGGTTGAGAATATTTATATGTATGAATGTTGATATTCATATTCACCCTAAAGCATTTCAAACCATCAGCTTGGTTCTTTATACAATGAGGTTGGCTTTATTCATTGTTTTTCTTATTGTCCAATGGAAAGACCATAATCAACAATGTCTTAATCCATCTGTCAATCCTCTCTGACTTCTGACACTCATCACCAAGCTTATTGGGTCCTATGTAAATCTTTAAAAACACCTCACACATATTTAGTTTGATTCAGAAATATATACAGTATGACCAGCTTTGTTTTCAGGGATTAATAGGTATGTGAGCAATATTACAAAAAATGTATTCGATAAAGTATGTAATTAAAATTACATATATTGAATACATGCATGTTTTTTCATTAAATATACAGGACATCGCAGGAGATGACGTCACCAGAGACCTGCAGAAATGTACCATGGGCATATATGTCATCAACAAGGAGGGTGGAGAACCTGGACATTATGACGACGTTGGGAATTTTTGTTGGACTAATCATTCTGGACAAAATTGGATCTGTAGCCCGAGCTTGTGCCATCATGCTGGGACTCATCTATTCACTAAACATGGCTTACCCCAAAGAGCTAAGGTACTACTATGAATTCGTCCAGAAAGTGCTCTTGCAAATGGATGGTGAAAGGCTTTCCCCCAAAGTCCTTGGACTGAAGAACAAGATAAATGCTGGACTGTAGGATTTCTTCAGCCGCTCTTGTGAACCGATGCCATTAAGCATATACTATCGAAACGGCAACTTTTTCTACTTTAGCCAAGCGTAAAACATTTAATTTTTTATTTGTATATGGGCCATTTACATCTAGTTCTGGAGAAGAATGTGAATATATTTCATGTATTAATGTGAGGAATGTTACATTCTCCTCAGCTGTTTCAGTCACATGTCAGGATTTATTCGCTGTCTGTTTCCACTGCATTTTGTTGCTCTGATGGCCTCCACCTCTGCCGTGTGTGTGTGTGTGTGCCAGGTTGCCAGGTGTCCACAATCCAATCACCTCTGCTATGAGACTCAAGTCCTGACTCCTCCACTTCGCCATATCGTAGACTCTGTAACCACAGTCAGTCTCTAGCTTTGGAAAGTCTTCGATTGCGATTCCCTGTTTGACCTGTTTTCTCCTGTGCCGGCAGCTTCAAGCCAGCCTGACTCCAATCTCCTGTCTCCAGACCACCTCCAACGTTGGACCCTGTCCCGTTCCTCCTGGTTACACAACTTGCATTTCAAAAAAAGCTCACACTTTTTTTTGCGGATTTATGTCCAGGCAAAATGCTCAATTTTCCAACACTGCGCACTGCAGGTTTACAAATCACCGGGGTGATGACTGGATTTATGGACGCATTGAAAACCAACTTTGCCGCGAGGTTTGAACATTTCAGTCTCCCGACTGAAGTGATGAGATTTGTGAAGGACCCTTTCTCTGTGAATGTAGAGGGGGAGTTTGCACTGAAAGCAAAGGAGCTGATTGTGACATTAAATGAGGTGTCTTTACAACTCGAACTCATTGACATTCAGTCATCAGATGACCTGCGACAGTCATTTCAGCTGGCAGGTTCTGAAAAGTTCTGGACTCATGAAGTCAGCCACGAGAAATTCCCTCATTCAAGGGGTCTTGCACTTTTTGTCCTCACAATGTTTGGCTCGACTTACACGTGCGAATCGGGATTCTCACACATGCCATAAAAACTAATAATCGAGCATCCCTCACTGACCAGCATCTGCATCACTGTATGCGTATTGCCATGACAACGTATACTCCCGACTTCCCTGCTCTTGCTAAATCGAAAAAATGCCATTTCTCTCATTAGATGGCACATAGTTGCCAAGTTGGTTGCATATAGTATGTCAGTTATCACTATGTTAATCAAAAAAGGTTTAAAAGGTTGTGTTTTGTGGTTTGGTAATTAATACAAGTCTTTTGATAATTGTTTTTGCTTTTAATTAAGCAATTGATGTGGTATGGCTCACTTGTCTTTATTGTTATTATACCATAATATGCACTGTTGTTTGTGTATGGCCCTAAATTGCTATTTTGTGTGAATAATTAGATAATCTAATGATGTTGATGGTTATATTAGCTTCACATGTACTGAGTTATGAACTTGCCATTTATAAAGGCCTTGGGGCTGTGTTTGATTTAATTAAACAAAATAACTATAATTACTAATTACTAATTACTAATTACATTAACTAATAATGACTGCTGTAGTCATTTCATTTCATTTCAAACCTTTATTTATGCAGGTGAGATCATTGATCTATTTTTCAAGGGTGACCTGCTGTAGTATTACTGTATCTGAAGCTCTTAATATGATTGCTCATATTTCAAGCCATTTTTTTCCCGGCCCCTTGCTTTGGATCATTTTCATCAACCGGCCCCCATTCCAAACTAATTGAATAGCCCTGCTCTAGACTGAATTACAAGATGAACCACCACAATATTATATTTTACAATTTCAATTGTATTCTTCATTTCACTTGTTTGTTTGTGTTTGCTCGCTTGCATGCCCTGCATAGCTATAATAAATACTTTAGTTGTTGGTCAAGACACTTTCCATCTGATGAAGGCAGATGCCTTCCGAGATGTAAAAAAGTAGAAAACATTACATTCAGTTATAACTGCCAAAACAAACATTATTTACACTATTATGGCCCCTGTCAAAAATGTTTGTAATGTTATCTACTGTAAGTTGGTCGAACGAATGCCTCCTCATCCGGAAGCTGACCGAGCAGACCCGAGCAGACCCGAGCAGCAGTCGAGAGGAGCCAAAATGGCGACGTCAGAGTTCCCGTTAGCCGGCAAATCTAAATCTCTTCGGTCAAAATGTCCGGTCAAAATAATTTCCCTTTAGCGCAATACCGCTTCAGTTGCGCCACTTATGTGACAGACAAGAAGAGTATGTGACAGACAAGAATAGTCAATTATAATGTCTAACACTTAATGTGGAGAAAGAGATGTCCTGTATGGGTTGATTGTGCGTTGATCTGTTGGTAATGCCTCGGGGTTCCGGTGGGCATGTAAACAAATGCATAATGCTGCGCAGTGGCGTTGCGCAATATTTCGGGGCTCCCTCGCAGGTCGGACCATGGGGCCCCGCCCCCTCCCTTAAATCAATAATAGAGTGACATCGCGATAGACATCGCGGCCACTTTTTAAAATGTTTATTTTTTCAGGCATCTTTTGTAAACAGTAGGCCTATAGGTCAGTAGGAACTTTCTGTATAAAGATTCATCTGATTTAAACAGTATAGGGTCAGTAGGAACTTTCTGTATAATATACATCTGATTTAAACAGTAAGGTCATCCTTGGATGTGGAGTCCAGTCTGCATAGAGTGGTGCACCTCTGGACAGTAGTTCTCTCCCGAGGTACATCACTCCTGGTACATGCGTCGCTCTCAGAGAGAGGAGACGTCTGCCGCTCCAAGGGATCAGTTTGTGTGCCAGTGTGTGTGACTGGAGACAACGCAACCTCCCTTGGCGGTTCATACACGATACTGTGGTCGTGTTGTCTGTCCTCACGAGGACATGGTGTCCTCTGAGAGAAGGCAGAAAGCGTTTTAGGGTGGGGAACACCGCTAAAAGCTCCGGGTGATTTACGTGCTGCCCCCTCACCAGGCGACTTTCGTAAATACCCTATCAGCCTGTCAGACATGCGTCCGTGGTGACCACCTTCCGTGAAAGGACAGCACCCGTAGGGGCGCCCCGTACTAGAAAAGTCGGGTGCGGCCAGTGGCGTAGTGCCACTACGCATTTCATAATAACCAATACTCTCCGCACGCCGTGGCGCGCAGGGTTTAGTTTTATTATGAGACCCATGTTGAGCAGGTGCTTTACGAGGACATTTGTCTGCGTAATCTGACTCTGCTCGGCGGGCATTATAGATAAAACCCTCCTTTCTAGGATAGAGAGAACCTCTCTCTCCAGAATATGGGTTGACTCTCTCCGGGCTTGTGAATACAGATAGCCCGGGAAGCGAGGGGGGGTGACGGTGACTTGGAGTCTGTAGCTCCGTGTAACTGTCTTGAGAAACCCAAGCAGATGTCGTGAGCATCTCCCGCTGTATGCTCCTTAGAGCCAGCTGAGATGTCACGTCTCTTCCCCTCTGAGTCTCTATTTGTTGTGTTATGGGGCCCTCCAGTGTCTGAGCACTGTGGTGCCCCATTTCGACAATCCCCACCGACACAGCGCATGCGTGTGGCGGTGGTGCCCCTACGGCTCCAGCCGGCACTGCGCATGCGCGTGACAGTGGTGCCTTTACAGCTCCAGCCGGCACTGCGCATGCGCGTGACGGTGGTGCCCTTACAGCTCCAGCCGGCACTGCGTATGCGCGTGACAGTGGTGCCTTCACAGACCCGTCAATTGTCCGCCCTTTTAGAGAGGCCGTAGCTGCTCTCAGAAGGGGAACAGTTGACTGTTTATTGTTTTTATTGTTTTTCTTTTCATTTTTTCGAGCTACGCCCTTGGCTCGAAGCCTGGATGCGTCAGCGGAAAATGTTTTATGACAGAAAAATCAATATGTGTGTAACATGTGTTTATGCGGACTTGAGGATGGTGTTGAGGCATCTCTCGAGGCGGCGGGAACACATTTAGAGCTGGGGAACCGTAGACTTCCAGCTCTGTCACAGAGGGGAGAAGGAGGGGCTGTCACACCGCTCGCTTCTTCTTCCTCGACTGCTGGCCGAAATTCTGGGTTGGCTGCGCCTGGGCTGCAGCCGGAACCGGAGATTTTCTAGGCCAGCTCGCCCTCGTCCCCTGCCTGGGCTGGGGACTCGGGGCGGACTGCGACCTCTGCGTTTTCGGTATTTTGAACCGAGCAGGGTTCGGGGCAGCGGCTGGCAGCGGCTGGCAGCGGCTGGGCCCTTCGAGAGAGGTGGAGGGCCTCGTCCTCCTTCTTTTTCGACTCGCATCTCCTCTGCATGGAGGCAAGAGCGGAGCCGAAAATCCCCTCGGGAACAATGGGCATGTCAAGCACATCCTCCTTTTCCCGGTCTGGGAGGTTGGTGAGGTTGAGCCATCTAGCTCTTTCCTGCACCACCATGATCCCCATTGTTTTGCCCGTGGCCTGGACGGCGCAGTGTTGGACACTGAGATAAATGTCTGTGACCGCGGCCAACTCGTCCAGAACGGCCGGTCCAGGATTACTCGACATATCCTCACAGAGCTCCGCTTGGTATGCGGTTAGCAGTGAGGAAATGTTCAGAGCCCTGGCGGACAACGCTGCGACTCTGTAGGACCGTTCAGTCATGGTCGACTGGAAACGGTCCACCTTCGCTGGCAGCGTGGGGTTCCTGCTTGGTGACGGGCCCATCCTCGGTAGGAGGTTGGCTGCCACCAGCAGTTCCATCGGCGGTATGCGGAGCAGGCCGAGCCTCTCCATACCGTCGCAGTCTAGAGAGGACGCACCCTGGATTGGGGCCTTGTTGCTAAAGGGTCGGTCCCTCCACGAGACCGACACCTCATCCAACATCTCTGGGAACACCGGGAGGAATTGCCTCCTTGTCCTCGTTGCTTGGGGAGAATGTTTCCCCTCGTAACGGGACCTGGCGGTCTCCTTGGCCATTTCGGGCCACGGGATGTCTTGCCTGGACGCAGTGCGCTGACACGCGGCCTCAGGAGGGACTCAGAGGTGTCCTCTTCGTCCCCTATGTAGTCTAATTCCAGGACATCCTCCGCGGGCGAGACCATGGTGAGGTCTCGCCGGGAGCTCCCGCCTGGTGAGGCGTGGGGCTCCGTTCCCGCGTCTCTTGCCGCCACCGGGTCCTGGCCTGACACGGCGTGGGATCCCGGTTCCGCAGCTGCCGCTGTTAGTGAGCCCCAGACCGACACAGTGAGGGGCTCAGTCTCTGCGGCGGACGCCCCCGTGTCTTGATTGCCAAACGGCGAATCAGTGGACATGAGGGAGTCCTGTTCCAACAAGCTAGCGTGGTGTGCTAGCCGTCGGTGGAGGCTCTTTCGGGTGAAACGGGCACAATGCCCGCACGAGCCGGGGTTGTTGATAGCCTCCCGGGCGTGTTCCAGCCCGAGGCAGGACGAGCAGACCTGGTGTGAGTCTGTGCCTGCTATCTTCAACCCGCAGCCGCATGACCGAGCCTCCGAGTCCCTGACTCCTCTCGTGTGAGGGGGAGAGGCGTCCATCTTGTTCGCCTCGTGGCGTGGAGAGGACCCGCTCGTAACAGGTACGTCGTTGAGAGAAAAGTGTTACCAACCCGTCCTTAATCTGGAGAAAAAGGGACGGTGTGGGTCCTTTGTTCTAAAAGAATATTGACTGGTGTGTCAATATACTTCTAATCCTTTTCTCCTCCGTGAGAGAGAAAAAGAAAAGCGTCCTCGCTACCGTGGTGACGGAAGTAAGGGGAAGCTAGCTAGCAACAGGTGTGTACCTAGCTTGAAAAAAATCAGACCTACCTTAGTATTGACGATTTCAATACTAACTGGCGTTAGTATTACCGTCTTCCTGCAAAGCAGAAGGAGTAGCCGGCGAGCGCCCGGCGACCGAAATGGTTATATTTGGGTTCAGTCTGTGGACCGTTAAGCTTGTCCGGCTAATATAGAGATGTGCTCTGAAGCGAGAAGAGGTGTTTGAATGACGCATACGTCGTGGCGCAAGCTACTTATAGGGGGTGATTCCCTGACGTTGACGTCAAGATCACCAGCCAATCAGGATTGGCGTAATGAGATTGATGCTTCTGTTTGCTCCGCGATGAGGCGCATCCCATAGTGAGACAACGAATGGAGTGTTATGAATGAGAACGTACCGAACCGTGACCTAAAAACCGAGGTACGTACCGACCCGAAATGTTTGTGAACCGTTACACCCCTAATTATTAGTCATTATAATTTTGTTATTGAACCGGGTTTAACTTATATTAAAGCATTAATCATATAAAGTTAAGTTTAATGAAATAAAGCAACAAAAATATATACAGTATGCACTTGCACTGCTTTCACCTTACAAAGATTTTTTTTTTATATTTCCTCTTATAAAAAAAAAGGCATGTCAGAGACACAGATTATATCCAAGCATGGATAATGCAGAAATGAAATCCATAAATGCCCGGCTAAATTAAGCACTTTTGAAATTACGGAAGGTAGTGCCTGAAGCAAGTCATGCTCCCTGTTCCGTTAAATGACTGCTTTTTAATAATTTTCAGCTTAGCGATAGGTTTCCTTTATAATATACAATCTTCACGCCCTGACTATTTTACCAGTCTTCCTTCAGTGTCACTGAACACCACAACTTAATATCCACCTGCAGGAGTGGCAACAACATTAGCAACAGTGAATGCTGCGGGTCTGCACAGCAACTGAGCGTAAGCTTGTTTACTCTGGCCTCTCATCTGATGGTTACCCTGAATGCTCAGTGATCCAGATGGGGAGCTTTTTATTTTCTATGCATAAAACCATCTGTTGCCTGGAACCGTTTGAATGACGTGGCTTTTGTTCTCATTTCCTCATTAGTAATGCCTTATGGTTTTAAATGTTTGTGAAATTCCAAATAATCAAACTGTATTAAGCACTGTAAAGCCATGCCCCAAAAATAACAGATGTATCAGTTACAAGTAAATGTCCCAGATGGATTCACATGGGTAAAGCTTATTCAATTGGGTGTTACCTTTTGAACCAACTGTAATGCCTTGGATAATTGCATTCTCTGTCTCTGGTTATTATTCATCAGTTAAAGGTCAAGAGCATTATTTTTGCAACACAAACCGAGCATTTCATTGTGTGGGCCAGAACCCAGTCTTCTGGTTGCTTAGTCACTTTGACATGCATTTTAATGTCAAATAAAAAAAACTGGGCCCTGACAGACAGCCATTACTGCAAGTGAGGAGCCTTTGTGTAAACCTGGGGTCTAATCACTTATTCAATCACCAAGCATTACATCCCTGCTTTCCTCCACTCGCTAACACCCCCTCCTCTAAAAGGCAGCTGATTTTCTAATTCAAACCATGGATACACTTGAATTAAATAAATACAAATATATACTTCTGGCCATAGACAGGGGCTAATTGGTTCTCTTGGTGGCTGTACTTTAATTAGAACCCATTGTCATGTTAACTAGGAATTGCAGTGAACCATAGAATATCTCTATGGCTACATCCAATACAGTCCCATTTAAAAATGCTAAACTGTTGCTACTGTGACGACCCCAGAGCCTGGGGCCTGTGAGGGTGTGAATGTTGTTGCAGGTCCAATCAGCGTGATCGGGGACACCTGGCCGGAAATGCTACTTAAGCCCAGCTGCCCGGAGTTACAGGCCCCCGTCATGACTCTCTCCAAGCCTGTTGCGGAGGGACTCACCGTGATCCTTTCCCCTCGTCCACCCTCTGCTGTTTTTGGTGTTGCCGAATAAAGTGCCGAGATTATTGGAAACTTTGAGCGTCTCTCCTGGTTTTTCTGGTGTGGCCAACGGGCCGGTCATAACAACTGGGGGCTCGTCTATCGTGAGTAGGAACCGGGAGTTAGTTGGGTTGGTGTGGCGTTAGCTGTACCTGGGTTAGCCTGTGTTCGTGGCTAATTGGTAGCCTGAGTTTCTTTTGGGGGAGAAGCTGGGAGCAGTATCGCCCATATGACTGTTACGTCACGTGTTGGGGATTCCCTCGGATGACAGTGACGTATGTGGCCTTATATGGTGTTGTATATCCACTATTTTGAACGAGTATGGTCCCGCCTGTGTGTACAATACCTGTAGGAGTGTTTCCCCTGGTAGGTTCAAGAGGCGTTTCCCCTTTGGATTTCGTCTAGGGGGGGCCTTGATAGTGTTGGGGTACGGTGGTTAGAGCTTCACTTTCCCTGTTCCCTAAACTTGCTCGGGAGCACTTCCGTGGGTCAAGGGGGTTGCCGGTTACCTGGTAGCCTCTTTCGGTCCAGCGGGCTGTAAGTGCATACATACCCACCGCTACGCCTCATGAAGACTAGGGGGGGGAGTTACCTAGTAAGTTTCTGTGAGGGTGTGAATGTTGTTGCAGGTCCAATCAGTGTGATCGGGTACACCTGGCCGGAGGTGCTACTTAAGCCCAGCTGCCCGGAGTTACAGGCCCCCGTCTCTCTCCAAGCCTGCTGCGGAGGGACTCACCGTGATCCTTTCCCCTCGTCCACCCTCTGCTGTTTTTGGTGTTGCCGAATAAAGTGCCGAGATTATTGGAAACTATAGGTTACTTACGTAACCCCAGTTCTCAGAGTAACATGAAGTGAGATGTCTCACTATGGGATGCACCTCATCGCGGAGCAAACAGAAGCATCAATCTCATTACGCCAATCCTGATTGGCCGGTGTTTCTTGACGTCAACGTCAGGGGAAATCACCCCCTATAAGTAGCCTGCGCCACGACGCATGCGTCATTCAAAATAAGCACCTCTTCTCGCTTCACCATAGCAAGGAGGGCCGTCTGGTGAGACATCTCACTTCATGTTACTCTGAGACTGGGGTTACGCAAGTAACCTATAGTTCTCATTCATAACACTCCGTTCGATGTCTCACTATGGGATATTGTAGCTCCCGTATTGCCAGACGAGCTTATCTCGAAGATCACCGATCAACCAGAATTTAACAGGTGGAGTCCCGACTCAACAAGGTGCCCAGCACTGCTCGGGCCACGCTTGGAGCGGAGACTTCCAGCCTGTAAAAGCGGACAAAAGTGAGTGGCGAAGACCAGCTTGCCGCCGCACAGATATCCTGGATGGAAACACCCTTGAACAAAGCCCAGGATGTAGCCAGGCCCCGAGTCGAGTGAGCCCGCAGACCCAAAGGTGCTTGCAGATTCTGACTCGTATAGGCCAAAGCAATCGCCTCCACGATCCAGTGGGATAGTCGTTGCTTAGTAACAGGCTTACCCTTGTGAGGTTTAGCCCAGGACACGAAGAGTTGGTCATTAAGACGAAGCTCCTTTGATCTGTCCATATATGTGTGCAAAGCCCGGACTGGACACAATAGATCCTGCTGCTGCTCCCCGGAGGAAACCAGCTGCGGAGGAAATGCCTCAATGTCAATCGGGGTACACGAACCAACCACCTTTGGTGTAAAGGCAGGGTTGGGTTTCAACAACACTCTCGTTTGCCCTGGGGCGAACTGAGTGCATGAGGGATGTACAGACAGTGCATGGATATCGCTGACCCGTTTAGCGGATGCCAGGGCCAGTAACAGCACTGTCTTGAGTGACAGATGTTTCATGTCAGCTCCCTCCAGGGGTTCAAATGGGGTCATTTTGAGCCCATTTAAAACCACTGCCAGGTCCCATAAGGGCACCAGCGACCTGGAGACAGGGAGGAGCCTGTGCGCTCCCTTCATAAAACGGCAAACCAAAGGATGTTGGCTAGCCGTCTTACCCTCAAAGCCCACATGGCATGCAGCAATAGCAGCCAGGTACACCTTGATCGTGGAAAAAGCTCTCTGTTTATCGATCAAGTCCTGTAGGAATGATAAAATCATCCCGACAGGACATTGAAAAGAGATGTGTCCTTCTTGAAGGCACCACTCCTCAAACACCCTCCACTTACAGTCGTAAAGAGACCTGGTGGATGAAGCTCTCGCACTCTGAATAGTGTGTATCACCTTCTGAGGGAGTCCCACTGTATTCAGATTGTACCACTCACGGGTCAGGCCCATAGTGCCCCGTGCTCTGGGCGTGGGTGAAGGATCGCCCTCTCCGCCTGAGACAATCTGTCCCTGCGTGGTGGGGGCTGCCATGACTGCCCGCACAACAGCTGATATATCTCCGCCAGCCCGTATATTGCGGGCTAGGGTGGAAACATCAGAGTACGTGTGTGGCGTTGCTCTTTCACTCTGGCCGGAGTTAAGGGGAACAGAACCAGGGGTGGGAACGTGTACAGAGGACCCGGAGGTCAATCGTGTACGAGTGCGTCCCCGCCTAACGGTGCGTTTAAATCGTGCATTAAAGATAACAGCTGTCATTGAGCATTTTCTCCCCTTGCGAAAAAGATTTAACGCGGCTCCGCCGTAACGCACCCACAGCGGACTCTCGATCCTTGGATGAGGAGTCCAGTCTGTATAGAGTGGTGCACCTTTTGACAGTAATTCTGTCCCTAGGTGCATAACACCCGGTACTTGTGTCGTTCTCAGAGAGAGGAGACGTCTGCCGCTCCAAGGGATCAGTTTGTGTGCCAGTGTGTGTGACTGGAGACAACGCAAACTCCCCTGGCGGTTCATACACGATATCGTGTTGTCTATCCTCACGGGGACATGAAGTCCTCTGAGAGAAGGCAGGAAGCATTTTTGGGTGGGGAACACCGCTAAAAGCTCCGGGTAATTTACGCGTGCCCGCTGGAAGTCTCTGTTCTAGAGACCTCTCACCGGGCGACCTTCGTAAGTCCCCTGTCAGCCCGTCTGAGACCTGCGTCCGTGGTGACCACCTTCCGTGAAAGGACTGCACCCGTAGGCGCGTCCCGCACTGGAAAAGTCGGGTGTAGTGCCACTACGCATTTCATAATCACCAAAAACTCTCCGTAAGCCGTGGCGTTCGGGGTTTAGTTTTATTATGAGGCCCATGTTGAGCGGGTGCTTTACAAGGACATACTCCTCCGTAATCTGACTCCGCTCGGTGGGCTTTATAGATAAAACCCTTCTTTCTGGGAGAGAGAGAACTCTTCTCTCCAGAATGTGGGTTGACTCTCACTGGGTTTGTGAAAACAGATAAATTATAACTGTTTTGAGAAGCCCAGGCAGACATCGTGAGTATCTCCTGCTGTATGCTCCTTAGAGCCAGCTGGGATGTCACTCTTATGGCTCCGACCGGCACTGCACATGTGCGTGATGGAGGTGCCTTTTCAGCTCCAGCCGGTACTGCGCATGTGTGTGCCGGTGGTGCCGATGGTGCCCTCACGGCTCCAGTCGGCACTGCGCCTGCGCGTGCCGGTGGTGCCCTTAAAGCCCTGGCCGGCACTGCGCATGTGTGTGGCGGTGGCTTCACGGACCCGTCAATAATCCGTCCTTTGAGAGATGCCGTAGCTGCTCTTGAAAGGGGAAGGATTGACGGGCCGTTCTTTATAGCTCTAGCCGGCACTGCGTACGCACGTGGCGGTGGTGCCTTCACAGACCCGTTTATTATCCGCCTTTTGAGAGAGGCCGTAGCTGCTCTCAGAAGGGGATTTATGGTTAACGGACTGTTTATTGTCTTTCTTTTCATTTTTTTGGGCTGCGCCCTTGGCCGAAGCCTGGATGCGTCAGCGGAAAATGGTTTATTCAGACAATAACGATGTGACATGTGTCTTGTGCGGACTTGAGGATGGCGTTGAGGCATCTCTCGAGGCGGCGGGGACACATTTAGAGCCGGGGAAGGAACTTCCAGCTCCGTCACGGAGGGGAGAAGGAGGGGCTGTCAGGCAGCTCGCTTCTTCTTCCTCGCCTGCTGGCCGAAATTCTGGGTTGGCTGTGCCTGGGCTAGACCAACTCGCCCTCGTCTCCTGCCTGGGCTGGGGACTCGGGGCGGGCTGCGCCCTCTGCTGTCCTGGTACTTTGAACCCAGCAGAGCGCGGTGCAGCGTGGGCGAAGGGCCGCCGTTGCAAAGGCCGCGGCTGGACCCTTCGAGGGAGACAAAGGTGGAGAGCCTCGTCTTCCTTCTTTTTCGACTCGCACTTCCTTTGCATGGAAGCGAGAGCGTAGCCGAAAATCCCCTCGGGAACGATGGGCATGTCAAGCACATCTTCCTTTTCCCGGTCTGGGAGGTTGGTGAGGTTGAGCCATCTAGCTCTTTCCTGCACCACCATGATCCCCATTACCTTGCCCGTGGCCTGGACGGCGCAGCGTTGGACACGGAGACCAATGTCTGTGACCGCGGCTATCTCGTCCAGAGTGGCCGGTCCAGGATTGCTCGACATATCCTCACAGAGCTCCGCTTGGTATGCGGTTAGCATCGAGGAAACGTTCAGAGCCCTGGCGGACAATGCTGCGGCTCTGTAGGCCCGTTCCGTCATGGTAGACTGGAATCGGTCCGTTTTTGCTGGCAGTGTGGGGTTCCTGCTTGTGGGCTGCCACCAGCGGTTCCATAGGTGGTATGTGGAGCAGGCCAAGCCTCTCCATACCGTCACAGTCAAGGGAGTGGGCACCCTGGATTGGGGCCTTGTTGCTAAAGGGCCGGTCTCTCCACGAGACCGACACCTCATCCAACATCTCCGGGAAGACCGGGAGGAGTTGCCTCTTTGCCCTCGTTGTTTGGGAAAAAAGTTTTCCCTCGTAACGGGACCTGGAGGTCTCCTTGGCCACTTCGGGCCATGGGATGTCTAGTTTGGCCGCAGCGCGCTGACACACGGCTTGTAGATCCATACTGAGACAGGGCGAAGCTGGTGTGCTGTCGCCCGGGGGAGCAGCCATCGCTCCCGGCTTTGCAGCCTGAGTCGATGACATGAAGACGTCGTCTTCCTGCTCATCCGAGTCAGACAGGAGGAACTCAGAGGTGTACTCTTCGTCCTCCATGCAGTCTAACTCCAGGACATCTTCCGCGGGTGAAACCGTGGTGAGGTCCAGTCGGGAGCCCCAGCTTGGTATAGCGTGGGGCCCCGTTCCGGCGTTTCTTGCCGCCACCGGATCTCGGCCTGATATGGCGCGGGATTCCGGTTCTGCGGGTGCCGCTGTCGGTGAGCCCCAGACCGCAGTGAGTGGCTCCATCTCTGCGGCAGACGTCCCCGTGTCTTGATTGCCGGTCGGCGGATCAGTGGACATGAGGGGGTCCCGTCCCGACAGGTTAACTTGTTGCGCTAACCTTCGGTGGAGGCTCTTCACGGTGAGGCGGGCACAATGTCCGCACGAGCCGGGGTTGTCGATGGCCTCCTGGGCGTGTTCCAGCCCGAGGCAGGACGAACAGATCTGGTATGAGTCTGTGCCTGACACTTTCAACCCGCAACCGCAGCGCTGAGCCTCCGAGTTCCTGACTCCTCTGGTGTGAGGGGGAGAGGCATCCATCTCGTTCGCCGTGAGGCGTGGAGAGGGTCCACTCATGACAGGTACGTTCGAGAAAAAAATGTTTACCGATCTGTCTTTAATCCGGGGGAAAAAAGGACAGCGTGGGTCTTTTTCTCTCAAGGATATTACCTGGTATGGTAATATTCCTGTAATCCTTTTCTCCTCCGTGGAAGAGAGAAGAAAAAAGTGTCCTCGCTACCGTGGTGTCGGTAGTGAGGGAAAAAACACAAGTTAGCAACTGGTGTGTTGCTAACTTGAAGTCAAAACCTTACCTTACTCCAGAGGAAGAACGGCGAGGTTGACTATAATACTCTTCTGTGAGAGAATCGGGTAGCCGGCTAACGCCCGTCGACCGAAAATTTGCTTTGGATTCAGTCTGTGGACTGTTAAGCTAGCCCGGCTACCGTTCGAGATGTGCTCTGAAGCGAGAAGAGGTGTTTGAATGACGCATGCGTCGTGGCGCAGGCTACTTATAGGGGGTGATTTCCCCTGACGTTGACATCAAGAATCACCGGCCAATCAGGATTGGCGTAATGAGATTGATGCTTCTGTTTGCTCCGCGATGAAGCGCACCCCATAGTGAGACATCGAACGGAGTGTTATGAATAAGAACTTTGAGCGTCTCTCCTGGTTTTTCTGTTGTGGCCAACGGGCCGGTCATAACACTACTCTAATGCCTAGTGTCCACACTACTCTGGGGGTTTTGAGCTCGTACAACTATCTGGCTTTTGTTATAGTGAGGACAGTCTGAAATGAGGACGCTTTTAAAAAACAGTGACAGCCACTTACGTTAGTTTCTTTTTCAGTCATGATGTATCCTTCCGTGATTCGTCATGTCCCTACTACCTGACCTCGAAGAATACAAACTGAAATGTCTGTGTTTACGGAGATTGTTTTTGTTTTAAAGCGCTCTTTTAAACACTTCTTACAAACAAGCATGGAATGAGAGAAAATCGAAAAAAACATGGAAGGCTGTGCTTCTCCTAACTAAATAATCAGTACGATGTAGACAAGATAACAGGAACGTGCCTAAAAGTTAAAAACTGCAGACTACTTGTTTAGCTCTTGTGAAACTAATCTTGTAACCGTCAACACAAAGGACAGTGTGCTCAAAGCCAGATTGTACAGAGTGAGGATCAGACTTCCCTTAGTCACACAGAACAAGGGTTGTACTTTTGTACTACTTAAATACACTCTGCACATAGTCAAGATCTATCAAAGGAACAATGAGAAAGTGTACAGTCATATAGTTCCAATAATGTTTTGTAATGGAACATTAGACTATAATGAACAACCAAAAAGTATTCTTTATGGAGCCACTAAAGTGCAGTGAACCAGAGAAACACAGCTCCTGCCATGTGTTATATTACCACTAGATATGCAGACTGCACAGAAAGAACCATTAGGGTTTTTAAATTGTTACTCCGGAATGTAAAGAGTCTATAATGCCCAATTCTGTGCAATTCTAAAGAGTAATTTTCTAAGGTGTATAGGGCAACCATTATCCCGCAGCGCACCTGCCCCTGGAGATATGGCAGTCCTCTCACCTTGCACCTGCTGATGTTTGGCCCCACAAGCTTCACACATTTCATCCCTGCATCTGGACGCCACCAGATGTTCTTGAATAATTTCTCATACAGGTGAACGTTTTTTCCTTTTGCAGCTGAACCTCAACTATTTCTCTCAATTCAGACACATCAAGACCTACACCATTTCTTCTCAGTTATTTCTTACTTTAAAACCTTCACTGCAGTGAGGGGGATGTAAAAACCTATAGGGAGGGACACTGAATAACCATTTTTCCACTCATTTAATGTGTCCCCTGCTGAAAAAAAAGACCTTAACCATATCCTGAAAAGTATAGCATATCTCAAATGCATCACAATGTCCAAAAAGCAGATGGCTGTCTAGCAGGACAACCATTCTTCATCTGAAAAGCTGAATAATACATGCATATCTTGCTGTGATCCAGCGAATTCAATAGCCTATAGAAAATACCAACGTAAACCATTTTGCTCGAGGCCGTTCTCTTTTCTCAGGTCCAGTCTCCCATAAATAATTTGCCTTCAACCTTCACATGCATAAAAATTGCAACTTGTTGTATATGAGAGAGAACAGTGAGGATGCACTTTGAATGCCAATGTGGCGATGAATAAACAATGGCTCACTGCTCCAGGAGCAATGCAGAGCTGCCAGGAGACATTGCTTTGAGTCCACAGGCTCTCTTAATGTTTTTATCACCACAGACCAAGCCTTTCAGTCAGCTGTGAATGGGAGGCTGTTTTGATCTGGGAGGGCGGGAAGAGGGGCACTTTAATAATTTCTAACAAAGCAACAATTCCCAAGGCACTTTGGACAACCTTGGATGCTTCCTTCTGATTATCCTTTAGCCTCTCAAGCACACTTTAAACCATGATTGCATGGCGTTTCTAAAGCAACAAGCTTATGGTAGTCTAGGAGTATACAGGTGCATGGTCTTCAGAGCAAGTCATCCACAGCCAAGGTAACTACTGTAGTCAACCAGAGGGATCTTTCACACTCAATAACTGAGTATTCAAAATCACTATTAAGAAAAAAAAAGGATCCTCTGCAATGTGTTTGAATAGATATGACCTGTCACAAAAGCAGGAGATGTATCATTCCTGCAGTGCTACAGTGCCTCCTTGTGGTGAGTAGAAGGCACTGGGGAGCATGTGTATTCTTAATATAGTAGCTCCTGAATTGGGGGTCAGGTGGCAATATTTTTAACAGAAATAATACGAATTGAATTAATTATCTAATATTTTTCCTGGTTCAAAACACTAACCATTGTTCTGCCATTTTATTATTTTTGTTTATTTTAGCAAGTTTAAAATACTCTTTCAAACATGTGGGTGAAAATACATTTGTTGTAGGGATGCCAGCGATTATTCGATTATTCGAATATTCGCTACAGTCTCCATAATCGAATATTATTTTTAAAAATCGATTTTATTTATATATTTTTATTATTATTATTTATGTTTTTTTTTGGCTTAGTTTCAACCAAAACATAGGGCTGCCGAATAATCGATTTTGATCATGGTCAGTTTCTGGCAACCCTAATTTGTTGTTGGTTGAACATAACCCTTTTCCCAAAATCCTACCGTATTTGAGTCGAAACTTGGAAAACATGTAGGCCTAATGATAAAAAGTTTCAATTAGAAGAAGAAATATATTTTATGCAGCTTGTAAGAATACAACACAACACTAATGTTTTTTTCTCAATCCTGGCTGGATAGCGTTAAATATAGCCTATTTTACCTCCTTGACTAAAATGTATGCTTGCAAATACAGCCAAAACTAACTAACTGTGTGTAACTGTGGTTTGGAGCCCAGATTGAAATTCAACACTTAGGATTGTCAAGTAAGTAAGAAGTGAGCTTACCAGACCTCTGTAGAGTAGACTGCTCCTGTTGCTACTAGTACATTAGCAGCTACTAGCAACACATGTGCGTTATGCTATTAGCATAACACACCTGAACCTCTGACGCAACTGTTGGCATTAATATTGCATTGTAGGTAATGTAGGCGGTATGTTGTAAGGAAATATAAATGTGTAAAATATATTTAAATAAATAAGCAGATATTATCTCTGTTTCCTCTGCAATTATTGTGGTCTTTTTTTCTTTCTATTGTGAGTCTGACAGTGTTATTTCAGTGCAATGCCAAACCCGGTAATTAACCTCACTCTTTAAGGGGTGATACTGGGGCAAAAATATATGAGACAAGAATTCAAACTATAATTGATATGATAAAGTATCTTTATTTGTTTAAGACTCACTAAAATAACGCATTTAACATATCTTAACAGAATATCCTCTTCTACATGATTGGATCTGAAACAGTTTCTTTATTGAAATAAACATCAT
The DNA here is from genome assembly GCF_902827115.2 of Pseudochaenichthys georgianus. NCBI lineage: Eukaryota > Metazoa > Chordata > Actinopteri > Perciformes > Channichthyidae > Pseudochaenichthys > Pseudochaenichthys georgianus. The sequence goes on from NC_047515.1 coordinate 20,955,443, forward strand.
ATTTTATGTAAAACACCACATTGTTAAAAGTTCCCTAAAAGAGGAAAGAAATGTTCATGTTTGTGACAAAACCACAATGCCATACAAATACACTTTTTCACTGAGCTGAATGAGTTAATTTGCATTTACAGTATGTGTAGCATATGTTAGCTTTGACCTTAACAGAAATCATAGCACTCATTGCTATTTAAAGATTGCATTATACAATGTGTGCTAAAGAAAAAAGGTGAGGTTATCTTCCATTTTACCCCCCAAAAGTGCTAATTTGTTATTTATAAATGATTAAGAGCAAGCCGTTTTTTTACAGAAAAAAATATATAGGCTACTGTATATCAAGAGGATTCATGTACACCACGAAAAGACAATGTGTTTCATACACAGTTATCCTCAAAAGTGCTTGTTGAAGTCTGAGCAGACTGGGATATAAAAGAAAATGTACAGTACATTGGCCATATGTTAGCGGTGTGTTATTATACAAATATAATACATTTAAAATGAATGTTGTCGAGTACACATTCCTATACTGAAATCATATTAATAAAACCAGTTACTTTAGTTTAGCATCTCTTGTTGTTTAAACATTAAATAAAATATATAAGCCATACATGCCTCTCTTAATGTTACTTCCAAATACATTTAAGACAATATCTGCATACTAGTTCCCTTTGAGCTCCCTCAAAATCCATTGCTAAATATGAAACTACCAGTGACGGAGACAGTATAATCCCAAGCAGTAATCTCACTTCACACATTTTAGCAGCTCCTGACGGTTTAAACAAACACACTTTCAACAGTCTGTTGGTCTGGCAGAGAATAAAGTGCTGTTCTCCTTTGGCCCCGATGTGATATTGGATAAAACCAGTGGTCAGAATCAGTCGTAGACCCCGGCCTCTGATCTCAGTGCAGCATGATAAAAAGCCTCCTGACCCAGAGCCTTGGACAGCAGTCTGTGCCCGCGGGGAGACATGCAGCCCTGGCTGGGCAAATATCCTGCCATGGCTTTACTCGATCTTGTGGGTTTTGGTCTGGGCGCTGCATAATACTCCTCCTTGTGGTCATATTGTGTGGGCCGGACTTTAGTGCTCTGAGTCCTTCTGTTGGACTGAGTGGAAAAAGATCCCAGATGTTCAGGATCTAGGGGGGATTTGGCATTGTAATGATAGTAGTGACGATTTTCTCTGGTGCTCTGCGACCTCCCTGGCCTCCTGAGGATGCCAGGTTTCACAATACCGGAGTAGCTGTTAACAGCGTTAGAACTCGTGAAACGATCCTGGTCATGGCCTCGTGTGTGGCTTCTGTTATTCTGCTCCACATTCTTGATGTTAGAACAGCCCCTTTCTGGAAGTGAAGGGACTTTACGAAGAGGTGGCTGGCGCGAGGAGCTCTCTTTGATCGGAAACTGCCTGGATGATCCCGGCTCGGCACTCGACTGGCGACTATACTGCTGTCTGGTGACTTCACTGCCTGCCTGTTGAGACCTCGAAGAAGATGGGGATGTAGCAACCGCAATATTTTGAGTTTCTGTCCTGCTGGCAGAGAGGAGGCATGCGTTCCCGGGGTCAGACTTGCTTCTTGTGTGCACAATGTCTCTGTTTCTCGTGTCAGTCGGCGAGACAGGAATCTCATAAAGTGGCACATCTGGACATGCATTTTTAAGTCTGGAATGACTCTCCTGCTTGACTGGTTGGTATACAACTCTTTCGATAACATCAGCATCTCTAGCCTCGTAAACGACAGTGTCCCTTTTTTCTATGTAGAGCTCCCTGTTCACAGGAGGAGCATGGTGTTGAGCGTAGTTGTAGTAATCCATTTGTCCACTTTCTCTCGTGGAGCGCATGGTGTAAGATTGACTGTGTCGGATACCTCTTTGCCTACAGGGCTCTACATAATAGCTGGAGCCATCAACTGGATTTATATCAGAATAGGGGTTTTGAGGATAGTCAGCATGTAAGTTCTCAAAATGCTGCCGTACAGGATAGATTCCAGTCTGAACCAGACTCTGATAGGGCGGCTCTTGGCTCGACGACTGCTCGACATAAAACATGGTGTCAGGGGGCAGCAAGTCTGTCTCTGCCAGCTCGTAGTGACTAATGTGAGGGGAGTGAAAGGAGCGGGCTCTCCGAATGGCTGGGTGCCCAACTGCTCTATCTTCTGACCTCTGCCATTGGCCTGGATGCCTGTGGCCCCCACTGATAAGGTGCTCATCTCTGGGGAAACGTCTGTATTGAGGTGACAAAGGTTGCCTTAAACCTAAAGTGCTGTAGCGGCTTTCAGAGGACTGCCTGTACATGTTTCTTGGCCCGAAAAGGTGACGTGGCAGGGCATCGGGCCGAGGGCAGTGAGGTGCAGGCATTCGTTCTGTTTGAATGGGCCGGTGATGGCGATGATGTTTGCTGTAGCCATCCTCAACCAGGCCGAGAGGTCTGTCCCCCTCTGGGCTGTAGTGATGGGTTGAGGAGGGCTGTGAAGGACGTGGAATTACCTCCTCGATTGAGGTAGGCATGGAGGTCTCCGCCAGCACAGCACGGAAATTAAAAACATTTATAGAGTCGGTGTTCACGTATATAGGAGAAGTTGATGGGCTCTGAGCGGAGCAGACAGGCTGGGTGGGTGTTGAAACCCCAACGCTCTGATAGGTTGGTTCTCCTTGTGTGGCATCTCTGAGCTTTTTTTCCTCCCTGCAGTCCCTCCTCTCTGCACTGCCTTCATCCAAGCTGCCTGACCCGAGCGGGCTGACGTTAGGTGTGTAATTGCACATGCTTTCTGGTCCGTCGATGACCTGTAACGGCTCCAAGTTGAGGTGCGCAGGTAGAAACTGCACAGGATGAGGGCAGTGGTGCCTTTCTACAGGGCTGTGTCCTGATGTTTGCCACTGGGAACCAGAGAAGGCTTGAGGGCCACTGTACTCTTGGGGGTGCGCTTTAAGATCGAGAACAGAGGGCCTGGGTGGTCTGTCCTGGGTGTGAGGAGCTTCCCGTCTCTGAGGGGGGTGCGATGGGGCGTTGTTTCGTCTCTGGGAGGCACTGCTGGCCTTCTGGGCAGATTCAGCTAGAGCCAAAGCCAGCTTTCGCGCAGCACTCGTCAGGGGAGGGTGAGGAGGGAGAACAAACACTGAACTCATAAGTCTATCTGTTCCTGGGGAGGGATAAGACAAACAACGCTACAGTATGACAGGACAAACAAAGCTATGGTAACACATGATGGGACAAGACACAAAAGCTTTCATAAGAAACTACAGAATGCATTAATATTTAAATAGATAATACTATACGTGTTAAATATTATGTATTATGTTAAAGAGGAGTGGTACTAACCTGGATCAGGGAGGTTCTGTGCAGGCTGACTGAGGTCGGTCAGGGCTGACGCCTGGCTTGCCATGCTGAGTGGGCTGCAGTGTGGGTAGGCGGCTCTCAGCTCCTTGCCATCTGCCAGAGGAGCTTCACGCTTTTTTTTTTCCACTGGGGGAGAAGAAGAAGGAAGAGGTGGAGGAGAGGAGGAGGCCTTCTGAACATCTGCCTGGGTCTTAAATGATTTCTTTTTGAGTTTAGGAGAGAGCTGCTTGGAGGTAACCTTCTTCCTACCTTTACCAATAACCGGGCTAATATCTGGAGAATGATAGCCCCTAATGTTGTTGTTAGGAGAAGAGATGTGTTCTTCACTGGAACACACTGCGCTCTTCCTCAATTTATTTCCGTCTTTGTTGCGTTGCAGCCCAGGCGTTGCAGAGGCTGGACTGCACTGAAAAGACATGGGGTCAAAGTCCAAACTATAGATGCCGGCAGCTGGCGGGCAAAGATCGAGATCGTCCTCCTGTTGTGAAGGTGAAACACACGCTGCAGTGCGGACATAATCAGCACCATTATAACTCCCATTCAGGGGGTGGGGCCTGTAGTCGTCTTTAGTTCTGGGGTTTTGTACATTGTCTCTACAGTCACCGGAAAGGGCCTCACTAGTAGAACGAGGTCTGCGAGGGCGGTAACTCGGGGGATCCCCTGGGATGGAAACAAGCACATAAACATTTTTGACTGAATCTGATTTGATCACGTACATACAGATTATATAAACAGCTTGTAGTTTGCAAAGTGTAAAAGTTACCTTCCACAGTGTGCAAAGAGGTGAGAGATTCCTCACTTTTAGTTGAGCGCAATGTGCCGCAGTCTCCTCTTCCACCTGCAAATGTATCAGAGCAATACAAATGAATACTTACCAGCTCTAAAAATAACATTTTCAACACATTAAAGTGTCAAGATTAACTTGGTACAGGGAGGGGTAACTAACCTGGCAGTGCAAGGCTCTTTATCTCGTTAGGCTCGCTGGGGTGTCGCTTCAGTTTACGTTTGGACACAGAGTGGGACTTGCCCAGGTGGAAAAATGAAAGCCAGTTCCCCACAGGAGACTTCTTAGCCTTAACAGGAGGTCGCTTGAAGCTACACAAAAAGAAAATCATCTTCAACACTTGCTGTTTTGTCTGAAAGAGTGCAACCTTACACACATCCATGAATAACGACAATCTAAAAACACTAAACATTAGGTGCTCATTCTAACAATTAATTTGTACGCATCTTCAAATTCTGTAAATTATACACACCATTAAAAAAACAGATAAAAGCAGCAAAAACACAACATCGGTCTTGTGCATGGGCTTTTGCTTAAAGTGGACCTATCATGCTATATTTGAATAATATATTGTAGGGCCATACCTATATAAAACATGTCTGTGAAGTTTCTTTTTCAAAATACCAAACAGATCGTGCATTTTAGCCATGCCTCATTTCGCTCTATTTGCTCTATTCCAGCCCTGTCTTCACAAGGGCTGATTCTGTGGCAAATGAGCTGCAGCTGACCACGCCCCCCTGCAAAGGGTTACCATGCTATTACCATGCCACGCAACCTCTCATTCCCCTGATAGGTGGAGAGTTGCACCCTGTTTCTGACGTCAGAACAATTTCAAATCTTTATCAGTCTGTATCCATTGCAGCCCCGTTTTTAGAGATTTGGGTATGGAGGAACATAGAGAGGGTTGTGTTTTCTGACACTTGGTGAGTTCCCTGACACACCGGGGACTAGAGTTGCCAGAAACTGACCATGATCAAAATCGATTATTCGGCAGCCCTGGCGAATAATAACCGATTATTCGACCGGTGTGTAGCGTGCTGCAGCAGCAGTCTGCTCTGCACGCAGGCTTCCTCCAAGTTTACAGTAAAACAAACTGGTGGTGTGACCAATAGCCATTTACAATTATTAATACTATTACTATTATTAGCATTAGTCTATATTTTGGTTGAAACTAAGCCAGAAAAAAAAAAAAAAAACATAAATAATAATAAAAAAATATATAAATAAAATCGATTTTTAAAAATAATATTCGATTATGGAGACTGTAACGAATAATCGAATAATCACTGGCATCCCTACCGGGGACACATATTCATGTATAAAAGACGTACAAAAGTGCATTTTGCATGATAGGTCCCCTTTAAGCAATGACTTATATGATTAATAAAGTTAAACAGAAATCTTTAAAAAAAAATCTTTACAGGTTTACCTGATGTACTAATCAATTCATTGACTAATTAAGCATCCAGTCACATGCTCTACACCAAACATCACCATACATAATTGAAATCACAAATGATGTTTACTCATGCTCGTGTAGCAGAATAATTGATATGATCAATAAAAAGGGGGGACAGTTCAGGCGTGTCATTGATTACCTCTCCATCGGGAGGTCGATGACTGTGTGGAACTTGCCGAGCAGAGCTCCGGGTCCCTCCCCGACCTCGATGTAGTCACTCTGGGTGAGGGAGGGGGTGGTGGCCGGGGACCCCAGCTGTGACTGATTGCGAGCCTGGGCCTCCTCTAGAGACAGTAGCTTTGTGGATGGGGAGCATACCATCAGGGACTTGGGTCTGGCTAAAGTGTTGTTACCTGAAAGAAAAGGTGTTTAAAGTGTGTCAGAGGAACTTTTAACCTCAGAACAGACGCCACATGTCACTTTGTTTCTGATTTGCCCTACCTGTGCTTTCACGTATTATGGAGTTGAGTTTAGCGCTGAAGAGAGCTTCAGTGTTGTTGAGAATGAACTCCACCACAACAGATTGGATTCGCACCTCCATGAACGCAGCTGTGCCGCTAAAACAGGCAGACTCGATCTGTCTGGACCTAAAACACAGTGACAGAACATGACAACCTATTTCACAGCTCTGGACCATTGGAGACATGCCCCAGTTTACTGTCACAGAAACATGAGAATAAAACGGCACTCTGGGCGTGATCAGAGCCAGTTTAACAGTTTGCATGCAGCCATTTATCTGGAATAGTTCAAAAGTCACCTGAGAAGGTTAGGCGCCCAGACTATAGCCAGGTTTTTAGTGTGCATGTTAGTGATGGGGCTGAATGTTGCCAAGCGGGAGAGGTGTCGCATAAGGTACTCCAGAGTCCTGTAGGCAATACAATGCAAATGTTCATATTTGGGTCATAGGGTAAATCAATCCATAGCCCCCATCATACATTTTAAGTGCTTTACAGATGCCTGACAAACTACAAATAGGAACAAGGGTGGACAATAATAAAATGAACAATGCACAAAAGTTAAGTAAAAATACAAATAAAACAGCCTGGAATAAAAACGAAATCATTAAGATAGAATAAATATACAAAACTTAAGGACTAGAAAATAAGGGTTGATAAGAAAAGAGTAAACAAATAATACAGTTTTACGATTAAAATACAATAAACCATCATTAACACTGTTATCCTGCATAGCATCAGCAGGTTAAGTTTAGTGCATCTTATAATAAGCAGGATAAAAATACTTTTTAAGTAATGCCAATGCACAGCAGGGATGTCATGCTGGACTGATCAGACTTGCATTATATTTATTCAAAGCCAACTTTCACATCTCTGAGCAGAATATTTGATTGGGTTCAGGCATAAAAAGAAACGGTTTGAGTGGCAGATCAACACAATGTAAATGTGCATCACAGCATTGACAGTTCTAAAAAAGGGGACGCTGTACCAAAACATACAATAACACTTCAGGCCACCAGGGCGCATCTGTGAGCTTCAAACCTGACCTGTAGTGGGGAGGAGGCAGCTGCTGGATGACATTGTGGATTTTAACCAGCCTCTCTTCATCTGTGGCTGCAGACACGGCCTCCTGTGAAGATAAAACGCACATCACTGAGGCTGATAATCACAGCTGCTCTAACAGTCCCACACTGGTTTTCCCTTTTATATTCAGAGCAGCCAGTGTTTGGCCTCACTTTATCTACTATTCTGTTTTAGCATGCACATCCCCTGCTGTTCCTAGAAAGCTAAGCATAATGCAATGACCCCATTTTTAGCAGCACTTCAAACTGAAACTAAAAAATGTTCATTGTTTCTCCAGCTCTTTGATCATAACTGAGTGAATGGATATCTGTCCCCAGCAGCTTTTTCTCTCCTTCCATTGTCATATCTATCCCAAGCATAAGTCCCTGCCCCAGTTTCACAGCTCTGGGCCTTACTGAGAATCTTTCGTAGAGCTGGTAGGTGAGCAGAGGGTTGGGCAGCTCTCTGAAGTACAGCTTGCAGAGGGAGCCCACTGAGTGAATATCCTGCCTGTAGGCTTCCTTGCTCAGGTCTGGGATCTGTTCTGAGTCAAACTCATGCCTAGACAGAGACAGAAAGAAAATTAATACATGGGACAGCGTGGGAGTCATCTCAGTGACCATCTGTCAGTATGAAAGCACAAAAACAAAATAAATAATATCAGCTACTTTCGACAAGGTTTGTGCTTGAACATTTCAAGCACAAACCACTGTGTCTGATATTCAGCAGCTCTATTTGATGTTGCCCAAAGCGAAAAACGTTCCTCCACAAACAAAACATAAATTAAATGTAACACTGAGGCGGAGCATGTAAGAAACCACTTCCTTGAATACCCTTAAAAAAAACTGTCAACTGAAGCAATTTATTTGGTGAGAAAATTCCCTTGATTGGCTGTCAACACCACACTCGTTTTCGAGCCTCCCATTTGATCAACTAATGAGATGGTTTCATGAATTCCTTCTGGCAAACATAAAATAAATGAGAAAATCATTTCAACCTTCAAAGCTGCACAACTTGAATCAAATTGTATTTTAGAATAAGCAACTCCAAAACAACACTTGGAAAACGGTGTATTTCATGTTGATTGTGAACTTGCAGAAGTTAACACTATTTTATTGATACCTTCTGCACATTTGGCTACAATTTCTAATCAATACAAAGTACAAAATGGGGACCAACCTCAGTTTCTGGATGTTGGAGGAGATCCCAGACAGTCTGTAGATTCCATCCACGACTCCATGTTTCTCTATGAATTCAGCACAGCTCTTCACCACCTGCGGGACTACAGGAGACAGAAGAGAGTCTGCAACATGAACCAATGTTAAAATGAATTCATCATTCAATACACCTGGGTAAAAGCAAACTTTGATAGTTAAGAACTTGTTGCATCTAGAGTTGATTTACCTTATGTTTCCTCTTAACAGGAAGAAGGGTGAAAATATGAGAGAAATGAGAATGTTGCTGCATGTTGTATGAAAGTGTCAGAGGAACGCATGTAGCTTTAATCCAATATTCTGTTTATCATGACAACATTAATGATTGAACTTGACGGGGGCTTCTGCTCTAACAGGCAGTTCAAGAGAGGTTTGAAAATACAGAGATAAAGACACAGCTTTTGGCCAATCTACAAGAATCTATGCAAAAGACAGCACCTCTTGCTGGCAGGTTTTTCCCACCACCGACTCATTTCACATCAAACATCCCAGCAATGTATCACAAATTCCTTATACAGGCAGCAGACTCACTGGGTAATCCCTTCTCCGGATATTTACGAGTGTGAACTGCCGGCAGGTAAGAATTACACGATAGAGTAGGGGGGGAAAGAGGAGCCATTGTAGGAATAATTTACCCTCATGTCCGGAGTTGTGGAGATATTCCCCCAGGTCGCAGCCGAACACTCTCTCTCTGAGGATACCGCGCTGCCGCAGCTTCTGGGGCGTCGGGCGAGACTTCATAAAAGTCCTCAGAAACGTGACCAGCTTCCCATGCTTCTTACACACTGATTAAGAAGACACACAAACATATAACAGCCACTTTAAATCAATCTGTCTCACATCCTCAATGCAAGTGTTGAATACATCATCATACAGAGGGTGGGACACACAGTGAAGAGTACCTGGCTTCGGCACGGAGCTTTGAACACCGGGGGGAATCTTGTCATTTATCAGCTCCACACAGTCGCAGGGGAAGAAACCAACCTGCAGGTAGAGAGAAGGGGATAAGCAGGGTAAAGACAGGAGGCAGAGCTGGGGAGAAACTATACATTTAAAAGGACCAGTGGGGGTGTTTGGTGCTGAGGCAGACTGTAGCAGGGTGAAGGTTCAGAAATAGGTCAGTAGGCATGAGGGTACAAGCGGCCTCAGGCTGAGAACAGCTGGTTTATGTTCCTATTGTTCAAAGCATCTCAGGGGGTGGTCACATAAATGTATGCTACTAGCTTACCCTGCCTACCATATATGAAATAACTTGACCTGATGCTTAATAATGTGGTTCAGATCTAATATGTCAGCTTAATCCTCCTCTTCCTCCTTATCTAACAACAGAGGATCAGGGAGGTGTAAAAGCCAACAGCTTTAAGCAGATCCTTAGCTCAATTTTTCTATAAAGTTTCTCATCAGGCTGTATTTGCCCCCATATTACCATTCCAATCAAATCTATAGGATTTCAATCAACCCCTCTCATACCCAAAGCCCATCCACACTCATTGGGAAACACGTCACAAGTGAGGCTTAAGATGCCCGATCTCTGTTTCACTGACTTTAAATCACTGTGGGCAGTGGGTTGTGCGTTTGTGTTTGGATCAGGGGTCACAGGTTCAAACCCCACTGCAGTCAGCATGTCGCTGTGTCCCTGGGCAAGACACTTCACCCCAAATTGCTCCTGTGGGGAGTGCCCACAGTATTGAGTATGTAAGTCGCTTTGGATAAAAGCGTCTAACAAGTAACATGTAATGTGTGGTTTCATCACAGGAAGAGCAGAAAAAGTTGTTCTCTCAATGCACTCATAAAACCTAATTGTGAATGCAGCACAGCAGATGATTTACCTGGAATCCATGTTTCCCTCTCCACCAGCCTGTGTCTTCTTTGGGAGGCATATCTATGACAGACACAATGTCCCCCACCTGGGTCACAAAGAGTTTGTTCAGGATCAGACATATACATACTGAAAGCAAAACATCTAGTACAAATATGTATGCTCGAAGATGAAAAAACGATTGATTAATGCAAGATTATGTTGTTTTATATAAGAGAGGTTACCTCAAAGGTCAACTCGTCAGTGGCCTGGGCGGTGTAGCGTTTGGTGACGTGGGCGGCAGCGATGGCAGGGACATTGATTGAGGCTTCTTCAGACACTAACAAGTGGTTCCCCTTGTTTTCGATCTGTAAAAAACAACATAAGCAACATTTAAAGTAATACATTTGTTCAAGAGTTAGACATGTTGGCTAAACTTAGCGGAGGGAGAAGCAGCTGCTCTTGCTCTATTTTAATGGAAGGAGGGATATACTGTAGTATCACGTGTAGCAAAAGTATATTTTACACAAGTATGTTGTTTTTGGGTGTATTTTACCTGGTACTTACTTCTGGCTTGCCTAGCCCATCATACAATCATATTGGGTTGGATTTTGTAAGTAAAAAACACTGATGCAGCAGTAATTTCCCCAAAGAACAGACAAAAACATTCACATACTAGTCAAATTGTATAAATGGCATCACAGCATATCACATGGCACCTTTCAAGCCAACTTCCTTCCACCTATGACTACATGTGTTACACTTAGTTTCTGAGCTCATTTACATGCACACAAACCTATAAAACATATTATTACAGGAAAGGGAAAACACAAAAGCATAATAGGGCTCCTTTCAGTAGTAAAGTCAAGTCCTTCAATCTTTAATAATTTCCTTTACATAGCCCCTGAAATTCATACACTATTTTACCAGCTGAAAATGGGCAAACAACTTTCTTCCCAAAAATGTGCAAATGTTGCTTTAACCAATCCGTTTAAATATTAAAGTAAATATTAAATATTGATGTCACTTAATGGGGTTATAATGTAGAGAGTGAATAACTGATAGGAAGATCAAACAGCTGATCAGAAGATACCTCCATCCATGTTAGCACTGGTCCACAGTTGATCTTGTTGTCAGCAATGGCGGAGAATCTGGACAGGTAGGTGGCCAGCATCTTGGTTACAGACTGAATAAAGACACAAGATTATCAAGATTTAATAAAAGTCTGGCAATTTAAGAGCAATTTTCCACACTTCATGCAACAGAACAGACTAATTTCATGAGAGATCAGAGATACTGGAGTTAAACTCTGTGATACCTCAACAGTTTCCTTTAATGTGTCGTATCGTGGCAGCTCTGTGAGCTGGGAGTAACGCCGATCATAGATACACAAGTGCAGATGTTTGTCCAGCACCCGAAAGTCTTCATAGGACCTGGTTACCAGCCAGTTACGACCCTGACAAACAGAGACAAGAAGAAACGTTTGTAAGATTGAGTGGAGAAAGCTAGTTTCAGTTATTTTCCGATATTAGTCCAGTGATACTAAACTTGTCCTCTCGATAGGGTGCATTCCAAAAGTTTTTCAAATTCATATCAAAATAAATTGATTCCCATGGGATTTTTTGTTATTACTGTAAATGTAAAAATAGTTTTCTGCTGTAAAATATCTGGCTGGACTGTCATACAGGCCAAGTGTCAATAGTTGTACTAAGTTTTATGTTAAGTTATTAAGTGAGTTAATATTAAAATAAAGATTTAAGGAAAGATGGGCCTTAAAATGTTTATTTATTTTATCTGAAACATTATATTTTGTTTGTTTGGCCCCTGACTTCCTGATGTTTGCAAAAAGGCCCACCAGGCAGAGCAAGTTGTGTGTCTCTGTTGGAGTCTATAATTCAAATGCAGTATATAATACCTGGCAAGTGACTTGGACCAGAAACACAGGCTCTTTGGAGTCCTGACCAGCCTTTGGTCCTTCAATCTGCCCCTCTGCGAAGGCCAACTGGGGCCGGAGAAAAAAAAGAGAGACAGAGGCGTCAGTAGTGAGAGGGCCTACACTTTAAATAATGGATGCTTATAATACAACAACCTCTTAGCATGTGACTTGCTATACAAGAGGAACACTGTGTCCAAACCCCATTTTCCATTAAATAGTAAAAACACTTTTATACTGAGCAGCACAACTAGAGTAATAAAGAACTACGGGAAGTAATGCCTGAAAAAAGAACATTGATTGTTTTTGTTTAAAATATCATGAATGTGCCAGCCTTCATGATAGCGTTTATTTGGGAAATATTCTGGTATTTCATCTGCAACCAACATAGCTATGATTTATATTATCACCTCGTCAAAAATCCTCCAGTATGACATATATAATGCATAAACTGCTAGCTAAACATCAGCGCTGGGTGGCAGTGTAGATTTAGCACAGATTTCTATAGTCTATATGACCCACAATTGAGAAGATCAAAGCCTTGCAGGAGTTTGGGAATAAATTGATAGACATTACTGTAGAAGAGACTTCAAAGGCCTTGGAAGCTAAGGGAAGTTTTGGTTATTTATAACTCTAAGAAACTCATCCACATAGTCGGTTACACAACAGCGACCTAGTTACTGCTCAACAGTAATACAGCAAACCAGACTGACAAACACAGAATGAGACATTTGTTCTGAAAAAGGTCATGTTGGAAGAGCTCTAATTCTCTGCAAGGATTTGTATAAAATGATAGCATGAGCTAAGCGCTTGAATTAAGTACTGAAGGGGGTCAGGAGGGCAAAGGCATGATGGGTAGCAGGATCACACAGAGAACTACAGATCAGCAAAGATCCTTTTTGCATAGAAAAAACATTAGCTTGATACAAATGAAAATAATAAAAGCAAAAATCGGAAAGTTTTCACTGAAAGCATGCCGAGCATCATTTCCTCTGCGCACACTTTCAAGAGTACACCTTTCAAAATAAGACATGCTAACACAGCTCAGATATCAGCCGGTGCCTGCATTAGCTCATATATTTACATACAATCTGGCCCCAGAAGGACAAATTAATACGCAAAAATCCCCCACGTTTGGGTTACCTGCCACTAAGGCATCTCAGATATCCATCCGCAGCTGGAGGAAGTGTCTCTCTCTTTGTGTGCAGCCGCAGTCCTGGACCTCAGTGAGCTCCTCCAACAACAGAGAGGTTGGCTGAGGGGCAGCTGAGTTTAAATGCTGCTCCTTACTCGCCTGTGTGCCGTCCCCTGCCACCTTAAATTACTCATTCACAGAGCGTTGGATCACCATGCGCTTACTGCTCTATTCAAAGCGGAACATATTTAAAAGAGGATGCTTGCCACAGTGTGTCTTACCCCCCTTCCTACCCCCCTTCCTGCCTCCCTCTTTCCATCTCTTCCCCCTCCTCCCTCTCCTGTACTCTGCCTACGTCGTCCTCCCCCCTCTCTAACCAGTCTCGTCTCCCCAGTGACAAAGGTGTGGGGGGGGGGGGCGTTAAATGGGCTCAACCGGCACACATAAATGCACATGCTCGTCCATCATAAGGAGGGGAAGCTGCACGGGATAGATAGACAACCCTCTTTCATTTCAAATCATTCATTCCACTCTCAAGGCGAGACTGGAGCTAATCTGGAGAGAAATCAGTCGGGAGGCATTCTGCTGTCCTTGTGCTACTCTGCGATTAAGAAACATGAGACTGATCACTACCCTCCCTTTCGTCCGCCACAGTCTGTGAACACAGATGCAGGCAAATGCATCATGGGATATGCAAAAAGAAAAAAAAACTCATCCCTTGCTTAGACCAAGTAGAAACATTTAACAATAATAACAGAGATAGATGTGATCGCAGAGTCCACTGAGTAAATGTGTGTGCAGACAGCTCTCAGTGTCAGTGAGTCCCCAGACTAATATTTATCTTCCAGCTCGGCTTCTCTTCTCCCTGTGGATCTTTTCAAGGTCCCTGAAATGGTGGTGCTGCTTTACTAGCCTCTACTCTGCTGATGGAGCCATCACATCATGGCATGGCAACCACAGCAGGACGTTTACACAACAGAGACAGAGAGAGCTTCCCGGGACTTAAGTCCCATCCAGTCCGCTACACTGTCCATTAACCCTTCATGTGGGGTTTCAGCCCCTCTGCGTGCATGCACTGCTCATGCTCTCTTTCTGTGTTAATCTCCATTGGCAGCTTTTGTTTTTTTAGAGAGACGACTGCTGCACTCTGCTGGCAACCAACCTGAACAGCACTGATGTTTAACCAGGCATTAACAGCCACTTCCACACACACAAGTGAACAACTACTAGTGCTTCACTGTGTCTAATAAACTTAAATATTGTTCTTAGACTACAAGTCCAAATCATGTGTTGGCTGGTGAGAGTAGTTATATCCAGGGGTGCACATAACTGGTACGCAGGTACTGTAGGCATGCGCAGCAAACATCTGAATTGCGCACTGGAGAACTGCGCAATATCCGCTTATTTACAACAAGGTGGAGCAAAACCAATCACACAGGTGCAAACTTAGGGTGTTAATGGAAGAGTTTGAAATCAGACAGAGGTGGAAGAAGTACTCTGCTCTTGTGTAGGAATTCATAATGTTACTCAAGTAAAAGTAGTCATTGTGCAGATTGGTCCACTTCAGAATAATATATATGATATGTTTTATAATTATTGAATCATTAAAGTGTTATCAAAGCTGGTGAAGGTGCAGCTAGTTTTAATGACTTTGTATTCTGCAGGGTAGCTTCTGAATTTACCCCAGGTGGAACTAAAGTCTGAATTAAGAGTTTATTCTATTTTACATAATTAATCCAAATCTGTAAAGTAACTAAAGGTATTAAATAAATGTAGTGGACTAAAGGTACACCATTTACCTCTGAACTGTAGTGGAGTAGAAATACGAAGTAGCATCAAATAGAAATACTCAAGTAAAGTACAAGAATCTCAAAATGTTACCCAAGTACAGTACTTGAATAACTGTACTTAGTTACTTCCCACATCTGAAATCAGATATGATTTCAAGTCATGTGATCATTTCTCAGTATTTGATCCTTCAACTTGGCCTCAGGAAATGCAAGGACTTCACAGTTTTGGCAACACGTTTTGGAGAAAGCAAAATGGAGGCTTAAACAGAGACAGGGAGGTGCATCTGCAGCATCTTCATCATCTACCACGCAAGAAGAGGAACTAGAGGACAGTGAAGGAGACACTGAGGAGGACAGTGAGGAAGACTGCACTTACTTCGTGTGGGGTGAGTACCAAACACTGTCTCCTGGTACTCAGAGTAACTCACTAAAAAAGTTATGTGCACCCCTGGTTATATCCATAATACATTAAGTGCATGAACACAAAAACATTTTGCTTTCTCAATTTACTAGAGTTAAAACAAAAAAAACAGATAAAAAGTCGGCAACCATGCCAATGGCCCTGTGATAAATGCTAATTCAGTATGCTAACCTGCTAACAATGACTGACATGCTGGTGTTTAACAGGTATGATATTACCCATGTTTACCAACTTAGTTTGGCATGGATGTGTGCTAACAGTTGCTAATAACACCAAAAATACAGCTAAAGGGTGATTGGACTGTTTCTTGTTTTACAGCTCTCTTCAAAAATATTAACACAACTCATCCAGAGGAGAACATCTGTAACCAAACTTAATGACAATCCAATCAAATAGTTATGGACACATTTTACTATGAACCACACCTCATGGTGGAGCTAAAGGAACAGCCAGTGGATCTCCACATCATTAGCATTGATCTTCTGGTATCTATCCAATGGTTGTTGGGATATTTCCAAGTGCACAATAGTGTAGGACCAAATCCCACACAGACAGAGTGGCATTGACGTTCCAAGAGCTCTGTCTCTTTCAGAGCTAAAATATCCCCAAAAAGTTTGCATACAGTTAAGTATTATGCAAGTAGTTTTGAATGTCGAATTACCTCCAACTGCATGTAAGTGTAAGCACACATTCTCACAATCCTTTTGGTGTTACCCGAACATGTTTTGATTTTCAAAATGAGTCATCGTCTCCAGCTGACATCATGACTAAATATGATGTCATGTTGAGTCAGACTAATAAGGCTGGATCCCAGGTTTACAGGTCTGACGAGTCTGACATTAATATACTGTAATGCGAAGGATTAACATGCTGATCATGGCTTTAATAGGAATGGGACTTATTACGTCCGTCACATTGAAAACGTAATGATTTATCAATGATTGGGTATTATTCTTGACAAATGAATATGTCATAGATCTCCTGATTAAACTGACAAACTAAGCTGTGATGTGGCATGTCAGGGCAAATAAGGAAAATGCAATAAACAGGGTCTAAGAAGAGAGAAACAGGCATATTGATTTGACTGCCACATTGCATTTCAAGAGTGATGCATTTCAGGAGCAATTCACCAAAGTGGCCACTGTACTTGGGCCAAACACTCAATTACTAAACAAAGTAATTCTCTGCTGAAGAAGTCACAGTGTAAGTATTTTTTCTCACCTGAATGTTGCCAAAGTCAACAGTCTCATAGTGGAAATGAGCACACTCTGCCAACGTGGGGAAGTGGCCTCTGGGGAACGTAAGCCTAAAAACACACAGCACAACAGTCCCTCATCAGTATTCAACACAGTGACACCATGGTGGAGAGAAAAGCAAAGCTAAGCAAAAGAGGGAGAAGAAAGAGAGATTAGGCCAATATGTGAGGGAACAGGGTTAGAGAGGCAGCAGGCTGACTCGTCTGTCTCTGCCGCGCCCGTCATTTATTAGGTCCTCATTTCACTGGCCTGGATAACAGCCCTGTTTCACAGCCCACAATAGCTTTGACACTGTCACAGGGAGCACCTACTTCTTCATGTTCTTGACCTTCATGCTAGCTGTGCTAACACAGGAGCGCAGGAGGGGCTCGGCTGGGTGCTCTTTGATGTCATCAGTCCTCACCTGCCAAACAGAGAGAGAACACGTCAAAGAGATTCAGTCAGTCACTGTACACATGATGGAGATGGGTAGTCACAACTGATGATGTTGATCATTTTGAAACATATGTTGTGCTGCAAAAAACACAAACTTAGAAGCCTGACATCACAAAACAACATGTGTAAATGAGTTGTACACCTTTGCCTTTGTGATGCTAATGCTATTATGCTTACGTTACCTTCTTACCATGTTATGCTAATGCTATCTTTTGCTTAGTTAAGCTGTAATAAAAGGATGTACTTATGTTTGTTTACTTCATCCATTGCAACTATAATAATAATATATAATATTTTTATAGCGCCTTTCAGGAAACCCAAGGTCGCTTTACAAGTCGGGTAGGGGGGGGGAAGTAGTGGAAAAATAAACCTATTAAACTAACTAGTGGGGAAAGCCTTAGTAAAAAGGTGCGTTTTGAGGGCTTTTTTGAAAATGTCCAGGGTTGGTTATAATGTAAGCTACGCTTTTATTTTACGCTAATATCATGCTAGGTTTTTTTCATATTATGCTATTGGTTTAATGCAATTGTTTGCTTTTGTATACTCATTTTGAGTTATGCTAAGCAATGCAACTGTTCAATATACTTGTTTCCATTATTCGAATATATTAATGCCATGATCATTTATGTTGGGCTATTTCATGCTTATGTCATACTGGATTGTAAAGCTATTATTATGGTATACATGTTATGTTAGATATTATTCATGCTATTATGCAATGTTATAGTATATAAGGGCAGGTCATTATTCGATAGAAATTGTAATAATGGTATTATTATTAATAATATACATGATTCAATTATAACTGTATAAATGTTATTTATGGTTGTGTTTTTTTTTTTTACTGTTTTTTTTTTGACTGTTTTTGATGGATGGGGAGGATGATATATAATTAGAAAATTAAAGCGTACATGCATAACAACTAATATCTGGAGTGCTGAACGTACACTCGTCCAAGAGACTTGAATTCTAAAAGCTGGAGGGTAATGCCTTTGCAGAGAAGAAGATATAAAGAAAGAGCGCTGTGCAGGATATTAACATTAAGCTGGAGTAACCAGAAGTGAACTGAAGGGAAGGGGAGATGATATGACTGGTCTGTTATAATATTTTCATATCGCATTTGCCTTTAGCACTTCTCCCAAACATCACTTCCATCTCAACCTGAAGGTGGGACATCCTTTAATGTTACACCTGTTTTCACCCTCATAAATGTGACTACTGACTCTCACATGAGTGCCATGTGACCAACTGTAAGTAACATCATGGTGTGAATCACCTACACAAATTACACAGCTTCAAGGAGATAAATCAAGGGTGAATGTGTGTCTGATGAGTCAGAGTGTGTGTGTGTGTGTGTGTGTGTGTGTGTGTGTGTGTGTGTGTGTGTGTGTGTGTGTGTGTGTGTGTGTGTGTGTGTGTGTGTGTGTGTGTGTGTGTGTGTGTGTGTGTGTGTGTGTGTGTGTGTGTGTGTGTGTGTGTGGGTGTGTGTGTGTGTTGTGTGTGTGTGTGTGTGTGTGTGTGTGTGTGTGTGTGTGTGTGTGTGTGTGTGTGTGTGTGTGTGTGTGTGTGTGTGTGTGTGTGTGTGTGTGTGTGTGTGTGTGTGTGTGTGTGTGTGTGTGTGTGTGTG
Organism: Pseudochaenichthys georgianus; assembly: GCF_902827115.2. Taxonomy (NCBI): domain Eukaryota; kingdom Metazoa; phylum Chordata; class Actinopteri; order Perciformes; family Channichthyidae; genus Pseudochaenichthys; species Pseudochaenichthys georgianus. Next base: position 20,974,144 of record NC_047515.1, read on the forward strand.
TACCATGGCAGTGGATGTCTCTTGTGGCTGTTTCTCCTCTGGAGGATTATTGTTGGTGGCTGTAGGTAAGGCATCATCTTTGTCCTGGTCAGCAGACGGTAGGCCGTCTCTGCAGAAACATACAATAGTTAAAAAAAGAAAGGTGGCATGACGTAATGCTAACATCCATGTACTCTGGGATCTTCATATAAGATTTGCAGTTTTTAAATAAATACACCAGAGGGAGCAAGTGAGGGAGATGATTTCAAAATCTCTGGCCAGTGCTCAAATCATGACATCGCACAGGCATGGCCAAAACAACATGTTGTATTAGGTCGTTGGTGTATGAACCTTTAATACTGAGAGAAAAAGACACCTATAAAACACAGTACATTCTTTACAATCAGATCTAGATGGGAACATTTCCTTCATACAGAGGGAAATGTGTGGCATCTCTCACTACACTGAGGGTCAACAGAAAGCCTTGGTGTCTTTTGTATTTGCTCAAAAAAAGAAAAGCTCATCTATTCATCTATTCAGAGAGCCATAAAGGCAATCCACCCACAAGGGAGTGCTACACAAAAACCTCACTTGAAATGTGACTCAATGCATACAGGATAGGAGGGTAAGGTTCATTTAGCTAAACTTTGCTGAGCAACAAAGAGGGAAAAGAGACAGGCCTTGGATTAGTCACAGTGATTCAGTGTGATGAGATCAGGACATGAGACACGGTGTCATTTATGAAATCCACAGTGACGGAGCTAATAACAGAGTTTCAATTTAAAATAATAGGTAATGCTTTGGATGTAATGTAACGTTAGGCACACACAGTGTTCCTCCCTTTCTGTTTTACTCTGCAAAGCAGGGTCAGGTTTAAGGCTCATCAGACTGATCCTACTTGTATTCATCTCATTCAAAGGCAAAAACACTCACACAAACATACACTTCATGGTTTTAAATATATATATCTCTTAGGGCAGGGGTCGGCAACCTGCGGCTCTTTAAGCCCTCTACTCTGGTTCCCTTGAGCTTAGACAAAAATAAGAAAGAAATAAAATACAAATATTTGTAGGACTATTTATATTTTGTTGCATGGTTGAAAATGTTTCGTATCTTGTAGGGATGCTCCGATCGATCGGTCACCGATCGATCGGCCGATACTCACTCTCTACCGATCGATCGGTGCTCTCTAAACATGCCGATCGCGAGAGCCGATCTCATGACGTAAAATACATGACACTTTTCTCTGTGTGCGGCAAAACAAGCTCGCCAAAATGGCTTCACCGGTCTGGCATTATTTTAAGGTGTCCGAAAAAGACAGTAAAATAGCGGAATGCAACGTGTGTGAAGCAGAAATCCTGCAGCTCCGCCCGCCGGACCGGTAAGCGGAACGAAACACACAAGAGTTAGACCTAACACACTTAGCTATTTTATCTACCTCTGGAACAAGCTAAACTAGTTATTATAAATATATGTATTCTTCACTGTCGGGTCACTCATTACTGGATCAGTGAGCTGCATGAGATACTGACGGGCTGTCAGGAGAGGGAGAGGGGGAGAGGGAGAGAGGAAAAGAGAGCGCTTCCGCTAATTTCTCCCGTGTTATTATCCAAAGTGAATGTAAACTTGAATAATGTACATCATTTGAATGTAATAATTAAATTGATTGTTGTTTGTGGAAGCTCCAGTGAATGAACCCCATTAACTGAGTTTAAACATCACTTTAAATGGAAGATTTAAAGTGATATTTAAATCTTCCATTTAGGCCCCGCCCACTCGATCGGATCGGCCCCGAAATTGGCGATCTGAGCATCCCTAGTATCTTGTATTTTGAGGTGATACTGTGACACATCAAAAATAAAAAAACGGTTTTAATTAGGTCAACTAAAATATGCGTCACATCCTGCTACGGTCCCGCGCCAGCGCCTTTTCTTCCAGGTGAATAACCTGACCCCAGGCTCGATGAGCGAACTATTGATAAATCAAAGAAAATAAAAGTATCGGAGGAACACAGAGGGTTTAATTCTGCGTGGTTAGAGTTATGCTTTCACAGCAAACGACGCTGGCTTACCGGTATGTTTGATATGTAGAGAGAAGTTGTCAAAGGGGCTGCAGCCTTTACGTATTGGAGGAAAAACACGGAAGAGGAAGACAGCTAACGATGTTCAGTTATAATTACATCACAACTATTGTTAGGGTGCAGCTATAGGTTTTATTTATTTTAAAGTAGGCCTGTGTATGTTTTTTTAATTCTCCTTATACGAGTTATTTGTTTATTATTAGAGGTAAACAGTTTTCTATAATGTAATAAATAATACATGCAAACAAACTGTAGTTTTTGTCTATGATACAACAATATATACAACGTTATAGGTTATCAAGCTATAAAATATGTTTTGCAGCTCCAGACTAAAAAGATGTGTGGAACGGGGGGCAAAATGGCTCTTTTGGTCAAAACGGTTGCAGACCCCTGTGTTAGGGTATGAAACGCAGCTACTCACCCTTCAAGGACGTCACCACTTCCTGGTTCACCCTGGGGTCCTGAGGCAGCATTCTCAATCACCGCGGCAACCACACATCCTGCCTCCATGATGCTGCCTGACTGCAACAGCACGCCGTACAGAGACAAGTAGGAAGGAGAGGAGAGAGTGAGGGAGGGTGGGCGTTAGAGAATATGGGAGGATGGGAGGAAGAGTCCGATGCAATGAATTCGCCAGACGACAACCTCACTTGGGGATGCAGCGTGTGTGACTCAAGGCTACAATCCACTGAGCTCAGACTGTAATCTGCGATGACATCATACTCGAGTGCCGGGAGTTGCTACAGTGATAATGCATTTCAGACTGCAAATTCATAGGATGGTTTCACAAGAACATCAGATTTCCTTTTAGCGTAGATGGCACTGACATGTTTTAGCTTGAAACCAAACAGACTCATATCTTACTCCGCAAGGAAATGTCAAGATTGTCATTGCATGTCCAGGTTTAGGGTGCTTATTATTTTAATTTGGACATATTTATTCTGGTGCTATTTTCAGATTTTTTTCCAGTCTATATATATGTGCACTACATATGTGTATATTAAGAACAGGACATCTGAGTTAGCACCCCTCAGTCCAGTCAGGCGTTCTCCCAAAGAATACAATGCAAAGATGTACATTCCTTACCCATGTAACGCTAGCTAAAATGTTTCTATAGAAATGGAACAATCCAAAATGGGTCAAAAATTCTAGGATCTGTTATTTTTGCTCTTTGGTAGAAGTCACACGCTTGAAATATGCAAACATAAAAAAGATCATATTTATTTAGCAGGTCTCCCTTGAAAAATATATCAATGATCTCAAGGGATACACCTGGGTAAATAAAGGCTTGAAAATATTATTTTGTAGGTATTTAGTTAGACATAAGACAAGTGTTTCCAGCCAGACAAAAAACAGCTTAATTTATGAGAGCTGCTTGCGCCTCATCCTCCTCAGTGAGGGGGAGACGGAGAGAGAAAGAGAGAAGAGAGAGTACTCAGAGAAAAAATAAATACTCAAGCTATTTTTAGACATCTGTAAAATATATAATTATTTTGTATTCTAAGAATTAAAGAAAGTATTTAACGTGAACATTTGATTGCCATGTTTTTATCATTTTGTTTCATTATTTAGAATTGACCAGAATGCAGGAAACATAGTTCCTCAAATTGTTTGGGGGGAGGGCCTTCAAACCACTGGCGCTGTTTTACAAAATCCTCCCTACTTTTGTTGTCTCAAGTTTGGCAAGTATGCCCACATAGAGAGAGCATTCAACCTACCCTTAGCATGGTGTACTTGTACTTTTTACTAGTCCTTTTATTAGAGATATGTCTGTTTGTTTTTAGAGTGTGTCAGGATGGATCCCTTGTCTTTGTCTCTGCAAACAAAATCTACCTACGGGTACAAATAAAGAACCTGAACCTGACCTGAACCTGAACCTACAGTACATGCTGTTGAACTGTGAAACTAAACTGGAGACACCATCAGGAAAGAAAAAACATGTTAGCTCCTCACAGAAGGCTCAGATTTCAACAGTAGTGCTACCACTGAGCACATGGGGCAAATTCCTAAATATGGTTGCATTTAATAAATTGCTGCAATCTAACTGGCATAAATAAAACCAGGGGGCATGTAGTTATATTTCACATGAAGTACTACATATATAGACTAACACGTTTTGTTTTGAACAGACAACTTTGTCAAGTCAGCCACATTACCATATTCAGTCTACATATTACACAAAAAAAGTATTCAGATATTGCCTCCCCTTGTGTTTTTGGAAACACATGTCTATATTTCCTTGAATCCATGAGAATACTGAGACAACCCCTATCACTTCCACTCTTTACACATCTCTATTATCACTACACCTGTATTTATGTAGTGTAAACAAAGCAAACGAATATCCTGATGAAGTGAAACTAGACTCTTCCTAACCTCAACAATCATTGGGGCATGTAGGCAGAAAAAAGGCCTCTCCTATCACCTCTAAGGTTTTGCCACATCATTAAAATAATCCCTCCAATTAACAGGAGGCTGTTTTAACTCTTCCATAAGCAGGTCTTAACTAGTAGATTCATGGCCACTGCTGTAGTGGCAGTTTCCCACCAGCCCCTCTGGCTCGTAGCCTCACTGAGTTGCTGTTGACTGACTTCCACAAAAACTCCTGACTCAGCAGAATGTGAGCAGGCAGGAACACAAGGCAGACCGGTCTCTACTCTATCTCTCTCATGCTGTATCTCCTCTATAGTAGACACCATAACCTTGCCAAAGGAGAGCCAACATATTACACAGAGAGCAATTTAATTTATTGTTGAGAAGAGTTACATTGAGTGCTGTTTTAAACAGTGAGGATCATTAGGGTGGAGCGGTATTTGGCAAGTCATATTTCAATGAGAGGTGTGTCACCAAATGATACAGAACTGGAAGCATTAGGAGTAAAATGAAGCGTGCCTAGGACACCAGAAAAACAAAGCTGTGCCGCACAGTCATCCAATAATTGTGTAAAAAGTATGTATTTTAAAATACTTTGGCTATGTGGTGCTTAAGGAGGGCAGAGATTCCTAGCAGCAAATCATTAAAAAAATGTACATGGTACACAGTACAATGCCTGACCTTGCTGATTGTTCCACATCAGACATCAGTGGGTCTTTCAAGTGAAGGAACATGATGTACTTCACTTTGCAGAGGAGGCTGGCTAGCTGCGAGCATTACAAGCCGCCTGCCTGCCTGGCATGAGTTTCTGTTTTCATCTGAAAGACTTTGTGTGAAAAGAGCTGAAGACAACTGAGAGCAACAAATGGTGAAGTGTTCTTATAGCAAGCACTATTTTGAAAATACCCTAAATAGCTATAAAAAGACAAGACAAAAAAAGGGTAATGATTTTAAGAAAGCTCTGTGTGTGTCATTGTCCATGGCAGAGACAAATTGGTTGAACCTACAGTACTGACACTTTGTGCTGCATCATAGGCGGTAAAAATAGAACAATGTCAAACCAGGACACAAAAAAAGATACCGGTTTAATGTTATACATGTAGAATAAACTGCGAATAGGGTAGAAATCATCCTTACACAACCTCCCTAACAGTCACATCCAAACACATTAAGAAAAAACTGTTCATCTACCTGTCACACTTTAAGGGAGAGGCGTTGTTCTGAAGTCAGGAGACAGAAGCAGCACAGAAGGATGTTGCCCTGGTATCCAATGGCCTACATGGCGCTTTTCAAGAAAATAGGGCAGCCTACACAATCTCGCACACTGTTTATGAAACCGTTATCAGCAAGTGTCTTGACATGAAGAATGGCTGCCTACATATTTGGAGCTACAAACCCACAGCAGATGCATCTTAGTGAGTCACTACCTCCCTCACATAATGAGGAGGGAGGAAGTAACACTGAGAAGAAGGACATCTGCCATTTCACATCTTTTTGTATTGGTGTTAAACAACATGTCCAATCCAAACAGAAATCAACATATAACACATGCAGTAAAAGTATATACCTATTTCGGAGATTTAGGACACACATGTTGTTTAAGCTGTAATTGACACACATTACCGAGCCACATTAGTTAGCTGATTAAAGACATAATTGTGTCAAATAAAGATGTGAGTCATAATAAAGCTGTTTTGTCATTATCACATAACGAAATACCAAACGCAAGTATGTGGAAAAAGATGAGGAATTTAGTTGCAAACTTGTCTACAGTATGAGCCCAAACTGCTGTACCTTGAAGTGTTAAAGGTCCCCTATTATACTGTTTTTCATCAATATATTATAGGTCTCAGATATATACAAAACATGTCTCTGAAATGTTTGGCTGAAATACCAAACAGATCATTGTAGCATCCCATAATCCCCTCTGTTTCAAAATGGCTGATTCTCTGTCTGTTACTTTAGATAAAAATAAGGAGCCACTCCCCACGCCCCTCTGAGAGATATTTGGTTAAAAAGAACACAAAGGTGCTCTAGGAGGAGATTCAGGTGATAAGTGGGGGGGGGGGGTTACCTTGGTTGCTGATTGGCTAATGGTTACACAAGCCAGAACATCGTTATGACATCATAAAGTGGCCAAAATCTGATCAGCTCATTTTCAGACAGGTTTTTATATAAATGGATCAGGACAAAAAGTGAGAGAATCTTTTTTCATAAAACTTTCAGAATCTCTTTACACAGAGGGGACACATGTTGATGTAGAAGAGACATGAACAAGTGGATTTTGCATAATAGGTCCCCTTTAAATCCTTATTTAAAAAAAGAACTAAACCTGCAATTACTGATGTTTTGGCCACTTTTGAAACAAACTGTAGACACTTGTTAGGAAACAGATTCTCATTATCACATACAGCAGTTACAGAGTATACGACATTATCATTTATTTACCATATTTGTGTCTAAATGAAGAAGTAGGTCTAATATTCACTTTTAGCTTTGTTTGTTCTCGAATGAAACATCTGATGGACATCCCTATGTCTTTAGATGCAAAATAGTGAACAACTATAATACGCTACATTTAGAAGCTTCTTTCTAACTTTGTCAATCTGCAGTTTGGTGATAGGAAGTTAGCGTCCAGGAGGTGTCTAAGCTTAATTGCTGATATTACAAATGAAAGCTATGAGGGGGAACAAATACAGTAAAGCTTTGCACTGGAAAACCAAAACAATGGGCTGAAAGACACTACGAAGCTCAAAAAACTGTGGGGAACTGCGGTTTAGTTCAGTTTAATTTATTTGTTTATAGTGTCGTGGACAGTCCCCATAGATCAACTGTCACACAAAACAGTAAATGGGGCAGCTTTAGCAAACATTGCTAATTTCCAGCTGTTGTCCCCGGCCAGATGATAATGGACACCCTTAAAATCACAATACATCAACAGGTCCAATGATAATTATCAAAACAACAAGTAATCCCTTTGAGTACACTAAGTCATGTGGTCAATTACCAATATAAAAATAAGAATAGCAGCAGCTTTAACTGCATCCTCATGTCTGGATTTTGATGCAGCTTAACCATACTGTAAACAAACATCGTCTCCCTCGGGGATGAGACAGGCCAGTGTAAAGTTGGTTTCATGCTCTCATTCTTAGCTCTGGAATGCAGACAACACAAGCCAGAGAGGCGCAGTGGAGAAAGGCTCTTGGTTGCCATGGTAACCTCTCTCCGGTCCATCGTGACTTGAAGCTCCATCCAGACTGAGGATGAGTTAACAAGCCGAGGGAAAAGCAAGCCTGTGAGGAACCTTTGACCATAAGCTTTGACACATCCTCTCCATCGTCATCGTCACCAACCACAATCTGCCCGAGCCAATGACATCGCTGCTAGCACAATGATGCTGCCACTCCCTCAGGAAGAGCACACTGCAACCATTTTTTTTTTTAAATAAACCTCTGATAAAGCTTTGTCACTCATTTGACTTTTTGAAGGTGGAGTAAGAGGGAGAGGTGGCGGGGGGGGGGGGGTCATATGATCCTATAATCTTCTTGAAGTCTAACGGGGTGAGATTAACTTTATTTCATCTCACACTCGGTGTCACGGCTCTATCTTTGTCCTTCTGCAACCACCAGCATCACAAATAAAGGGTAGAAAACGGGGTGAACAGCAGGGCGATTAATTTGTAGACAACAGAGACCCAAATATTTAATCAACAAGCTGATCTGCCACCTAAGCCTAACAGTGACATAATACATGCCTTTCTGTTTCAAGCACATATTTACTTCCTCAAAATAGGCAAATGACAGTCAAATAAAGGATTAAGAGGGTATTTACTGAGTGGGACACATATTTAGGGAATATGACATTCATTCTAGAGGATAAAGCTATGTGACCATGCTGCTGGCTCACTAACCCAATATTAGGTGTCACAGAAACGCAGAGATATGACACGTGATATGTCACCTGCCCAATATAGTGCAATCCAATACAACATCCCTGCAACAATAACTACCTTCACTCATGTTCAACTGTGGCTGTACATGTTGAGGCCATGATTGTGTTATGAGTGTTTTGCACTGCATTACATAATACAATACCAAACATATCTATTATTTTGTCCCTACGCACTCCTACACACATATATGGCACAGTGTAGCCACAGGCTTCACAATACAGTGTAAGGCAGCATTACTATCTTTAAACGTATTATTTCCCTAATTTATTCATGAATCATCTCGATCTATAAATAGTCAAAAGAAAATAATGACAAAAGCCAATGACGAAAAGATGAAATAACACTCCAAAACATAAATTCAGTTTACTTTTACATAAAATAGGCAGCCAGTCCCCAAACCTGATAAATTGGAACTTGTGAATTTTTGAGAATATGTTTAAAGAAAGAATGGTTAATCTGTTACTTCTCTCTCAGTCCCAATCATTTGTTAGAAATTACACGTTTTATCAATTCCCTTTGTATTTTCCCTAATTACATCACTGATGATTTATTTTATAAACTGTATACAATATTATAAAATATATTTAGGCTCCTTTATTGAATTATCTGCTGTATGTGTTTCTCGTTGTCTCTTGTCCTATGTGTCCTTCTTGATGCTGCAAATGAAGCTGCTGTGATGCAAGAAACATTTAACAATAAAACATTATCTTATGGTATTGTATGATTATTTTCTCGATAAAAGTTACTTAAATCGTGCCTATTATTTTCCCTCTAACCTACCAACAAACAACCATCGTAAAACGGGTTTCAAAATAAACAGTCTAATTCAATAGAGCAACCAAACAATGTGGGCTACAGGGGAAAAAGTTAACCACCGGTGTACTATGACCTGTTGGGCCTGACAGATCACCGGACTCCACACACACACACACACACACACACACACACACACACACACACACACACACACACACACACACACACACACACACACACACACACACACACACACACACACACACACACACACACACACACACACACACACACACACACACACACACACACACACACACACACACACACACACACACACACACACACACACACACACACACACACACACACACACACACACACACACACACACACACACAGTACCAAATTGATCGGCTGATCGATTCGTAAAACAGCGTGAATCAGGTTTCAAAATGACACATCAGGGCAGTGACAGCGGTTCAATAATGTGTGTGGTATTGACTCCCTGATCGAACAGCCTACCTGCACGTTGCTCCACTCGTCTATGCTGCACAGCGCTGAGCTTCTCGACGAGGAAACATGCTGTCAGCATCGCACTGCAGAAACGCTCATCGCGGACACACACGCAGGCTTACAGCGGATCATCGGAGGTAGATGTTTTCTGTGGTGAAAGCTGTGCTCGGGTGCGACATCTCTGAGGCTGAGGCAGTGTGGGAGTGATTCCGATGAGCTGGCTCGCTCTGTGAATCTGCACTCGCCAGCGGGAGCGCGCACAACTGATATCGTGCTTGCGCGCCTGGGATGTTTTAGCCCTAGGGGTTCCCAGACCTTTTCAATGTCAAGGACCTGAATATGCAGCAGGCGTGAGAGTATGCAGCCCCCCCTCCCCCCTTCATCCTTTTTGAAAATATTCACCAGCCTGAGGAGCCCCATCTGGCAAATTGTATGGTGTTAGGTAATGCTTGGTACAGAATTACATAACCATCTAGTGGGTGGTAACAGTGAGAGGAGTAAAACCTGCAAACCACCATCCTAATATACATCATCTTATTGTGCCCGTCCACTAAAGGAGAGGATTTCAAATACTTATTTTTGCTGGGGAGGCACTGGGACACCATTAAGATCCCTGACCCTGCAAGAACTGCAAGATGCAACAAAAAGATGAATCTCTAAGTCTGTTGATTTATATCTGACAATTGTACTACTGTTATTATTGATATTATTCCTCTAGCAAATACCTAACATCAGTCAACATTTTTAGAGCAATAGTTCTACATTTTGGCAGTGGTGGAAAGTATTTAAGCAGGCCATTATTTACACATTGAAGAGACATAAAGTAACGGGTAAATACAGCATGGTCCAAAGTAATACATATATATAATTACAATTATAGAACGCTAAGCAGCATCTCAAAGTTAACTAATTACCAGTTTTTTCTCAATTTCTTGTTTACTTTAGTTATACTCAGATCTATAATACAATGTGTAAGATAAGCATAAATATGTTCCCTATGTATTGTTTTATACTGTATTCATTATGTTCAACAGGTTGCAGTAGCTTCCACAAGTCTCAACTGGTTGCCTGGCAACTCCATAGTGAACAGGAAGTTATAAGAAATATATGTAAAATATATATTTGTATTAGCTCTATGATTAAAGCTCAACTACTGTAAAGTGTAATATTTGTGAGCTTACAATGTGCTGTATATGTTACCTCGAATAAGACCCAGGCCAGCTGTTGCCAGTCTGTTAGGCTAAGCTAACTGGCTGCTACCTGGAGCATAAGATGCTGCAAAAGTTAATCAATCCTCTTAAATTACTTTGTGGCAAGAACACATACATGTATTTCTCAATGCCAAACTATTATCTTTATAAGCGTTGTTTCTGGAAAAAAACTGAATAAACTGACAAATTGAATGAGAAGAAAAATGTGAGCTACAGAGCAAGCCAAAATCACTTAAAGGAACAACTATATGTTTACGTTTTATATAATAGCTGAAGAAAAATGTTAAACAATTAGACTTTTTTTGTCAAAAGAGTTGGTGACGCCTCCAAAGGTTGGTGTGTTTGCCCAGCAGTGGATTAACTGCTCTCCAGGTGTATGCAGATCGCTGCTCATTTGTTTGTGTGCCTGCCGGGGGTAAGCACAAAGGTCATTCTGATAGGAGTCATCCTCTTTCAAGTTATTTGTTTTTCTTGTTCCGCCACACAAATCATTCCTTAATGTTTGAATGGCCAAGAAAGCCAAGCTGGGGTCAAAATATTAATCATTTAACAACTTGTGTGCATTTAAACATAGACTTTGATCTCAATAGCACCATTCTAAATAAAGTCATATATCCGACATGTTACAAATCAAAGGAAAAAACATTTTCTTGAGATAAAAATCTGATATAAAACCTTAAACTCATGGGCTGCTGCTAGTGTGTCCTAGGATTAAAGAACAAAAAAACCTGGCCTGATTAAACCGCTCAATCCCCACCCTATCTCCATCTGCCCAACACCTACACCCTGTGTGCAGCATATGAACTACACCTTCTTGAGAGATACGAACAGAGGAGCTCAAGTCTAGGAAAAATAAATCCACAAGGAAAAATAAAACCTCTTTTGATTTTTTTATTATATCAAAATACAAAAATTTGAGAGGAAAATTTCGTATGGAGGACTAAGCATTTTGAAATGATATGGTGACATGAATACAACACTGTTTTCATATTCTCATAGACATGCCATATATAGAGCATAGATCACGTGCTAGGCCCATGTCTACGTCACAATGAGCCACTAGCAGTGAGCCTGTGTGTTTCTCCTTACAAAGGCTTTTGATGGCGACTGTCATATCCAGGCCAGTTGGTTACAGGCCAGAGTTCTTACATCATAGTTCGTTCAGGTTTCTGTTTACTCAATAAAGAAATGAGATCCATGGCAGTTGAACATGAAGAGTGAGTATGACATGATCTCAGATGTTACAGAATTCACTGGACAGCAGTGGCAAACAAGAGATAAAGTAATACAAATATTATACATAAGGCTTTGGTACAGCACCATACAGTATGAGTTAATTGCTCACAAAAAGTTAAGTGAAGCGTTATACCTGATGTGGTGACATAACGGAAATATAAGTCTAAAAACTGAACACAAAAAAAGGGACATCAGGTTATCATTTTAAAACAGAGAAAAGTATAAAAAAAATGTTTGGGAAATATTTACATATGAACAGTGTTGAATACAACTTAAAGACCATTATGGAGACAAACTATGTACAAAAAAAACAACATAATACAGAATGTAAACATGTGATGAACAGCACAGAGTTCAGTGGATGAAAATTAAATTAAATGTAGTCAATTTTTTTCCTTTTTAAGCACTACTTGGTTTGCTTGAGTATGAGCAATAGCTAAAACAGTCAACAATGTAGTGCTTATTGTAGCCTACGATAATAATACATTCTAGTTTCTCAGTGCTGGTACACATGAAAAAACAGAGAATATAGAAAATACTACATATTTCTATTTTCCGTCCAATAACAACCAGCTCGGATGTCCATGAATGATTGCTAAATACAGTAGGCGTTTTCTTGTATTGTCTCTACATGCAAGATTAATACAATAAAAAATCAAATCGGTTCTAAGTATCATCCTACCAGCACCTAGTGATGCACTAAAAGCTGTAAGCAGAAAAATCGAAAAGGAAACAAAAAAATCGAGCTAACAGTACGTCCAAAGCAGCCCTCTTAAACGCTGTAGGCTACATGTTTCTGTTGAATATGCAAAAAAGAGCCCGGAAGACAACATCCATTCGTTTTAAACCCACAGAGAGGATGTATGAGCTTTCCCAACACCTTTCAACCAGGAGAATCAGCATTACATACAAATGTGGTCTGATGGTTACTCGTGGCCATACTGTACAGTACTAGTAGTATTTCTACGGTCAGAAAAGTGGTGATGACATGAGACGGTTACGCCCCTGCAGATAGTGTGCTTGAAAAACAGTGCTGTTAACCAAAGATGGCGGACCTACAGGAAGTTTGTAGAAAAGATCCCCTCGCGACCTGACATTGCTCTCAGATTCCCTCTCATGTGTCCTGGCTGTGTACTAATTTAAACCAGGTTCTCTTTTTAGGCTTGGTTAATATTGTCAATATCATCACAAATATACTTTAGAGAGGGTACCTTGGAAGCACAGACAGACATTGCAAACACACAATAGAAAACAGGAGTTCATTTGAATGTCACAAGTCTCTATTACTCGAGGTTATACTACTATTTTTCCAGTATTGTCTATCACTGTCATCACACCATGATACTGTTATAAGGACCTATAGAGTCTACCGGAGCTAGTTTAGTTGCTCAAACACACAGAGCCTACTTGTGGAAACAGAACAAAAAATCCTTAGACCTCTATTCTACAGCACCACAAAGTTAAACATAGCACCAAGTCGTAATGTTCAAAGCAACTATGCCCCAACACACTTTTCTTCATCAAACTAATGTAAACACAGTTTCCTCCACAGCACGTATTGTACATGACGAGAGCATGTCTGTGACGCCTAGAAAAAAGTTTCCTTCCGTTTATTTGCTTTGGACACCTGAAGGCGAAAGATCTGGATAAATCTAAGAGTATTACTTTGTTCCAAGAATATTGTTATAGAGGGCAACACACGTCTGCTTCTAAAGCTTTTTCCAAAGGGCATTCACATACTATACATCGGAGAAAATACTACTTAACTTGTGCAGCCAGCGGGCTATGGCAATAATACATCGTACGGTACTAACATTAAGGTTTTCTTTTCTTCTCAGATAAAATAATGTCTGCTAAATTATGACAAATGAGGCACCTTAAAATGTTTTAGAAACATTATCCACTTAAAGCCGTACTGTAAGCAAATACTTTTATATATATATATATATAATCTAATTTATTTGTCCTAGGGATCCTTCCCGTCTTTTCATACATCCTCATACAAGAACGTATTCCTGTAAAACATGGTTTGATTCATCTTTACAAATACAATACATACCATGTACAGTACATAACAAATATAGATCTTTTTTTGTTTTACTCGCATCTTACATGAAACCAATTTGTTAAAGTAGAATATGCACTTTCACTTTCAGGCAATCATCACTCTCTCACTTGTCAAAAGAGATTTCAATAAGCAGACATTGAGTTGATTCATTCATGTGGATATTTGTCGGAAACCTCTGATTTGTTTGTAGCAGATGGAAATATAGCTGATATGTTTTTGAGTGATTGAACTAGCATTAGCAGTAAAAAGGAAATGGGTTTTTTGTAGCCATCAGAAGAAAGGGAGCTTGGCTCAGGACTTGTGTGGGGCTGTTAGTTATTACCTTATGCAGCAATAACACAGAGAAGTTAAACAATTTGGACTTAATTTTCCAACTGGACATCTCACCAATGGCAGCTGCTCTATAAACAACGTAATGGGTCATTCAATGTACTGTGACATCGGGACATTCATTTTCTGTACAGCAAAACATACATTCATTATCGGTTAGTGACGAAAAACTAACAAACATACAGAGAAGTAGCTAGCAAGTAATATACAGTTGTTAAAGATAAACAGTCAGGGTGGCCATTGTTAGAGTGTTTCCCATTGCTTGTTAACCGCTTCATGAATAAATCACATTCTCCTCTAACAGCTGTCGTTAAACATTAACATCCTACTAGTTACGCATGAAAACTCATGCACAATGCTCTTGTACTTGAACATAAAGTGGTATTTATTAGATTTATTAGCTTTTTTTTAATTGGTATTTTTTTGTTTTATTTGTATGGGTAATCTGGTTCTGTAATATTACTTGGATACACAAAGTTGAAGCAGGTACCCATTTAAAATATAAATGTAAAAAACAACAAAGAAGTTATGCATTCTCTGTAGCATTTTCTCTAATGTGTCCTTGGCAGAGAAAGTAAAAACACACATACTATTAAAGTCTCTCACTTCCAACCTCCAGAAGAGACAAATATGAGAAGGCGAAGGAAAAGGCAGTTTATGTTAGAAAAAACAAGAGAAAAGGCAAAAAAAGGCACCTAGAGACGTGCCACGTTCCACAAATGATTTTCTTAATAATGAAATACATACTACAGTACACTTCACAATTCATCACCCTGTTCTTCTAAACCTAAAGTCCAACCTCTGTTGATCGTGTAAGCCCCAAATTATTTTGAGAGCTCTCATGAAGGCTATGATCTTGTTCTTAATTTGGTGCTTTAATGATAAGTGTAAACACACTCGGCCATCAAGCACAACAATTAAGACAGTCCTCTAATGGTTGGCATTGAATCATACATGAAAAATAAACACAAGATTCCAGCTATTATCGATAGTAAAAAGCTAAATTAGATCAAGTTAGGCCATATTATCTGTCTGAATGAGTGTGGCGTGTGATATAAACCTTTTAATCAACATATGTAAAAAGGTCAAGTACTTACAGTATACCCAAAGATTTACAGCAACTCTGCGTTTACTCTGAGGTATATTTTGTGGTAAGAACCCTGTGTTTTAATATTGACGCTATTTGTATTGTAGGAAAGGTAGACCCATGTCCATGTCCGAGGACGCACCAGGTTTCACAGTATACTGTATCACTGGAAAACCTAAAGATATGACCTATCAATGACCAGTGAGTGAAAAATCTTTTACGTGTTGTGACATACTCAACCAACACATTTTTATTACTGTAGAAGGAAGCTTAATTCCCTTGTTTTTACTATTTATATACATTATATATGTTTGAAATGTTTTCAAGTGAAATTCCTCAGAGACAAGTGGTGGTGCCAAGTCAGAAAAGCCATTGTTCTTGACTTCAAATGAGATTTTCAACCCCCGGAGTTTTCAGCTGGATGTTTCTCGCTGCCCAGCCCTGATGAACTTTTAGAGTGTATAAGAAATGTGTTAGCTAGAGCCCGGGGTGGAGCAGGGAGGGCTGAGGTGGGTTCAGTCTAGTCCAATGGCTTGGGGGCACACAGGTCAGCGTAGAGTGCCGTAATTTGGGCCCTCGGAGTCTGCACTGGCCAGTATGCCTGTCTGGTCCTCCTCAGACTGCCTGCGGTGCAGGAAGGAGGTCAAATAGACATAGGGGTTCTTCTTGTTTTGCCTTTTCCTCTTTCTGTGGAGATCCTCTCCCTCTTGGGGGGTCTGAGATTGCTGCTGGGTCTGAGAGGGACACACACCTGAAAAGGGGGGCAGAGAGAAGCAAAGGAGTAACACACCATCCACCACAGGTATTGTGTTACCAGTCAGTCTGCATCTGGGTCTGCTCTGCTCTAAACTCGTGAAACAATATTGTTGGATTTTCAAGTTTCCAGCGGCCCTTGAACACATTATGTGATTAAAGCAACCAATCCAAGCTTAACGTTGTGATATTTCAGCAAAATCTATTTATTTTACATGTCACAATTAAAGTTCTAACCAGATCCTGTAAAAAACAAATATGCTGCACCCCTGAGCACATATTGAGTCTTTAGGTAGACTAGACACTGACTGTCATGTGACAAAAACTCAATGAAACTTTACACTGTTTAAACAGAGCCGAGAGGAAAGGACAAGAGAGATTGTAGGTCAGAGGTTACAAAAACATTTAGAGTTCAATTTGCAGCCTGTCCTCCTACAAAAAACTACCAAATAGGTCGATTGTTCAGCAGCTTAGTTGAGCATAGTCAAGTTTTAAAGTGTAGCACCTCTAGTGGTCGTGTAAGAAACAACATGCTCCCGTTGATTGCAAACGCTCCGGAGGGTTGTTTATTCACAAATAACCCTCTCTGAAAAATCCTAAATTGTAGGATTTGGCCGTTAAAATGCTTTTTGATTAGATTTCTAGCGAGAAGTGTATATTGTACATTCAGAATCCACGTCCAGTGGATGTGTAGGATCTATAGTTTATATTACGAAGATGATTTGAGGTCTCGCCAGGAGAACGTGTACTACGTCTTTACGCAGCGTCCATGTAAAGTTAGGGTCAACCCTCACGGGGTGAAAACAGTATTTATATACTTATACTCAAAGTTTTCATAATAAAACCGGAAGTATTCCCCTCACTGTCAAATGATCACACAGTGATATCTGCATTACTCATCCACTAAAAAACATCAGTTTATCCTTGTTAATTACACAATATTGATTGGTTTAAATTGTGTACAATGCTTTTGTGTTTTTAACCTTCGATTCGGAAAAACAAATAGGTTCCGAAGACAGTAGGCCTACACTACTCAGAATCCTCAGCTATCGTTTGGGACTACAACATCCGCTTTCCTTTACAAACCCTGTGATTAGTCCTCAAACTCTGTGATTGGATGTTGGAGTGGCAGTGCGACAAGGTTACACCGAGCGTCAAACAGCTCTATGAAATGGAATGTAACCACGGCAGACTATCCAAAACTGGACTCGAACAGGTCCAGCCCAGCTCCCCCCCCCCAGAACTACACATGCTGGCTATTGTGTTTCGCAACATGTTCTATGGCACGTCTCTACTGGGAGTTGTAGTTTTAAAAGACCTTTCGTATTTCCCATAATTAGAAGTTGCCCGTATTAAACTGTGTACATCCCTGGAGGTTTAGGGGGTACGAAACACATTGGTGTTATCAAATTTAAAACCATATAATTAATAAATGGGTGAAAATTGCTTGTGTCCATAATGGGCAGCATTAATATGACAGCTAAGGTCAGAAGAGCTTTAACAGCTGGTCTTATGTCTGTGACCCCTCCTGTTGTTCATTGATGAGCCTGAAACATGCACTTGTCAAGGTTCAGAGGCAAATTTTGCAAATATGGCATAGCCATCAATCATCTTAAGATAGGATAAGATAAGATATACTTTATTGATCCCAAGTTGGGAAATGTTTTTGTTACAGCAGCATGTCCTACTTTGTTCTACTCCACTACAATTCAGAGGTTAACCTGGTATTTGTACTCCACTACATTTATTTTAGTTACTTTGTAGATTCTGATTAATGATGTGAAATATATACAACCCTTAAATCAGACTTTAGTTACACCTGAGTCAAATTCAGGGAAGGTGATTGTCAAGTGCCAAAATAAACTATGCAATATATTAGACATTAAGTACTTTGTCAGACTTAATATTTATCTGTTGATACCCCCACAGTTTTGTTCTTATTCAAAAAAAGACCAAAACGTAAAGAATTCTTTATTAGTTTGTCTGTTTTCCACATCCTCCTATTAATATCTTTGGACGTCCTCCACTAGCTGTTTTATTGTAGAAATCACTACAGTATCTTCTTGATATTTTCTATTCTATATTTCTATCATTGACCTTCTACTTTCCCCCTATGTTGTATGCAGGCTACTCTTAATATTTAAATGTGTTCATAAAATATAACATATTCAACAACAAAATTCAATAACGTGCTTTAACTTTAACCACTAGGTGGTGCGGGTTAAAAAACCAGTGATCTAGTTAATAAAACATAATAATATCAAACAATTACTATTAACTTTATTGTGAAATTAAAAAAGGAAAATACAGTTTCAGTCTCTCGATTTGATGCTTATGCATTGTACCATGAACCTGTATAGACCTGTAACAGTCAACTGCATGAGGAGTTGGAAAGGTAGTTTCTTATGTTACAAATAACACACAGCATACAATGCCATAATAACTTTGTATTATTAATGTAGGACACTTATGTATGTATAACATCTGAAGATGTGTAGTTTTATATTATATTATTATATTGCTATAATATTTCACATATTGTAGTTCTATAGAAGGAAATATTATAGCTGATAATGTATATATATATATTTATTAAGCAAACTGCCTGCAGTTAAGGGGGTGTACTTTCAGGGCTTTCTTCGCGTCGGGCCGAACCACGCCCCTTAGCTGTGATATACTGAGCATATACCACGGCCTGTCGTGAGCTATTGCTTAAATATATCATATATATATTAGGGCTGTCAAACAATTAAAAATTGTAATCAGATTAATCACAGCTTAAAAATGAATTAATCATGATTAATCACCATTCGAACTATGTCCAAAATATTCCATTTCTTTATGTAGCTATATTGTTGGGAATGGAAAGATAAATGAAAGAAGGTGGATATATCCATTTAACATACAGTATCTATGTTTATTATAACATTTTTCTGCATGTCAAAATGAAAGACAACCCACACACCTATCAATCATCAAACCGTGGGGTCTTAATTCATTACGTGTTGATTTCTATCAACGGGGGAGTACTTCAGGAAAGTCGACAGAGGGGGGCGGCGGCGGCGGCTAGTGGAGTACTTCGTGACCACAGAGTGTGAATGTTGTGATCAGCTGTTTTAGCGCAGTCTCCCTCCGCAACCGGTTGGCGTAGTTTTGGCACAAGTCCGTTGTACAGACCGACGTTAACAGCAGCCCTGTCTGTGCACACGGAGACCGACTCTGTCGTCCGGTGATCTAACCGCCTTCTGGAAAAGCTTCACAAGTACGTCGGTACGCAAATGCACTTTGTGACACAAGTGACGGTACGCATTTCAGATTGCGCACATAACCTGCGTACCAGTTATGTGTTACCTGTACTACAGCAAAAGTATTCTCCGTCGGGACTTGCTGCAACAACACCACGCCGTTATCAAAGATGTTGTATTGAGAAGACGATCACTACGTGACAAAAGTTTTCAAAACCGTGGCTACTGAAATCAATCTTACTAACTGCTGTCTGTGCAATTTACTCCGCGCAAGTTGGCAGACTTTATTTTGCTTACTTTAACATCATTTTTCATGGTGGGGCTAAGCCATTTCTTGGTATGGGTGTAGCCTACCCCAGCCATACCCTGGCGCTGCCACTGGTGGCAGGTATGGGGCGGGCCATTCGGCACATGCGTTAAAGGCGTTCAATATTTTAACGCAATTAATTCAAAAAATTAATTACCGCCGTTAACGCGATAATTTTTACAGCACTAATATATATATATATATATATATTATATATGATATATATAGTGTAACATCACAGACAGAAAGGTATATCCGTCATTTAATGGTAAGCTATTGCAATTGTGATTCCATAGATGTGTCTCCCATCACCCAAAACCCCTGACTATTCTCTCAACCCAGTATTTACATTCTTATATTCAAAGAAAATCAGTAATATCTTTAAAAACTACAAGTCCCTTTCTATTAGCTGCGCACCGTTATGGGGTAAATATAACCTATCTACCAATTGGATCAAATATAAAAGTCAGCCGAATTAGTATTGATACTGCAAGGAGACGTATTGTGTGAAAAGAAATGGAAGATGTTGTTTAATTGCTGATATATTTATGATCCACCTCACGTATTCAGTTTTGGCGGCATTTCTTCCAGTTTGTCCAAAGGTCTTCTAATCAGGGCTCTATAAATAAAGAACTACGGCAGATATGTAATATTTTTTGCAGCCGAACCGTGTATTACAATGCCGTTATGTGATGACTTTAAAAGAGAAAAGCAAGCACACTCGGAATAAAGTATTATTATTTTTTTCTATAAATGTTTTTGGATTTCATGTCGCATAAACACCATATCCGAACGTGCATTGCGGCTAAAACATCCAATCACCAAGCTTGAACGGTAGCTGAGGATTATATAGGTAGATGAAAACCTCTGAAAAAAGCCTCTGAAAAAAAGAAATGTGTCTCTCAGAATCGAGAGGGAAAAGCCTATGGGAAAAACACAAAAGCGGTGTACACAATTTAAACCAATTCATGTTGTGTAATTAACAAGGATAAACTGATTTGTTTTAGTGGATGAGTACTGCAAATATCATTGTGAAATCATTTGGCAGTGAGGGGAATACGGTTTTATTATGAAAACTTAGGAGACAAGGAGTTTACCGGAGAAAAGACAAGGAGTTTACCGGAGAAAAGACAAGGAGTTTACATCGCTGTCCCTGCAGCCACTAAAATATACTGCCACAGACTCAGACAAGTGTGAGAGTGGAGATACATTTGCATCAGTTTCCCGGTGAGTGGGTTGAGGAGAGCTAGCTGCTAACGGAGCTAACAGCTGTCCGATTGTCAGCTCCGGGAAGAGCCAACAATCAGACAAATCTCTAGTGACAACAACAACAAAACATGCCGGGAAATAATCCAAAACAGAAGAAAGACGAGCAAGAGAATGAAGAAGATAAAGGGAAGATGAGGCTCGTAAGTCAAACAGCTATACAGCTTTCCGAAAATGAGCCACCTGACAATAAAAAAGAGAGGTAACGATGTAACAAATGTCAATAAAACAGCAGATGAAGACTCCTGGGTATGTAATATCTGCCAAGTCATATTCAGTGAGGTCAGCACAAAGATACTAATGTGAAAATTGCAATAAACACACATGTGCAAAATGTCTGAAACTAAATGCACAGTATGCAGTCACACAGCCTGATGACTTGATGTGGCTGTGTAGTAAGCAATACCAGGATAAAACCCGCAAGGCTCTGAAGGATTCAAAATCAGAGGAACTGTTGGATAACAATAAACAACAAGAAACAATTTCATCACCTGAATTAGTAAAACGATTGGACGCACTAGAGGAGATGATAATTAAGCAAGGAGAGAAACAACAAAACTACACCAGAGAGCTTATCGCACAGCTCATCTCCCAAGACATACCGGTGTGCCCACCTAAGAAGGGAGACAGTGACTCTGTAACTGAGGATGATACTTCACCTACGTGGTCAGATGTTGTCAGGAAGAAAACAATACACAATAAGATACTAGTCAAATTGTCAATCAGGGAGTTTACGAGAGAACAACAGTCAGAAGAAAGCAGAGAGAAAAACATTGTTATACACAGATTACAAGAAAGTGAGGACGAAAATATAGATGCCAGGAAACGGCAAGATGAAGATACGATAAACGATCTGATAAAAAACGAGTTGGGAATCGAAGGGGTTTTGGCATCAAAGGTGATATGCCTCGGGACTCGAGAACCGGAAAAAAACAGACCAATGCTGATTACCACAAATTCCACTTTCGAGAAACGAAAAATAATGTCAAGTCTCCACAAATTGAAGAACGCATCAGCAAAGTTCAAGTCAATAAGTGTGGCAAACAACCTCTCCAAAGAAGAACGGGAACAGAGGAACGACCTTGTCAAGAAAGCAAAAATCGAAATGGAAGAGGACGGAACGAACATGTGGCGGTTCAAAATACAAGGACCAGTGTGGGACATGAAAGTTGTTTGGCAAAAAATCAAACCAAATTCAAACAAGACAGAACCCACAAATACATAAATAATGACAACTCAGAGTAGTAGAGGACTTTCTAAGGGCCTTCAATGTCTTTACACTAATGCAGATTATGTTATGAATAAGAAAAATGAACTCGTAGCAAACATTGATAAATATGACCCAGATATTATAGCTATTAGTGAAGCACTTCCAAAAAACCCACAAGTACCAATCCAGTTATGTGTATTGAACATCAGTGGATATGACATTTTCAGCAATCTAGATGAGGGTAGAAGAGGTGTCTGTATCTACACTAAATCCTACCTCAGAGCAGTACCTAAGAACTTGAAGGGCTGTACATCTACAGAATCTGTGTGCTGTGAAATACAACTCCGCAATACGGACCGTCTTCTGGTTGGATGTCACCAAACTGTCAAAAATATCGGCAACTTTGAAACTAGAAGTTTAGTTGAAGAAGCTTCCTCACTAAACCGCAGCCACGTTTTTATTATGGGAGACTTTAACTATCCTGAAATTAGTTGACAACCCATACGGGCACCAGAGAGACTGCTACGTATTTCAACATGTAACAAAACCAACTCATGCAAGAGGAAACCAAACCCCACACGTGCTTGACCTAATTATCACAAATGAGGAGGGAATGGTTGAGGATCTAAGCCATGAAGCACCACTAGGAAAAAGTCACCATGACTGCCTGTCTTTCAAATTTCTATGCTACCATGAGATATGCGATAATCCAAACCGCAAGTTCATCCTTGATAAAGGAAATTATGAAGGCCTGAAACAGGAAATTATTGGGACAGACTGGGCACAGACATTTGAAAACAAGTCAGCTTCAGCACAGTGGGAGGCCATGGAAGAAAAAGTCCTAACAAGTTGCAAGAGGCACATCCCTATGTCATCGGGAAAAAATAAGAAAAATCGCTCTACTCCGGAATGGATAAATGATAGAATCAAAAAGTGCAGCTTACACCTTACAAAGGTTATCTGGTACAGAGAGTGACCGTTGTTCCTATGCAAAATTGTGCAACCAAGTTAAATGGGAGTGTCGGAAAGCTAAAAGAGAGCATGAAATAAAAATTGCAAAGGAAGCCAAAGACAATCCGAAAGCTTTTTATAAATATGCCAGAAGCAACCTAAAAGTCAATGCCACAGTCAGAGATCTGGAAAAGGCTAATGGCAGTCTGGCTCAAAATGACAAGGATAAAGCCAATACACTAAATTCCTTCTTTGCTAGTGTATTCACAAAGGAGGATACCTCATCAATACCAGACTTCCAGGACAGACCATTTAATACTACACTCAATAAATTGGACTTCACATCAAAGGACATCCATACAAAACGAACGTAGATGCCTCAAAAGCATCAGGACTGGATGGCATCTATCCCAGGATTCTCAAAGAACTGTGTGACGAACTAGATAAACCCTTATTTACTATATTTAAAAAAATCGCTTGATGAAGGTGTGGTACCACAGCCTTGGAAGAATGGTCATGTGACTCCTATATTCAAAAAAGGTGACCGAAGCAATCCTGGAAACTATAGGCCTGTCAGCCTTACAGCAGTAGTATGCAAACTCCTTGAATCATTGGTGCGTGATGCTGTCATAGAACATCTTGACTCAAACAACCTATTATCAGACCGCCAACATGGCTTCGTCCAGGGCAGATCCTGTTCAAACCAACTCCTGGCCTGCCTTGACATATGGTCTCGTACCCT
Source organism: Pseudochaenichthys georgianus (assembly GCF_902827115.2). NCBI lineage: Eukaryota > Metazoa > Chordata > Actinopteri > Perciformes > Channichthyidae > Pseudochaenichthys > Pseudochaenichthys georgianus. The sequence goes on from NC_047515.1 coordinate 20,998,206, forward strand.
GGACCAGAGAGGAAGTCTCAATGCCATTTATTTGGATTTCCAGAAAGCATTTGATACTGTACCTCACAAAAGATTACTGAAGAAGCTCTATGGGTATGGTATCCATGGAGACATACTCACCTGGATCTCAGACTTTCGCAAAAACAGGCGACAGAGAGTCTTTGTTAACGGGAAACGGTGGAATTCCACAAGGTAGTGTCCTGGGTCCTGCACTGTTTGTCCTCTATATCAACGACCTACCCGATAATGTGAGCTCCATGGTCCAGATGTTTGCAGATGATACTAAAGTCTTCAAGGAAATTAAGTGTAAAGACGATGAAGAAAAACTCCAGTCAGATCTCAGAGAAATGCAATGATGGTCCGAGTGTTGGCAGCTCAAATTCAATGCAGCAAAGTGCAAAGTAATGCACTTAGGTTTTCTGAATCAAAAATAGTATAATATGGGTGATAATTCAAACACTATAAACCTATCCGGGACTCAGAATGAAAAGGACCTTGGTGTGAATGTTGATAATACCCTGACATTTAGTGACCATATCCGTCGGGCAAGTAACAAAGCGAATGGTATCCTAGAAATTATCCGCAGATCATACACTTATTTGGACTCTGACGTGGTTTATACATCTCTCTTGTACGGCCACTCCTCGAGTATGGGAATGTCGCTTGATCCCCCATGTACAAAAAGGATGCTGAGCTCATCGAGAACAACAAAGCTGGTTCCAGAACTAAAGGACCTACCATATCAAGAACGACTGCAAAGTCTTAAAATCCTGAGTATGTATTATAGAAGGGCGAGGGGAGATATGATCGAAGTTTTCAAATATCTCCACAACATCTACAAAACATCATGCCCACTACAACGGGATTATAACACCAGGACTCGTGGACACTGCCTCAAGTTGAAGAAACAGTACTCAAGACTGGCTATCCGCCGCAACCTTTTCAGCCTGCGTGTGGTTGACTTGGGGAATGATCTGCCAGAAAGCGTTGTCATATCCAAGACGGTTAACTGTCTCAAGTTGGGGCGGGTGGCGCAGTGGTCCGTGCATCTGATCATCAGATCAAGGGGGGTGCTGGGGAACTCCAGTTCGAAACCTGCTCCTGCCGCCACTGCGTCAGGCCGTTGTGTCCTTGGGCAAGACACTTCACCCGGATTTGCTCCTGTGGGTATTGTCCACAGTACATGTATGATACTAATGTGTACTAAAAGCGCCTCGATGACTTTGAGGCGTGAAGATGGATGGTGTGGCGCAGTGCACTGTGCAATGATCATCAGATCAAGGGGTGAAACCCGCCGCTGCTGCATCTGTAAAGCCGTTGTGTCCTTGGGCAAAACACTTCACCTGAACTTGCTCCTGTGTGTATTGTCCACAGTACATGACCATTGCATGTATGATATGTGTAATGTGTATTTGTAAAGCGCTTTGAGCATCTGGAAAAGCGCTATAATAAATGTAAGGAATTATTATTATTATTAAGTCCCGCCTCGACCATTACTGGTCAAACATCACCTTCACTTTGGACTATGTGACTGTTGCCAGCATCCATAGTAAATAAAGAATCAGTGATCTACTTATTTATTTATGAGCGACTAAAAGGCCTTATGCCTATTACAGCCGTATCCTATTGATTGATATTTGGTCGTAATAAGGGCTTGAACAATCAACCTATTTGGTCGTATGAGTTGGAGGACTTATTGTCAATTTGTATTGCAATTGGAGATGCCATGTTTTATACCAATATTGGTAAGACTCGCAGGTACTTGGAAAATGTTTTATATTGTAAATAATTCAAATTGTATTATTTTCTTTGGTAAAGAAATTAAAGAAATTCAATTTTCTTTAAAGTTCCAAACTTAAAAATGTTTTACAAAAATATTGTAATTATCATTATGCCTGTGTTGTTACAATTTTTGAAGAGTCTTTATAGCCATGGTTATTTTCATAGAGGTGAAGGACTTATGGTGCAGTGAAAAAAGAGCTTGCAGTGAGTAAAATGTGACAGGAAAAAGAGCCCTAAAAGTGCTTCAGAGACACTTTTTCTAAGCGTCAGACGAACCTGTTCTTCTTACGGAGGTTGTGTTGTTATTGTTGTTGGCAGCCCCTCCCTTGGCTTTTGTAATACAGTGGTGTAGCAGTGCTGGTAAGCTCTCAGACCCGGCAGGATCACTAGACACCCCTAGAAGTTCTCTGAGAAGAAGAGAGACAGCACAGCACACGTTGCTACGTTAATCCAACAGTCATGTGCGGGCCCGTCCACATGTTAACAGCAGAAATACACTTTGCATAGCTATTTTCATTATGGTTATGGTTCGATGAGCTCTTGTACATCTACTGAGAGCCCTTTAACTAAGATGATGAATGTCCACTTTCTATCTGCAATGATGGATGATCAAAGTTAGATTTAAAGAAAGAAGGATGAGACAGAAATGAGAAAGTGAGAGAAAGAAAGAAAGAGAAATTGACATAATGTAGAGATGGTGAATTTATTATGTCTGAAACAATCATTACATTAAAGACCCAGTCCAGGATTTATTGGGATAACATAATTGTATACCACACATTACTCCTAAAAGGTAAAGTGCTACAAATGTACTTATCTTTGGTCCCATGTTGTAATTTTAAATAAGGGACTTGTAGTCTTGGAATAACGGTTTAGACAATTATTGAAATTGCTATGCTCACTAATTGGGGGTCTTTAAAAAGTGACTGCTTCAGAAATGCGGACAATATATTGTTCTCTTTGCTGTATACAACTCATAAAATGAAAATAATTTCAGGAACTTTAAAATGACTGTTCCCGTATCAATCAAGCCTAAATGTACTTTTGAAATATCTTCCAACATCACTCTGTTTACTTAACAGTAGAGCAAAAGAGATAAGTCGTAATATGAAGTGTGCTCAGATGTGTTTTATAAATACTGTTCTATGAACTATTTTCATTTCATGAGTGATACATGCAAGTTAAATCATAACAATCAATGTTAAAAAATGACATCAAGGTAAGGTCTTTGTCATAGAATACCAGTTTACCTCACACAGAATACTCTGGTTTTGTTGGTCATCTCTCATAGAAAGATGCAATTAAATGAAATTTGATTATCCTCACAAACTCTAAAGTTCAGAGTCTCAGTGTCGGCTTAATGTCTTAGCACTTCAATTAACTGAAAAACAAACAGCTTCAAAACTTGACTTAATGTCAAATTAAGTCAAGTTGTTGGGCGAAAAATAGATTGTTTCAAAAGGCATAGGGAACACAAAACTTTAGAGATGCTTGTCCTTCATTTGTCACTGTGGAGAGAGAGAGTGAGAGCCATTAGCAGAGAGGGGGAGACAAATGTTTGAAACAGTCCTGGACAGATAGAGAACAATTTCATTATCACATACACTGTGTGCTGGGGCCACAGTGTGTTAAACTAAGTACATTTCCATAGACATGAACACTGTACAGCACACTTTCATAAACATGAACACTGCGTACAGAGGCTTCACCATGCTGACGGGAGGAGATGGCAGGAAGAGGAAATGGCCGTTAAAGAACAAGTCACATGACAGGAAGAGGAAATGGCCATTAAAAAACAGTCACATGACAGAAAAACGAAAGCACTTAGGACAACAAATGTGACAAAGAATTTAGTTTGAGAATTGTTGTTATTTGTTTGGTCGTAGAGAGAAGTTTAGAGAATGCATGCATGGCATTTTGCACATGGAACAAAACTTTAAAGGGGAATACTCCAGTCTATCAGTCATGTGCGTCCTCTATTGATTCAAGGCTTATTTGTTTTGGTTGCAGGGAAACATGTCTGTATTCAAAATACAATCCAAAGACAAAAATGCTTCTCCACAGTCCAAAACCGCTCCTCGTGCTTGCTCACAAGCCTAAAAACTGCAGCCTATGCCGCAGCAGGCTTACTGTGCCTGGGAAGAGTATTGACAAATGTGTCCTGCAGTAATTTTTACCATTAGTTGTACTTCACTTGAATCCAGCACAGAGGCACAACCCAAAGCGATTCCCCTTTAAAGGAGAGAGTGATTAGAGCCCTCCCCCTGCTGACCCCTCCCTCTCAGACATGGGTCCGACCCTTACCTATTGCGGCGTAGGGGACCGGGTCACAACGCTGCCCAGATAGCTGAGATCAATCAAAAACAAATCACGTAAGACCCTTACCCTCTATAAAGCAGCAGCCCTATAAGCTACCTTCCCTTAGAGGCCAGTGATGGTGCTGGAGCGAGGGCTCTGCCTCATGGCTTTAGCTACTGTATGGTTGTAGTGACTAGGGGTGTGAGGTGGGTGTGAGGGGCGCAGGAATATGTGCAGTAAAGACATGACATGACTGTGGGCCATAAAAGTATATGAGTCTCAGCTATATTGTTATATAGGTGTATATAAAACAAAACCTCCTGGGTGATGACTGCTAATCTGTGTACGGGGCTCTGATCTATCAGACCGTCGCTTCTAATGAGATGTAATAGTTGTATTTATTTAGGAAACTGTATCTATATATCTATATACTTATACAGAATGTTACAATTTCTAACCTTTTCTAACTGCTTTATTAATGGTTGATAAATCACTTACTAATACATTATAACACATCACTTATTTAGGGTAGCTATGTTGTGGCTTTTTTGGCTGCAGAGCTTTTTGTCTAAAACGTATATACATCACAAATGTACAGTAAAGTAAATGGGTAAGTTTAATAGTGCTAGGGCACTAGAGAATTTAAATCCTTTGCTGCTTTATGCTCCATTGCATGGAATACATTTGATAAGGATACGTACAATTTACACTACCAATTGAGATAATAATGTAATATATAATCATCAACAAATAAATGCTGATGTATTATTTTACACAAATCTACTGATTTCAGGAGTTTTATTGACTGGATACCCAGAGGTATAATTACCTAAAGTTAGTCCTGCCAACAATGAATAGATGCACAAATATTTAGAATCCGATAGCATACCATTTTTAAAGTACTTGTAATGTTGGTATTTTAATTGTATTTAAGGCTACTACTTTAGTGCTTTTAAGTATAATCTTTGGTATTGCTTTAGACTAGAATTACTGCAATATATTAATGACATATTAACATTTATAAACACTGTCCAGATGACTTACTAAGTTTGTATGTTTGCCTATTAGAAAATGGGACACCAAGTTTTAGTTTTTTTTTTTAAACTGAGACCTGGTGGTTTCCTTATATAAGGATTATAATGTTTAAATTAAAGATACTTTAACAGTTTAAAAAACATGAATAAAGCCTTTAGTTGTGGCTTATAATTTTAAAGAAAGTGGATTTATCAGAAAGTGAACATTTTCTTTGTATTATAGTGTAATACAATGTATGTAACTGTAAAAACAGATACAGTTAACTGTTAAAGTTGAGCTAGAACATAACTTTTGATTCGTTCCAATCTTTAATATGGGGGAAAGAAAGAAATGGCACAGTTTTTAAAACAGTAAACTTTAGAGTAAAAATAGCATCTACTGTAGCTTAGTGTGTCGTCTAAATGTTCCTGCAGTAATTATTGTTTACCTACATTTTCATTGTGACAATTGTTTTATGAGATCATTTAAGAGCTATCAAATGATAAAGACAATAATTCGTTATATCAAAATCAAATTGAGTTTTCACATGCCAACAGGTTTAGAAAATGTCATTTTTATGAATTGGTACATTGTGTGTTAAATGCAATTACATGCCTTCTGCATATCAAAGTACAATATGCATCTTAATTATTCCTTAATGGAAACATTAAATTAAAACTGTGGATAAATACCGAGGACATTTGGAAAAGAGAGCAGACGAGAAGAGAAGTCTCCCCTTTAAATAAATATGTGACTATTCTCTACTGGAATGGATCACCTACCCTGAGGCTGATATCTGGAGCTGAGAGGGCTCTGAGGGCAGCATCTCCTCCTCCGTCCTTCTCTGGGACGGCCTCTGCCCGAACACATCCCTGCCCTCCAGAGGGGGAGAGGGGGACTGGGAGGGGTAACTGGCTGCAGTGGAGGCATAGGACATGTGGGCGTGGTAACTGGGGCTGGGTTGCCTGGTGGCATGGCTCTGAGTGGGAGAGGCGGACGGGGAAGACCTCCGGGAGAAACTGACAGTGGGCTGCAGGGAGATTTCATGCATCTCCAGAGACCGAGAGGTGCGGAGGATGCTGGGGCGGGGAGGGGGCCGCACTAGGATATCTGGGGAACCTGGCTGGGTGCTAAGGGGGCTTTGGGAAAGTGGAGAGAGGCGGGAGGGCTGGAGTACTAATGGGGGTAGGCTGGGGTCTGCCCGGCGATGTGCTCTCGGGCTGAGCCAGGACTGAGGGCTACTACTGGGGGCTGTGCTTGGGCTCCCTGCACGGGCTGCCGGGTCAGGGTAAGGCAACACTGGTACACCCACACCGTGGGCCGTGTGTCTGAGATGGCCGAGACTCTGGGCTTGTTGCATAGTTAAACGCCTAACCGGGGGCCCCATGGGCCGGTCTCTGCCTTGGGGAGCCATAGGGACCTCCAGCTGCAGGAGGCCAGGGCTTGATGGATCCTTTAGGGAAGAGAGGTGCAGGCGACCGTGGGGGTGAGAGTGAGGAGGGTATGGGGGTGGATCAGGGAGGTCCTGGGAATGATGCAAGGGATGGTGAGGCGGGTATATGAACCGTGGGCCCTCTAGACCCAGGAAGGGTAACTCATGAGGCTGCCAGCTGTCAGGAGAGCACGGAGGGCTGTGTGTGTGCGACAGAGAATGGCCAGAGGCAGTGTACTGATGGTGCTCCATCTCGCCACTCTCCTCAGGGATGGAGGGGTAACCAAAGGGCCCCTCGGCGGTGCCTGGGGGGGAGGACAGAGCAGAGCTGCGCGGGCTGATGTCAGGCATGTAGAATGGTGGTGGAATCCCTGATTCAATGCGGCTGCCTAGATACCCATAGAACGGGCCCTGGGGAAAGCCCCTGTAGCGGGAGGCCGGGGCCTGCCCTGAGGCGTGAAGTGCACTGCCCTCTGCAAAGCTCATACCTTCCATGGCCCTGTGGAGGCGGGGGCTGTAGTTGGGGGGCTGCGTTGACTCCAGGCTGGAGGACGTTGGGGAGAGCTGGGGCCGCAGCGTGGGCATGATGGGCGGCAGAGGCCCGGGGTCAAAATCATTCTCCTCATCAGACTGCCGGAACTCGGGGTACATGTCAGACTCCTCTGCGAAGGGGAAGCCGTGGATGCGGCGGGCCGGTGGGCTTTCCATGGTGAAGCGGCCATCAGGGCCGCGGCTTATCAGCTCAATAGGCGTGGTGACCTCTGACTCATACTTTGACACACTGTATTTCTTGCTGGCTATGGCACGCTTGGTTTTCTTGTAGAAGGAGAGCTCTTTGTCTCGATCCCTCAGAGGGCTGGGCAGCTTCCTGACGTACAGCCCCGGGCCCTGGGACCCGTCTGAAGAAAGAGAGCGGGGCCTAGATGGAGGAGAGCTCTCTGGACTTATTTTCCCAGATGATAACCTGATCAAAAAAATGCAGACAAAAGGCACTGTCTTAGTTTAACACATGAAACCTAAAGGGTAGGTGAATGAAGTGTCTTAAACAAAAGAAAACTGTCTGATGCAGTAAATGAATAGGCATGATTGTGGTTTCATTTCCAAGCTCAACAGATGACACAAGACATAGCCAAAGCACTCTATTAAGGCAGCCATAATGAACCACATTATGATAATGACCAGTTTATGACGGCGGCATCATCCTGACAGCTAATGAAGCGAGAATGACGGGATGAGAGGAGAACCAGTGACGCAACCATGACAACCGTATCACAAATCTATTGAATCTAAATCTTCGTGAGCAGACATGAGAGCAATTTCCATATGCTGCACCAAATGGTGATGTGAGGAAAGCAGATGACATCTAACCAGGCCTCATTTGCCCACACCAGGAGCAGCATAGTCAACACTTACTGGGTCAGTGAATGCATCAGATAGACATACAGAGTAAAGAGTGCATATACACAGTACTGAACTGTACTGTACATGCATGGAGCTAATGCAAAGTAATCCCTGTATGGTGCGTGAGAGTTAGTGCATGCAACGGTAGGCTTCACTCCAACAAATAGTCAGTTGATAATTTCTATGCAATGCTTTAACCATGCAGCCAAGCCAGTGCAGTGCAGCACACTCTGTATTTTGGTGCAGGCAGGCACTCACAGGGGGCTGGCGGGCGGGGGCAAGAAACTGCTCCTGGCAGGCTCATCCCAGCAGGGCTCTACCCCTGGCAAGGGGGTGAGAGGAGGCCTGCGATTGGAGACAAATGACATGGGCCTGGTTCATCTTTGACTATGCCACTTCAGGAAGGACTAAGGTTGAACTTCCTGACCTACCATTTCATAAAAAAATAAACAAGGAATCTGATACTGACGGTTTATCTTAAGTCTCAGGCAGACACACATTTATTCTTGAATGTGATTTTACATAGATTATATCCACAAATGAAATTGAAATGTAACAAGATTTACAGACGGACAGACAAATACACACATGTAGCGGACTGTACATTAGATGTGCAGCTAAACATAAAATAGCATTATTACACAATTTGAATCATGCAGAAAGCAGACAGCGTTTAAGATTACAGATGGATCAAAAATCAATACACATCCTGCAGCTTGGGCACTCTGGGTAATGTGCCGAAAATGCTGACTTTGCTGCTTTAACTTTCTTTAATCTGCCACTGATCCGCTAGAGGCTGCTACTGTTCATGTTCTTCCAAACCCTTCAAGTTGCCCAAACATATAATCATGGTGTTTTTATATCATCCATTTTGGGTTTTGCTTATTCTGAGTGCCTATACTGTCCGGATATTTTACTTAAATGCGAAAGAGAAGGCAATAATAATCAGTTCTACAAACAAGGCTCTAGAAAGAGTATTTCCAGTTGCCAGATGTTTAAAGTAAATGTAATGCTTTTTTAGTTTGAACTGTTAATTATTGTCAAAATGTAGTGTATGCCTCGTCTCAGAATACATAGGAAGAGGCATTTTGCATTAGAAGTTGGACAGTAGTAGCGTCCTGCAGGATCTTTGGCATGTAGTCTTACTTACGGTGACTCAATGCTTTTCCTGAAGTGTGTCACCGACAAGGGAGGATCTGAGAGGACAAAAACATTTGAATTCAGCATTTCCCTCTGTTTAAAACCATAAGACATAGTCAGACACATGGGTGTATTGTGAGACAATGAACCCCTTGGACATGTACAAAGCACCTTATCCATCCTAAATAAGAATAACTCAAAACAACCATTGTGTTGTTTCTCTTTCTGTTTGTTTTGCATCGCATTGTAGTCATTTAATTTATTATCTTGCACTTTCACCCAATGGTCGTGGTAGGCTCAGAAGTCATTCATCCATGGTCAAACATCTACTATATTTATTAAATGTGGGTTAAAGTAGAGTGGGAGGCGGACCTGGTTTACGCTTCAGTTTACGACGGTGTTGCTTATTGACAAAGCAAGCTGCTAGAGTGCTGAACAGTACTGCTGCTGCCAGAAAACAGATAGTTGCCACGACACCCGCCACCACCGGCCGCGCCAGCCCCTCATCAGGCAACTCCGCAGGAGGGAAGGGATCTGATGGGGCAGACAGGAGGGTCAAAGGGGACTTAACACAAAACTCACATATCTATTTAAGGACTCCAGTTTGTAATACATCATAAAAAAACTGACCGGTGCTCGACACTCCCACTACGTTGCTGCTTTCACTGATCAGGTCATCCATGACAGCCATCACCCGAAACTCATACCAGGACTCCTGTGAGAGAGAGACAACATACACACTGTCCCGTGACCGTCTCATACACTGATTTGTGTCAAAGTTACTGGATCCTGTTCAAAAAGCACTTTGTGACTCTGAAAACTGACCTGTGTGAAATTTAGATAATAAAAGGATGTTTACTTTATTTATTATTGTTACGCGTACTAAGGAGATTATACCTTGTAGCGAGCATGTTTGCATTTCTTTTTTAGTCATGTAGGTTACACAAACTCACTTTTTGTAATTTATAAATATAATCATTTTTCAAAATGCACTATACTGCAGTGAGGCGAAAAAAAAGACACCATCTCTTGAACATTTAAGCTGAACGTTAAATCATGTGCATACAAATGTGGACTGTGTAGAAATGTTATAATTATTTAAAAATGAAATGATAACTAGATTACTGTGGCTAAGTGGATACAGTGCTGGACTTCGAATCAGGGGGTAGCAAGTTCGAGTCCCACTGTAGTCAGCATGTCGTTGTGTCTCTGGGCAATACACTTCACCCCAAATTGCTCCTGTGTGGATTGTCCACAGTACTGAATGTATGTAAGTCGCTTTTGATAAAATCACATTTAATGTAGATTATGCTCGTCACCATGAAATAGGGATATTGTTTACAAGATTCTCTCTTAATTAACTTTCCAGTCAATTACCCCTTTGCCACACCTTACACAGCCATGTTTCTGTATGGACTGCATGTATTTGTAACTGACCTGAACGAGGTCTCTGGCTATGAGCTCGGTCTCGGTGGACGGGATCAGGTCATCCAGAACCTCCCACCTCTCCCCGAGGCGGAACTCCATGATATATCGGTCGATGGGCGAGGAGTGGTTGCCTGGAGGGAGCCATGTGAGGAGGACACCGTGCTGCGTGCGATTGGCTGTTAGGCACCGTGGTGGAGTAAGAAGCACCAGTGGTTCTGGGGTACCCAGAGGAGAGCCTGTGGACAAGACATGTTGGACAAGAAAGTTAACATGAGGGAAAGTTATTCAGACAATGATTTCCATATGTAAGAAAATGTGATACAACCTAACTTAGCAGAGTTAGACCACATTGGTTTGTTTGATGTATAAATGCTGTTTTTCACTCATTTTCATTAATCTATGCATGCCTTTATAAAACACTCCTTTGTCCTCTCTACTATGTATGTTAGAAAAAACGGCAATGCAAATTTCTGCCTTCATACCTTTTGAGACATTGATTTTATTTACCATTCACTTTTAATTCAGTTCAGACGTTGGGACACTAAGACTGGATATTGGCAACATGCCCTTGAGGCATGAGTTGGATTACAACACACAAAATGTGAAAACAATACAAATGTTAATCTGCTCCTTTTTCTACATCAGAAACAGCTACAGCAGCTACATTCTCTGAGTAAGAACATTAAGAGATATTTCTCTCTGAACATGTTAACTTGTTAAACACAAGTGGAACTAATAACATTAATAATGACTGTGGTATTTTGCACGCAGGCTTATTGGCACACCTAAATGGAACAGTGCCATCATTAGTTACACCTCTGCTCTCCTGCTATGACAAGTACATTCACTCAGCACATGAGAACAAATCCACTATTTAAGGAATGTCAGCTGGTCTCAGCTCATGTGCATTGTTTTTTTATAAAAATTGGAATGTTTTTTTTTATCCAACGGGCACACAGTCCTTTTTTATTACATTTTAAAATTAGGCACATTCATTAAATTGCAGAATAATCTTTTTTGTTTAAAAAGAACAATGTTTAGAGATATTTTATTCTGATAATCAACATAAAACAATAAATGTGAAGAGGTACAGGATTTAGGAAGTAAAGGATGACATGTCTGCCCCATCCCTAGTAGAAATTACACATATGTACACATTCATTTAAAAACAACTACAGCGCAGAATCTCGTGAATGGCATCTGAAGACATTCTGGAAAATAGAAATAGTGCAAGTCGCTGATTTAATTCTGCAATCAAGTTTCCTTTAATTGAGAACCCACCTAAAGTGTTGACTGTCACAACTTGGCTGAATGGGCCCGTGCCCAGTTTGTTCTGCGCCAACACACTGAACTGGTACTCTGTCCCGGCCTCCAGCCCTGTCACCACCAACCACGTCTGAGCCCCAGAAACTGGCATGGAGTGCCAGTCGTGAGGCCCAAAGTCTGTTCTTTTTGACCTGAGAACAGAAACGGAACAAAAATATTCATAATTTTAAATGGTAAACTTAAAACAATAGTGAAAGATATGCTCATTAGTCTCAAGAAAGTGTTGTTCTCTAATGACCTGCTGAAGCTTTGCAGTTTATTGAACCTATATGGTGCATGTGACTTATGTATATTGCTGAGTGTGACTGCATTGCAACAACATCTACTGAAAACCCCAAGAAATATACTGTCCGAAGAAATACTTAGGGTTGAATTTCTAACATATTGTATGATCATAAAGGCAGGAGAAACATGTTTGTTAAACTAGGCCTTTAACCCACAGGAAGCGTTTCCACATCTGCATGCTGCAGACAGTGATTTGAAGTTAAATAAGAGCACTCACACTGGACCGTACCACACAGAAAATGTCTGTTCGAAGCCGCCATCATATCCTGGTTCCCAGGACACATTAGCAGAGGTTGTGGAGGGCAATACGTGGATGTTGCCAGGAGCGTGTGGGCTGGTGCCTGAAAGATCAGGACAGAGAGAGGGAAGAACGGAATACATTTAAAAGACCACAGTCTACCAATTTACTTGTATATATATATATATATATATATTTCAGCTTACCATAGCATTTAATATAGCTTGCAGTGAGATAATATAGATATTATATTAACATGGGTGGTGTATTACTGATTTATTCACATATGTGGGCTCACAATGCACCTCAAGTAAAACAATGAGCATTTTGTTGATGTTTGCACCTCTAAAGTGCTGTGCTGTATCATGCGCCCGCCCGTTCTCGGTGTAATAATGCGACTCTGGCTGAGGTGGTGACCAGCGTAAGGTCTAGTTAGAGAGCAGTAGCGCTGTCTGCAGCTCTGCTCATCCCACCCACGCAACAGATGTGCTGTGTGGCCCGAAGCCAGTTACTTCTCATAAAGGAGAGACCTGAGCACAGCTGCCTCCTCTGCCCTGCTGCGACACCTGTCAGCTGAGAGCCGGTCAGGAGAGGCCGGCTGAACGCTGCCAGCTGGGCCACAGTGAAACCCCTCCTCATGCTGCGGGGCACGGGCTACTGGGGCAGACTGAGTGACCTGCTCATATGTCGAAGACCAGCAGACAATACTTAAAGGTCCCATGACATGGCCATTTCTACTGATCATAATTCCATTGTTGAGGTCTACTAGAATAGATTTACATTGTTCAATGTTCAGCTCACCCACTCTGTTCCGATGAGTCCACCACCGTTACAGCAGAACATCAGTGATTATGTGTTACAATGGCTTTTGTTAGCAACCAGAAAATGACACCAGTAATGACAAACAGATGAGAATGCTGCGTGGGGTCTGGGTGCCGTGTTGGCGGGACGTTGCGGGGCTCGCTGCTCCGCCCTTTGAGGCTCGAGGAGCGGACAATGTGAGCTGGATTACTGGTGTCGTTTCCTGGTTGCTGCGTGGGGTCTGCGAGACAGTGAGACACAGCTGAACTCAGCCTACACACACACACACACACACACACACACACACACACACACACACACACACACACACACACACACACACACACACACACACACACACACACACACACACACACACACACACACACACACACACACACACACACACACACACACACACACACACACACACACACACACACACACACACACACACACACACACACACACACACACACTCTCACACTCTCACACTCTCACACTCTCACACTCTCACACTCTCACACTCTCACTCACACTCACACTCACACTCAGCCGCGGCTGATAAGGCTGAGTGAGTATGTGTGTGCGGAAATCCGTGGAGCCGCGGCTGAAAAAAGATAAGGCTGAGTGAGTGTGTGTGTGCTACGTCACTATAGTCGTTACGTCGTACGAAGAAAAAAATGGAAAAATCTCCAACGAGGCGTTCTGGGGCAGCACAGACAGGTATTTTCCATGTTAGAGTTTTACTCGCTACAGGGTGTACTTTGAGGGTTTGTGACCTTACAGAACGTTTACTCTACATGCATAAAAAAAAGATTTAAAGGAATAATTCTCAGTTCCGAGAAACAAGCTTACTAATATTTTAAAAGGAGGCTACAGCCAGAAGACAATTACTTAGCTGAGTAAAAAGTAAGCATAAAGTATTTTTGTTTTGTTCAGATTAAATAAAATAATCCTTGTGTATTACTTAGTTTATGGGCTGGTAATCTTTTTTTTACTTTTGGATTGAGCCAGGATAACCTTTCCCTGTTTCCAGTCTTAAGGCTAAGCTAGCTGCAGGCTGTAAATCTTCTTGTCTAAAAAAGCTTATTTACCAAAATGTTGAACTATTCCTTCAACAAGGAATACACATTTACATGTCTTCTATTTAAGCACTAATGTAGTAAAACACACAATAGTGCTCTTTCCAGTGAAAACATTTTGAGTCATTGAGTCCTGATTTTGAAAATATTAAATAAATTGAGTATATGAATATATCTTTCTAGCCTTAAGATAAATGTTTCCACAAGAATAAAAAGAAAATGTTGGCCTCCGATTCCTATATACATGTATATTTTATATCCTTTAGTTTCCATGATAACCACAAGTTAGTAAGGCTGTTACACAACTGTGTAAGACATTTATATTTTCAGAATGCCTTCTATTACTGCTACTTAAAAGTATTACAACTAGTTATCAAATTCTAACCCCAAGAATTTGCATTAAAGCTGATTACATTTCTACAATGCTTGACATGAGGGGCTTGTAGTTTTAACATTTGGGTATCTGGAAATTCACAGTACAGTTATGCTTGCCTTTGTCGACACTTAAAAAATGTCATAAAAGTTCATAAAGATGTCCTTGGTCCATGACTCAAAAAGACAAAGGGTGTAGTTACGATTTTGAGCAGAGGGAAGGATACCACACTGTAATTACAGAGTCAGGCTTTAAATTAAATTTATAAAGCTATTTCAGATAGGATCTAATGCCATTTTAATGATGCCCAAGGGGAAATTGGGCAGACTCAAGGTGTTTGAAGCATGAGGGTCTTATCATGCAAATCACTCAGACCACACACAGCAAAGTGAGGTCACAATGAACTCAAAATAACTGAGAAAGATCATATGTTTGAGGAAGTTGAGAGCCATGTGCAGATTTTCATACCGATGACTAGGATTCGCGTGCTGGCAGTGATGCTTGTGACCACATTGGTGGCTACACACTCCCATTCTCCGTGGTCCTCCTTGCTGAGGGACAGAAACTGTAAGCTGCCACTGGGTAGGATGTTGTGCTTACTCTTGCTCGGCTTCCCCACCTTTAATGGACATGGAAACTACAGTTACATGGTTAAAAAATGTAAATGCACATTTGCTGAGAAGATTCAATGGGAGTGAATTCATGCTGTTATTGTGAATTGTACCTTTCTCCAGGTAATGGATGGTATGTCAGGGTCTCCAGAAGCAGCACAGGGGATAGTAAGCTCTCTCCCAGCCTCCTGGCGATACTCCCCCCCAGGCCTCACATTAAAGTAAGGGGGATCCTGGAGAAAACATACAAACACAAGACCTATGATGCAGTCTTCTGGGCACATCAGTGTAACATGACGCAAACAGAACAAATAGGAGCAGTGATGTACCTTTAGCACCAAAGTGGCAGGGGGGGACATGCCCATGGTACCCAGGGCGTTGTAAGGCACACAGGTGTAGGTGCCCAGGGAGTCTTCTGTTGCCTCCGCCACCCTGATACTGCCATCCTGCATCAGGCTCCAACCGGGGTACTGAAAGACAAGCGGACATCATGATTACAGGCCTCCTTTTTTTTTTTTAAAGTGGATGCTTACAGTATGTAATGCAGGCCTGCTGTCAACAGCGGGGCAACATATTGTGTGACCTCAGTGACAGTAGATTAAATCAAAAGAGCAGCAGATGGAGCGCTCTGAGCAGAGAGATACTTTATCTACTTGACACTTGTTTGAAAATGAAGGAATTCCTCTTAAGAAAAGGACAGCTTCAGTTATCTGTTACACTGAAATCTAAGGACAGTGGTAAAAGCATAATCCATTACAATCATCTAAAAAAACTCCCTATATGCTTTAAAGGTAACATATTATGCACATTTCTGGTTTATTTAAAGTGTGACAGTAAATGTATTGTAACACCAAGAGGAGACTAATGAGCACTAACCTTCTCTACTCTGAGGGGATAGCCGTCTTTCTCCCATTTCACTGATGTCACAGGCGGGTTGGCGTCCACCGGGCAGCGGATGACGCCTGGCAGTTTCCGTGGGACATAGATGACAGGCGGCATGTTGATCACACGGGCAGGGTCTGCAGGGAAAGTAAAGATCTGTGTCAGGGATCCGAGATGCATCATCAATTTAGTTTGATGTAATACAGAAAACAACAAACGGGTTCATTGCTAGGAATAAAAGAGGTGAAGTTGAAAAGGTAAGTACTAAAGGTTGTACAAGGATGTAGTGTTGGCCTGTTAGATTACACATGTGTGATTCAAATGACCTCTTATCTTCACATTTGTATTTACACATACTACATTTACTCTATGTATGTTGGCTTATCAATGTTACATTCTCTTAATGTGGTAAATATAATTTTGACTGATTGTTTTCATCATATTTTCACATTTATACTATTTAAAAATGTTTTTTTAAAAAGTACTTTACAAATATTTTATAGTATGAAAGTATTTGGTCTTAACACATCAAACCAACATATTAAAACTGGTTATATTTTCAGCTTTTTATTATTGGTTCATATTACAACATGGAATCGAGATTTTCAATGAATTGGTCCTGTCCCTGGCTAAAAGTTATTGAAATACCCTTAATAAATTACTCTAAAGTGATTTTTAGCCAAACAGTAGGTTAACCTTTTATCTCTGAGATGCCTCATATAAACAGAGCCAAATAATGGGTTTTTTGCCGCATCCTGGCCACTGCTTTAATCCTTGTCGGCTGTATTTCAGTGTATTGATGAAATCAGTGGCTGCAGTGCCTCTGAATCCCCTGCTCTCTCTCATACTGTAGCACAGTAATCATTGAGCAGCGGAAACTTGGGAGAAAATTGCCTCATCACCCGAGGATTTGACAGAACCTCAGATGGGCAACAGTGACGTTTCTCTGTCTCACCCCAGAGCTGATGAGCAGAGAGGTCACCATTTTATTTTTGGGGGATCCAGATTCAAAAGAGACAGGGGGAAAAAAATGGAGTCTGAGGTCGAGGCTGTCTCCATCTTTGTATTCAGGATTTAAGCTGGAGGCGGGATAGATAATAATTGTATCATTAAAATCCACTCAGAATATGGAAATGTTTAAGAGGCTGGGTCCAAACAAACTATGTGACTCTCTGTCATGTCTGACCTTGAAATCCAAGAAGGTTACTTTGCATTACAGTGGCAGAGCAGCGCTGCCAAATACAGCAGCCTCCATACTACTGTTCCCTCACACTCCTCTTCACACAGCTCGCTGTACCGTCTCCCCGCCCCTCCCCCATCCACTTTGTTGCCAGGGTAACACTCACACTGAACAATCAGGTAGGCTGATGCCGAGGGGGAGATACCGAGGCTGTTGCTCGGACTGCAGGTGTATTTCCCAGCATCTTCTGGCTTGACCCGG
Source organism: Pseudochaenichthys georgianus (assembly GCF_902827115.2). Classification (NCBI taxonomy): domain Eukaryota; kingdom Metazoa; phylum Chordata; class Actinopteri; order Perciformes; family Channichthyidae; genus Pseudochaenichthys; species Pseudochaenichthys georgianus. The sequence continues at coordinate 21,015,743 of NC_047515.1, forward strand.
AAGATGATAAGTGTGCCGTCGATTAGGATGCGCACTCGGAGCTTCAGATCACTGCAACGAGACACACACACACACATCGTGTTACAGAAACACACCATCAGGACAGGGCACACATCTATTTGCTCCTTGTGCTGAATTACATGAAGGAGCCATAAGGGAGCAGCAGAGAGTCAAACAGCAGCTGCCTCTCATAGAAAGAACACGGAGTACAGAGCAAGACGTTCAAATAAATCTGCTAATTGCCATAATCGCCAAATACTACAGCCCTCATGGTTCCCCCTTGACGGCATTTAAAATGACTGTGATGATGGAGCACATATTCTGTTTTTTGTTGTTGTTTTGTTGTTTTAAATGGAGCTGCTTTCCTTTTCGTGCCACGCAATTCAAGCTCAAACTGAATATGTCCAGAAATAAAACAAAACCACTTTTAAGAAGATCCTGATTTATAAAGGTTCGTAATGGTAATTAATAAGAACAATAGTTCTGTAACCAGGTTGTGAGAAATCCCTTTAACCGATTGGACCTTACAAAATCCAATCAACAATTTATTAAGCATGATTTATTATGGATTACGAACATTTATACAACTGCATTACAACCTAATACAGTAAATAATGTGTTACAAATCAGAAACCCAACTGTTGCTCCTAATGGCTTATAACGGATCTGCAGAGTATAAGTTAATTAATTTTTAATTCAAATGAAATTTCCCAGTTGGGAGTTTTTACAGATTATTATGAATTATTTTGAATGCACCACTTATAACCTATTCTGCCATGGTAACTAAACATAATTTATATGTTCCATATCTGTTCCACAAATATAATTCTTTCTTGGCCTGTGCTCCGATCCACCAAGTTTCATTAAATTGCAAATATATATATATATATTTTTTTGTGTTGGTAATCCTGCTGAAAGACAAACCAAGCCAAAAATATAACCTCCTTGGCAGAGTTAAAAAATACAAAATAAAGTAATACAACTCACAGATACTGTTACTACTTTTGAACTCCTACACCCACAGATAGGCCTTAAACCTGCCTCCTCACATAACAAGAAGAAATAGATCTGTCATTTCAGTGTCTGCTTTTGTGGTAGTCCTTTGAACACTTGTTTTCGCTGCCTGTCAAACTCCTGTTCACTTGTTCTTCCTTTTCACTTGTTCTGTCACTTGTCCGCTGTAAAGCAGACTCTAAAGACCTGCCTGTGGAGGTCCTGGCTGCGCTTCAGAGCATCGCTGCATGAGAGGCATATGATGACAGAAGGTCTGAGTCATGTGATATTTTCATCAGAGCGCACTGGCACTGTCCAGACAAACCCCCCCCACCCCCGCCAGGCGAACTCTTACTGCCTCTGGGGCTGCAGGAGGACAGGACACCAGCACACACACATGCATATTGACACACAAACTCAAAAACAAATCACAGAGACACATGATGTCACTCACATCACAAAGGTTTGAAATAAATTCAGCCTGTGTGGTGATTTAAGTGCCAGTAAAAAAGCCATACATTCTTAACTAAGATGTTTCCCTGAGCTTCAATACAAAAGTGAACTTGAGCATAACTTTACTTCTTAAAGTAGACGTTATCCTCTTCCCAGAACCAGGTGTAGGTCAGGTTGCCAGGATACGCCTCCGCTTGGCAGGTGAAGAGTGCATTCTGGGATATGTTGACAGTGACGTTTTCTGGTGGAGAGACGATGTATGGAGGTCCTGAGAGAAAGAGAAACAATGTGTATTAGTTTTAGTTGTCTACTAGTTTTGTTGTAAAGCTAGTAGACAGTTTTTTGGGGGAATAAGCTTTACACAGTGGCTGATTTACAACTTGACTGCTAATTTGGCTAACATGGAGCCATATTAGCATTTATTCAGAGTTATGTATCTGGTGTCTTGATGAATGAAAGTAAAATATTTACTTTAAGGCTTCTGTTTTGGTCTTCTTGAATTCCTGAGGAAAATATGCTCCACAATGTTCAGCTGCAAATGGCTAACTGTATCTGTCTGTCGTCTGGTGTTGAGCATGAAGTGTACAAGTGGGTCGAGTCAACCAAAACAATTCAAATTCAGACGGTAAAATCAAAACATTTATAAAATGAATACATATATTTAGAAAAAACGTAATGACCATTTGAAAAACAGTTATATACAGTGTTATGCAGTGCATTCTTCATAAAACATCCAATACAAAATACATATGCAACTGGACTGCAACTGAAATATCACTTGGGATTTAGCTCATCACTGACTTCAATTGAAAAAATTTCGGAAAAATAAACAAAAATAACCATTTCAACAAACATACAATAAAATAACATCAGATTTTACCGTTTTGACGGTTGACTTTAACAGATTGACGGTAGAGAAGGTCGCTGAAGGGATGAAAAGTATTGTTAAATCTTAAAAATCATATTGAACTATATGCAGGCCTTTTCTGCTTTCACTTTGGATGGGATTATGGACATTTCTTCCAGGAACAAAGTGAGAAAGAACACACACTATGTATTATTTACAATACATCACCACAGTCTGATGTGAAATACAGCGTGTAGGCAGCTTCTGTGACCTTAATAGTAGTTGGAGTTGGAGCTTTATGCATGCTTCACATTGTAACCTTTTCATCACAGAGGTGCTCTAGGTTCGCTCTTAACGCTATAAAACTGCAGAAGCCATGAAAGGTAAGCTGTCTGTTATGAGTGGGCCCAGACACAAGCCTTCTGGTTATTTTCCTCTCATCGTGCACAGCTTTAATGCATCAGGTGGGACCGCTGACGGCACTGTGCGAGTGTCTCACATAACAATTAAAAACAGATCACAAGAGGGAGAATCATGACTCCTCAGATATCTGCTTGTTATTGCTCTGAGTCTAAATCGTATCCCACAATTCATTCCACGGCGCTTTTCATGCCAAATGCTCATCCAAACTCTAAAACAAAAAATATTTTATGAGGTGAAATAAAACACTGTTTTGGTGCTTGTTCGGCGGTTGTGTATAATACACCCCACTGACATTATTCAAGTTGTTGCTGCATGGCAGAAAACTAAATATCTTACACGGTGTAATCAAATCAAGGAGCCCTATGAGATATTCTTTAATAAGTTCCAATATTCAAAAGTCTTCTTCCGATATAATATCCCGCTATATCTCAATTTGAGGAGCACTGTAGCATATGTTGTCCAATGTATCTGTTATCCAATGTAAATACACAAACTATTCCTCCCCACAGAGACTGATGAATAATCCATCATTAACAATGTACTTTGATGATAGGAACACTCTTCTTTCTGTTTTGCGTTTGAAAAAACTGAATCATCAAAGTCTGTCCATATGGGAAAAATACTCAACAACATCTTAGATAAAAGAAAGGTTTACAATCTGAATTTTTTTTTGACCGTAATTGATTGGTTGTTGAACCAAAAAAAAAACAGAAACCAAAAACAAAAGTGTTTTTTTGAAAAGTTACGGGAATCATCTTTCTTTTTTCAGACAGATTTAAAAGTATATATTTTTAATAAAGTTGAACATTTATTTAAAAAAAATACTTTATTTCTCAGGAGCGTTAAAGTTTATATAACCAATCGCAGCCTTTTAGTGTGCTCATCACAATATTATCATAATATACGTTCAAACAAAACCTGTTTCTTGTTATACTTTTGGTTCATTCTGATAATGTGAGGACTCTTTTCTCACATAATGTCACGACCTAATTTTTGTATTATAATATATACTGTTTTTATACTGTTTTTTATTATAATATATACTGTATATATATATATATATATATATATAGTATATAGTATAGTACATATATATATATATATAGTAGAATTCCCACTTGATTAGTACATGAGTACATTATGTCCTGTGATACTATTCACCAAATTGTTTGTTGTTCAAAAGGCCAAGAATGTTCAAGTTAAGATCTACTAAAAAATAACCCCCATCGTTCTCATTCATAACACTCCGTTCGATGTCTCACTATGGGATGCGCCACATCGCGGAGCAAACAGAAGCATCAATCTCATTACGCCAATCCTGATTGGCTGGTGATCTTGACGTCAACGTCAGGGAATCACCCCCTATAAGTAGCTTGCGCCACGACGCATGCGTCATTCAAACACCTCTTCTCGCTTCAGAGCACATCTCTAAAGTAGCCGGACAAGCTTAACGGTCCACAGACTGAACCCAAATCCAAAACATTTCGGTCGACGGGCGCTCGCCGGCTACTCCTTCTGCTTTACAAGAAGACGGTAATACTAACGCCAGTTAGTATTAAAATCGACCTCGCCGTTTCTTTCCCCGGAAAGTAAGGTAAGGTTTTGATTTTTCTCAAGCTAGCTACGCACCTGTTGCTAGCTAGCTTCCCCTTACTACAGACACCACGATAGCGAGGACGCTTTTCTTTTTCTCTCTCACGGAGGGGAAAAGGATTAGAAGTATATTGACACACCAGTCAATATTCTTTGAGAACAAAGGACCCACACCATCCCTTTTTCTCCGGATTAAGGATGGGTTGGTAACACTTTTCTCTCAACGACGTACTTGTTACGAGCGGGTCCTCTCCACGCCACGAGGCGAACAAGATGGACGCCTCTCCCCCTCACACCAGAGGAGTCAGGGACTCGGAGGCTCGGTCATGCGGCTGCGGGTTGAAGATAGCAGGCACAGACTCACACCAGGTCTGCTCGTCCTGCCTCGGGCTGGAACACGCCCAGGAGGCTATCGACAACCCCGGCTCGTGCGGGCATTGTGCCCGTTTCACCCGAAAGAGCCTCCACCGACGGCTAGCACACCAAGCTAGCTTGTTGGAACAGGACTCCCTCATGTCCACTGATTCGCTGCGGAACCGGGATCCCACGCCGTGTCAGGCCGGGACCCGGTGGCGGCAAGGGACGCGGGAACGGAGCCCCACGCATCACCAGGCGGGAGCTCCCGGCGAGACCTCACCATGGTCTCACCCGCAGAGGATGTCCTGGAATTAGCATGGAGGACGAAGAGGACACCTCTGAGTCCCTCCCTCCCTCCGGTCTTCCCGGAGATGTTGGATGAGGTGTCTGTCTCGTGGAGGGACCGACCCTTTAGCAACAAGGCCCCAATCCAGGGTGCCTCCTCCCTAGACTGCGACGGTATGGAGAGGCTCGGCCTGCTCCGCATACCGCCGATGGAACTGCTGGTGGCAGCCCACCTCCTACCGAGGATGGGCCCGTCACCAAGCAGGAACCCCACGCTGCCAGCGAAGGTGGACCGTTTCTAGTCGACCATGACTGAACAGTCCTACAGAGCCGCAGCGTTGTCCGCCAGGGCTCTGAACGTTTCCTCACTGCTAACCGCCTACCAAGCGGAGCTCTGTGAGGATATGTCGAGTAATCCTGGACCGGCCGTTCTGGACGAGTTGGCCGCGGTCACAGACATTTGTCTCCGTGTCCAACGCTGCGCCGTCCAGGGCAAAACAATGGCGGGCAAAACAATGGCGATCATGGTGGTGCAGGAAAGAGCTAGATGGCAGCGGCAGCCCTTCGTCCAAGCTGCCCCGAACCCTGCTCGGTTCAAAATACCGAAAACGCAGAGGTCGCAGTCCACCCAAGTCCCCAGCCCAGGCAGGGGACGAGGGCGAGCTGGCCTAGAAAATCTCCAGTTCCGGCTGCAGCTCAGGCTCAGCCAACCCAGAATTTTGGCCAGCAGTCGAGGAAGAAGAAGCGAGCGGCGTGACAGCCCCTCCTTCTCCCCTCTGTGACAGAGCTGGAAGTCTACGGTTCCCCAGCTCTAAATGTGTTCCCGCCGCCTCGAGAGATGCCTCAACACCATCCTCAAGTCCGCATAAACACATGTCACACACTTATTGATTTTTCTGTCATAAAACACTTTCCGCTGACGCATCCAGGCTTCGAGCCAAGGGTGCAGCTCAAAAAAATGAAAAGAAAAACAATAAAAACAATAAATAGTCCGTCAACTGTTCCCCTTCTGAGAGCAGCTACGGCTTCTCTCAAAGGGCGGACAATTGACGGGTCGTGAAGGCACCACCGTCACACGCATGCGCAGTGCCGGCTGGAGCTGTAAAGGCACCACCGTCACGCGCATGCGCAGTGCCGGCTGGGGTCGTGAAGGCACCACCGTCACACACATGCGCAGTGCCGGCTGGAGCTGTAAAGGCACCACCGTCACACACATGCGCAGTGCCGGCTGGAGCTGTAAAGGCACCACCGTCACGCGCATGCGCAGTGCCGGTGGGGATTGTCGAAACTAAAACTAAAACCCGCCACGGCGTGCGGAGAGTATTGGTTATTATGAAATGCGTAGTGGCACTACGCCACTGGCCGCACCCGACTTTTCTAGTACGGGGCGCGCCTACGGGTGCTGTCCTTTCACGGAAGGTGGTCACCACGGACGCATGTCTGACAGGCTGATAGGGTATTTACGAAGGTCGCCCGGTGAGGGGTCTCTGGAGCAGAGACCTCCAGCGGGCGCACGTAAATCACCCGGAGCTTTTAGCGGTGTTCCCCACCCTAAAACGCTTTCTGCCTTTTCTCAGGAGGACACCATGTCCTTGTGAGGACAGACAATACGACCACAGTATCGTGTATGAACCGCCAAGGGAGGTTGCGTTGTCTCCAGTCACACACACTGGCACACAAACTGATCCCTTGGAGCGGCAGACGTCTCCTCTCTCTGAGAGCGACGCATGTACCAGGAGTGATGTACCTCGGGAGAGAACTACTGTCCAGAGGTGCACCACTATATGCAGACTGGACTCCACATCCAAGGATCGTGAGTCCGCTGTGGGTGCGATACGACAGAGCCGCGTTAAATCTGTTCGCATAAAGAGAAAATGCTCAATGACAGCTGTTCTCTTTAATGCACGATCTAAACGCACTGTTAGGCGGGGACGCACTCGTACACGATTGACCTCCGGGTCTTCTGTACGCGTTCCCACCCCTGGCTCTGTTACCCCCAACTCTGGCCAGAGTGAAGGAGCAACGCCACACACTTATCCTGATGGCTCCGCCCTAGCCCGTAATGTACGGGCTGGCGGAGATATATCAGCTGTTGTGCGGGCAGCCATGGCAGCCCCCACTACGCAGGGACAGATTGTCTCAGGCGGGGGGGCGATCCTTCACCCACGCCCAGAGCACGGGGCACTATGGGCCTGACCCGTGAGTGGTACAATCTGAATACAGTGGGACTCCCTCAGAAGGTGATAAACACTATTCAGAGTGCGAGAGCTTCCTCCACCAGGTCTCTTTACGACTGTAAGTGGAGGGTGTTTGAGGAGTGGTGCCTTCAAGAAGGACACATCTCTTTTCAATGTCCTGTCGGGGTGATTTTATCATTTCTACAGGACTTGATCGATAAACGCAGAGCTTTCTCCACGATCAAGGTGTACCTGGCTGCTATTGCTGCATGCCATGTGGGCTTTGAGGGCAAGACGGCTAGCCAACATCCTTTGGTCTGCCGTTTTATGAAGGGAGCTTGCAGGATCCTCCCTGTCTCCAGGTCACTGGTGCCCTTATGGGACCTGGCAGTGGTCTTAAATGGGCTCAGAATGACCCCATTTGAACCCCTGGAGGGAGCTGACATGAAACATCTGTCACTCAAGACAGTGCTGTTACTGGCATCCGCCAAGCGGGTCAGTGATATTCATGCGCTGTCTGTACATCCTTCATGCACTCAGTTCGCCCCAGGGCAAACGAGAGTGTTGTTGAAGCCCAACCCTGCCTTTACACCAAAGGTGGTTGGTTCGTGTACCCCAATTGACATTGAGGCATTTCCTCCGCCGCTGGTTTCCTCCGGGGAGCAGCAGCAGGATTTGCTGTGTCCAGTCCGTGCTTTACGCACATACATGGACAGATCAAAAGGAGCTTCGTCTTAATGACCAACTCTTTGTGTCCTGGGCTAACCCTCAGGGCAAGCCTGTTACTAAGCAACGGCTCTCCCACTGGATTGTGGAGGCAATTGCTTTGGCCTATACGAGTCAGAGTTTGCAAGCACCTTCGGGTCTGCGGGCTCACTCGACTCGGGGTCTGGCTACATCCTGGGCTTTGTTCAAGGGTGTTTCCATCCAAGACATCTGTGCAGCGGCGAGCTGGTCCTCGCCGCTCACTTTTGTCCGCTTTTACAGGCTGGACGTCTCCGCTCCAAGCGTGGCCCGAGCAGTGCTGGGCACCTTGTTGAGTCGGGACTGTACCTGTTAAGTTCTGGTTGGTTGGTGATTTTCGAGATAAGCTCGTCTGGCAATACGGAAGCTACAATTTCCCATAGTGAGACATCGAACGGAGTGTTATGAATGAGAACTATAGGTTACTTACGTAACCCCAGATCTCAGAGTAACATGAAGTGAGATGTCTCACCAGACGGCCCTCCTTGCTATGGTGAAGCGAGAAGAGGTGCTTATTTTGAATGACGCATGCGTCGTGGCGCAAGCTACTTATAGGGGGTGATTCCCTGACGTTGACGTCAAGATCACCAGCCAATCAGGATTGGCGTAATGAGATTGATGCTTCCATTTGCTCCGCGATGAGGCGCATCCCATAGTGAGACATCTCACTTCATGTTACTCTGAGCCCTGGGGTTACGTAAGTAACCTATAGTTTTAGACTTATCTCTACAAAATTACTTTTTAGTGTATTAGTTAATTACGGGGCACTTGCATTATCCGCTTAACATTGCAATGCAGTATATACATGTAGTATTGTCCAGTTTTGATATGATGGAAGAACATGGAGAGCCATAAGTCCACATGCTCACCACTGCTGCAGAGTGTGGTGGTTTAAAAGAGGGCGGCTGGCTGGAGGCTTGCAGACTTTATGCAGTTGCATCACACGCACCACTGGTTACACTATCTACTGGGTTACAACACAATGATTTTTTTAATGTGTGTTTGCAGTCAGTGTGTGCACATGCATTTACTATACGGGGCACAAAGAGTAGAGTAATACCTCCTATCCGTTTGCACCTATAGAAGTCAAGCATTAAAATACTTACTTACGCCAACCATAGGAGTGAGATGCTCTGTTGCTTATTAAATACACAGTGTTAACTCCCTGCTTTATCAGGAGGCAGAGAGATAGAGAGAAATAGCACTGGAGGCTGATATCACCACCATCCATCTGATCTGTGTCTAGCAGAGAGCCTAGTTAATGGACCGGAGACAGACTGTGACGCTCTCACAGACAGACCCTGCTGTACACACATGGATGTACACACATGCACACACAAGCTCCAGACTGAGCTATTGACTGACTGAAACAGACTCAGAAGGTGTGTTACATACATCAGTGCACCAGATAGTTGCAAGGCTGTGCTTTTGAATGCTTCTACACTAAATGCCTTCAAGTATAAATAATAAAACTACTTCAGCGATGCAAATGCAATATTTGGCCTGAGGTAGATAGTAGGGAACATTTTAATTTCAGAATCTTGAGATCCGTTCAGATACATTTGTCAACAACCCTTATGAATAAACCCTAATGCAAGCGCCTTGCTGCAGTGTGTTTCATCTCTACATACAGTACCTTGAACCAGCAGACGGGTGGTGTGCAGCACCTCTCCCTGGTCACTGTAGGCCCGGCACGTGTACGCCCCTCTGTCATCCCTAGTGATGCCCAGGATGGTGACACTGCCATCATGTATCTGTGGTGACATGGAGGGGAAACAGATATAAACCCAAACTCTGATGCAAAACATTCACATAATGTTGCAAAGGGCAAGTAGTAGAATATTCAGATTAGATGTCTAATGATAAATCAATTGACAGATAATCTGCTTTATATTTGGTAATTAAATAATCCTTTGATTTTCTCTGGGCAATAGTTTTCAAACTTCAATGACTCGAATTTCTAGAATGTGAATATTTTTTCTGGTGATGGATTCATCAAGGGAACCAGTTGCAGATTAATTGATCTTGAAAAAAATGGTTAGATGCAGCCATAATTCAGATTATTTGCTTAAATCAAGGTACCCATACCACACTGTTAAACACACTGAATAGTAAATAAACATGTATTAGAAATGTGTGCTTACATACCTAAAATAATCAAAAGCACTTGATGAGGATATTGTGTCCCTTTCAGAGTTTTTCTAACAGACTGCTGTTAGTTAATATATTTTTTTATATGTACAATCTTGATTCTAGTGGGCCAAAAAGCACAATATTTGTAATAAAATAGTATAAAAGCAGTACCATGGGAGCAGTCTCCCACTGACCATGACAACACATAAGAACACCCATGTTCTTAAATTAAGTTTGTGGTGTGTCTCTACTCCAGGGGTGTCAAACTCAATTTCATCGCGGGCCACATTCGCATAAAGGTTGCACTCAAAGGGCCGGTTGTAACTATATAAATATATAATATATATATATATATATATAAAATAATGTATTATATTACATTATTGCCTCTGAATTGGATTATTATCGGATAGGATAATAACTTAGTAATTAACTAAGTCTGAAATCAGAAGTCCAGGGCAAATAATTGCAAGTCTCTTCAGTGTGCATGTCACAAAACGAGATGCATTGTGGGACATGTCATTTTTGGGCAACCTGCTTCTGTAAAGTGGCATGTAACCGTATAATAAACGTATTATATTCTTTGCAATCTCTTGCGGGGCCACATAAAATGAAGTCGCGAGCCGGATTTGGCCCCTGGGCCTTGAGTTTGAGACCCCTGCTCTACTCCAACACATCAAACACATACAAGTCATGAATGCTTTAATTAACTCCAGGTCTGATTCCTGCATGTTGTAACCATGGAAACGTCTAACTCCATGTTGCTGCGGGTCCCTGTTTGCAGCTACTGATGAGAACCAATAAGTGGTGAAGAAACACATTAACCAAACCTAATAGAAAAACCCTCATAAATTATGCAACAGGTTGCGAGAGACTCTGTCCATTCAATTAACATACACAGCTGTAGTCTGTCCATTCATGCAGCTGGGGGGGAATCGGCTGCGCCTGCAGAATTATTCCTATTCATCTGTCTTTCAAATGGTTTACAGCTGAGAAGTGCTGCGTGTAGATCAACACGAGCAACTCTTAACTTCTGTCAGTCTGTTGGCAAACTGTGTCATCACCATCACAAGATAACACTTGGTGCATCACTGCTGCGTAACATACGACACGTGAGGCATGCTGGGAGCGCGAGAGGAGTGTAAACCAAACAATGGTGAGCTGTGAGGCATCCGATGGAGGCTTGGAAATCACTTTGTATCGATTCCAAAAAGTTGAAAGAGATTAAAATTGATTACTTTTTTTCTTTGATTTTGCATGTTTTCTGTTCCTTCACATACAGTACCTGTACGTTTTACTGAGCTGCTGTTGTTTAAAGCTCATGTTGTTTCTCACACTGAGAAATCCTTCTGTGCTGTGGACTCACAGGTGTGTTAAAAGGTGTGTTCATACTATAAAAACTAACCGAAAGCGAACTAATGGCATTGCTCGCTCATTGTGTAATTTGTATCTGTAATTATTAACAAAGTACATTTTCTGAACCAGCAGTGTTCCTTTTTTGGTTGCATTTATTGGGAAACCACTGCACAGCCTGCGGGCAAATGTTGCCTTCATTTGCATAAACTAGATTTTTTTTCAAATGTTTACCATTGATGGTCCATCCCAAATCGCCTTGAATGCCACAATGCCTTGCAGACAATTTACTAAAAATTGTTTGCAGAAGCCATGTTGATTTGGCCTGAACATCCAATGTACAGATACATGTGTGCTAGTTTGCAACAAACAGGCCATGCTGAATGGGGAGGTGTTTTTGTTTCTACTCAGTTCTGTCTGTTCATTTCTTTCAGTCTTTCTCTTCTTTCTTCTCATCTCTGCATGTTTATGAAGCAGATTGAGCCCAAAGATACACGTACATGTACACGTACATCTTCTCAATACGAATCAGGTTGCGCCGCCCTTGGAATGTTTGCATAATGGCATTTTTCCATCAACTTTGCAATCACGCCTCCTTTAAAATTCTAGGATTTCATATAGTATGGGATTAGTTTTGTATCATAAAGATAAAGCAACACTTTCTCAGAATAAAGCAAAACTATGAGTTTAAAAGAAAAAATAAATGAGTCAAGCAAAATAAAATACATTTCAAAAATAAAACTATAAGTTGCAAACAAATCATTTGTGTAATCATGTAAACTATAAGTCTTTTTTCTTTATTTTAACATAGGTTTTTGTTTGCAGTTCTTGTTTCTTCTTTCTCAATGATCAGACTTTTGCTCATTTGCGCTCCTTCACTTTTTGTTTGAGATTCTGACACAAACCTCCCAGGTGGGCGGGACTTTCAGGGGTGGCAGAGCTGGGGGGTGGCAGGGAGTGGCCACGGCCACCCCCAGCTGAACCCTCGTCACCCTATTGGCCACCCCAAACACCCTCACCACGGGGGCCCAAACTATTTTAGAACATTAAGAAAAAAAAGTCATCATTCATCAAGAATTAACATTAATAGGACGTTATATTGATAATATACTCACTAAACTTACAATTCATTTAACTTATTTTCTTCCGAAAGTTAATTATCCAAAGCCTCTGTACACCCCCCTCTATTTACATGTAATGGTTTGGTCCTGGCGGTGCAGCACCGCCGGCACTTTATAGCAGAGAGTGAGAGCATGTTAGGAGCAGGGATGCTAGTACTTACGTGTGTGCCATGTCTCAACGACTAACAATGTCAGGCTTTCAAAAGAGAAAAGAAAGGAGAGCAAGACAAGAGGGAGGGACTAAAGGGCGACAGTAGGCTTGTTTGAGACAAGCAAGACCTGCGCAGTTGCGATCAACGTCTTGCTAGTGCGTTGCATGATGGTTAGTCATTTTGTCCGACTTGCTCTGGAGGCTCGCCCACATGAGACTTTGACATCTCGTGGGACAAAGACGCCCGCAGCCTTGAGAGCGAGGCGAGGCGAGTTGGCGCAGTTGCTCTCCACGAGCTGCGGAAGCGAAATGCTTGATGGGAAACGGCTCGCTGGTATCTCGAGCTGAGCGCTCATTGGTGGTTTTTACCACGTGCTGCTGATGAAACTCTCCAATTGGCTGGCAAAAGTTTGTTGTTGTTTTGTGTCAGTTTTACGTCGCCACATCCATTCCCATTTTTCATCATTGTTCCACAATGTTTATCATCATGAAATTAATATCTATATATTGTATACTATACTGCTTACCGTTTTCATACTTTATATATCTTAGCATATTCATACACACTGTTCATACTGCTCACAGGCTGATTCCCACTGTTTATTCATCATTCAATTCATTCTATGTTATTCTGTAGATTGTGTACATTACTTTCCACTTCACTGCTTGTTGCACCTGGTTAGAAGCTAAACTGCATTTCGTTGTCTCAGTACCTGTAATCTGTGCAATAACAATAAAGTTGAATCTAATCTTGAGCAGGAACACATGTATTTACTTAGTACATATCTGACATTAACGACACAACACATGTGTGCATTCTTTATAAATGCAAACCGAAGGTGGCGGTATGCACCTTAAAGTTGTTTGCAATCCGCCAAAAACCGAGAGAAGAAGAAGAAGAATGCGAAGAAGAAGATGAAGAAGAAGAAGCCGACTCGGAGCTGTCCGACTTCAGGCGAGCTTTTTGACACCTCCCCCGGCTGCGATCGGCTACTCTCGTCTACTTTCGAGGCGAGCCGCAATGTGTCTCAAACAAGTCTAATATGTCACCCAGTCTTTCAAAGAAAAGGTGGGTGTGGTCTATGAGTGGTGGAAATGTGTCTGTTAGCTACGCCTAGTCCATTGTAAATAATAATTTATTTTTTTGTTTACTAAGCTGACATTAAGTACTGTTAATATCTATACAGGTTTTTGATTTCACTCCTCTTTTAGCTGACATTTAGTAAATACAGGTACATTTTTTGCAGCTATTCACTAAATCAGTTGTCCCTCCCTCTGGTGCCAGGACCAACAGATCCATCTCTAGACTTAGCAGCCCTGTCCCCCCATAAGTGTTATATTTCCACAGCTCAGTGTCAGTAAATATTGTGCAGTTAGTATTGGACTACAAGATAGATGCAAGCCTGTATTTAAAGCATAAATGACAAAACTAATCCCATAATATTGAATCTATCAAAAATCAAATCCTTACACACATGCAGCAGTGACTGTAGCTGACTAGAATAGGCAGAGACTTAACAGGATCTGATGATACGCGGTCATCAGTCCACTCCAGTACTTTGAGATGAATTCAGGAAAGAGGAGGAGGAGGAGGAGGAGGAGGAGGAGGAGGAGGAGGAGGAGGAGGAGGAGGAGGAGGAGGAGGAGGAGGAGGAGGAATGTTTTTCTGCATGCCTGTTGTTTGAGTACACTATGGGGAAGACGGTTTATAATCCCACCTCAGTTTATATCCTCTCCTGCACAACTGTTTTGTGAGGTATCTTTGTTTTACGGCACTCTTTTGTCCTCGCAAATAAATAAAGTAATAAAGTAAAGTAAAGAAAGGAGGACCCTGTCCGTTACATTCCTGCCTTTCTCCATGACGTCTCCATGGATCTGATCATGTGGGTGAGCCACACACACACACACACACACACACACACACACACACACACACACACACACACACACACACACACACACACACACACACACACACACACACACACACACACACACACACACACACACACACACACACACACACACACACACACACACACACACACACACACACACACACACACACACACACACACACACACACACACACACACACACACACACACACAGACAGGAGGAGCTTTCCCAAGTTAGAGCTTTTGGCTCTGGCTTGTACTGAGCAGCCAAATGGAAGACGACAGCTCTGCTTTTTATATTTCTCAGTGTATCACGGTGCAGAAAGTGAAGTATGGCATTTGGCTCTCACTAGCTATTTTCATTTATAGTCTAACATTCATATTAGGACTAATGTAATATTGATGCAGGAGAAGGAGATTAATTATGCATCAGAATTTTGTCTAATCATTTACTGAGGGGATGGTGTTAAAAAGAAGCGACTAGAGGCAGACGAAAAAGGGGGAATAAGCGAGTAAAGGAAGATGAGGCCTTAAACAGACGCTCCAGTATGCTCCTGTCACTTCCTGTATCACGCAGACAGCTGGAAACAGTTCATAGCAGCAGACTGCAATATCAGGGACATGAGAAAAGGAAAAGGAGGCATCCATCTTTCAAAAACAATTCAAACCTACCAAAAAAGCCCTTTAATACTTATTCATATTGCTGCTAATTTTTTGTTCTCCTGATCACATTTAAATATTTGTTATTGCTGATTTTTCAAGAATACCAATCTTCAGAATAATTATTTGAAGTTATTGCATTCAAGTAGTCTCTACAGCTACACATGTAGGTGGAAAGAGTACTTGTGGTTGTATAGTAAGAGCAAGAGAGCAAAAGATTTTCCACTTGAGACAAAGTGACATTAGCACCTTTTATTCAAGATGTGGCTGTGATGCATCATCGTCTGCTGAAGCTGTTGGTGTTTCTGCATCATTTATAATAAAAGTGTGTTAAATGTCTTTGATTCTGTGCAACTCACACCACAATCCACCACCTGATGTTCTGTTATTGAAGGTTTATGCTACTTGCAACAACATTTCGCTGTTATCTAACCACAGTGAGGCTGAGCCAGACATGTATTGTCATGACATCAGACTGTCTTCTTTTGGGAGTTTATCCACAGGAATAAAAATCATGCATCACCAGACAACAGTGTAGCCGCTACAATCATTGACTGCTATCTTTAAACAGTCAAAGGCTCAACACGACTTCATATAGATATCATAAAGACATCTGTGTTAAAAGTGCAACAAACCATCTAATTCACAAAGGCTTCATTCCTGTAACCTGAGACATATCAACACATTCACTTAAATAATAATGCTTGGACAGATATCGTATTCCAAAACAATGTGAATTGTGTGGTGCCCAACAACAGGACAGGATAGCGAGTGAGGCAATCCTCCATAACATACTTCCAGTACAGATGGACTTAGAAAATGACACCATATGTGCGTGAACCCTGATTCTATATTTATAATAAACATAAATCACAATTAATAGAATTAATTATCATGGGTCTTACTGAATATTTTGCGTTGGTTGCAAGCTCCTCCCCCTCCCTCAGCCAGCTGATTATTGGTTTTGGATTTCCCTGGGCAGAGCAGCTCAGCTGAGTGCTTCCCCCTTCCTTCGCCTCCACATACTGTGGCGGCGTTGCTGTAAAGGACGGTGGGGCTGTGGAGAAAGTGAAAGCAGGAATCATTACAACAGTATAATTATCATTTTCAACAATCATGAAATTAAGGAGATTTCTTCAGTTGGAGATATTGTCTGTTTTTTACATAGCTTAACATATATTATTAGTCGAGCAAGCTGATCTACAGAAGGCAGTGTGGAGCAGCTTCATACTTTGATCCTGGTTGAAATATTTATCAACTATTGGATCGATTGCACACAAATAACTACTTTTTTTGGTGTTATTTTTTTATTAAATGGACCAACCCTTCTCTACAGTATATGGTGCTAAAATGCGTAACTTTATTGATACATTTGCTTTGGTTTGTACTTCATAATCACATGAACAAAAATCTACGATATCCTATATCACTAAAACTCCACATAAAAAAGGATGTTCTAAGCTCTACTAAAGTTTACAAAACATTCTTCTATGGTTATGAAAAGTAAAACACAAACAGTAAAAGTTGACCTTATAAGTGGTTTGAGGTGTTGTGTTACATTTTTGCATTGTTTTTTCGAGCAGTATATCTGAATAATACTTTGTTGTATACAGTATCATTGTTAGCCAGTAGGACAAACTAGGAACAAGATGACTGGCGCCATTTAACTATCATCACGTGCATGATTCTGGCCTACAGATGTTTCTAGTATAGCAGGTGGTGAACAGTTTTCTAAATCAGCTGTTCCCCCATGCAGGAACAAGCATCCTGGTGACATTAATCCCTTCATCTTGTCATTCATTCCTAAAAACCTTAAAGCCCACTTAGCAGCTTCACTGAGTTTCCATCTGATGTTTCTGAGTTTCTCTTACAACCACCAGGGATCTCTCTTCCCCACCTACAGCACTGCAGGCCAATAACCTGTAGTTTCCTCCGCCAGCTGCTTTCAGTGTTGCAACATTGTTGCAATATTTTGATTATAAATAGTGGCACAGTGTTTAGTTAAAGAGGAAAAAGGCACAGATATACAAGTGGGTCACCGCTTGCCACTGGGAGTGCTGCCATGCCTCAGACTGCACACAAGCACCTGGCATGGAGTAAACAAATCGCCCAATTAGCACGTTTAGACATCTGCCTGTCCATACTGCCCTCTCACTCTCCAGCACTCATTACATTAGATGATACAGTAGATTAATGGAGATAAAATGCCTGACTGGTTTGTGCATCGCTTGCTCATGCAGTTGACGGGTCAACAGCTATAAACGGATCAGGATGCATCATTATCAACCGGCAACCTGCCTCACTGTGAGTTTGTGCTTTTATTTTGAAGATACTTGATTTATTCTAAGGTAGATTTGACAAGTCTTAATTAACACACCTACAGTACAAGTGCAGTTTAGGATTTCATTCATGAAAAAATATTAATTCATTATAATTACTGTTTTAAGTGCCTGTGATGGTCCCACATGGTGCTACCAAAAAAGTACTTTGGGAAGTTTACGCTAACACTTTGTTAGTGTTATGAACATCACATTGACATTGCAAAACCCACCAGGAAGCAGATCAATTATAACACAGCTTGGGTCATATTTAGGAAATACCCCAGAATCATACGCTGACTTTTACTTTTAATACTTTAAGCACAAAGTCAGCTGTAAGTAATGTAAGTGTAAGTAATGTAAGTGAGTGGACTTTTTACACAGTGCTATTGGTACTTTGTTGCCTGACTAAAGTACTTAAGTCCACCACTGTGCTGTTATTCATTCTAAACCTAGTTTAGTGTTTCTCAAGGGATTAAGCATCACTTAATAGGACATTTTAGCATACGTGGTGGTGACAACAGCAGGAACATCCTGGGACTTTGTTTCCCGCCTTCAGGTACAGCTTGTTACAGAGAAAGTGTCAACGTGGCAGAGAAACCTGGGAGTTGCTCTACAAAATAAAACATTGCATTCTCGCCCTACTTACTGCAGCGATCTTCATCAATGATATACATGACAAGATGCTGGAAGTTCCTGCACTCCCACTGTTCTTCTTGGTAGACCACACAGCTCATCAGCAGGTGACCTGGATGCTACTCTAAGACGCACGGTTCGGACAGTTCTCTCAACACGATCAGTCAGAAGGTATTTGCTCAATAAAACTGTGTCTGCATCATTTGCTTTGTCTATCTTTTCTTGTCTCTACTCCTACGAGAATATGGCTACATAACGTGCACATGTTTAATTGATTTCACATCGTAAACCTCAAACATACTGTATGGTGTGTCTCCGTAAACTGTTGAAGAGAGAAGGAAGATGCTCTCAAGGAGACTTTCCACCCCTTGTTTAATTTTAGCACACTCAATGTTCTCACCTTTACTTTATGGTGGGATTAGACTACATTACATGTTTGTGTTTTGAAATGGTCACAGTGTCACAGATGATGACACTTGAGCCATACATTTAGCTGACAGACATGAAAAATTACAAATTGGACGCCAACCAATCTTTTGGACAAGTATAATATATTATATATAAGTATAAATACTGGATTTGACCATTTGTCCAATACATGGTTCTCTATTTGGCTGACACTTGGGTCCATTTGAGCACTTTGGTCACTATTGTGAAAAAAAAAAACTATAAATTAAATCTGAATCGTTGGATCCCATATCTGCCTGAGAATGGTTTATCACATGGGTCACCATTTGTGGCCATGCTGGGGCTATTAGTGACTGACAAGGACTGACACCCATGGGGAATATATGGAGCTGGTGCACAGATGAGCTGGCATTTAGGCCCCAATTGGGTTAACCAAATGGGTTCTAAATGCCAGTCCATCACTAAACAGACCAGGGTTTTCTTATGTTTTATTGTTAATGTTTAAATCATTTGAAAACGCTGCGCTGATGTTTTTTCTAATCCTAAAAAGCTTGCTGATGCTTAAAAGAGAAAGGAAGGACAGAGGAGACACGACTACAGAGAGGAGCTAAGGAAGAGATGGGGGGCGGTGAGAGAGAAAGAGAGTGGCCTTAGTGTCTTTTTTCGGGCACAAGGCCTTGCCATCTGACACCTGCCACTGAGTGGGCACCAATTCCCTGTCCGCTTGGCAGGAAGTTAAGGCCAGCAGCAACAGGAACTCAAAAGAGGAGTGTATGCAAATACCAACAGCCAAAGGAAATGGGTGCCCTTAGTGTCTGTGTGTTGAGGCCAGACGAAAATGGCACCTGCTTCCCTCACAGACACCCATTTAGCTTACAGCAGGAACATAAAGTCTTCATATGAAATCCCTTTTTGGATATCTAAACTGCTGTTCTTGATGTCTCCATAAATGTCTGTGTTTAACATCAAATATGATCCCAAGACAAACTAAACATTTGTACCAGTAAAACACCTTGAAGTATGCTGTGCATGCTAACTGCAACTCTACAGTTAGACACACATGAGATCATGTAAAATAGCATCACTTAATATGCCACATATAATATGACATTTAGGAATATTAATTATTAGTTCTGCTACAGCCCAAAGAGCTCAGTTTCTGTTGAAAAGCCTGACAGTAGAGCAACGCAGGAGAAGAGGGAGGGAGCAGTCAAAATCAAGAATGAATACTGATGAGGAAAGCTACAGAGATTCAGTATACCTACACAACAAGACATTGATACACACACAGACACACACACACACACACACACACACACACACACACACACACACACACACACACACACACACACACACACACACACACACACACACACACACACACACACACACACACACACACACACACACACACACACACACACACACACACACACACACACACACACACACACACATGCACGCCCACAGACGTTTCTAAACACCAAACATCATGTGTGTGCAGGTGACGGCAGAGTGTGAACTATTCACTCTTCAACTACAACAGACGGAGATCTCATTTAGCTGCATACAAACACACACAATGAGACGCTCTTATGTCAATGTTGATCTAATGCGCTGCACACAGAACACTGTGCTGAAAGTAATCTGCAGTGTGTGTGCTGTACTAACACACAAACATATACAAAATAAAATATTATGTTCTGCATTGATAATAACCATTTATACACGTCAGCATTTTTCCTTCTAAAGTGATTATGCAGCATCGGTCTTTACAAATATTTTTTGTACCCACTATTTAGCATAAAGTAAGGTGTAATCATTATTCAGGTATAAGAATTGCAACCATTGTAAAACATATGCATGATCAATTGAATATGCATGAGTTTCGCACAGTGCCAAAAATATACATGTGAAATACTTTGACAGTCTCTCTCTAATAACACAGAGGATTACAGCTCTCTGAAGTTAGAGACCTGTGAAGAATAATTAACACAAGGAATCACCGCTTTTGGCTTGAACAGTTTTTGCCTGTTTAGCCAATATTAACCCGTTAATTTTAACCAGAAAATGCCAACTAAGAAATCCAAGTAATACATTGAGACAACGTGTACTTTCTGCATTTACTTTACTGCACCTTTGCTGCATCATGCATTTACTCATCTTCTGCAAAACAGCTTAATATCTGTTTTAAATGCATTCCTCACATGAAGCAGATACAGGCTTAAAAAAAGAAACACAAGGTTGCTTGTCTCTGTAGTCTGGTGCTCTGCAACCATGTCACACTTCACAAAGGATTCTCTGAGCCACTACGGTATTCCTGGGAAATGCAAAGGTGCAGATTTTTTTCCCGCCTGGTCATCAGTTTGATAGCTCTCAGACTATCACAGACGATCCCTGCCTGAACCGCCTTAAACAGGCCACAATCAATTCTCCTCTAACCAGCCTCTCATTCCTTCTTTACACCAAGGCCTTTTGATAAGGAGCAGCAGGGATGATCTAAAACAGTCTGTAATGGTGTTTTCTTTTTATGTGACTGCTAAAAAAACAGAGCAAATACTAATCTGTGTCCAGCAGTAAACGGGACCAGTGAGGCAAGAAGTGTGAATTCATGATTAGTTTTTTTTATTTTAAGAAAGACTAGAAAGTTGTGCATTATTGTGCATGAAGCTTTAGTAAAAATTCAGTTATTCTAGAGGAATTTGTATTTAAAAAAGGATACACTAAATATTCATCAGTCAATCATCAACATGCGAGTACTTTCCTGACGGCCGATTAATGGATACATAGACTAATAAATAATTTTAAGAAGCAGTACACTTTCTAAAACTGAATACAAAAAACTACTACATTTAACAATTAAATGTTACATAATGCAACAAAGACAACTTAAAAACAAGTACATTTTCAGTATGTACTGAACATTATGTATACATGTACACAGCCATTATATGAGGGTGGGACAAGTCCCCCCCACTTTTTCAAATGATTAGTTTAGACCCCCCCACTTTTACCATCTCTGTGAATCGGTCTATCCACTCGCCGCACTTTGTAGAGCGCTGTGTCAGTGTTTCACTATCAAGTCCATTCCACTTGCTTATTGAGAGAATTCCCAAATCAATGAAACTCCGTACCATGTTTTCACTGCTACTTTGTACCAAGGCAGATTCTCACATAGCGCGCGCATGTTCAAGGAGTGTTGCTATAGTTGGACAGCTCAGATCTGTTGAAGCGATGCCGGTAGCGGAGTTAAGGCACACACACCAAGTGTTCAGGAAATGGTTAATACAGCGAAAATCAAAGCTGACGATCTCTTGGTTTGATATGTTTTCTCCCCCAGACAACATGGACATAAGAACATTGTTTTCAAAGAAGAGGAAAGTAAGTCATCAGCTGGTAGCAGTTAATCAGTTAACAGTGATGGCGGCGGCAAAAGCGTCTCGCTTCTGGAGAGGAGTCTCGTCTTTATGTCATGATAGAGAGATACAAATAGTGACTAGTTTAGATGAGAAAAGGCATCGAAATGCCAGGTTACTAGTATTTATCATGTAAACAGGGAACATGAATAACCCGATCTTTCTGCTGTGCTCATGTAAACACCATATCCCCAATATGATCATAACCGGGATAATAGTAATAAACGGCTTACTGATGTCCATGTAGAGACGCAGTCAGTGTTTTACTGGAGCCTCAGTTCGATAAGAGATTATTTTCTGAGTTCTTTAACGTCGGTACTCTCTCTCACAATGATAATATGCATTATGTTGTAATTATACTTCTTATCATTCAGAGGCTTTTTGTGTGTGTTTATGTTTTACTGAGTGCTTATAGGCCATTTCCATCCCAGTATTCAGTTAACTATTTATTTTCTGTGCACATTGCATAGACTAGCTAATATTCTACCTACTGCTTGGGACTTTGAGTCTTCAAAATGTCCAATGTCACAGACTGGGACTTAATTTAGAGTCAGTTGTATTTACATTCAGTATGACTTGTTATGATTCAATGTGGAAGAGTATACTGCTCAATACATAATGATCACTTCACCACCTCTCTTGACATCGAGGCACTTGAGAGTGAGTCAGAGGCAGAACACAGGGACAGTGGAGAGAGGTCCGTTGCTGAGGTGAGTGATGAAAGGGATATGACAGTTTAGAGTAAATTGTGATGTGGACTCTCATCCCAGAATGTTAAGGAAATCAGTGGGGATATTGAACAGGAAACATTTCAGGCACGGGGCATCATGTGACCAATATAGACAGAAGAGCAACATTTAAGTCAATGATACCATTCCTAGGTGAACTTAACATCTGTATGGAGTCAGATCAGTCTCAATATTAATAAATGCTCACAGAAGGATTCACAAATGTATTTTGCGTTTTATATATAAATGACTCCACAACAATATCTCTCAATGCACTGACAAATATTTATTGTTGTATATAAATGTACAAAAAATGGGCATTTAAACTGCTTTTTATTCATTCAAAGACAGCTCTGAATTAATAATCAAATATTTTTCCTTTCTTTACTACTGGATGAAATTACAAAATGTACCCATCATTTTCCTCATGCTATTATAGCCACATAAAAGTATCAAACCACCTGATAAAATACACCAGAATACAGGAAATCTATTTCGTGGGGGAGGACCCTCACACCCGCCGTTAAAAATGTCCCCCCCACATTCAGGATGCTTCCTACGCCCATGTAGTATGTATACAATATTCATCATGATTCATGCAATGGCTGGATAGTTATAATATTCATAAGCTCAT
Organism: Pseudochaenichthys georgianus; assembly: GCF_902827115.2. Lineage (NCBI taxonomy): Eukaryota > Metazoa > Chordata > Actinopteri > Perciformes > Channichthyidae > Pseudochaenichthys > Pseudochaenichthys georgianus. Next base: position 21,039,074 of record NC_047515.1, read on the forward strand.
CAGAGTGTTGACTACTTTTACCTGTGCTTGTACTTTTCAACTAAAAAAGATTGAGGCGAAAATGTCCTCGATAAAATATAACCATATTCTCCAAGAAAATCTGACGTTCTTTTTTATATACAATATGAAGCCTGAATGTATGACGCAGGTTTTCTACTTTTTCCGTTGAAATGTACAAACACATACGTTAACAGTTCAGAGAGTGTGTAGGTGACTCACCATTGACTGTGAGGTGCACCCAGCTGCCGTTGTGGAAGGTGTCGTACTGTTGCTCCAGCATCAGGACCCTGCACTCGTACCAGCCCTGGTCATCGGAGCGCACTGGGTCGATCTGTAGGGAGGCCTTCCCATGCAGAGAGGCTCTACCTGGAGACGAAAAAGAAACATAATTCATGTTTTTATGCTTTTTAAAAACATCTGCACGCTCTCAACGAGGGTATGCTTCTCCATTTGAACTCCCAGCTTTAAGCATTGCTTCTTACAGCATGAAATAGATTTCCGATGCAATGGTTTGCATTAAAAGTAGCTTCTAAGTTATGGTGTGAAAGAACACTTTAGATTTGTACATGGATAGAAGGATAAATAAATATGTTCCACTGACTGTACTGAACGTTATTAGGATTAAGTGCAACATTGTATAATCTCTGCTACTCGCTTTTCCTTTTTTCTCTGCAAGGACTCTAAAAACTCAGACTTTGAACTCCCCTTTATTATAATAAGCACATTCACAAGCCTATTTTCCAGGCCTCAGAGAAGTTCAAGTCGGGTGCGATAAAGACATTTGTTCTCATTCCTGCTCAGGGAGTACAGCAGTCTGGAGCCTTTCCAAGCACTCGATGGAAGGCATGAGTTAACAGAGACGGACAACCCTATCACCATCTTATACCTAAAGGGCAATTTACCGCCTTCCATCAGCTTGATTGTTGCAGGAAACGGATATAAAGACCATGAAGACTCTTTAAACATCAAACTCAAAGGATTATTAACACAAACAATCAAATCAGTTGATATTTTGGGAAATTATTTGCTTTTTTGCCATGAGTGGATAGAGAAAATCAATACCACTCTTATATTTATATGGTATATATGAAACAAGGCTACAGCCAGGAGATTGGTTAGCTCAGATATATGTTTTTAGTGGAAAATAACTAACACGGCTCTATCCAAAAGTCAGAATGAAATGAAAAAAAATGAATTGCCAGGAGACTGTTACTTTCATCTTAGCTTGGCAAAAATCTAATTGTATTAACATTAAGTTGATGTACCTCATTTGGCCTTAGTGGTACTAAAAACCATCTACTGGCCTCAGCTACTTCATATTTAACTAACAGACTTAAAAGTGCTATTGATCTTCTCATCAATCTAACGGCAAGTAAGTGAATAAATATATTCCTCAAAATGTTTGATCTTTAACCAATTCAATATTTCCATATTTAAACCTAAATGTATAAAACTTTTTAGGTTATACCTCCAGCTAAAAAAATGTAAATTATTTGACACAAAATACCAGATTTCCACCTCAAAGAAATCATCTATTTCTTATAAAACTTCTCCATCCCGGCCGCTTTTACTCTTCAAGGCTGAGGATAAATTGGAATTCTAAAAAGGGATGAAATCACAAGGGATGAGAGAAGTTCAGGAAACCAGGCATGGTGAAATCTTCAGCTGCTAAGCTGTCTTTCTTCAAGCCTCCAGCCCGCTGCTCACATGGCTGCCTCTGACAGCCCGACACACTAAAACACTCTCTTCTGCCGTCTGATGAGTGTTCGCAGATAGAGCATTTTTCCAAACTTTGATGTGTAGATGTTCTGTAAGCACTGTTTCCTGATACTTCCAACTGTCAGGCAGATGTATTGACAGTGAGGATGGGCTGAATTGCTCTACCAGCACTGTATGTAAATGCAATAAATGAATAGCCCAACCCTGGGATAGGTGGCATAGTTGGGGTAGAAAACTGATGGGAGTTTTTGTTAGCAGAAAATCGATGCAGCAAAGAGGAAGAGAGAAGAGTTTGCAGTCTTGCATTAAAAAGGTAGCTTGTCTTGAAAAAAGTCTATTTTTGCTTGGGCATTGAAGTGCTGAGTGCGGAGGGTGATGGCGTGAATGGTAGGGATCAACCTCAGCTCCCATTTGTCAAACAGTGATATGGGGTGCTGCTGTAAACAGAGTTAACAGTACTGTATTCACGTCAGGATGCCCCCCCCCCCGGTCATACACCACTTACACAGGGTTCTGTCTACTGTGAAAACACACAATATCACATCACAAGCTCTGTCAGGAAACTTTGAAGAGGAAACACAAAAGATCCAAAGAGACACAGTCTGGAGGACAACAAAATACAACTTTAAATCCCAAAGAGCAGTGATCAAATAATAGCAATGAGCAGAGCAAAGTGGGTTGCTGGTATTATTTTCACGAGTCTGTGTGTTTTGAATACCGTCTATCTGTCTGTGGACAATCGGGCAATATGCGGTCAGTCACACATTTCAGAGGTGTGTAGATGAGAAACATATTTGAAGATTGCCGTGGGCAAGGCAAAGACAAAATGTTGGACTCTTATGAAACATGAGCATAATGCCTTATTTGTGACAGGTGTTGCATTTTGGGATTGTAATTATCATATTGGAAAAATGTCATTGCGGGATTGTTAGTAGAAATTAAGCATATGCTGTTAACACTACTTCTTCTATTCCATTGTGTGGGTTTGTTAGTGCACTGTAGCCCCATACATTTCAGATGGGAAAGAACAATCTTCCATTGTTCCGGCTTGGGAGCTCTCCTGCATTATTCAAACATTTTAAATGCAAAGCTAGCCTTTACTGTACTCACAACAAATTAATGGCCTGAATACGCTTTTTGATGTCATTACATTTCTTTAGTGTAAGGTATTTTTTAAATAAGTTCATTTAAGTGAATAACAGATAATATTGGGTTTTTCTCTGTTAGTGATGAGTGATTGAGGCAGTATCTTACTGTATGTCTTACTTTACATGCAGGAAAAGGTGTTTAATTTATAAATCCATATTATAGAAAGATATGATTTAGTTGTCAGCTTGTCCCAAAGCGGGCCAATCCGACACTAACATTTCACATGCTTCACATCTGAATTATTGATTGTGTTATTGCACGAGAGGGCACAAATAAAGATGTTTTTTAATGCTGTTATTTCGGTATAGCTGCGGGACAAACTGGCAGAATAGATTTTAGTCTAGAAGGATATCTGCACATGTTTTCATGTTAGCAGCAAATCACATGGAAAATACAGAGTTGTAATGATTAATCTAAAATAAAAAAGAATATGAATATACTGTTGGTTTATCAATCATTTGCAAGAACATAAAGTGATGTAAATGCTTACTGACCCAGACAAAACGATTGACCCATAGATGGATTAAATGACAGTACAATCAAAAGGAAATATATATATATATATATATATATATATTATATATACACACTCTGTTTTTGGTAGCAGTCTACCCACCAATTTTATTCATATTATGTGATAAGAGTTCATGAAAATAGCCGAAATGAACTCTGAGACTACACAGACCCAAAAAGCATCTCATCATGTCCAGTGTTATTATCACACTGTTGCCGTGCACATGCAATCCCCAGACCCAACTTGAATCTATGTAATGAGACTGGCCATATTCATGTTGCATCTGTTCACTGGTAATTCCTCAGCAGTGGACTCGATGCCACATGGCAGAGTCCCTTTGGAGCCAGAGCGAGTACAGTAGAGTGAGATGCTGTCTGTAAAGTTGCCGGCCGTTCACACCCTGCCGCTGGTCAGGAGGTTAAAGTAAGCAATGAAACGCTCCAGCGGCTGCAAGATCTACAGTAGCCACCACAAAACAGAAAGGAGGGTTCCCCAGACAGTGAGTCACTGCCATTAGTCTTCTCTGCACTGATGACCCTGCTTTAAGAAAATCCCACAGGGAGGAGTTTCAATCAACCTAATGTTATTCACACTGTTTTCTAACCCAGCTGAAAGATCTGTAATGTCCGTATTTAGGACACTCACAGAAGAGAGAATAATCCTTCTGCCTTTCAACAAGCCATGACTTGCCTTTGATTCACAGCATATTACCAGGTCAGGCACTTGGTAAAGAGGTGGGAACAGGAGGGGATGATTCTGACCCCATTGTGACAGCTCGCCATCTTGTCAAAGATGCAGAAGCAACATCAGGATGTAGAACCAATTTCCTAATACAAGTAGTACGGCAGATATAATGTTTAAACCAGGAGAGGAACATTTTAAGGTTCTATGATGGGATGAAATAACTATTGTTATGCTAATTTTAAAACTGCTGTTATCAATATTTCTAGATAAATAATGGATTAAATGTGAAAGGGTTTACTCATATCAACAACTAAGAAGGTTCCCTTCAGCTCAGTCAGACAGTTTATAGCATCTTTTATATCATTATTTTTGGATTAACAGCTACACAAAAAATGTTGCACCATGTGAAGCCTTTTTAAATAGGGACACATTATGATATATTCAATTGCATATTTATTTGGTAAAATCAGATAAAATTAATGCCATCTAAAACCAAAAATCTGCCTGTTGAGAAGGCTATAATGATCAGTTTTTGTTATTGATGCAGTTTAACGATAATTTTGGAGGCTGCCATTCATTTGTCGGTTATAGCTTCTTTGATAACCCCTGTACTGGACATACAGTTATTCGTTTTCATATACTGTATGTGTGGGCTGTGCTGCATTGTCACTAGAGTGTGATAATGTATGTGGGCTACAATGCAGTCGTAAATTGCTGAGACACAGTTATTTCCCCCTATGCCCTCAGAGACAGCAGATGCCCCTGCACAGCCCCGAATGCTGTGTTAGAACAGAACGAATTGCACTTCAAGAACCAGAACGCTTTACAAAGGGGGCCAAGTCTTTGTTTTAGCACGTAAAGGCCTCAGTGTACTGCACCATGCCTTAAACTTAGAGCTAAAGTATCATTCTGAGGGAAAATACACTGCAATTGTAGGTCAGTCTTCGGAGGATTTGGAGGTACATTCACAGAACGCATTTGCACTGCAATATATTTAACTGGTTGTCAGAAAGGCTCTGCTCTCAGCCAGCTTATAATTGGATCTGCAGCAGCAAAATCTATATGCTCTATCATCATAGAAATGTTTCCAGAATTATTGTATATTAATGCAAAAGCTTATAATATCTTTCGAGTTGTATATCACTATATCCATCAGTGTGATGGACTCACAAAGGCAGATTGTTTCATGTGTTGAGACTTCATACTCTACTACTACAATATAACTACTCAAAACTATGGGGGACATTTTCAGGTTACGCACCAATTAACACATTTTACCTAACCCACCATAAAACTATGAGATGTCTCGTTTACACTTAGATTTTTGTATGGATTTAACAAAAAGATCTCCAAGCCAGGCTAGATTATTCCAACTGTTTCCAATGTAATATCAAACTTCTCAGAGCGAAAATGAAAAAGCATATTTCCCAAAATGTCAAATTATTCCTTTAAATCCGTAAAGTATATCTGCAAGCCATCATCTTTCACTAATGGTGAAATCCAATTCAGACTATTACAATGACCTATGGTCTCTGCTTAACAGTGTGTATCATGAAACTGCAGCACATAGTTGACGATTGGGCAAACAACTCAAATATCTCTGACATTGCTGGGTTTGGCAACTAAAGAGCTTGTGATCCTGATGCTGCCTAATTTAAAAGTTTTAAACTGAATCTGTTACAGATAGAACTTTTCATAATGTCTCAAGATGACTTTGCTTTATCTTTACCCTGTCAACAGTTGTCTTACCAGTGTACTCTGGATCCACATGAGGAGGGTAGAAGCGGAAGTTGATGAAGAAGGGAATAGGCACTCCAAACTTGAACCACTCCACCACATAGGGGGGCTGCTGGCCATCCAGGGGAGGGGACACGTCACACCCCAGGATCACGCTCTCTCCGGCGCGCGCCGTCACAAACCGAGGCTCCTCTCTCACTCCGTGGGCACCTGGGACAAACGAGAAGTTTACCACAAACAAGAAAATTAGAGGTTATCTCATCAGGGCTGTGGTCTGACGTGCTAGAGAGCAAGAGGCCAGCATATTCTTCTGCACGCGAAGCAGCAACATCTCATTGCACCCGAGTCATTCAAGACTAATTGACAAGCAATGATTGGGTGTCATTCAAAGGCAATTGAGCCAACTACTGCACAATGGATTACAACATTTTGCTTCAGAAACTTTGAACATGCACATGGTAGATGGTAGACCCCATGGTCATCTGTCACCTTCATCTGTTGGTGAACTTTGTGGCTATGCCATACTGTACTATAAATGAGCTGCCGAGGGGTCCCATTGATCATCACTGGCTGCTGCTCAGATAAGCTTTACTATGAGCAGCACCAGGCCTGGCGATTAGCCACCGATGTCCAGGCACGCTGCCGAGCGTTGACCTATCAGATGACTGAAAGGTCGGCATACCTGCCTCAGCAGAACTCTCACTCTGGGAATGGATTTTCTCCAGCTGCCACCCCCGCTTTCATTGAACCGGCTGTATCTCCACCGTCAGAGCAAGCATGGCTTCAGCTCACGCCCAGGGGGGAAGAAAAAAAATCGCTTCGGGGATCAAGAGACATGCTGACGTATCACTCCGGAGAAACACCAGCTGAATAACTTAACGCTTTCATTAGCAGCATCATTTGCATTAGCAGGGCACATTTTTACAAGAAAAGCACACGTTGGGACCTGGAGGTATTATTGGCTCAAGCAGCACTAGTCTGTAATGATGTTTTGCTACTGTCGTATGGAAATGGTATGATCTGCGCTTTTTCAGCTATGTACACTGCAATTAAAACCCAAACATGTTCACCCGTTCTTCTGGCTGAAAAATAAAGCTTTAACTCCACCCCTGCGGGCCATATGAATCACTTAGCGATTGTGTTTACCAGTTTAATCTGCATTATCCTGCGATAAAGTTAATCCACTTCATTCATTTCAGAAAGCACAGATTTTGGATGGAAACAGAGCAATTTTAATCAAATGCCGCTTTTTAAGTGGAGATGTGGTCTGCCAGTTACGGCCCTCAGACCTGGAATATACCTTGCTATTTTGCCTCTTTGTCTAGAAATGACAAAGTTAGGCTCTGCCACTCTGAGCTCTAATGAGCGAAACCTAGCAAATGAAGTTGATGTGCATGATTCATTGAACCTGAGCCTGATTACCATACTATATAAAACAAAATAACCACACATATTAAAATAACAAATGCATCAACAAATACGATGTAAATGCTGTACATGTAAGATATCTCATAAGGGAGCTGATTGACAACTACAAGCCACAGAGGCTGTGCCTCTAACGTCATGTACTAATTTGGAGTGTCTAAATCATGGTGGTAATAAAGCAGCATTTTTCATTAAGATGAAACTGAGGGGGAGGCAGTGTTTGATGAAGCACAGTGTAGGGTGTCAACAAGCATAAAGACTGCTGAGACTGAACGAGAGGGGAGTTGATTGTTGCAGAAAGAGATGATGCTCTGCAGCTTTTTAATACACTTCTGAGGAAACCTGTCCCGTACAGTAATAAGCCAAAAATAATCAAGAATCTGCTACACCTACCCTTTCAGGCTTGCAAAAACACTCAAAACTCACCCCTGAGCACATTTATAACGCCTTTCAAAAAGATTATTATAACCACCTATGAAAAGACATAAGCTCTTTTATTGATAAATGTCTTTGGACAAGTTCACTTAAGTTAAATTATCATCAGTGAATCCTCATTGTGGGTGTCTTAAAACAACGTTTGAACACAGTCAGACAACTGTTGTAAATGTTCAGGGAATCACACATGTGCGTACCTGACCAAAGGTGTTGAATAAGACATCATGGCAAAGCCTTTACGAGTGTCTTTTGTCTTTACTCATGCTCAAAGGCTTTCAGAAGCAAGCAGAGATCAGGCTCCCATCTATAATGAAAGGCACTGGACACATTGTTTGGTAGAGTAAGTAGAGTCACTTGACATGTGGCACAGGGTCACACCATGTGGCACAACTGTGCATGAATCCATTGTGTTTTTCTGCAGATGGTTCAGGTTGCAGAAGTTTAGAGCAGGGGTGGGGAACCTCCGGCCCCCGGGCCGTATACGGCCCGCGAGACCATTTGGTGTGGCCCTCGAGGTAATTTAGAAACACACGCAAAAAAGAAAAAAATTAAAGAAATCTAGACCGCAACATAATTAAACAAGTGAGTGCCTGTTTTTCCTGGCCAAGGTCAGGGTCCTTGAACACAACACAAGTCTAACGTGTCATCACGTGGTATATGTCTCCTCTGACAGGGGTGCAGTTCTGACGGAGAGCACCAAAACGCCGCTCCGGCACTTCCAAAAATTGCAGTACCCATCATAGACATATAAAGAGTAGACGCCGCATTGGCTGCTGGGGCGCAAGAAATACGGCCGCCATCTTGGACCGGTCATCCTACAGACATTCTACCCATAGACAGCAGAGGTTTCAAGATGCCAGAGCACTGTGCAGCATATTGCTGTGCAAATCGGCGGACGATTGCGAACAGGGGTCGGGGGATTACTTTTCACAAGTAAGATTCAACATTATAATTGGTTGTATTTTGTAAATAGAATATTATTGTACTGTATTGATGTCCGCCAGCGAAATCGTAGCCAGCAAACATTATGTTCATGGCCAACTGAGACTTTATAAATCGCTGCTGTAACAAGTGAATGTCCCCGTTGTGGGATGAATACAGTAAAATCTAATCTAATCTATCTAGGAAGAAGAAGGAAGAAAATAAGCTTGACCTCCTTCTTAAAATGTTTTTGTGTTGACTCTCAAATCTCCCGTTTTTATTGTGAAGGTTTCCCAAAGACAAAGATATGAGAAAGAAGTGGGAAGTTGCTTTGAGGAGGGAAGGGTTCACTGCAAGCGAGTCATCCGTGATTTGCAGTGAGCATTGTAAGCAGGACGAGTTTGACAGGACAGGACAGATTGTCCGACTCAGAGATGGTGTTATTCCCTCCATCTTCAGCTTCCCGGTTCACCTCCAAAGAGTAGGTGTATCATCATACGGTTATTAGCATTCATAAATGTAAATATTCTATTATCAATAACAGGGCAGGGTGACTGTGTGTGTGTGTGTGTGTGTGTGTGTGTGTGTGTGTGTGTGTGTGTGTGTGTGTGTGTGTGTGTGTGTGTGTGTGTGTGTGTGTGTGTGTGTGTGTGTGTGTGTGTGTGTGTGTGTGTGTGTGTGTGTGTGTGTGTGTGTGTGTGTGTGTGTGTGTGTGTGTGTGTGTGTGTGTGTGAGCCAGAAAAGGGCAGGACTACGTCTACTTCCAGAAAAGCTGAAGAGAGCCTGTCTGTGGCCCCTCAGGACGACCCAGAAGCTTCACACTCACACTCACAACCTCAGCCTAATGATGTGAGTATTTCTATTTTCAACATCATATCATAATGGTCCTAGACAAAGTCAAATCTCTCTTGTTTGCTGCCACTCATATTAAACACACTCACAAATAAACACATACACACACAATTGAAGACATGTTGAACATGCATTCCTGGCACACACACACACACACACACACACACACACACACACACACACACACACACACACACACACACACACACACACACACACACACACACACACACACACACACACACACACACACACACACACGATGCTGGCAGTGGCTTTGACAGGTGATGACTATAAGAAAGAATGTGGGCCATACTCTAGTTGTGTCAAAGTGTTGTGTGTGAAGTGAAACATCACTCAAACCATGTTCATCCCTCTTTCTACTGGGATCATAGCTATGTCTCGCCTGCTTCTCCTACTGCTCTTAAGGCCAGACTCAATGAAGCTTTAGCAAGAGTGGAGAGTGGAGAGCGAGAGAGGAAGAATGCCATGGCTAGAGAAAAGAGGGCAGAGACCACAGTGAGGACTCTTTTGGGGGATTTGAGGGAAAAGAACCTCATTAATGAAGAACTCAAAGAGGCTTGATTTCTACTCAGGGAAGATGAAAGTAGCACTTTGAGATTCATGTACATCTTACTCTTACACTTTTTATTAAACTCCTTTGTTATTATATGAAGGGGACTTATTAATTTTTTCTCGTACAATTTCAGATCTTCAAATAGACATGAAGGCAAAGCAGGGCCATGAGTACTCCAAGGACCACAGAGAATGTGCCCTCACACTCCATCTACATGGTCCAAAGGCATACAAATACCTCAGAGAGACTACAACAAAAAGGTAGTCTTAATGTTGTTCAATTTCATTTTTGAAAATTACGGTTGCAAGTACGTTAAATAGCTACTTCTCAATTTTTTTACAGGTGGCTGTGTTCGGTGGATGGCAAGCCTGGCCTGAACAAGATGATGCTGGATATGCTGGAGAGAAGATGCCAGGACGACCAGGCTAAATATGGATGTGTTTCACTCATGTTGGATGACATGGCCATCAGAAAACATGTGCAATATAATCCACATAACCAGTCAATGTCTGCTTTTGTAGACATGGGTGATGGAAACAATGAGACCAATGAGACCTGCTACTGAGGCTCTTGTGTTCATGGTGGTTGGCCTACACGGACATTGGAAGGCTCCCATTGCATATTACCTGACGAAGTCTTTGTCACCTGAAACACAAAGGGTCCTAATCTAAATCTAAAATCTAATCTAATCTATCTAGGAAGAAGAAGGAAGAAAATAAGCTTGACCTCCTTCTTAAAATGTTTTTGTGTTGACTCTCAAATCTCCCGTTTTTATTTTGATGGTTTCCCAAAGACAAAGATATGAGAAAGAGGTTCTCAGTCATGCTTTGGAGGAGCCGCATGCACGGGGCATTCGGGTGTCATGAGCGACTTTGTGTAAATATGGTTTGGGCGGGGTGGTGTCATGTTCTTGTGTTTAACTTGAACATTTACATTTTTTATATAGATGTAGAAGTACATTTTCATTTTTTATGACATAGATATTCATTTTTACTGATATATAACTTCTGTCTATGTATAATGTATTATTGTTTCTTCATTTTTCAACTTATTAAAATAGCTGAGTATAGGCCTACACAATATGCTTCTCTATCATATATAGACCATTAGTGTTTTTTTATGTGTGTGTGTGTATATATTATATATCGTGTGTCTTTTGCAAAATACCTATCATACATAACATAGGCTATCAAATACCAGAATATTCTATTGCTGTTAAGCCTACTATGAATATTAAAATACGCCGAATCATGTGTCCGGTATCATGCCTACATATATGACGTTTGCAGAAAACCCCCCCCCCGTGAAAATCAGTTTTGTATTCAGCGAGTTATGATTGATAAAATGCGCTGACACTTCATTGCGCCTGCCAGACAGATTACACTGAGTGGAGCGGGTGACCGGTCCAAGATGGCGGCCCCACGGCTCGTCAGCGCCAATAGGCAGCAGCGGTCGATGCGGCGTCTACTCTTTATATGTCTATGGTACCCATAATAAGGAGCCGTACACATGCTGCAGTTTTTGCGTGGCTGTGTCTTTAGTTGAAAGCCCAGTGGCGATCTGCTCATCTGTCATACTGATGATACAGTCAATAACTTTGTTGTTATTAGCATCTGATTAGCTAGCTATGCTAACGAATATAAGAAGCTTTTTCTACAACCAGTGAGGTAAAGGCACATCTTTATATGATCATTATAGTTATAAAAAAACAAGAGAATAAAGTAAACAGGTATAAAATACAGTAAAAAAAAGTTGTTATTAATAAACAAGAATCAGTTTGAAAGGGGAGTGATTTGTAAAATATCCAAAAAGAAAATCTGCTTACAGTTATGTTTCATAATGGGTGTTGAGAGATGGAGCATGCCCCCGGACCTTGGAGGTTAGGTCCCCCCCACTTAAATCATGTTCACATGGATAGGAAACTAAATTTCTAAATTCTGTTTTGGTGGTCATGCCACAACCGTGCATGTGCATGCATGCACGAGTCATGGTAAAATATCTGGATTAAGAGGTTGCTTTTTCTTTGCACAGCATGAAAGAAAGGTGAAATGAGTGGGCTGTGATTTTAATATTTTTAAGCAGAGGTCAATAATTTGTACGGCCCTCGGAGGATGTTGAAAACATTGAAATGGCCCTTGAGAGGAAAAAGGTTCCCCACCCCTGGTTTAGAGGCTCAGGTTCCTGGCTGGCATTATATTTAGATCTGGGTGGCAGTGGGAGCACGTCTTGAACAGAGAACAGACTTTTAAGACTTGAGATAATATATTGGAGGTGCTAATAATTCTCCAATTCCTTTATAGGATCTTCATGAGTAGACAATCAGCAGAGGTCTGGTCACCGCTTTTGCCTTTCTAATTTCCTAAATGGAGACACGGTGACCCCGAAGGGCTTATGGGGGATTTTTCAAGGGAATTATTTATGCTCTCAACAACTCATACACGTGATACAAGCGTCCATGCTTAAGATGTTCTAACTAAACAGGACTGTAGATATAAAAGGGATCAATACAGTAAAGAGATGATAGCAATTAATGATTGCTTTGGCACTGTAAATGTCATCTGAAGCCCTCCAAATACAGAGGTGGAAATCTGTTGAGTAAGATCTGCATAAATCAGACAGCTAATAAATCCAGGAGAGCAATATGTTTTATGTATCTATACTCTGCACAGAGTGGATTTACTGCTATGATCATGAATTCCTGAAGGCTAACAATTCAGTCAGCTGTCAGATAAATCTTCCTCCGCGGCAGCCAGTTCATGTACAAAAGCAAAATACATTCTTCATTGTTTAATAGGTTAACCAGGCAGTGCCACTGCGAGTTTGATTATTATAGTGTGATTATTTTCTAGATTTATAGTTTAGTCTAAAGGATGTCAGAAAAGGCTGAAAAATGCCTGTAAATTGTTTTTTTAAGCAGGCAGGTTTGGTCACACAAACAGTCTAAAATCAAAAGATCTATAATCTTCTGTCATATAAAAGTTTGTTAAAAATATTTTAAATTATATTTTGAGAAGTGAAACTATCAGGTAGTTTACCAAAATAAATAAGTCTAAAAAGCAAATAATTCCAATTAGTGTAACATACATTTGTCTTCATACTATATCAATTCAGCATATGAATATCTTTCATTTTATAAATATTACTGTCTTATATATAACTTTGCCCAGCCCTCATGGGCCTATAAGAAACCATAAATAAGTGTTCAAGAAAGTCAAATTATAAAGAAGTTATTTAAACAGCTCTGATAGTAAAAACCTTCAGACCAAATAGTAATTGAAAAATCATAAGGAATAATGGAAATAATCCATCTAACCTCCACCTCAGCTCCCATAAATCTAAAGGCACGCAAATCTTTATTAATCCACTCAAAAGTCAAAGGTCAACTAAACATTCAAATTGGATTGGCCTTTGTCAAATCTAGTTCTTATATTAGATTGATCATGGTTGTTTTATTTATAAATCAATTATTCGTCTCAACCAGAATGTGTGCTTTAAAGTACAATAATGAGACAATACATTTAACCAAAAGGAAATAGAGATAAAAAAAAGAAAACTAGCAAATCTTTGCATTAGAGGCTGGAAAAAAAAGAGTATTGGGTGGGTTGTTTTTAAAAATGTTATTATATGATTATCAAAGCTGTCACCAATGAATCCACTTAACATTACAGTTCCAGTGAGAGCTTTGATTTTGTAACTGCTCACTTGGTGAATATTAATAATAATCTTTATTTATAGAGCACATAACCAACAGGGGTTTTGCTTTACAAGATAAATCTTAAATATTAGCAGAGCCCAAATGTCAAAAGAAAGCAGAACTCAGAGTAGCAGCCAAGACAAATGTACTGATACACACAATGTGATGTACGAAAGTTATAAACAAATGAGATATATCTGTTTGAGGTCAATCAATATATGTGCAGACATGAATCATTGCAGCAGAACAGAGCCTTCTCTGTTCTGTTGATTTACACAAGCAGCAGGAGACTCAACTCTGAGCTTTCACCTTGTAATATTGAATAAAGATGGCTCTCCTACTTTTCCTTTCAGTAATGATCACAGGGCAATACAGTCAAAAAGACCCTGAAGGACATTTTGGGCGACAATCAAGCGGATCCTAGCAACATTTTTGGACAGCAATGACGTCTAATAACAGACTGAACAATATTGCGAAAACATAAAAAGCAAGGGAGATCAATGAAAAACTATTTCAGACGAGCAGTGCTAGATTTTTCTGGCCTAGGGTTTCTTTTTTTTACACCAACACAATATCTCACTCGATAAAAACTTAAATCTAATATTTACTCCCTGCTCGGATTTGATTCAGAGTATGAGCGAGAATAACCATTGCTCACTGCAGTTAGAGATTTTGAAAAGGATACATCATGCTGTGTGTGTGCCCTCACAGTGTTGAGGATGTGAGCGCTGCTTTATGCCGGACAGAGCTCCCAATGTGGAGGATGTAATGAAATATAGACTGGGCGGAGGCTGGAGAGAGACTCTCAAGGACGTGCAGCCACTGGCTGGATGGGCCACTGACAGGGCGGTAATTGAATGCCAGCCTGCATGTGCTGAAGGTCACATCAGAGAAAAGCCTGTGTGTGTGTGTGTGTGTGTGTGTGTGTGTGTGTGTGTGTGTGTGTGTGTGTGTGTGTGTGTGTGTGTGTGTGTGTGTGTGTGTGTGTGTGTGTGTGTGTGTGTGTGTGTGTGTGTGTGTGTGTGTGTGTGTGTGTGTGTGTGTGTGTGTGTGTGTGTGTGTGTGTGTGTGTGTGTGTGTGTGTGTGTGTGTGTGTGTGTGTGTGTGTGTGTGTGTGATATTCAGATCCTTTACTGAAGTATAAGAAGCAATACCACAGTCAGAATAAGTAAAAGTGGAGTATTGCAACATTAATGTGTATGTCTTATTTTACTTCTGTCAATGTTTGAGGTTGTGCTAAGTCAAACTGCGTATGCTAGTTTGATCTACAGCAATGGATAATCTTCTATAGGATCAAGTGGTGGCAGAAGTAATCATAGTACTGAGAACAGTGTATAAATACTCTGTTAGTAAACTAAAGTAAAAGCACTACATTCAAAACGTTAGCAGAAAAGTTCAACATTTGTTATCAAAATATACTTAAAGTACAAAAATGGTTGCACAATGGCTCATTTTAAAACTATATAATTGGATTATGGATGCATTCATTTGTACATCACAATCATTGTGAATTTCACCAATGGTTTATTAAGTCTCACCTTTATTCATAATAAAACATGTGATTGTAATTTGTTGATTATATTAAGTGTTTTTATCTCTATTGAATGATGAAAACAATAACATAGTGGTTATGGAGGAGACACAAATGCATGTCTGCGTGTCTATATTTATAACTGAAAGGGCCTCAGGGCAGCTTCCGCGGCACCGCAGGGTTCCCAATGCTCAGGCAGAGGTCAGCCGGGCTCGGCCTGCTGGTCACACAATTATATATTGTTGTGCTCTCTTCATGAATCCTTAAACTCACCAGGCCTTTGCTGGTGTAAAGAGTGTTATTGTTGCAATCCTATATAGTGAACCTTTGGAGAGATCTTTTCTCTCACATTCTGCTTTTATTAACTTGCTCACAATGATTTCTCTTTATAATAATCTGTGTATTGGTTGTCCAGATATTCAGACAGGCTACAGATTCAAGAGTATGTCTTCACTACTCTTCTCCAAAGGAACGCCATCTCTAAACATGACTTTAAACTTGCAAAATGGTATCTTTCCAGTCCATAGTCTTGTTTTCAGCAGACAAGAAAACGAGTGTCTCTACTTTGACATTTGTATAGGGATAATCCAAGATGGACTTGATCTCTTCATTATCGAGTTCTATTTAATGGAAAAGTTCCCCCTTTCAGACAAGCAATGCTCAGTCAGGGATGCAATGGATGTGCTGACACCTGCTCCAACACACCGAAGAGAGAGAGATGTGTGAAATGGGCTTGGCTTGCCAAAGACACAAAGGGCGAACCAACATTGTTGAGCGCTGCACTGCCAGACATGCTTGTTATGGGACATTTTTGGCAACAGCTGTAAGTCAAAAGAAGTCTTCAGTGCAACCATGATTCAGTCATTTTTCAGATGAGTTATAAAAGCATAAGCCAAGGTGTTTTATAATAATTACACAGAGGCATGCTGCTGCTAACAACACTTATTAGTGCGTTTCTTAACCAATTACAGTGGGTTATTATGAGACCGTGATGGATTCAGCATCAACAAATCAGGTGTAATAGTGAGAGTAAATACATCCATAGAAACGCTGAGCTCCTATATTGTATGTGAGATGTTCCATATAAGTTATAATAAACGTATCCACTTCCATATCATTCCGGTTCGCTCACTCCCCCTCTCTCACGCTCACTTCCTCTCTCTGTGACTCTCATACAAACACTCGAGCTGCAGTTCTGAGCCACATGAGTGTGCTCAGTGTGGATTCAACACTTATCTCTAGAAATAAGTGCTTCTTGGGCAGATGCATGGATGTGTTTCCTCCAAAACCGATGAAAGACATGCTTTATTCAGAAGTGAAAAATTCCTTTCAGATGCTTTAAATGTGTTCTTAATTGAAGATGGAATTGGTCTAGCAAACGTTATGGTTTTTTTTCTTCTATTAATCCATGTCGGATCAGTTGAGTCAATTACACCACACAGGGAGAAATTAAAATAGTACTGAAAATGTCCAATACATGCCATGAATGAAAAATAATATTTGTAGTGTAAACTTCAAAGGAAAACTTCATCGTTTGAATCATGATCTCTGGAAATTGAATATTACTTGAATTGCATTATGCTGGACCATTGACTATTGTTTTTTCTCTCAGTTAAAATCAATGGAATTCCCTCTTTAGTCATGAAGTTCATTTATCGCTTGACTTCCTGATTAATCGCAGGTCTACACACATTCATTTTTTCCAGCTGCATGTTTCGACAAATAGACTTTACTTTAGAGAACACATAACAGGACCTGTGAGCAACAACCCATCATCATATTTACTTATATTCTCATCATCAGCACTAGATACTTTCAGAGAAATTATGATATAGTGGCTGGGAGAGCCGTTTGTCCAACCAGAACCACAAGATCTAAAATAAACTGGCTTTCCCAGAATGCTGCAGGCTTTGTTTGAAAGGAGACTCCACTGGGACTGGACTGGCTGAGGGAGGAAGAGAGGGGGGAGGGGGCAGCACCAGAAAGAGCTGGCACATGCCCAGTTATGAGTGTTTGCCATCCACAGCTTGAGCACAGGCCCTCTCCTAAGCTCATTACTAAGCTTTACGCTTATGATTGTGAGCAAGAAAGTACAGCGGTGAAAAAATATGAATAGGAAAGATGAAGTTGTGGGGAAATTATGAACTGGTTGGATTAAATAAGAAGGACATAATTTATGAGTGGACATGTAAAGCATTGGTCAGGCACATACTTTGATGGCAAAAACAACTAGATAGGTGAAAACAGAAACATCACCGAAATACTTTGTTAATATCCGACAGACAAAAGCTATCCGTCTCCATCTCTTTCCCATCTCTATGCTAAGCTAAGCTACATTTTTACAGCTAATAACTATATTTTGATATTAAATCAGTCCTTTTATATACATCTGGGGTCAGGGAAAACAGTAATGTTATACGAAATACAATCATTTATTAAATGTTTTTCTCACTTTATAGTTAGTTTATTGTCAGTGAGTAGATATCGTCTTGTTTGTTTGACAAACAGTCCTTAAATGAAAATCATAATCTGTGTCACGAATTTAAATGACAGAGTCGGCTATATCGCTCTGTCTGTGCAGATTCAAATCTCGTTCTTGATGGTTGCAGCTCAAGTGACCTAAACACTTCACAGTGACCTTGAGTTTTATCTTTTGGGATGTTTCGGTGTAGAAAATACTTGAGTACGCTACTTTTTAAAGCCATGACTATATTTTATGCCTGCTTTACAATTACTTTGTTCAATATACCTATAATTACAATTCTTACAATGAATTGATTCTTATAGATGCTCAGGGCCAAACGACTTGACATGTATTGACACTCAAAGCAAGGCGGTGGACGCGCCGGCGTTTACGTCTGTGAGGGGAGAGAGAGAGACAGAGAAAATGACTAACAAAAAACTTTACAGTTGCCGACTTCGCTAGAGATTTTTTTCGCTAGCAGCAGTGAAGATAGAGCCTCAGAACCTGAAGTCTTCGACTCTTCTGAAGAAGAAGAATACAAAGACAACAACAAGGATCCATTTGGACATGGGTGAGTGTAAATATTACAGTAATAGTGTACTGGCAATGTGTGGGGAATACCGCGAAAATGAACAATAGGTTTATTGATATATTTTTTATCGATAGTCATGAACTTTTTCTTGGGACAAAATAGACTCTCCATTAGCAAACGTTTACTCTGTGTTAACGTTATTTTGGTGTGTACAAGTGAGATTACATGTGTAGATGATTAAATTAATCATGTATTCGTCCCACAACGGAGACATTTACAGTGACATGTTTTTGCCATCGATTATTTTATCATACTGTTCTGTACAGATGAGGCTGTCATAGATGTATTGATATGTGTGCCTGTTATTATTTTACCGTCCTGTACAGATAAGACTTTGCAATCAGATGTAGCCTATGTATATGTGTGTGTGTGTGTGTGTGTGTGTGTGTGTGTGTGTGTGTGTGTGTGTGTGTGTGTGTGTGTGTGTGTGTGTGTGTGTGTGTGTGTGTGTGTGTGTGTGTGTGTGTGTGTGTGTGTGTGTGTGTGTGTGTGTGTGTGTGTGTGTGTGTGTGTGAGAGAGAGACTCCTTCTCCAACCTCCCAAACTTTATTTTTATGTGTGCATTGTTATTTGTGCTTGAGCAACATTTTACTTGAACTTTATTTCAATGAAATTAGTTGTAATTATTGTCCTACATTTTAATTTGTTTTACAGAGATGTTTCACAGCTGTCTGGGCCTAGTGGCCCACAGGCGGCATTTATCCAGCAGCCACAACATCCATCTGTGCCGGCCCCCAGGTCAAGATCTACTGTGGCTCAAGGGCCTTCACCAGAGCCATCACCACCAAGGACCAGCAGACCAGCATCACTACAGCTGCCTCCACCTCCATCTGCGGCTGCCACCAGGTCAAGATACACCTCAGCACAAAGGCTCCACCACAGCCATCACCTTCAACCCAGCCAGCAAGGAGGTCTCGTGGAGGTCTCGTATAGCACTTGTACACCCCCCCTACACAGCAGCCCATGCACCATCACCCCCACCTACACAGCAGCCAGACCCACTGTCTTGGAAGACAGACAAAGACCTTGACACTGTCTTGACATTTATAATGAATAGTTGGTTGAAAGTTCTGATGTTCAATATTGTAAATAGTTAGATTTTTCAGTTTCTTATATTTATATGATATAGTTGGTTGAAAAAAACATATTTATAATAAATTGTTCAATTTGTATTTGTACACATCACATGAACCTTGGTATGTAATATGAAGTCATTATTCAGTCCTAATGTATCTCAGTCCCTGCTGTGGTGAAAGTAGAGTGATAAACACCTGCTTTTCATGAGCTATCTCATGAAAAGCAGCCTCACACAGTGTCCCAGACAACTCCAACATACAGACAGGAAGTGAAGACTGCACTAGTCTATCTGAACCACCATCTGAATCTGGACTCCAGAGACAGTAGGAGGGCTTTCAGACACCGCCTGGCGCTACTGGGAGGCTTCAGAATTGTGAGTGGCAGGTTTGACACTTTCACAAATGCTGCCTGCTTCTATATACGTCTGTCATTGTAGAACCTCACCTTCAAAATAATCCAAGCAACAAGAACAAGTGTGCCAAGCAACGGTTCATGAGGGAGCTCCTGTGAAACATCAAGGAGCGTGCTCACGAGAAGGGAATTACAGATGAATACCGTCTGGCCAGAAGCCAGTTCAACAAACGCTTAAAACATACCAAGTCCCAGCACAGGACCTAAGAGAAGTCAGGCTGCCATCAGTGACTCAAGCTGAAAATAGTCCTTCAAATAAACCACTCCCCGACACTTGCCAATGACATTTAATAACTTCAACATTGCCATCAGCGTCCCTCTTGCCTCACCTTGATTTGTTGCCAAGTCATCGTTGACTTCTACCTCGAGTCTCCCTGACCATATGCTGCCTCCCCTATGGGAACTTGGTAAAAATAAAACTTCTGTGACCGTCCATTTACCTGAACTCTTCTGTGTTATTCAATGGTTTTAAATAGATTCCCAGAAAAAAAAGTAAACTACATTACATTTTCTGGAGCCCTTTGTTAGGTTTGTTTTTTCTCTATGCACAATGTTAATCAATTGTTCAATTTTATTTATTTATTAAATTGTGGACTGCATTTCTATGATTCATTTTTAAAAGTTTGTGAAGCTGGATTAATTTGTGTATGTTATTAATATTCAATTTCAAGTTGTTAATTATTTTTCCAAGTTTAATTACATTTGTATTCAAACAGCCCATCTATAGGCTAATACAACAGCTCACTGCAAAGCCCAACACTCCAAACAATCGCCAATAACAGAAATAATTCCAAATTCATGAGACTGTTGACAAGCTTCAGGCGAGTTTATTTGGTGCAGGGAATAATACTGTTCACCAGATGTTTGGACTGAAAATAGCCCACATTGATGATTACATAAGATCCAGAAAGGCTAGTGTAATAGAAATTATGGTTATCAAAGAAGGACAATTATTTGACTATCATTGCAATAATTTCCAACACACTAGTTTGAGTAGAAGATCGATGAGTTTAAAGCTTTCCAGGTGCAAAACACTGCACATGTTATAGTACTACGATATAAGGAACAACCCTTGAAAAGGTTTTACAGAAGAAAGTAATCCTCTAAGAATGTGTACCTGCCTTTATTCGATTAGCAAATGTAGCATTTAACCAGCAGACATTGCATTGTGTAATTAGAAAGGTTGAGCTAGGATAGTGTTGGAGGACCCTGCATTTTGGGGGCTAGGCCCTCTGTATTGGTACACCAACCAAAGCAGAGCGTTTATACATGTTATTAGGGGCTGCCTTTTATCACACAGTGCTGTTTTCTGTGTGACCAACTATATGTGTACTGTAAAAATCAACGAAATATATGGCGTCTCCTTCTACTGCAAATCTGCATTTTATTTATAATATACCAGCAGAAAACAACAAAAAGACACAAAGCTGTCTTCATTTTAGTCATAGTCTGACATATTTTAAAGAGATATTTTTACGCTTCAGGTCCATTTTCTACAAATGTAAATATCTAATTTCAATTGTTTTTCAAAAACGTGGGTGACCTGCACTCAATACTGTGCTTGAATGCATCATGTGTAGACTCAGACAAAGCACTGCTGCTTTTCAGACACCGTGTCTACACAGCAGCCTTAGTAACACAAATTCAGGCCAATAATCATTTAAACCTTTGGCAATATCTTACTTTTCAAATGATATACTCACTGCTTGACTCTCGCTTCAGTCTCCTTTATGGCTGATGAGTCAATGAGGGATACAGTCAACACAGTTAACACTCTGTATCTTAAAATCTTGACACTTCCCTTTCTACAACATCTTGCCAGCCTTAAATAATTCTAACTAAACTTGACCCATTTAGGCTTTCACTTTCCCTTAAAGATGAAAACATGTCATGCATCTGGGACTCTACTAGCCTCTCTATGAACACATCTCAGTACAACTCAAAATGCACACCGCAGCTTACAGCACCAAAGTAAAACGGATGCTTTAAAACATACAAATCTATTGGAATAAATGTAATAAATGAAATAGAAAGAGCAAGCACATTTCCAACAATAATGTTCCATGTCACTCTGAAAAATAAGAGCCAAGTTATCAATTGCAGATTGAAATCCATCAAACTACCTTTGTTTGCAGACAAGACTAGCTTCATTACCACCATTTCCCTGTTTGGTAAGAACACAACCTCGCATCAAACTGTGCGACAAACAAAACTAATCTCCAGTAAAGTATGCGTGGTTGTCTCTTCTATTCTAACCATTAGACTAGACTACGTCCAATATCTCGCTGCAACACATAATCCTGCTTGTGCCATGTGTGTCAGCATATAGTTCACCGTTTAAGCAGGGTTTTGTGATACAAGAGAAATATCACATGTGTATTTAATATACATTTATGTACAAGATAGTATTATATGATGGCCTTTTAGGATAAAATAATTGTAATATGACATCTTATTAAAGACTTTCTTTTCAGTAAAAGAAAAACATTTTTATACAATGTTCCGGGAAATTGTACAATTTTTAGAGATGGTACAATTTTAGAGATTTTGGCCATTTAATCATTCGAAATAATGTGTGAAGTGCATATACTGTAACAAAATGCCATTCAAGAGAAAGGAGCCAAGTCTAAGCTCAGCTTTTTTGGAGCAGGTTATCTTGTGACCATCTGCTTCGTTTTATGTTCATTGGTACCTTCAAATCTGGGAGTATCTCTTCTACATGACATGAGGCAGTGAACACATTAATTAAATAATGCCATCAGTGATATTACATATTTAACAATGAACAAACTCGATACACTTTGTTCTTCCTAGTATTAGGGTAGATCTTTCCCACCATTTTGTTGGTTTGTCATGCCATCCAACAGCAAGAGATCATACTGACTCTCAATGGAGGGGGTAGGTGCTAAAACAGCTGACATGCAGATCACTAGCAGGTGTATAAAGATGGCACCTTATTTGACCACCACTACTTTAAGGAAGAGTTCAACGTTTGCTTGATGAATGTTGGAGAATGAACTTAATATTGAAAGCCAATCTCATGCCTGTTTCAGGCAGCAGCTGAATAACTTAGCACATGTGAACACGGGGAAACATGTAGCATGGCTCTGTCCCAAAGTAACAAACAATTTTAAATATGTGATAAGTCACCTTCTGGCGCTCTGCTTGTTAACTGTATTGTCATGGTGACATCATGAATCCAGGAAGTCACATCAGCCGGCCAATAAATAACTTTTTTCAGCCTTTATGCTATGCTAAGCTAAATGTATCGGCTGCTTGTTAAGCTAATCGGCTGCGGTAATAATAATCTAAAACGGAATGAGCTTATTTCCCAAAGCTTCTAAAAACAAGCTCAAGGATACAATGCCACCTCAGTTAATAGTTGCGGTTATTGTTTATGTTGTTGCAGAAAATACTGTATAACTATTATAATTGATGGCATTAAACTGCACTATATTGTCAAGAAGCCTTTAATTATGATGACAGGTTGAGGAAAAATAAGTCATAGTTGGTGTGAACATGCACTTCAGGGGTTCTGTGTAGCATCAGACTGGGTCCAGACCGGTCCAGACACTATAATGTGTGACACAGAAGAAATACCTCTATGTGTCATAACTGGTAGATTTGTGACCCTCTAGTGCAGCCTGGAAACCTTTTTAAACGTAAATCAACGCCAGTGCACTGATTCCGAACAACACCTTTGAGTCGATATTATTAGGCCACATCTTTGCCTTCATAAAATGGAGACTTTCTCCTTTAAACAATCACACCCATGAGAGATTCACTGTTCCTAAATCAAATGCATTATAAGAGGAGGTTTTCAAATGTGTAGTCGGCTTGGACCTGGCTGTTATCACAAGAGGAGCCAGACCTGTGAGCAGACCAGTTTTGACTGGGTATATGGGGTCATTGGGATCAGTTACCAGGTGACAGCTTGGCACATGTCTCCCTCATCTGGACACGAGTGGAAGAACAAGGTTAAGTAAGTACATGGGTCAATACAGAGTGCTCAGGAAAAATATGAACAAAATGGATATTGTGCAGTTTGTTGCTATGACTAGTTTACGAGCCACTTAGATCAGCACTAGGCGAGCCTTGCAGCATGTGTGCTCAGTGCATCACACACAGCACTGTGGCCATATCCATGTGCAGTGTGGAATCCAGCATGTGAATCCCATGCATGAAGCAATGGGCTCCATCAATTCAGGAGTGCATTTGATCTGACACGTAATGCATTATTTAGTTACTTTTCCATCTTGAAGGCTGATACGGTCACACCCCTCTCTAGAGAACTCAAATGGGACTGCTTGCTATGATACAATGCACACAATTCCGGACGTTATTTCCAATTTGCTCGTTGTTCTCTCATACAAATGAGCCTATTGGATATCACAATACACGCAGCCATATCAATAAACGCATCTTTGTCATGGTCAATCATTATGGAGCATTTGTAGCCTGCATGTGAATGATCCCCCCTTACATATCATGCATATGAGCCGGGCCATTTCAAGACAATTGTTATTTCCTATGATACGATTTAAACAGGGCTGAACTTTCACGTGACATATGAGATAAGCAGCCATTTGTTAGGATGAATTAGCCCCACACTTCATATCACCTAACGTGCACAAAAAATATCATGCGATTGCAAAAAAGCAGCACCAAGCCAAGCGCACACGGAGACAGCCGAAATCATGTGTGCGGCACACCATATATTGCACTTCAACTCACCTTGAGCGGCCGTTCCTCTGGTGCTGAATACACTTGCTATCAGAGTGGCCACATACCAAATCATAGTACTATTGCCGACCAGCTATTACCACGCAAAGTGCCCCGCTCAACCAATCTCTCATATTCGACCTTGCACTTCACGGTCTCTTAGCAAAAGCCCCTTTATCATATCCTATTTTCTTTCCTCGTGGCGTTTCCCTTCATCCCTTCCCTCCCCCGTCCTTCCATCCGCATCCTCTCCCGAAGAGACAGAGCACCTGCACCGCCGCGTTTGTAGTAGACGGAGCCGTTTTACGAGCGCATAGTGAAACCAAGTGTGAGAATGCCTCCACAGGTCCGCCTCTTCTGTCATTGGATTGGCTGCTGATTGAGGCTTTGGGGCGTGTATTGGTTCTCCGTACGCCCCGCACCCGAATGACAGGAGAGCGGCCGTGCGCCGATTCAAGGTGAGTTGGAGCGTGCCATAGTAGTGGAACCGCAGTATCATGCGCATTGACAGAGAGACGTGTCCACATCTTTAAATACCTCTCCTTAACTGGCCCCCACGTGCACCATCATCCATTCATTCAAACAGCCTTTTGTGCATTATTCGTAACATCAATATTCGCACCAGACAGTTATATATATGGCGAAGGTTTACTGTGTTTTCGATGAAAAGGGGGGACGCTGGTGAATGTGTGTAACTCATCTGCCGCTCAGCCATAGCCCTCGGCTGTTGTCATGTCGCTGTCACCGACATAAAATGCTCTCTTTCCTCTCTACGGTGCCGTGTCTGGCTTTATGATGGGTGTGGCGACAGATACAGTACCGTGTTGTTTTTTCCTCGATGGCCGCAAGCGCGAGGATGCAGCTCCATCACGCTGCCCACTGCGCACACATGCTTAACACTGATAAGGCTGCCTCACTTTCACTCCCTCTGTTTTCTACATGCATGTCCATAGAGGGATATGACGGCTCAGCCTGCTCGATATCAGCTCGGATCTCATCTAAATAATGCTCAATCCAGCTGCTGTGAAATAACTGGAGGATAAACATATGGGGGGGATCTATGGTGGGAGAGAAACTCGGTGGAGACTAGTCTTGCAAATCGTGGTCTTTCAGCTGAATTTGTCACAGGTTTGTCTCGGCATCTCCCTCTGTCTGTCTCCCCCCCCTTCCCTTTTGTTGGAGACTGGCATATTCCAGTCTGAAATCCAAGAAAATCTCAAAAAGGTGACTCAAAATCAAATACATTCTCCATTTTGTCTGAAGATCTTTGTAGCCATGCAAAACAATCCTGCCGAGTAATAGTAACACATTTGAAAATGTGAAACACTATTTTATAACTAGTTTTCAATTTGATTACACATCTCTCCTAGCACAAACTAAAACTATACAGTATCAATATTAACATTAACAATAGCACATTTGCTTGTAATCTCATAACCATCACATCAGGCCCATGCATGTTAAATAAAGATGCAGTGATTCGAATAAACAGCATTGAGTGTCCGGATTTGGGCCACCATGAGTACAGCATCTCTCCATCCCTCTGAAACTCTGCTGGAGGTATAAACGCTGTTCCTCTGATATTCGCCCATGTTTCTAGGTCTTGTGATGGTGACTGTGTATGCTGTATCATGTTATTCACAACATTCTCCTACTCCTTAAACCACCCACTGACCACCGCTTGTGCGCTGTATGGAAGCATTTGCAATTGTTCAGCCTTTTTTTTTAATTTGTGTAACAATTTCTCTAAAATATTGTTCTAAAGGTCAGAACCCCCAAAGGAGACACATTTGGATCAATCTGAGGGTTCAACAGATGACTAGCAGGCTTAGAAATAAGAAAAATAGCTAAAGTCACATTTGTGTTTTTTTATGACAATCATTTTGAAAACCTGGATATTTTATGCCTCTAAAAATGGTTAAAATGAATGTCTCTGAGAAGGTAACATTACTCAGTGGTTGAATGTCAACGTGTAATGGAGACACATTTAACATTGATTATCTTCAAAGGTTTCAGGTCTAATGTTGGGAAGGCCTACTCTAAAACAACGACAGCTTTTTACAGAGGGGGTGATGATCAGATTTGGAGCCTAGCATCTTAGTGATGCTCTCAGCTCCTCCCTCACAGCTGGCCACACACATATGTACTGCACATGTTAGTGTAAGAAGGTATACTGTATGGGAGCTCCAGTGTTGAAAGCTGAAGAAACCTCTGTAACATTTACATGACTTCTGCTGGAAGGGAACTCAGCAGAAGACTTGATGGCATCCACAACTGAAGCTATGAGTCATAAATTATAGTTCCCAATTATCAAAAGCTCTGTGTCAGGAAGCTTTCTCTAGTTGTACAGCCGTGTCACTGAAGGTGAGAAATGAAGGGTTTCACATTTAAAGCTCCACAGTGGGCTGCACGGAGGAATTGTTACCACCAATGACCAAGCCATTTTGAAGGCGCAGCGTCCGTCAGATTCTCACAATTACTGTCAGGGGAGGTGTGCAGGACTGTGCTGTGACTGCTGCATGGCAAAACAAGGTCACATTACCTCCACAGCCCCCTCCAACCCTCACCTAAAGTTACAGAAGTGCTGACACAACATGTCGGCCTATACCTTCTTCAGCCTGTGCCTTGATGAGCCTGTTTCCACAGCGACACACACGACATATTGGCATTTGCTTCATATACTGTAGGCAGCAGCAGAGATTGTTTCTCTGTTTTTCTCCATAATAAAATTACCTAGAAGCCAGAGCAGAGGAAAGATAAGAGCCGTTAAGATAATCTCTTATGCAACAAATCTATTAGTTTTTGAGGCCTGTCAAGGGAGATTAGCTGGCTGTGTTACCAAAGGGCAGCAAGGGAACAAGAATGTTTCGAAATGTTGAATACAGCAGGGACTGTTTTTTTCTGCACAGAAAAAACAGGATTATTTTCTGCAGAAAACGGTCATATCCCTTGCATGATGCATAAGATTCCACTTTTATTGAGTTCCTCATGTGGATCTTTAAGCATGTTGGCAGTTATCAGAATAATGGATGTTTCAATTACGTTTTTCAGGGTTGCACTGTAAAAAAAGGATTGAAAACTAAAAACATAATGGGTTAACTTTTTCAGCAATAGCCCTCTTTTGAGCAGCAATGAATAAAGAGAAAACATAAATTATTATTTTCTGACAGATGCTGGAACAAGAAAAGATCAGAATCTCTCCATTTGCAGTTTGTCAGGTGTCCCGCCAACAATAAAAGAATGAAAAATGTATATTTGTCCTCAAGAACAGAATATTCTGTTTATTTTTAGGGTCACTTTCCGGTGGGATTTTCTCACCACTGTGAGCAGGCAACTCTTTGATGTTCAAAAACGTCGGTTTTGTCCAGTAAATTGTGTTTTTAAGAGAGATAATTGTATCACTCATCCAAAATATACAATTATGACATTCCTAATCCTTAAGGTCCAAGTGAAAACAAAGTAAATGCTTGCACTGCTCCTTTATTCTCATACTCCGTATCTGTCCAATGGTGTGACTGAGCATGGACCCAAAAGCTTCAGTGACAGAGACATATGGATGTGTACACTGAGGGCCCAGCAGCCTGCAGCTGACTAACCTGCCCAACAGATGTTTGGCTGCATGTCTGTTTATGGTGTTTTCAAGCTCTGCATGTCCTTATAGTCACATGCTGCTTTCAAGTATAGTTCATGCTTTTAACCAGTAGTGGTCAGTAGTGTCTTGCACAAGAGACCAGCTTCATTTTTGTGTGTATTTATGTTTGTTAAAATGTAATTCAGGACAACCTAGAGTAATGTAACATCCCTTTTCATCTTTTAAAACCTCAATCAACAAGACTTGAACAAGTACTAATCCTTATTTATCATTAAAAGATGTCAAACATTTGTTTTAGGAATAATACATTCACTGTGCACATAAGGCAAGAGGAGGGGAAATGATATTGGTGTAGTGAGAATAACTTCTCTGAGGGTGACAGGCCAGAGTAGATCACCGGATTGCAGGTTTTAACTGGGAAGGGGAAAGTTAAATGTTTCCCCAACAGCTCCTGGGTTCAGTGGCAAAACTCCCAAAAATAGCCTGATTTCTCTGATGAAGTCCATAAGAAACCACTTTCTTCCTTGTTAGATCCGACTTCCTCTTGGTTCTTTCTCTTCTCTTTTTGAATGACATGCTGTCCTCCTTTTAACAGCCAATCATTTCCTTGATTGGTTTCCTCCAGCGTCTCTCAGGGGTGGCTTGATTAGCCACTCCCCTTTTTCTCAGGGAATCTGTTGGAGTGTGTTTACTATTCCCCCTGTCCTGCTCCAGTTGGGTTATTCATATCGGAGTAGATCGGTGGCTCAGGGTGTCTTTAGTTTTTACTGTCATTAGTAGAACTGCAATCATGTGTTGATTAAAGGCCATGGTTAGAAAGGAAATTAATATTTTTCCAAACAAAAATGATTTTCATTTTCTGGTTCCAATTTCTCAAATAAAAAGATTACATGCTTGCTGTTTTGTCATTTACTGTATGAAAACAAACTTAATATTGTCAAGATTTAGATTTTTATGTTTGACTATATGACATTTTAAAACCTTTTGGTACATTTTATGAAATGTAATAATGAATAATTGATAATAGTTAACCGTAGCTCATTATGCAAGCTAAAAACAGCTAAGATAGTAAATACTTATTTTATGTGGGAATTGTAAATTGCCAGCATTGTGAGAATCCAGTATGCTGTCTGCTGAAACTTATAATTAATAGATGACAGTATCCAATTTGGCTGATTTTAAATAGACTTGAGATAGGAACTTACAACTGAGGGCAGTATAAAAGACCGGTGAAGAATAAAGAGAAAAAAGTCTATACACTGAATTATGCAGTTTGTTATTCAACACCTTCTTTAATGTGCAGTGTTTGGTTATACGAAAAATGTGATTTGAATTGAAGTATCAGGATTGAAACAACTCAACTGCTCTGCTCTTACAGTTTATTTTTGTCTCTATAAGTCTATGGAGCAGCCCATGTGAATGACACATGCGTTGTGTTGCGTTGGCAGCAGAGTTTAGGGCCTCAAAGTCACTTTCATTCTCCGCACTGCTCCTCACATCAGAATCACTTGTCATGTTCAGTGTGGAGTCTGTGAACAGCCCACTTAAATGGGGGATCTGTGAGTAAAATACAGGAGGAGTGAAGCGCCACCGTTCGTCTTGTTAGGTGTACTGAACCCCGTCAGTAGCTGCTGTTTCACTGCAGAAAATGAAATAATGCAATGATATGTTTTCCAAGGTCTAAGTTACATTCTGGCTATTTTCTTTAAAAAAAATTCCTTCACTACCATTCAAAGACACTTAACTGTGATTGTCACGATTAAACATCATGTTGTTGAACCTTATTCAGATGGAGGTAACCTGTATGGTTGCCATGGTTTCTTATCACTCTCTACAGGTGAACTGCCAGGAATATAACTTATTGGTTAGTCTAATTATAATACAATCAGTTCATTTATATTCCAAACAAAATGTCAGTGTTAAAGAAATGTGAACATCTTATTTAAAGCTGCCAGCCAACACTCATCACACTGAAATCTTTAAGTTTCTAAACTTTTTTCCCCCCAGGTGCATCTTTCAGCACACTTGTGAAAGCTATTTTTACCACAGTGATAATTGAGCTGTAGATGCAGTGTTGATAATTTCTGATTCTTGTTCTGTATAGCATCACAGCACCATTTAGCCTCTCTCAATGTGATGAAATGTGTGAAACTCTTTTGACCGCATCCCTTTAGCAAGAACGAACAAGCATTTCAATTACTGTGTCCGAGGGGAGAATCTGTTTGTGATTGAAAAAGAAAGAGGGCATAATAATCCAACCCAGTCTCACAAAAAAACGTGTAATAACTACGTTGGTCCACAACGTAGGACGTAGTATTTCTACAAAAACGCCTCTGAAATTGTAGGATCCCTACGTTTCACCATTCATTGCTAGTTATTACGAAGATTACTTACAGGAAATTGTGTCCATACAACGTTTTCATTGTTACCAAGGCGGTTGCTAGGGACGCTGCTATCGATATTATTTCTGTTATGTTGTGTAACTGTTTAATGGTGTTATCTTTATTGCTACCCCCTTCCCCGTCAATGTATAGTGTTGGTCCACAGCGCAAACGTATTAGTTTAACAAAATCCGCATCTAAAATTGTGGCATAGATAGCCTACGTTATTTTCCCCTGTGCAATTCCAGTCTCACATCTCACATCACATCGTCATAAACAAATACCGGAAACAGACCGAAAACATTTTTTTAAAATAAAATAATACTTTATTCCGAGTGTGCTTGCTTTTCTCTTTGAAAGTCATCACATAACGGCATTATAATACACGGTTTGGCTGCATTAAATATTACATATCTGCTGTAGTTCTCTATTTATAGAGCCCTGATGAGAAGACTTCTAGACAAACATGAGGAACTGCCGCCAACACTGAAAACGTGACGTGGATCATAAATATATAAATATAAATATATAAACAACATTTTACATTTCTTTTCACACAATACGTCTCCTTGCAGTATCAACACTAATACGGCTGACTTTTATATTTGATCCAATTGGTAGATAGGCTGTATTCACACCATAAATGTGCACAGCTGATATAAAGGGACACCTAGTGGTTAAAGCATGTTATTGAATTTCATTATTTTTATTATTAGATATTAATAGGATCCCTATAAAGTATATTCATTACTCGTTATTCTCTACTAATAATTCATTAAAGAATGTATATAATTACTATTTTGCACATCCCTTTCAAGATTTCAAGATTTTCTAAGGTTTATTGACATATCATACACAAACGGTGTAGTTATGCAATGAATGAAAAACTTGGATCGCAGGTTCCTCAAGACATCTATCAATATTTGTGCATACCTCCAGCAATGTTAACTATGTTGAAGCACTTATTTTAACTGATATTATACATATGTATTATACTCTTATAAGATGTATATAGATATTTCATCTCCGGCCTTGTCAGGTATTGAACAATCAATAAATAAAGAACACAGAATTGTTAAATATAAAACACAGAATTTGTGTGATTATACTAAATGATTTACAAATAAACACCACTGCATATTTACAACCGTTACACATGCTGATGTAACGCAAATGTTTCCAACTTGGGATCAATAAAGTATATCTTATCTTAAGATGATCGATGGCTACTGCCATATTTGCAAAATTTTCCTCTGAACCTTGACAAGTGCATGTTTCAGGCTTATCAATTAACAACAGGAGGGGTCACAGACATAAGACCAGCTGTTAAATAAAGCTTTTCTGACCTTAGCTGGCATGTGGGTATATATATTAATGCTTTCCATTATGGGCACAAGCAATTTTCACCCATTTATTAATTATATGTTTTAAATGTGAGTGTTTCCTACCCCCTAAACCTCCAGGGATGTACACAGTTTAATACTGGCAACTTCTTATTATGGGAAATACGAAAATGTCTTTTAAAACTACAACTCCCAGTAGAGACGTGCCATAGATAGAGAACATGTTGCGAAACACAATAGCCAGCATGTGTAGTTCTGGGGACGGGGTGGGGGAGGGGGAGACGGGGTGGACCCGTTCAAATCCAGTTTTGGACAGTCTGCCGTGGTTCCATCCCATTTCAAGTGCTGTTCGACGCTCGGCGTAACCCTCGGAGCACACTCTCCAATCACAGAGCTTGAGGACTATCACGGGGTTTGTTGGTTTGTCAAGCGAAGCGGAGAGAATACTTACCCTCGGTCCTGACGGACTCCAACTTGTGTTTATTAATCAAACAAATAAATAAACACAAGGATAATTATGTGTTATTGTTGAGTAAATGGAGAATTGCACAGGGGAAAATAACGTATCTATGACACAATTTTAGATGCGGATTTTGTTAAACTAATACATTTGCGCTGTGGACCAACACTATAAATTGACAACCCAGTCTCATGGCATTTCGTGTTCACCAACACGATTTTTAATCTATTGATTCGTGTTCACCAACACGATTTCCCCCTTTTTTTCGTGTTGCACAGCACGATTTTAAAAGCAATGTATTTCTACTGGTAATGTGTTTCGTGCCTGCAGCACGTCTTTTTCTCCGGTCGGGTCGTGGAAGACCGGAAGCTGTGTGGTTAATAAAAACATGTTCTTACTCAATATCAAGCCACAATTATTGCTTTTATTTTAAATCGTATCATTTCGGACTTTTGTTGTCGTCTGTGAGGAAAATAAATGGGGCTCAGAGCCTCAGAATACTGAGATCTGTATTTTTAAATCTTTTTTTCCTTGTAATTTGTTATTCTTTTCAAAATAACACACTGTTATTTACTCACCAATAACACACAATTATCCTTGCTTTTATTTATTGGTTTAATTCCATAATCTCTGGCTTTTTTGGCGTCCGTCAGGAACTGAATTTCAAAATAAAAATAACCGGAAACAGACGGAGGCCTCTAGGAGTTTAGGATGGCCGAAGACACTACACTACCCATAATCCCCAGCTATCGTTTAGGACTACAGTCCCCGTGATTAATCTTCAAGCTCTGGGATTGGATGTTGGAGTGGCAGTGTGTCAAGGTTACTGAGCGTCAACAGCTATTTGAAATGGAACGAAACCACGCCAGACTTTTCCAAAACTGGAATGAACGCCCCCCCCAGAACTACACATGCTGGCTATTGTGTTTCGCAAAATGTCAACATACTCTCACTCCATAATCGTCCAGGTGCGACGTTTGGTCAGTGTCCGTGGCGTGCAGTTGTGACGCTCCGAGGCTCCTTCAGCTTCATAAAGGGACGCAAATAGCTTTCAACTGATTGCAATGTATTCCCATCTGCGGCGGGATTTGACGCTCATGGAAGCACGGCATTCGTTTGTGTCGGCTGCCCTTAAATGCAATGTGAGGGTCCATTCTCATTGGATAACGGAGAATTGTACATCCGGAAGTAAGTATTCCCCTTACTGTCGATTGATATACAGTGAGTGCACTACTCATCGACTAAAAAACACCAGATTATCCTTGTTAATTACACAACATTGATTGGTTTAAATTGTGTGCAATGCTTTTGTATTTTTCCCCTCACAGCTCCTCATATCTGTTCAGAAACTGGACAAAAGTCATTTCGAATACAGTCGCTGCTTTATTTATGTCTGTTGTTGTTGTGAGTGTGGACGGAGCAGCTACAGGTTAGTTAGCCTGATCGATCCGATTCCGATAGGATTTACATGGAGATACGGCCCACGTCTTGTTTGAATGACAGGAGTAAACACAGAATTAATGCTTTATTAATTCATGGTTTTTAAGGGGCTTATCTCCATGTAAATACTATGGTAGACCACCCAATATTCGCATCGCTCTAATCACTCGAGTTTCACCGCGGCTGTCAGCTGTGTTTGCTCCTGTCATTCAAACAAGAGGCGCTGGAGAGGGGGCGGGGCGTATCTC
The DNA here is from genome assembly GCF_902827115.2 of Pseudochaenichthys georgianus. Classification (NCBI taxonomy): domain Eukaryota; kingdom Metazoa; phylum Chordata; class Actinopteri; order Perciformes; family Channichthyidae; genus Pseudochaenichthys; species Pseudochaenichthys georgianus. The sequence continues at coordinate 21,073,042 of NC_047515.1, forward strand.
CATGTAGATCCTATGGGAGATACCAACTACAACAAAATGAACATATTTGACCATGATTTAATTGTAATACACGTTTCAAAGTGATGCCGAAGTAACTACATACTGATAACGGTTAGTAAAAACCATGAATTAACGCTTTGACAAGTCTGCAGATAAGACGGCAGGCGAAAAGCTTTTAAAATGCGTGTTTTCTGAATGGAATCGGACCCATCAGGCTAAACTAACCTGTTGCTGCTCCGTCCACACTCACAACAACGTCATACAGACATAGATAAAGCAGTGACTGTATTCGCCATGGCATAGACCAGGGGTGCCCAACCTTTTTTGAACCGAGAGCTACTTTTAAAGTTGCCAGTCTGCCGAGATCTACCAGTCCAAATAGAGAGGCGTAGCCATTACTGACAGCCTACTACCAGGAAAATACACACTTCTACTTGTATACAACTGACCTATGTACGATTAATACTTCATAAAATACTACAGATCCTTTATCTTACCTCTTTCTAATCTACACACATACAAGTATTTAACTGAAGTTACACAACAGTGTTGTTGATACAGAGTTGGAGTTTATTCACACGTCACATACTACAGTAGGTAATGTTTTCAAGAAACATTGCTGCCACATATGACACAGGAAAAAAAGAAAATACACTGATCCCTTTCTTTGCCATTATATAAAAATAGTGTTGCTACAAAAGTATAAATTAGGCTTACTAAGACAACTCAGATCTGAAGCTACACAGGAATCTGCTGCCAAAGTGCAATACAAGAGACAACATTAATAGAATCAAACCCTTTTTTGTTGCATTTTAGTAGAGTATAAAAAGAAATGCCTTTAAAATAGGATGCAAGCAACACTAGTTTCTTAATCTGAATTGATAATAGACTATAATCAATTTAAGTTTGCATTCTTTTCAGAATAAAAGCTTAACTGGTTGTGCACAAGAATTTTCTGGTTTTTCAGTATAAAACAGCATTTAACTGACGGTATGTTTAAGCTACATTTATACCATCAAAACATTGATTTTAATTTCTAACAGAGCCAGAGCCTTTAATTATCAAGCTCCACATTTTGTGGAATCAGCTTCCAGTTTGTGTTCGGGCGGCAGACACCATATCCGTTTTTAAGAGTGCGCTTAAGACCTTCCTTTTTGATAAAGCTTATAGTTAGGGCCAGAGCCATAGAGAGATATTTATTAGTATCTCTAGGGCTCTGGTTAGGGCTGATTAGATGCAGCCCCTAGTTTTGCTGATATAGGCTTAGTTTGTCGGGGGACATCTTACTTATTTCTGTCTGTGTACCTGTGTACTCTCATGTTCCGATTAACCCAGCTTCCCCAAATGTCTTTCTTTTTGGTGTCTATACGCTGAGATCCGGAGTCATGGATGATCCTGCGGTCCTGTGTCCTGGATCGCGAGCCCTGGATCTTGAGTCGTGGCTGTGGTCCTGGTCCTGGATCATAGGTCCTGGATGGATATCCTCATGGATTCATCTTCCTATTATACACACATGCATTTCCAAACATCTGGACTACCTATGTTGCAAATGTATTATCTTTTCAATTTACACACGGCATCTATTGCACGTCTGTCCGTCCTGGGAGAGGGATCCCTCCTCTGTTGCTCTCCCTGAGGTTTCTCCCATTTTTCCCTTTAAACTGTGGGTTTTCTCCGAAAGTTTTTCCTTGTACGATGTGAGGGTCTAAGGACAGAGGGTGTCGCATTGTCATACTGATATTCTGTACAAACTGTGAAGTCCACTGAGACAAATGTAACATTTGTGATATTGGGCTATATAAATAAACATTGATTGATTGATTGATTAAAACTACCAACAATTACATGCTGACATTTGTAATCAGTGATTCAATTTATTAATTTAGTCAAAAATAGATACGCTATTATAATCACATTTAAATGTATTTCAGTAAACACAAATGATGGCAAATGTGAACTATTGGCCGACGCAAAAAGTGACATTAGAATATCAGTGATATTCTCTTTTTTTGACCAATTGTTGAGACTTTACACAATGCACCTTTAATAATCCACAAACATATGACTACACTTATTCAATGCACATTATCATTCCTACAGGATTGTCGAGGTTAGTATCGGTATCGTTAATGATTTACCAAACGGAAAGCAAAAGGCTTACTACTAACAACGTATGGCTTACATGACAGATGTAGTATAGTGAGCAAATTACCTATTTGAACTTTTGGGTATGTTTGAGGAAGAGTCTGCAAAGGTTTTCTTCCAGCTACATGTATAATCCAAATTACGTAATTATGACTAAGATTTCACCTAAACCATTATAAAATCTAATAAACTTTTGTCCAACACTAGATAGAGAACTTTACAATTTTCATATTGACCAACTAAGTTAAACATACAAATGTATTCATCAATCATGATTCCATATAATATAACACATACAGGTTCCATTCTGTATAACTTCCTTTGATACTGAGCATAATACAACACAGAGTTAAGTTGAACACAGGCTGCATCTTATAAATAAATAAAATGAACGAGACAGTTTCAGTAGATATTTAATTATCGTGGAGTGTCTGGGAACTTGGCTCTTGCCAAAGCTTGACCTATTCAATGCAAAAAAGATAAGACCGCATTTAAAATTAGGTTATTGCAGGGTGAGCTTTTTCTTAGGAGAAACTTGCAATGGATGTTCCAACCAGAAGGCAATAATCTCTGTAGAATACTTAATAAAAAAAAATCGTAATGGAAAAAGCCCGGTCCTATACTAAAAAGCTAAAAATAGAACAATTAAAAAATATATTCTGTTGCAACTTGCAAGTGAAATCCTACATTTAAATATAGGACAGCTTTTATGATTATTTTTTAGGGATCATCGGTTTTCTTTGTATGGAAAATATTAGAAATGTGTTTTTAATGGAAATATTTGTATGGGATAATTGGGAAATAATACCTCAAATGCAAAATGAGTCATGCATTGATTAAATGTATAGAAACTGTAAGCACCAGTAAAGAAGAAACCCTCTAGAATCCAATATTTAAAAGTCACTCCTGCCACTCACTCAGCCACCATGATGTGAGACCTTGTCCTCTCTTGCTCTGTTCGAGCCTTTCCCTTCTGATTGTCATTTCTGGCAGATTTAAACCACCTTCCTATCTGAACCTCGAGCTGCCTTTTAGAAGTCCCACTCCTGCTTCAGGGAGACACTTTCTGGTTGCAGCTTTTTAATGAAAGCTTTAGCTGAATGTGTGTCAGATGCAATCTTCATGGAAAATCCAACTGAAAAGAGCAGAGACCAAAAATAGCACTCACATATCCCAGGGATTCTCAACAGTTTGTCGACTACAGATTAAAGAGTTATTAAATTAGAGAGTTAGTGTAAAAAGAACAATAAGCAGCAGAAATATCAGCAGCAAATGTCTTGCTTTAATGCACAGCAATAATGGTAGCAAGAATGGGGTTGGGAGCTCTATGGTAACCTTCAAAGGGCAGGGATTTGACACTCACAGGAGGTTACTTAGAGATAGGAATATCCATCAAGGAAATGGACACTAATGACCAGTATACAGCCATATGTAGTATACATTAGCGTTTCTTTGAATCCCTTAAGACTAGAAGTTCCATTATCATTGCCACCAGTCATTTATCATAAAGCATAGGGAACTGTACTACAATGAAACACATTAACATGCCCCAATATGAGCCTATGCTATTGCGTAGCGCCTTACCTTTGAACAGAGATTAAAAATGTCAAGAAAAGTTAACATTTGGCTGTCTTTTAAGTGTTAGCATTAGGCTGTAGTTTTGGAATTTGCGGTTCTTTTATTCTCTGAATGGGTTTCGAATTGATCAGTTTAGCACTATACTTTTATGTCTTACAGGTCCAACATATGTCCTAATGTTTTAATTGAGTTACACTTTAAATACTTTTTGGTGGTGCATTTCAGAACCCCGCAATAAAACAAACAAAAGTACTTTTTCCAATAACTCAATTTTGCACAACAAAAGTTAGTGTCGGCATCAGAGCATGACTGGGGCCTGGGCTAAGCATAAGAGGCCTGTCATTTAACTTGATTGTTTTCACAACATTAAACATTGAAGTAAATATATTTAACAACTTTTCAAAGGAAACAAATTTAAAAGCATTTACCATCAGGGGGCGGTTGTGCGGCAAGTCCAAGCAGAGGTGACTCGGAGTCAGAGGAGAGAGAGACGGAATGACGCAGGAGCAGGTTGCAGCTACAGGCCAAGACAGAGGCTGCATGCTACATACAAGCTACAGAGGGTTACAAGGTACAGGCTACATACAGAAGGCTACAAACTACAGGCTAAAGGCTGAACTTATTATTAAAGGGTTACAAGGTAGGCTACCCAGGGGGGCAGGGGCTAACCAGGGGGTATGGCCTATAAAAGCAAAAGAGACAATCTGGTATGCTGAGTAATTGAGATATGAGACACAGGTGAGCAGGATGATGTGGGAGTCAAGTGACCAAGATGAGGAAGCTGTGAGGGCATCTAGTGGACATGGTGGAGAATGACAAAGCCCAATAGGGGTTTGGGGAAGTGGGAATGTGGCTGAAAGGAGGGACACAGAGGCAGAATGGGCAAAATTAAACACAATTGAGAAAGTTGTTGTGGCATTTACGTCTTGAAATTAAAAATGTAAAACAGACAGGCATTGGTATATGTAAAATATAAAGATCTATGTAAATTGGAAGTGTTGAATACTGTAACGCAGTGACAATTGTTATATTGTGTTCCTTAGTATGTAGTACATGTCAATGCTTATTGGAAAGAATGTAAAATATAAACGTATTTTATTCATACAGCACTTGAGTGTTATAAAATGTGCAGGTTCATTTCACAGTAGATTTTTGCATAATAATGCAGGCTGATATGCTTTCATATTGTGTACTTATTTCAACACAGTGCACACCTTAAATAGCTTGGTTAGTGTTAGACCTGTGTGTCAAGCTTAAATAAACAGGGCTCACGGGTTTGAGAACGGATAGAAAAGTGAAAATGAAATCCCAAACAAACAGGGTTGCATATCATTAACCCTGATGTTAAACTGTAGCATCAAAAGTCCTGAGCAAGGCCGACTGTGAAGTATAAAAAGGACTTCTTTGTTGAACTGGTTCAAAAGTTGATAGGGAAAAGCTGGCATTGTGCTGTGCTGCTGTAGCTGAGGCCTGGTTCCACCTGCTCTGCTCTGCTGTGCTGCTGTAGCTGAGGCCTGGTTCCACCTGCTCTGCTCTGTTGTGCTGCTGTGGCTGAGGCCTGGTTCCACCTGCTCTGCTCTGCTGTGCTGCTGTAGCTGAGGCCTGGTTCCACCTGCTCTGCTCTGTTGTGCTGCTGTGGCTGAGGCCTGGTTCCACCTGCTCTGCTCTGCTGTGCTGCTGTAGCTGAGGCCTGGTTCCACCTGATCTGCTCTGCTGTGCTGTTGTAGCTGAGGCCTGGTTCCACCTGCTCTGCTCTGTTGTGCTGCTGTGGCTGAGGCCTGGTTCCACCTGCTCTGCTCTGCTGTGCTGCTGTAGCTGAGGCCTGGTTCCACCTGCTCTGCTCTGCTGTGCTGCTGTAGCTGAGGCCTGGTTCCACCTGCTCTGCTCTGCTGTGCTGCTGTAGCTGAGGCCTGGTTCCACCTTCTCTGCTCTGCTGTGCTGCTGTAGCTGAGGCCTGGTTCCACCTTGCTCCGGGAACAGCGTGGATACTGTTGTGCTGGTCTGGGAGAATGGCGGGTGTCGTGTTTCTGCTGTGCCTTTTCTTGGCTGTGCTGGACAAGGAGAAGATCGCTAGTCGTCCTGAAAAATCTACTGGATTCGGGTATGTTCTGCCGCCCGCTGTGGACATCCCCTGTACAGTTTCGGAGGTGTTGCACAAACAATTGCTGGTTGCACTGTCGCGGACATTCATTTCGGAAAATGTTTGTCTTTCTCACATGCCTGCCACGATGGTCCTTCAGAATAGTTTTTTAAACTCTAATCTCACTTTCGCAAAGTTTGCTGGTGACTCTAGAACAGCTGACAATAACCGCGTTCACACTGCGGTACTTTTCCCACAAAGGTTCATGCGAACTTAGTTCATGTGAACTCTTTAGTTCTCATGAACTAAGTACAGATCGCGTTCACACCAGAAAAAGTCCCTGGGGGTGGATTAGGCAAATGAAGCCGCTGACGTCACTTCTTCTTCTTCTGCTTTGGGTTTACTGGCAGGCCGCAAACCACTTCACGGCGTATACTGCCGCCCAAAGTCCCCGGCCGGAAGTCCCCGGAGTTGGGGACTGGCTTCAGTAGAAGCTGCTGGGAGTCCCAGCAGCTTCTACTGAAGCCTTCCGAGTAAATCGCCAGAACGCCGACACCTCCTCATCTCCACCGCTCCCATGTTTTATTTTGTGTTTCCATAAGTTAGTCTCTCTGCGTTTCTGCGCTGGGCTAATGCTAATGCTAATAATGCTAATGCGAGGATAATAAAATGGCGGCTTCACAAAACTTTTTGGGAGTTTTACGGGGCGTGGTTTGCAATTCGCCCAGCCAATCAGGAATATAGCTCTTTTCTCAAAAAAGAGCCGCTCGAAAGTCCCCGCTCTCTAGCAGGGACTTTCGAGGGGGTAAAAAGGTTTGCATGAACTACTTTTAGTACCGACTCTTTTTGGTGTGAACGCGATCATGAACTAAGTTCGCATGAACCTTTGTGGGAAAAGTACCGCAGTGTGAACGCGGCAATTGTATGTGTGTTGATTAAGAGGAAAAGGTGCTTGGTATTTTTATTGTTGTTACTATCAGGAAATGTACAGCCAAATCCAGGTCCACCTAGCAGTATTAGTCAAATAGCTACTCCTGCTGATCTTATATCTAGATCTGGGCTAGGTTTAATTCATTTAAATGTCTGTTACCTAAATTAGATTTTGGGCGAGTTCGACTGATGCTGATGTTATTGTCTTATCAGAAACGTGGCTAGATAAATCCATTTTGGCCTCTGACATTTACATAAATGGTTACAGTGTATATCGTACTGACCGGGCTAAAAAAGGTGGTGGCGTTGCCATTTATGTGAAAAATAAGTTTTGTGTAACCAATATGGTTTCCAAATCTGTTAGTAAACAGCTCGAATTTGTAGCCGTGAATATTGAGGTAACAAAGGGTTAACAGGTCATGGTGGTGGGCTGCTACAGGGCCCCTTCGGCTGTCAAGGACTCTTTATCGTCATTGGCAAAACTGTTATCACAACTTTCCTACAAGGAAATAGTGCTGCTTGGTGATTTTAATTGGGACTGGTTAACTTCTGTGTCAGAGGATTTTAAAAACCTGTGTACCTCTTTGAATTTTACCCAGATTATAGACAGTCCTACTCGCCCCAATATTAAGTCCCCAAATAAATCCTCCTTAATTGATCTAATTTTAACAAATGTTCCACATAAATACTCATCTGTGTGAGTATTTGCTAATGATGTGAGTGACCACTGTGTTGTAGCCACAATTAGGGACACTAAGGTCCAAAAGGTTAAACCACGTATCATCACAAAGAGAGACAAAAAACACTTTGTGGAGCAGGGTTTTTTACATGATCTGTTTGATTTTGATTGGGGTAAAATCAATCTGTGTGCTGATGTAGAAACTGCATGGTCTTATTTTTATCTTGGTTTTATGAAAATTATAGATAGACATGCACCTCTGCGTAAATTTAGAGTGAAGGGACGAACCAATCCTTGGTTTTCTGCTAAGCTGTCCAGTCTACTTCATGAGAGAAATAATGCTTGGGCTAAGGCTAGGAAATCAGGCTCAGAGGTAGAATGGCTATGTTTTAGGCAGCTAAGAAATAGCTTCACATCTCAAATAAAAAGTGCTAAATCAAAGTATTGTTTGTCGATTACCACAGAAAACCTGAATAATCCTAGGAAATTTTGGAAAGCCATAAAATCGATTTCCACTGGTGATATCCCAAATGAGCTACCTCCGTGCCTTACCACAGCATCTGGCACTATATCAGACAGGGCTACTATGCTAAATTGCTTTAATAAGCATTTTGTGTCTTGTGGCTCTATGTTTGATTCTGTCACTGACTGTACTTCTGCTTCTGTGAACGCTCCAATCCTTGACTCTGAACAATGTGGTCTGGAAAACCCTTTCAGTTTTACTCCTTTAACTGTTGGTATTGTTCATGAAGCATTATCCAAGTTAGATCCTAGGAAACCGGCTGGCCCGGACAACGTAGAACCTTTCTTTTTAAAGATAGCTGCAGATTTTATTGCTCCACCTCTTACTTCTCTTTTTAACCGCTCCCTCAGCACAAATGCAATTCCAAAAGTATGGAAGTCTGCTTATGTCTTGCCTTTACTGAAAGGAGGGGAGGCAACTATTTTAAATAACTATAGGCCAATCTCTAAATTGTCAGTTCTGGCTAAGGTGCTCGAACGACTTGTGAGTGAACAAGTAAAGGAGTTTTTATCTATAAATGATATCCTGTCTAAACATCAGTCAGGATTCAGAAAGAAACACAGCACCATCACTGCCACAATGAAAGTGGTAAATGACATTACTAGTATTTTAGATAATAAGCAGAGTTGTGCAGCTCTGTTTATTGACCTTTCCAAAGCGTTTGACACCGTTGATCATCGCATCTTAAAGCAGAGGCTACTCAGTATTGGCATATCCAGCCTTGCAGTGGGGTGGTTTGTGAACTACCTCTCTGAAAGGTCCCAATGTGTTCATTTTGATGGACTGTCTTCTGAGTGGTTAAACATTTCTAATGGTGTACCACAAGGTTCTGTTTTAGGACCACTTTTATTCTCCATATATATTAACAGCGTAGGTGATAATGTGGATGAAGCTACTTTACATTTTTATGCGGATGATACTGTGATGTATTGTGCAGGTCCCTCCATTAAAGAGAATGTTGTTAAATTACAGGCTGTTTTTAACACTATTCAGACTCAGCTCTCTGAATTAAAGCTTCTTTTAAATGTGGATAAAACCAAGGTAATGCTCTTTTCAAAAGCAAAAAAGACACCAGAGCCTGTTTTAGATATTGTAACTACGCAAGGAACAAAACTTGAAGTTGTTGCCTGTTACAAATACCTTGGTATCTGGCTTGATGATTGTCTCACTTTTAAACTTCATGTCAATAACCTGCTAAAAAAACTGAGGGTTAGGCTAGGGTTCTTCTACAGGAACAAGTCATGTTTCTCGCTTGAGGCCAGGAAAAGGCTAGTCACTGTGACCTTTTTACCTGTGCTGGACTATGGGGATCTGGTCTATATGAATACACCTGCCAATTGCCTGGTCAAGTTAGATGCTGCGTATCACAGTGCACTAAGATGTGTGACAAACTGTAAAGCATTAACCCATCACTGTACCCTGTATGCAAGGGCTGGTTTGCTTTCACTAACTGTACGGAGGCTCAGTCACTGCCACTGGTACATTTTTATATACAAAGCCATGTTAGGGAAACTTCCATCTTATATCTGCTCCCTGATCTCTCGGAGAATTGTAAGTGGCTACTGCCTGAGATCGAATGCAGTGGTTTTATTAAATGTGCCAACTGCTAGGACTGTCTTAGGGAAGACAACTTTTAGATGCGCATCTCCTCTGTCTTGGAATAGTTGCAAATTAAATGGAAACTGAACAATCTGGTGCCACTAAATGTTTTTAAAGCTCGGTTGGATGGTAGTCAATCGGAAGCTATTGGTACCTGTTTATGTGGATAATTATGTAAATGATGCTGTATGATGTCCTTTTGTTGTTCTGTTTATGTTTTTATGTTTCATGTGGAACTACTTGAGCAGGTCTCCCTTGAAAAAGAGATCAATGATCTCAATGGGATTTATCTGTATAAATAAAGGTTTGAAATTAAATTAAAGATATATATCTGCAGTGCTAACAGACAGTACAAAACTGAAGTACAAAAAAAAGCATACTGCAGGAAACTAAGGAATCTATAAGCAACAACTGCAATATTGTTTTTTAGTTGGCTGAGAATGAGATTCACCTTAATTTACTAAAGTATACGCAAATCGAACATTACCATTTCCTCCTCAGAATTTCCCCAGTTTGATGCAAATGTTACATTGCAATTACAGTATAATTAAGGCCCTGGAGTCTGTTATATGAGATGCAATAAAGGGCAGCCAGTAGGGGCAACGGAGGATGAATTGCTTAGCAACATACATTACCAACACTGCACAGTGGACGGTGGACACCAGGATGGTTTGGAGGTGCAGGAAGATTCAAATGGTGCAGAAAGATTTATTTTATATTGTTTTAGTAGGAGGACTAGAGTTGGTTTCAAAGGGAACACATATCTTGTTTACTGTAACTTGTTTTTTTATTTTGGCTTGTGTTTTTAAAAAGTAAGAATATCCATTTGTTATATTTCCTTCAACATAACAGTTTTTTTAAAGAACCATATAATGAAAAAAATGAATATGAATGTTGTTATTGTTCAAATGCTCAAATAAGGTGCAATTAAGTGAATTTGACTGAAGTACAGTGCTGACAGCTGCAATAATGTCTGGTTTTACATTGCCACCTGCTGTTTGCAGGTATCTAAGCAGCTGCTTTGTCTAAAGGCAATATAAATACATATATATACATTATTTGAATATCATCAGGATCAACAATACTTCTAGATCAGGGTTGTCAAACTAAATGTAATCGCGGGCCACATCAGCATTATGGCTGCACCCAAAGGGCCGGTTGTACAGTATATAAAATAATGTATTATATTACATTATCGCCTCTGCATTGGATTATTATCTGATAGGGTAATAACTTCATAATTAACTACGTCTGAAAGCAGAAGTCTGGGGCAAATAATTGTAAGTGTCGGCCCGAGCCCGTCCTCCGGACCCCCTCCACCCACCCTTTTGGCCCTGGTTTTGTGTCTCTCCTCCGATCCCCCTCCACCCACCCTGCTGGACGTTTTTTGGACTTTTTAGGGACGTCTGGGATCCGTCCCTTGAGGGGGGGAGGTAATGTTTTTAAAAAAGGAAGTGACATTTAAAAAATGGAAGTGACATTTAAAAAAAGGAAGTGACTGTTACGATCTGTCTGTGTTGTGTTTTTGTCATGTCTGGTTCTGTCTTTGGTTTCCTGTCTCTGTGTTTCCCCTCCCGTCTTGTCTGTTACTGCTGATTGTGTGCACCTGGTGCCCGGTGTTGTCTCCTATATATTCTTTGCAAGCTCTTGTGGGGCCACAGAAAATGAAGTCACGGGCCGGATTTGGCCCCCGGGCCTTGAGTTTGACACACCTGTTCTAGATGCTTATGAACATTCTGCTATCACAACACTATTCTGCTCATCTTTCACATTACATTTAATATTTTGCATAAACACTGATTTTGGTTGTTTTTGTTTAATGATTGCACATGAGTACTGGTCGAAATGAGTAAATGGTGTTGACTCTAGAGATCAATTCCTGGCACTTCCTGCCTGAGAACCCTCCATCTTCCGCCCTGATGCCCTTGTACTGAGTGTTATTGCTGTTGTCCCCCTCAATTTAGTCTTACAGGCACCAACACTTTGACACTGATAGATAGTGCTTTGTACATATACTTGACTACTTTCAGGAAATTGTATTTAAGTCATTGAATCTCTTATTCCTCGTATACTTTTACTCCACAACATTTCAATACTCCTTTGTTTTGTCAGTTGTTACTAACTCCAGAAACCAAGATGTTTTTGAACACACACTATCAGCAAATCTGACAATAGAGCTAAGGCTGCCATAATTAGTCGATCATCACCAACTGTTTGATAATCATTTAACCATTTTTCCTGGGAAATATCTTACGGTTCAAGCTTCTCAAATGTGATAACTTGCTCTTTTGCCCAAAATTAGACCTTTTCAATGCTCTGTGTGGTTCAAACAAATGACCAAACCTCAACATTATACAATTTGTTTTAATACATGAATAATTATTATTATCATAAAGGTTGAAGCATTGACTGATAGAGAAATGTCTCATTTATCTATATTTAACTTTAACAGAAAAGGAGGAGAGTACATTTTTGGCTCCACCTACCGCCTGTAAGGCATCGTTGAGGGCTATTTCCCCTCTACGCTTGTAGCTATGGAAACTCGTCGATGGCAACATCCACCAGTCTGTTCTGCCCCCCATCCTCATAACGTGAACATCACCTCTCAGAGGTGCTGACTGTGTGCTACTGTCACCGACAAATGAGACTCTGCAAGATGGCGATTCCGCGACTCATCGTATGTTTTGTTATTTACACCAGCTTAGGTAAGTTATTCTTCTTTCCCCACAATGCTATCATGATAACGTTGTTGCGCTGTACGAGGTGCGGCGACGCTGTAACGGAGTTGTCAATGCCAACGTTCCGACACATACGTTAGCTTGACAAAAACGTATTGCATTGTAAGGAATATGTATCGGTATGCATTGCTTTTTTTTACGTTTACATATTCATTGGGGTATTTTCCCGTTTACGGTATCAGTAGCCTACGTTATTGTAATGCAAGTGCAACGGAAAAAATACGTAGTTGTAAGAGCATCTGTCATGTTTTAACGGTTAAATGTATGTGACTGTTGGCTGACCAGAGCCGTTCGAAACCAGCGTTGTAGGAGCGAGTTACTCTCAGGACATTTCCAGGACAAAAAAAGAAAGCAAAACGTTAACTTACGGTCGGAAAAATACATGGTGACATATAAGGAGACCTGTCGTGTCAGCCCCTAGATAAAGGCTAACATAAATCACATCATCTGCAAGAGAGTTTCAAATAAAATACGTCTAATGTACTCTGTGCACAGCATTGTGCACAGACAGTGCTTAATAACAGACAATCACATGTATGCGAGTTCATATTGTTAAATCCACTTGTCCAATGCCGTCTCTCTATCCAGATTGAATCCTACCCCAGTGTGTGTATGACCTTTAGTGGTCACATGCTGATTGATGATGGTGAGGGTGGTGTTATTAGTGTGCTGAATATGAAGAATCAGACATGTAGGAGGTTGGAGAGTATGACATGCCTCCTCATCATCATCCCTGCCCAACAACAACAGCTGGAGCTGATCAATGCAGTTGATGCTGGCCTGGGTGATGTGTTGCATCTACCCCTGGTGTTTGCTGCTGGTGCGAGGTCACTCAGCTGCAGAGTAAACATTGGGCCATTTCGTCAGTTAGTAGTGAACCTTTGACCCAGCTCCTCTGCATGCGTAAATCAAATGACAACGCACGTGACAAGGCAAGGCTTCATTTATTATGTTCTTGTCAGTATGTTTTGGTTCTGAAACTGAGTCTGCAAATGTTGCTCACTGAATCTTTTATACTGCTACTACGGTGGTGACTCTCTACAAAATAATTTTAAGTATTTAGATTAATGTTAACAGTCTACAATTCTTCCCTCCAGTTTTAGACTGCCCTTAGGTTTAGATAATTAATTAATATATATTTGTTAAATGTATGCTTCATTTAACTTGGACACATTGGTGCATAGTTTAATTTTTTTAGAGAAAAATATGTTCTTTCACATCCAGTTGATTTTAACTCTAATCCTGGACAAATCATTCGACCTTAACAAATTACTATTGTCATTTTGTCAAAAAATGTGTGAAAAGTGCAAGGAATCTCTATATCTATTTTTTAAATACCAAACCCCAAATATTTTCAGGTTACATAACCTTAAAGTAATTAACTAGCAAAATAGTGTTCATTTCCTTTCATTAAAATGTGTTCTTGAAGGTAACAGCAGTCCATCAAATGAAAAAAATGTAACGGTAAATTAACATCTCCCACTAATTCATCCTTAAAAATGTGGTATCTTGTCAAATGTGGGATCTGCACTGGATGTAGTATTAAGATTAGTTAATGAAGCATGGCACATACAATGCTAAGATGAAACCTACTGGAGCAGTCCTCTGGGGTCCAAGTGTCAGTACTTCCTAATCAGTGTCATCTGTGTTGCCTACAATGTATTCAGATGACAAAACAACAGTTTTCAAGTCCCTCTTACATTTTCCTCATGTTCTTAGGACAACATGGATGCCTCATGGTTTTCTAATGGAGTGATTAGTTGTTTTGAAACAGTCCCTCCAATATTTTGTTCATCCCAATGGTCCTTGGTCCCTACACCTCTCCGTGCTGCTTGCAGCTATCTCCGCCCTCAGAATATTTGCATTGACTTCACTAGAATGTCTTGGGGAAAAGCTTTTAATAGATGCATGGTTTCAGTAATAGGCATGTTGTTTTCATCTATAGTGCATAATAGGATTTCCGAATGTGGCCATTTAATAGCACATTTCTCTCAGAACAGACTGCAGACCTACTTTGTCTATTCATTACAAAAAACAGGGATTAAAATTGAGCCTGTGTTTGCTTTCCAGCAAGCGCTGAGATTATTTTCGTTATTCAAAAATATTGTTTTCTCTTAAACCTACATTGTGTCACCGGGGGACCAACCATTGTTGTGCGAATGCTTTTATTCTAAACTCGTATTAGTAATTAGCTCACCATTGTCATGTTAATTAATGGTGGTTATACTTTCCCACGGCCTACTTTTTTAAGAAAATTAATTATGTCTACAACGTGCCTGATTGTGCAGTTGGTACACACATTTTGTTTTGTAGTTTGCATGCACCATACTCCAACTTCTCAGTATCAGTTATTTTGGACTGTAAAAATGAAGGATTTCTATGGAACATTTTGTAGTTTGTTTTGGTAATGTTTGGCCAAAGAGAGAAGAGATTACGATGACATTCAACAAACCTCTAAGGAGGTTTTGTTACACAGTGCTTCAGCATTATTAAAAACGAATTTCCTGTAAACTTGGAATAACACATTACACACCTCAATGTTGTAATCATTGAAATGATCACTGTTTGTTGTTGTAATGATTCTGCAGTGTGCTCGTAGGAGCTTCTATCAAACGATTTGAGTTTACAAAAGCGCTGAGGTTCTGTTTTCGTCTCCTTTTTTTTGGTCATGTAAAGTATAAGGACAGCTTCTGCCGCCATTGTAGATTCAGCCCACAACTCTTCTGTCTGTCTCACATATGCCAAGGGAGCATTTGTTGGACGAGCTCTCCGTGTGTCTCCCGGGATGTCCAGTCACAGCTGGGCTAAATATAGCTTCTTGATGTACAGGGTGGGAAAGTCAGCAACAGAGACGGAAGCTGAGACCTGGGAGTCACATCTCCTCAGTCAGTGTCCGCAGCTGTGCTATATGAGCGGATGCTTTGGCAGGACACACATTTTCATCAATTTCATCGTCTAACTTGCTAACTATACAACACAGGGTCACTGGTGCGGTAATGGTTGGCTGATCTGAATAAATAGATAGTTAGTCAGAATGCACAGTGCCTCGGGCAAACAGGAGGGGATGTCTGTACAAGGCCTGCATGGATAATTATTGTTATCTAATTCCAGCCATTGTTTAAAACCCCTTACTCCACTGGGAGCCATAACACTTTCATTACTCAGCATGGTTGCTGTTAGTCGCATGTGTACCCAGTAATTATTGCTTTAGGAAGTGGCATGGACACACTAGGTTGAGTACGGGGTACCAGTTGAATGCGGAAACCTGCTTTTTTATCATCAGCATTTAAAATCAGACACGTGGAATTATGTGTACACTATAAATTGTAATTTTCACATTTTCTTAATTCATTGTTGCACACTCTTTGCTCCGCTCTCGTTCATTTTCCCCTTAAATGGGCTTTCGGCTGGCCCATGTTTGACACAACTTGTGAATAATGCCCCTTGCCATTAAACTGGCATTTAGAAAATAACACTGATTGCTCAAAGCAGTGCACTCAAGCATTGACCTTAAAATAAGTATATCTCATGTGTTGTTTGTGCCGGGGGGAAACATGACGGTTGATTAAATATGCTTCCAATTGAAGCACTTTCCCACTGACAAGTTATGTTCGTGCTCCTGATTTGTTTTGTTCAGGGATTTTGATACATTATTTATCCTGTAAACCTCATTGTAAATTAGTGTCACCATTTAGGGAAGAAGTGCTTTCACTAAACCTGAAATTAAATTAAATTAAATAAAACCAATATCTTGTAATGTTTCACAATGTTCTAATCTAATGAGTGGCTCATCATTGACCAATTATAGCTATTCCTCAGAGGCACATAGTCATCCAAATACTAGTGATATCGAACTAGCATTGCACATGCTCATACTCTTCAATTCAGATTTGAATCAGACAACCATATCCACTTAGTTTCTGAGAGAAATGTCTCTATTTTACTTCAATTGACTATTACGCAGATCCATTTTGAGACTTGACTTGTGTTTTCAGGAGCTTTTTGCCTTTGGTCTTCAGTAATTGAAACAAATGCTCAGTTAGACTGGGTCAGATGATTTACTTCAGCATTTAAAAACTCTTCTGAATGATGGTGCTTATTCTCCTGCTGCATTGTTCCCAACCTGTAGAGACTGTGTCTAACATTCCTCCCACACTGGCTCTCCAGGGTGCGTCAAAGAGCGTAAAAGCTGAGAGTCAGCACTTTGACTTTAGCCATGGTTTCATTCAATATGAATTGCATAAGAGTAAAGCAAGAAAAGAAGAAAAAACAACAACATATTTGTATTGCGTTGATTCATCATTAAAAACGTGCTCTCTCCTTCCATGTTTCATCACCACCAAATTGTTATCCAATTTAGCCATATAAAAGGGCCGAAATAAAATACTTTCCAAAACTCTGAGTCAGTTTATGCCTTAAATCTTATTATTTTTTTTAAATCTTAGTCATTTTGGCCCCAGGTGTTTGTCTTCTTAACCAGAAATACGAAGTGATTATTAAGAAATGTTTACTCCAGCTCTCTGAGAGGTTCTATATTTATCATTCTAATCCACTGGTTATTAGGCAACACGCCCAGTTGATAATGTCTGCTAATGAAAACGCATGTATGGGCCATCAGGGTTACTCAGCATTAAGTGTCTTCTTTTTTTATTTTGCAGGTCTCATCCCATCATCACTCGGGGTAATCCTCCGAACCATGGACAAGATTGTGTGGGCGAATGAGTTTGAGCGTGAGTTGCTAAAAAAACACTAACCTATTTAGCGAAAATAGCTTTTATTTTCCTGATGCATTCTGTTTTCCCCACAGCAATCGAGCTGACCTGTTTAATAGAGTCCATCTCAACAAACAACCCGAGGATTGAATGGAAAAAGATTAAGAACGGTGTCCCCAGCTACGTATACTTTCAAAACAGGATAGCAGGTAAACCGCTTGAAAGAAAACCCATCCACCATTCGACCGCAGCATTTCAAAGTAATGTCTCAGGACTCAAGCTAAGCTGAATGAATGGCACCTTGAAAGAACTTGGCATTGAATTCTGTTTTCCCAACTGTGAAGGCAGGCTGTGTATATGAATGAGCAATTGTAAAGTGTTTTTTCCCTCTTTTAAAAGGGGACTTGGACCAGAGAGCTCAGCTCAGAGAGCCAGCCAACATCCTGATCTTCAACGCCACCCGCTCTGACACTGCAGAGTACCGCTGCGAGGTGGCCGCCATCGAAGATCAGCGAGACTTTGATGAGATACTGATTAGTCTCGCAGTGAGAGGTATTGTGAGCGGGAACCATACATCACTGAAAGGGGCTATTATTGATTTACAACACATCTAAATGTACCTTGTTGCACGTTAATACATTTACAGAAAATTGCATTTCAGTTAAAACCATATCATCTTATTTGTAGTTTTTTTTAAAGGAACAGTTTGACCGATTATTTGCTTCCTTGTCAACTGTAGATGAGAACTTGTAAATATGAAACTTCAGCCAGCAGTATGTTCCACTAATTCAGTCGATCAGTGCTTGTGCCTTATCAGTAAGGATTATTTGACATACTTAATGCTTCAAGTGATTATTTTAATACATGAATAGAAAGTCGAAAGGTTAATGAATAACAAAAACAGTCAGTGCTTTTAGTGGATTGATGTGTGTCTCTCTCTCTCTGTGTGTGTGTGTGTGTGTGTGTGTGTGTGTGTGTGTGTGTGTGTGTGTGTGTGTGTGTGTGTGTGTGTGTGTGTGTGTGTGTGTGTGTGTGTGTGTGTGTGTGTGTGTGTGTGTGTGTGTGTGTGTGTGTGTGTGTGTGTGTGTGTGTGTGTGTGTGTGTGTGTGTGTGTGTGTGTGTGTGTGTGTGTGTGTGTGTGTGTGTGTGTGTGTGTGTGTGTGTGTGTGTGTGTGTGTGTGTGTGTGTGTGTGTGTGTGTGTGTGTGTGTGTGTGTGTGTGTGTGTGTGTGTGTGTGTGTGTGTGTGTGTGTGTGTGTGTGTGTGTGTGTGTGTGTGTGTGTGTGTGTGTGTGTGTGTGTGTGTGTGTGTGTGTGTGTAGTGAAACCTGTTGTTCCGCGCTGCAGCGTGCCTGAGGCGGTCACAGTTGGAACATCCACCGAGCTGCGATGCCTGGAGAACGAGGGCTTCCCCGCTCCTCTGTACCGCTGGTTCCACAACAACGAGGAGCTCGCTCAGGACCCCAAAAACACCCCCAAGCCGGTCAACACTTCCTATAGTATCAACCCTGACACTGGAGGCCTGGTGAGAAACACAGAGATTAAGATTAGCAATATTTAACATTACGTTCAGTACAATATTAGAAATGAACTATCTCTTTAATAGCATCTATGTAAGTTCAGTGTTGAACAAGTAGTTTCAAGTTTTTTTTTAATATTCTATTTGTGGATGGGACTCTTTAGTATCAGGGATAAATGGAAGCTTATCTAATGTAAATGTGAAAAGCTTAATCTGAATAAAACCTTACCCATGTATGACTAATAGCAGGATTACTCCATGCATGAAAAGAAAGCCAGAGTGGAAGCTAAACCTAAAACTGGCAAATGAAAGAAAGATAATATTGCATCCCAAGCTGAGGTTATGTGTTTACTTCAAAGACATAATAACAAGCATGTAACTGACCATCATACAATGTACAAACATGTATATAATGTAATGTAACAACCCGATATGTAAGACTAGCAAGTGTTTACAAAATATCCTAAAAATATATTCTCAGCCAAAGGAACAGTAGAAATGTGTTGACAATGCAGCTGTCTGTCATTGCGCTGAAAAAATGCTGAAATTGTCTTTTTAGAAAATTCGAATAGTGAAAAAGGAGGACGCAGGGGAGTACTACTGCCAGGCGAAGAATGATGCCGGATATGCACAGTGTCCCTCACAAATGATGGAAGTCTGTGAGTGTCTAAACGTCACTATTTTCAATCCAACACAAGATATCAGAGTTTATTTTAAGTTTTCTAGGGATCAGCAGCAAAGGTCTGATAGCTTCCAGCACCATGTTAAATAACACAGATCATAATAGTTGACACATCTTCGGCAACTTAACTCTGTGTCCTCTTTCAGATGACGTCGACATCCTGGGGATTTTCCTCAAGTCCTTTGGTGGAGTGGTTGTTTTCTTCGGTTTGGCTGGCACCATTTGTCATTCCCTAAAGCGTGGATGCTTCTCTAATAAAGGGCATAACGAAAAGTGAGTGTAAACTTTGTAGAAGGAAAGAAGCAATATGTTATTCTGTCTTTAATGCCACAATACGTTAAGAATGTGCTATTTTATGATGTGTTTGTATCCTCTTTATTTTAGCTACAATTGGCCAGCACAGAATGAGGGTGTTGCATATGGCGATGCAGATGAGGTAAACAGAACAAACACAGCAAATGATACTCTCAGGATCAGTTGTGCATACTCAATTTATAATTACTGTTCTTCACAGGGCCATTTTCGCCACAAGTCTTCATTCATAATTTGACGGCTGAGACGGAGGAAGCAGGACTTAAGTACAACTGTCGAGGTTAGCTTGCTCCAACGATGCTCCAGATGGTAAAGTTTGAGGTGTGAAATGGCACATTATTCTCTAATGCACATCAAATCCAAGTCAACTGATTGCCAAAGTATTATAATATAATTTTGTTGCCCTACTTCTTGTTTTTTATAACTGGGTAGCATTTTTTATTTTCGTCTCTGTCTGATTTAAAAGCTTAGTTTTTTACTAGTTTAGTTTATTTTTGACACATTTGCAACTTTGTGGAGTTTGATAATTGGCCCACGGTGTCATCGCAGAAGTAGCTGGGAGCTACATTCCTTCACAGTTTTTGGAACAAATCCTATTTTCTAATTCTTAAACTTTTTACTGAGTACATAGAAATTGTTTTACAATAAACACAACAAACTCCTTTACATTATCTTTGTTCTTAAGATAAATCTGTTACATTTAATTCACGTTGGGAAGAGGTGAAACCTTTTTTTGTATATACTGTCGTTATACAGGCAATAGGCAGCAGACTGTAAAAGGCTGATAAGATCAAATTCAGAAGGCACAATTTATCAGCCTTTCTTATATTCACAGATGATAACAAGTTAAACAAGTACATAGTAATCCGTGAGTTTGAATACCATATATCCCAGTATGCTGCAAAGTCAATATGTACTATAAAGGTGGTGAAGTATGATTTATGGAGCGCTGTTTCTGTGTATAAGTGACCTTCTGTGCTTTACTAATTATTTGGTTGAATATTGGACATATTGTCCAGTTTTGACTCAGTATTTAATGTAAATAAATGCATACATTTTCTTTTGATTTTAATACATTGCACTCCATACCTTATTGTAAATACTGCATCAAAACTGTTTGTTGGAAATACATTTACAGTATTTACTATTCAGCGTGTTAACCGTGTTGAGCCTGTCATTTCAAACATTAGTGTCAATGATTTGTGTAACAACTCAGGAAATGTTGTATAATGTCCACTGTTTTTTGTTGTTATTAATGCTTTATGTTCATGTTATTTTGGTACTATTAAATACATTTGAACCATACATGTTGTGAAGACTCAAATGTTTCATGCATATTGTCAAATAGATTTTGAGAAAGCTAAGAAACATTCATACATTGGCGGGTGTCAAGAAAAACATAGGGGAACATATTGCCAACATCCAACTATTTGAAAAAGGCTAATGAAAGAATAAAGTAGTTTGTCAACTGTAAAGAGACAGAAATATGTTGCCAAGTAAGTTTCTGTTTTATTATTCACATACAAATAATTTGCTTTGCTGTGTTCGTGCATGATTTAAACATAGAATGAGAAAATGAAATAAAAAATGAAACAATCACAATAATAAAAAAACATAGAAGAACATTGCAGCACTATAACAATATATACAATATATCTTAATTAAAATGAAAGAGCTGTGCAGTTTTTTGAGTTGCAGTTTGCAGAAAAATTAACAAATTGTCCAAGGATAGTGTTAAGGTAAACAGCATGCGCTTAAACAAATATGCAATGTATGTAATAGACAGATGAGAAGATATTAATGTAACATGTAATGTTCATGGTAGAGGATATAGGTCCATGGCTTTATATACATAGTCTCCATATAGAAATATGAAAACATGTATTCACAATAAATGAATGCACAGAAACGTTGTTATTACAGTGTGTTTTATTAGAGGTAAACATATGTACTTAAAAAAGTAAAAGTTAAACTATGAATTTATGACTTTAATTTCAGTGTAGGACTGCTACTTTTATTAACAAAACGGGTCTGAATACTTGTTTTTTCACCACTAACAATGCATTTAATAATACATATAATAATCATGATAATAATATATAGAAGGTCTTATTTCCGGTTTCAGAAACCATCATTAGGTTTTATTTTGAAAAACATCCACCCGGAAGTAGTTATCTAATGCAGGTGGCGTACATCCTGATCATTTGACAACATTCAACGTCTTTTCTTACAGAAAACAAACAAATGTAATATAACATTCACACAGCGAAACTTGCCATCACTACGGAGCAGACTAGTGTGTGGCCTATGTGGACCGTTCACTGAAGATATTCAGGTCAACAGAAGAAAAAGGGAAGCGGCTAATTTGCTGATGGACGTGTTATTGTGCGTTTTCCTTGTACCGTCGTATTGCTATTTTGCTTCGTCGGTATGGACATGTAGCTAATGTGGAGTTTTCTGTCAAATATCGTCGACTTTTTCCATGTTGAATAGTGTGTTTTGTGCTCCGATAGGGATCTGAGGTCGCACACAGGCCTTATTGTGTGTTTGGTGTTTTTCTAGTTCAAAACATTGGAAGGGTTTTTGTATTAGTTTGCTAACAAGGCGTTACGATAAGCAAGATGAGTTTCTTTAGTTTTGGGCAAAGTGCAGAAATAGATGTTGTCCTGAATGACGCTGAAACGCGGAAGAAAGCTGAACATAAAAGTGAAGATGGAAAGAAAGATAAATACTTTCTTTTCTATGATGGCGAGACTGTCAGTGGAAAGGTGAATGTGACACTGAAGAACCCCGGAAAGAGGCTGGAGCACCAGGGCATCAAAATTGAATTTGTTGGCCAAATAGGTAGGTTAAAAAAACTAAGATATTTGTATATATATTTTGACCAATGATTTCATACAGTTCATGTAAACAACACAGTCAATCCTGAGGCAACACCCATGTTATGGAATATAAATATAAAAACATTTAGATTAGGAAGTAGGGAGAGTACAAATTATTGTTATGGGGAGTGGAAACTGAACAGCATTTCAATTACATATGAATACACATTGCTTATCTCTTTATGCATATGTAGTTATAAAAATGAACTGTTTCTGTGTAGTAGGGTTAGCTAACTTTTAGATGTTGTTAAGAGGTGTGTTTTTCAAGTTGTCAATCATCATAACATTAGAGTCACAGAGTTTAGCATCCGAATCTCCCACAAAATGATAAAGGCTAACACAAAGTTAAAACATGGGGAACGTATTTTAATTACAACTACCACTTTACTGAAAATATGTCCAGAAGACTGTTCTAACCAACTTTTTTTGTTAAACGCAAGACATATTTATATGCTACTAACTTGTGTAAACTCTTATTTTATTGTTTAGCTAGAATAGCTAATAGCTAGAAAAATGAATGGATTATGTTTAATAATCTTCTGGGTTTTACAAATGTTGCACGCTTATTCTTAAGACTGGAGACTGGTATGAGAGGCAGAAGCTGGGGCCAGGCCCTCTCTGGCATCATCAATATTATCCTTGGACCTTTGCCATGACTGTGACAGAAATATAGCAACACCCTCCCAACAATATCTCCAAGCAATAGAACATTATAGATAGGGGCCAATAAATAACTTAAAGTGCAACAACAAATGAAGGTGATATTGAAGTTTAATCTCAAACTGTTGATGGAATAATAATTTCCACATGGGCACAAATGAAAAAGGGGAATTGGCAATTGCAAGGATCACAGCAAACATAACATAAGATAGAAAGACAAAATGGCCCATTGTATCATATCTGCCCAAAACTCTTATCACAACATCTGAGCCTTTTGAAAGTTTCCAATGTAAGGGGTAAATGAATCTTAAAGTTTGTTTCTCTTATATTGTGTTTGTTGATAACTTCTTTCTGTTCTAGAGCTGTATTACGACAGAGGAAACCATCATGAGTTTGTTTCCCTGGTGAAAGATCTTGCAAGACCGGGTGAAATAACTCAATCGCAAACCTTCGACTTTGAGTTCACTCATGTGGAAAAACCGTACGAGTCCTACACAGGCCAGAACGTCAAACTAAGGTGTGTTTGATGATTGACTCTGGTTTATAGGCTGTGTAATGGATGATTGCAAGTGTCACTCTCTAACCTTTGCAAACAGAGCATTTGAACTAACACCTGGTGTTGTCTACGTGTGCTGTTCCTCAGGAATGATCGGTTATATGTGGAACAGTATTGTTTAAAGGCTCTGTGTTTTCCATGTTCAGATATTTTCTTCGTGCCACGGTGACCAGACGACTAAATGACATCAGTAAAGAGATGGACATTGTGGTCCACACACTGAGCACCTACCCTGAACTCAACTCCTCCATTAAAATGGAAGTTGGCATTGAGGACTGTCTGCACATTGAGTTTGAGTACAACAAATCCAAGTAAGAATTATAGGGATGAAACACACCATTACTGAATAATCTGTTGCCATTTATTTACATGAACCGACTTTTAAGTTTAACGTTTTTGTTTATATTAAGTGTCTTTTCTAGAAAGAACATTTTTAAACCCAAAGTTTGAAATCATTGCAAATTCAGTTCAGAAAATAATCCCACACTCGGAAGACAAAATGAACACAGTGTTCCTAAATGGCTTTCAGCAAACACAAGTGTAAGAGTGTACGATAGTGTGTTTCAGAGAGTGTATAACCACATCAGTCATGGAGTTTAGGGCTGCAACTAACTATTATTTTCATTATTCCTAATATATTGAATTAACTATTTGCTTTGTCTATAAACTTTTAGCAGATTGCAAGTTCCAGAGGCCAAGTGTTTAAAGCAAACGCTAGTACGCAGTTACTAAACTACTTGTTATCAAGCACCCTGTCTAATTTCTGCTTGTCTTCTTTTGACCCCTACTGTAGGTACCATCTGAAAGATGTAATTGTGGGGAAGATCTATTTCCTGCTGGTGAGGATTAAGATTAAGCACATGGAGATTGACATCATCAAGCGTGAGACAACAGGCACTGGCCCCAGTGTGTACCACGAGAACGACACCATCGCCAAATACGAGATCATGGACGGTGCTCCGGTCAGGGGTAAACGGCACTTATTAGTCATTTTAGTTATTTTACTAAAGTGAATATTCATATTATCCAACCTGCTCTAACAATGTATTTCATATTTCAGGAGAGTCCATTCCCATCCGGTTATTTCTGGCTGGTTATGATCTGACTCCCACGATGCGAGACATCAACAAGAAGTTCTCTGTGCGCTACTACCTGAACCTGGTGCTGATCGACGAGGAGGAGAGACGCTACTTCAAACAGCAGGTAGGTTTCTGATGTTTCATAATAATCTCACTAATGCCTACTTCGAAAGAATATAAAAAACATTCTAGGAAAATACTAGCTGTGTCCCAATTATACTGCTGTACATACTACTTGTAAGAAGCTGAGTATAGTCTGAGTATTAGGTTGTTAGGAAAAAATACATTTAGGGTTAGATCTCAGCCACATAAGGAGGACACATTGAATCTTGAGAACAGCTTCTCTTTATGAGGTTTGATTAATGTCTGTCAGCACATTAAATGTATTGTATCTGCACAAAATAGCACAACAGGTAGATGTTTGTATACTTACTGCGAAAACAGTAATAGTTGCGAAAACCGTAAATTGATTGTCACAAATGTGTCATTTGGGTTGTTTGTCAAGCCACAGAGAAACATGTCTTGTTCCTGCTGCTGTTGTTTTATATGAAATATGTTAGTTTTGGTCTGTTGCTTGAGTAAAGTAGCAATTTTAAAGAATTCGTTTAAGTTGTGAAGAAGTGCTACTTTTTTTTTTTGCTTTAAAATTGTTATCTTATTTTTTGTTTACACACAATCGTAGTCAGTATAGCATTTCATTTAGCTATACATTACATGTATTATTTATTTAATGTATAGCAAATCACAAAAAGTTTAATAGATCAATTAAATTGTTTTAAATATACAACACTGACTAGATAACAGTAATCCACTCTAGTTAATAATGGCATGTGTGTCGACAGTAGATAGACACATATAAATAATATAATGATCAAATAAAGTCAAATCGCTGATGAGAGCAACACGAGGATTACTGACATTGTTTTTACCTTTCTATGGATAAGGAGTCGGTAAACATTGAAATGTAATATTAACTGAAAAACATCCAAAACCCTGTGCTCCCCTTACCTATGCAGGAAATCACACTGTGGAGGAAGGGTGACGTGGTGAGGAAGAGCATGTCCCATCAGGCGGCCATCGCCTCTCAGAGGTTCGAGGGCTCGGCCGCCTCGGAGAGCGCTCTGGAGCAGGCTGCGAGGGAGGAGAGCGGGTAGGGGGCCGCAGACCTCCAGTCTTCGTCCACTAGACTCGGAGGTTGCCGTGAACACCTGGTGAAGCAGCTGTTTTATTAGTAGCCGCTGCTAGTGAAGGGCCGACATACAGTAACACATGCAGTATGTGAACAATGAAACCGTTTGCATGAGGCATTTGAAGCAGCTTCGGGCTGCTGGTCTTGTCCTTCAATAATGCATTTTTCTTTTCTTTATGGGAATCAAACTAATCGTCTGTTGCAATATCCACTGTTAAAACCGTTCATGTGATATTATGGCATTTTTAAGCTGTCTGTTACTTTAAATAATGCTTTTTTGGAGTAAACTCATTTCTAATCTCTTAATCAATGCAACTGAATTTTTCATGCATTTTCTGAAATGTATCTCCAACATTCCACCTTTTAATAAATGCATTCCTAACACTGTTATAAGGTCAAGAAATCTGACTTTGCACTGCTTTATCTTGCTGACCACATTTGTCTTGATTTGTAAATACGACCAGCTAAAACCTTTTATCCTGTTCCAGCTTGTGTACTTTGATTATACATTACACGGTGCCACAGAGTGACCATTCATGTGCTTTGCGTCAGCATTCCAGTGGTGTTAGGAAAGAGTGTTTGTATTAAGGTCTGATAGTATGAAATCCTTTGTAACATCTTCATTAGACTTGAAAGTTGTGCCTATGTGTACCAAGCAAATGAAATCCTCCTGCCTCTTTAACATAAGTTTAGTCTTTTAACCAGAGAAAGAGTTACAGTAGAACTATCTGTCTTTTGCAAAATGCTAATCAAGTATTCCTTGTCCCTGAAGTGAAATAAACTGATGCCAAATGGAAGAAAAAACAGATCTCAGACTTTGTTGTTTTCCAGGAATTTAAGTGTTTGCGACATGATACACCTTAACAGACAGGGTGGAAAATGATGGACCATAGTGCAGACTGAAATAAAACTTTGCTTCTATACACAAATTGCATAATGGCAATAAAAGAAAGCTTGGACCCCTTCTGTGAGCAAAGGGCAACCCTAAGAAACATTACAAGCTTATATACTGCTGCTGTTTTCTTTCAATTCAAAGGCTGTGTCTAAGCAAGTATCACCCAGAGGTATAGCTACAATCTCGATAAAAGCCATCATTTGACAACAACACATTTATTACTTCAGAACAAAAGAGATGTATGTTTATGCTGCTTCATGATTTCACTGCATCCTCGCATCATCTGGTCCAAATCCTCACAAAGGCTCCTTATCCTCCAAAGTCAGGATAAACTCAAACTCCTCTGCAGAGAAAAAGCAGAATGAGGGTTCATAAGCAGCCCAATGCACACTGAAAGATGCGTTCACTTACCAGTGGTTAGGGGCTGCACAGAGAGCCTGGCTCTGGTGAAAAGTCCCACGTCCTTCAGAGGCCCTCCCTTGGCTCGGTGCTGCAGGTGGTACTTCTTCAGCTCAGACAGAGGAATATAACGCTTTACCATTCTTTGATATTGGACGTCTACCTAAAAGAGAAGAAAACAAGGTTAACCTTTATGTTCAATTATTTTATGAATGTATATATATTGTTTCCTTCTTAAATGGGGTTTACCATGCTCCATTTGGGGTTGTCTGCTTTACTGTTAGCATCAAAATGGATATCTTTCTTGTCAAACTGAGTGTGGTCCACATAAGCTTCCTTTACAATCTAGAAAAAATAAATCCAGCTAAATATCATGTTTGTAAGTTTGTTTAAATCATTATAATATAATCAGCAGGGGGAGATAGTGACTTACTTTCATGATTCCTGCTATCCCCGGCTCCTTGCAGTTGCTGTGATAAAAGAAAGCCAACTGCCCGTCTTTCATCTGCCTCATAAAGTTGCGTGCCTGCAGATGACGGTAAAGTCCATGAACAGAGAGAAGAATAAAATCAAAAATACTTTATAGATTGGTGTGTTATTTCAGGTAAACAGCTTTTCATAGCAGTAGCCAGTTGTGTGGATTTACCTGATAATTGCGCACTCCGTCCCAGCAGCCAGTCTGATCAGGCAAAGCCTTCAGTTCCTCGATCCCAAACTGAAGGATGAAACAACAAGCATCAAACGAGTGCAGCCCACTCACATTTTTAGGAAAACAGGCTGTGCTGATGAGGCTCTGTACCTTCAGGTCAATCTCCTTCTCAAAGCGGCTCTCGGGCTCAGATTTCATCAGCCAGCGACTGTACTGCGGAGGTTCTGAGCTCTCTTTAGTTTTTAACGGCTCAACAGAAGCTGCAGCTTTCTTCTTGCCTCCAACCATTTCGTCCTCATTGACTTTGCCTATTGTTGCAGCAATAATTGTCAATCATTAGAAAATAATGTACCAGAAAATAAGTTTTACTCCCACTTCCTTTGCTTACCTGAATCTGCTGTTCTTTTACTCACTCTGGACCTCGTCTTTGGTGGCATCTCTCACTGTCTATAAAGACACATGTTTCAAACATAGAGCAGCGTCCATAACAGGGTTGATATGAACATATACAATATGCCTTAACAATAGCATCACGTTTTCTAACATTCTTACAATTTGTATACCATAGCTGTGCATAGTGTTTTGTATGAATGTAAGGGATCTGTGGTAACGTTTGATTTAGTTTGGATATTTAAAGACAGTTATAAAAAATACTCTGATCTTTTTATTGAGTTTCACAGTGACAACATTCAAAGTATGGTTGGCTCACAACTAAACCCCTTGCTTAGGGATGATGAATACTTTTTTTTTTTTATTGGAATTTGGTCCCATTTTTAGAGTCTTATAAAACAACTGCTAATTTTTTGAACCACTAATTATTTAAAGTAGAAAACAAACGATCCTGTAAACAGAGACTAATCTTCAAACGTTGTTCAATCCTCAATTTAGTCAATAACATGATATCGAAGCTGTTGAAAATATCCAAGAGTTTTCCATTTAAAAAGCTTCGGATTTGATCAAAGATGCACTAAAATCTAATAAAAAGAGGTTTGTTACTTGTCCACTGTATTTGCATAAGCATGCATTGATCTGGAGTACTACATGGAAAGTATTGAAAAAAAACTCTCCTAAAAAAATAAACTTATATAATATAATAGAAGAAGCATTAAGTTCAAAGTTTTTTGTCCAATGTGGTAATAATATTTGGGTTTCATGGAAGCTATTGGTAAGTAATGGAAAAACGTCATATAACACATTTACTATATTTGTAACCATAATGTTCACTAATATAAGCAAATTGGAACGGAAGCACTGAACATAATATTGGTTTTGTGTCATTGAAACATTACTTTAATGGTGGACTGGACCCCCAAGGGAATACCTGCAGTAAAGAAAGAGGGCTCGGAATACATAGTGAATTCCCAATGTAAAACTAACTTCACCCGTACATGGATGGCAGAGACTAGCTAGCTTCAAGAACTATTGGCAACACGTGTAAACTAAACGCGCCAGGCATTTGAAAGTAATACAGATTATAATGCAGCTCTGTCAGTAGTGAAACATCTCTGATTAAACACTGATAAATCATACCTGTAGCTGAGCAATGTTCCAGGTAAGCAGTCAACCATCAAAACCCGCGGTGAAAGCAGCAGCACGTGACGTCAACAAACGTATTGGTGCACTTCATTTATTGCCAGCTTCTCCCGTTTGTGTTGTAAGAAGAGATAGATGTCCTTTGGAGTCCTTACCCTCAAACGTTCCTCAAAGGGAGCAACTAATGACCACTTTAACGAGCGACAGGAAACTATATTTCTCAGCAGATGTGAGCATCACTATAATTGTATGTGATTTTATCAGAGAAAAACAGGAATAATATGTTACCCGCACCCCAAAGATGGCGGTATTGCGCTTTATACGCTGAATGCCTTCCGCCTTTAAAGCCCCAGAAGAAGAAGCGGCAGAGTGACATAACGAACACATCCCATAACATTGTGGAGGTAAACATGGCGACCGTCGGACCTCTAGCAAGGATTGCCAGACTGGGCTCCAGCATCTGCAGGAACCATCGTTTATCTTTTAACAGAAGCACACAGAGACGAGGAATAGCTTCTTGTGTCGACCGTAAGTCCCAGACAAGTAAAACTGTGAGCATTAGTTTAATTTCATAGGACAGCTGTGTGTTATTGTGAAAGAAAGCCTGAATGGCACTGAACTTCGTTAGCTACCAGACCGGTGTTGGTCTTTATTATTGACTGTGAATAAAACACATTAAAGTAAAATCACACATCCCATTCAGAGCTTTAATGTTACAGTTACCGGTACCTAGCTGTCATTGGTTAGTTTTGCACCGCCCCACTCCTAGACAGGTCTTGTCAGGGAATGTTCTAGTTTCCAATGCTTTCTTATTGCTGCATCCTATGCTGCTTGAAGATATACACGACATTTGAAGTGTGAAATACATATGATACCTTTATCATGTAATACAAAAAGCCCACACATAATACTCCCGTATTTGTGCATGATGGAATATTTTCCCTTCCATATTGATCACCATGATATACATACGGTGGGGCAAAAAAGTATTTAGTCAGCCACCAATTGTGCAAGTTCTCCCACTTAAAAGGATGAGAGGCCTGTAATTTTCATCCTAGGTACACTTCAACTATGAGAGACAGAATGGGGGGAAGGAATCCAGGAAATCACATTGTAGGATTTTTAATGAATTCATTGGTAAATTCCTCAGTAAAATAAGTATTTGGTCACTTACAAACAAACAAGATTTCTGGCTCTCACAGACCTGTAACTTCTTCTTTAAGAGCCTCCTCTGTCTTCCACTCGTTAACTGTATTAATGGCACCTGTTGAACTCGTTATCAGTATAAAAGACACCTGTCCACAACCTCAAACAGTCACACTCCAAACTCCACTATGGCCAAGACCAAAGAGCTGTCAAAGGACACCAGAAACAAAATTGTAGACCTGCACCAGGCTGGGAAGACTGAATCTGCAATAGGTAAGCAGCTTGGTGTGAAGAAATCAACTGTGGGAGCAATTATTCGAAAATGGAAGACATACAAGACCACTGATAATCTCCCTCGATCTGGGGCTCCACGCAAGATCTCACCCCGTGAGGTCAAAATGATCACAAGAACGGTGAGCAAAAATCCCAGAACCACACGGGGGGGACCCAGTCAATGACCTTCAGGCTGCGGCCCCACGAGGACGAAAACGGCTAAACGCATAGGATTAACGCAAACGCAATCGCAAACGGCTTCCGTCCACACGCAATAATTATCCGGATAGTGTCTGCCCACACGAGACCGCTCCGTTTAGCTCCAACCGCTGGAGAAGCTGCAGTACATATGCAGGAGCCTCTACGTGGCGCTGTAACTTCCTCCACAAAAGCAGCGAAGAAGCATGGTTGTCATGGTTGCCCTTCTGTTTATTCTCCGCGGTGGGGGCCGAGGGAACCGGGCAGAGTTTTTCGCCAGTCAGCGTGTATTAAAGTTGAAATCTTCCAGACACAATTATAAAAGTGCCGGTCAAAGGTCTTCTTTGTTATTTATTGAGCTTTAAAACAAATGAATAACGACTCTATATAATATAATGATAAAATACACGGAGCCTCTCTTTTTCCTCCCTCTCTTCAGACAGCGTCAGTGTCTGTCTCATGCAGCAGCTCATCCAGTAATCAGTGACCCGGCCGACTGTAAAAATAAACATATTTATAACTAGTTTAGGGAGTTTGAGAGGTAATTAAAATAGCTAAGGGTGATGATCTGACTTGAAGTGTGTGTTTTGCTGCAGCGGGAGGAGCTTCAGGTGAGCAGAGCTGCGTGTCTCCGTCCTGTCAGATTAGACTTCACTCGCGAGAGAAAGATAAATAATCTGAATTCAGGGTGCAGTTTACTTTGACGTGGGGGTGAGCAGCAGAGGTGGGGAGAGGCGGGGCTATTGCCTCATCATTATTGCTGTAGATGTTGCACAAACAACTGTAGCATGGTCAATAGCGTCCGGAGCACGATAGCAACTCTGCGATCCGCCATTGTTGTTGTTGTTGGTGGCGAAACACTTCAGCACTGGCGCGGGGTAAGCGGAGGTGAGCAGAAGAGGTGGGGAGAGGCGGGGCTATTGCGCAATCACTATCAGTGATCTGAAAATGTCCGTATAGGGCGCACACACGGAGCCGTTTGACCCCCCAGAGAGTGGCGTATGCATTTCTATCCACCTTGGGACCCGTTGTCGTTTCCTCAGTCGTTTAGTGCCGTATTCGGTCGTCCTCGTGTGGCCGAACGGTCTATATGACACTAAACAGTAACGCAAACGACCGAATTCGTCCTCGTGGGGCCGCAGCCTCAGAGAGCTGGGACCAAAGTAACAAAGGCTACCATCAGTAACACACTACGCCGCCAGGGACTCAAATCCTGCAGTGCCAGACGTGTCCCCCTGCTTAAGCCAGTACATGTCCAGGCCCGTCTGAAGTTTGCTAGAGAGCATTTAGATGATCCAGAAGAGGATTGGGAGAATGTCATATGGTCAGATGAAACCAAAATAGAACTTTTTGGTAAAAACTCAACTAGACGTGTTTTGAGAAGAAAGAATGCTGAGTTGCATCCAAAGAACACCATACCTACTGTGAAACATGGGGGTGGAAACATCATGCTTTGGGGCTGTTTTTCTGCAAAGGGACCAGGACGACTGATCCGTGTAAAGGAAAGAATGAATTGGGCCATGTATCGTGATATTGAGAGTGACAATCTCCTTCCATCAGCAAGGGCATTGAAGATGAAACGTGGCTGGGTCTTTCAGCACGACAATGATCCCAAACACACCGCCCGGGCAACGAAGGAGTGGCTTCGTAAGAATCATTTCAAGGTCCTGGAGTGGCCAAGCCAGTCTCCAGATCTCAACCCCATAGAAAATCTTTGGAGGGAGTTGAAAGTCTGTGTTGCCCAGCGACAGCCCCAAAACATCACTGCTCTAGAGGAGATCTGCATGGAGGACTGGGCCAAAATACCAGCAACAGTGTGTGAAAACCTTGTGAAGACTTACAGAACACGTTTGACCTCTGTCATTGCCAACAAAGGGTATATAACAAAGTATTGAGATGAACTTTTGTTATTGACCAAATACTTATTTTCCACCATAATTTGAAAATAAATTCTTTAAAAATCAGACAATGTGAATTTCTGGATTTTTTTTTTTTGTCTCTCATAGTTGAGGTATACCTAGGATGAAAATGACAGGCCTCTCATCTTTTTAAGTGGGAGAACTTGCACAATTGGTGGCTGACTAAATACGTGTTTGCCCCACTCTATGCTCTCTGCTCTTTGTTGACAGCTTCTCATGGACTCACAGATGAACAGAAGGAATTTCAAAAAATGGCCTTTGACTTTGCGACCAATGAAATGGCTCCACACATGTCAGAGTGGGACCAAAAGGTATGTTTGAGAAATCCATACAGTCTATTAGTCAGCTGATGTCAAGGCATAACACTTGACCATCCCACAGGAAACTCTTGGTGAAATGTCCCACCTGTAAACTATCTGGTTTACATATGGAGACAATTCTAAAATTGAGCTCTCATTACCGTCTTTCTGGAATTTTTCGCCTGTTAAAAGTTACTTCAGCTCATACCTAACTGTGGAGAACCTGCATGTCTCAGCAGCTTTTCTTTAACTGCCAAAAATATAGTTTAATCCGATGCAAATACATGATGTAACAGATAATTATTTTTCCAATGTGCACAGTTATAATTTAACAAACATTTATGGGTATTATTTATTTTCCCTCCAGGAAATCTTTCCAGTAGAGACGATGCGAAAGGCAGCCCAGTTGGGGTTTGGTGGGATCTACGTCCAGCCGGAAGTCGGAGGATCGGGTCTCTCTCGGCTGGACACATCGATCATCTTTGAGGCCTTGTCCACAGGATGTGTCAGCACTACAGCTTACATCAGCATCCACAAGTAAACCCCCCCCCTTATGTCATAAATTACTTGGACCTATAATTAAGAAAACGTTGACTTATTTGTGTGTATAATGTAAGGAGGACAAAGGTTGACTTGAGGCTGGTTGTGTTGGGTCCAAATAACCCCATTTACTGACTCAATATAAAGTGTTGTAACTTAAAGGACACTTTTGTTTGGTAAATTATCAGAACTGAGAATCATTACATCATCTCCAAACAAATCAAATTTCCCAGATTAATTTCATGTATTTGCCTCCCAATTCAATCCAAGCTGTTTTCTTTGCAGCATGTGTGCCTGGATGATAGACACTTTTGGCAATAATGAGCAGAGGGAGAGGTTCTGTCCTGATCTCTGTTTGATGGACAAGTTTGCTTCATATTGTCTCACTGAACCAGGTCAGTCCATTGTATATGTAAAAAAACAAAGTATAACATAGTTATTTAGAAATGTGTCAGTCATCATCACAATAAACCTGTGATCTTTGACTTCAGGCAGCGGCAGTGATGCTGCTTCACTTCTGACCACTGCTCAGCTGAAAGGGGACCATTACATCGTCAATGGTTCGAAGGTAATTCCACACCTGCCTATTCCCTATCTGGTGTTTAGGCCTTCATAATGGTTAAATTGTTTTTTTTGTTTAAAAAAAAAAAGCAGTAAGCCAGAGACATGTCTGTGACTTTCAGGCCTTCATCAGTGGTGGGGGAGACACAGACGTCTATATTGTGATGTGCAGAACAGGAGGTAAAGGACCTAAAGGCATCTCTTGTCTAGTGGTAGAGAAAGGAACCCCAGGCCTCAGTTTTGGCAAAAAGGAAAAAAAGGTAAAGTCCTTTGATTGCTGACTTTAATGATTTTGCTCTGGAGTGTTTGCTGGTAGCCACTAGAGGGCAGGAGTCAGTCACAGTAACCGTTCTACTCGCTGCTCTCAGGTGGGTTGGAACTCCCAGCCGACCCGGGCGGTGATATTTGAGGATTGTGCCGTTCCAGTGATCAATCGGCTGGGTGAGGAAGGACAAGGATTCAACATGGCCATGAGAGGCCTGAATGGAGGAAGAATTAATATTGGTGAGGAGGAGAACACTATCAAAGTACAGTAGTTACCAGTGTGTAGTGATGCCCAAATATGTAATGTATACCCATAGCTAGATAAAATGACAGTAATCATCTTGATATTTGAAATGCAAACGTACAAAAACAAATTTTCTGCATAAGGTTTCAAAAAAAGTGGAGATTCTGGGTGGTTGGCTTTAATTCAAGATTATTACACTTTTCCCAGAGGAAATAACACCGTATTCCTTAAAAAGAAAATCAATAGTCAAATGGATGCAAACTCTAAAAACTTTTTTTCTGTTATCTTAACATGACCATCAGCAGCTTCTTAATCTACAGTTTCCATATAAACTCTTCCAACAGCCTCCTGTTCTCTTGGGGCGGCACATGCCTCGGTTCAGCTCGCGAGGGATCATCTGTTAGTACGCAAGCAGTTTGGAGAGACACTCTCCAACAACCAGGTTAGAAGATCCCTCATCCAAATCAAATCAAGTTTTATTTATATAGCACATTTATAAACGATTTTTGGTCGAGCCAAAGTGCTGTACATATAATAAAAATAGCCTACAGTAGAGACACTTTACAGGAAATATAACAGCACAGATTGTTCAGAATATCAGTATGAGAAAAAACGACACCCTCTATCCTTAGACCCTCGCATCGTACAATCCATCCACAGTATTAGGTCACATTTCCTGCCAGTGATAAGAAGTTTGTCTTGAATTTTCCACTGTTTCACCCTGTGTTTGTTCATTTGTGCAGTATCTTCAATTCAAACTGGCAGAAATGGCCACCAAGCTGGTTGCATCCCGCCTCATGGTGCGTGAAGCTGCCACAGCGCTGCAGGAGAACCGGTCTGATGCCGTTTCTCTCTGCTCTATGGCCAAACTCTTCGCCACAGACGAGTGCTTTAATGTAAGTAATACTAGAGGAATTGTTCAATAAAAAACTCATTTTTTTACTTTTTTTTTTATTATTAATTTCACAGATCTGCAACGATGCTCTCCAAATGCACGGTGGGTATGGTTACCTGAAAGACTACGCAGTGCAGCAGTTTGTCCGAGACATCAGAGTGCATCAGATCCTCGAGGGTGAGCCTTTTTAAGAGTCGCCTTAGTCTGGTTTTTCATGTGTATCAGATTGTAATCTCACAGATTTCCTCTTATTTAAGATAGTTGATGTGCTTGTTTTGTTTGTGTGACTCATACACTTTGTTTTTTTTCTCCTAAAGGCACAAACGAAGTGATGAGGATGATAATTTCCCGTAATCTGCTGACAGAATCATGATAAACCTTTTTCCCTGGATATGTGTGATTTTAACAGTGACCATATTGTTATGGTCTTTCTTCCTGTTACTGTGTGACTGGTTTCCTAAAGTGTAAAAGGTCATTTAAGGACGTGTGGTAAGGCATAGGTTTTTCTAGTATGATATTAGTTATTATCTTCAAATGTTTAACTACTCTGTTGCAGCAAGGCTCAAGGGATGACCATTTAACAATGTACACAGATTTCCAATAACAGCTGTCATTCAAAGAGGATGAATCCCAATGACATTGGAAACCCTAGCTTACTTTACATGTAGTGCCACCTGCAGGTCAACATTTCCTCAGGTCCAACACTTCCTCTAAAAGCAATAAATAAATTACAGGCTACCATTTTAAAGAAATGCTTATACAGCATATACAAAATGCTGAATAATGGCATATTACACTAACATACAAACCATAGCATTCAACTCAAAACAAAGCTGAAGTTATGTACAATTTTTAAAAAGACAAAGCATATTTTATTTAAGTACGGACTAATGAACAATAACAATGTTTGACAGAAAGAACACCCAAGGATGTGCAGCCATGCTAGCTCTGCAGTGATGCTGCTGTTTTGCAGGTTTGTGGTTTAGCCCATTCACCATCCTAGCTTAGCCTGTTAGCATGCTAACATGTGTTACTTATAGGAATCCCACACAAACTGCAAGTATTTGGTCATAGAAAAAAGTAAAAACTTGACCTGATGGTGGTGCTGGGTGAAAATGTAAGGGATCACCAGTTGTTTCAGACCCGAAGGGAGCATGAAATACTTTACCAAAAAGTTCAACCTGATGGCAGTGCTAGAGAAATGATTGGATCACCAAATTCAGTAGCATTGATCCTGTTCGGCTCATGTATAAAAAATCCTGTCAATCCCTGTGCTGGTAACTACACCACATGATCAGACACCACCTCTAGTAGATGTAATGTTCTAAGAATAGTTTAAAAAAATGGTTTTTGTTTTTAACCGAAATATTTTCTGCTAGTGTGGATATATTGTAATCTTGTTTTTCTTTAATTAACAAAACTGCTCCTTACTACAGATTCACACAATTTGTGACGAGATGTTTTGATTTTTTCCTATTTTTAAAAGGATTTAAGTGATAAAATTGTGTTTTTTCCACTGTATATCACTTGCAGTCTCTGTGCCTTAAGTGGCCTTTTAGATCTCCTTTATAGTCAAGGTTACTGAATTGTTACCCATCCATGACGTTTGAAATGCCACTGTGGGTTGGGTGTTTGGGTTATGTATTTGTCACATTTCAAATTATGTCTGATTACACTCCAAATAAAATAATCTCAGTTTACAGAAAAAGGAATCAGCCTTTTTATTGGCACACTTAACTAGGTATTATTTACATTTCCTGTCATTAAATGTGATTTATTTTGCATGAGTACAAATATATTTATAGGTAAAGTGATAATGATGAGTCATGCTGAAATCAAACACTCCAGAACACTTTATTGAAAAAAATGACCAACAATCAAAACTGCAGTAAAAGTGCTACATGTACCCCTCAGCATAGCTTAGTGCCACATCTTTTTTCAGAGCTACATTATACTTACAAGAAAACAAACGAGACCAACAGCCGGAAGTTTGGTCATTATCTCACTGACTGATGGCCTTGTGTGTTTACAGTAATTATATCAAGTTAAAACAAACACCTTTGAACAGAATAGTAAGAAACCATCAACTTCAACATGTTGTACTCACTATTTTGGTAACATTCCAACTACCATAACAGGCAAATAAAAAAGAATGTCCTCCCAGCAGACATCAGTGTCATTGAACCATACTGATATTGCAGTAGGTTAAATACAACAACACTTAACACGTACATGTGGTTCAAAGAAAGCAAGAATGATACATTTGAAATACCTGAATTGTGATTTTGACATAGTGCCTTTAGCCTGAGAGAAGGGACTGAGAATGCATCTTTACACAGCTGTAGAAATGAAATCATACACTTGTATGGCTACAGTTATTACACAAATTTGGCCAGCATACATTTAGCAAGAACTGCAAAACTCTAAGCAAACTGCCAAATGAACAGAAACATGGTTTACAGTATCCGTCAACTCTCTTGAAAACATTGGCCTTTTATGTTCACTGCCTACAAATCCTAATGCTACTGGGTATCATTAAAGATCTCTTAATAAGAGTAAATAAAAAATATATTTCTTACAAAAAGAAATGAACAACCAAAGGGATGTTTTCTTCTCTCACATCCTTATAAGTCTTCACAGAGAAAGTGCTTTTGAGTTTCAAGGCATACTTTCTCTCCCCCCTAACCCCTGTCCTCCGGCCGGCCTACACCAGCGACCCGGCCTGGCTCTGCGCGGGCACCATGATGGCTACAGAGCCCAGGCGTGTCAGAGTGGAGCAGCTCATTTGTGGGGACACAGCGAGGGGAGGGGGCACCTGAGGCTGAGCCCCGTCAGTCCTGTTGGCGACCGCAGGGCTCCTCAGAATCTGCGCAGGGTCCCCATTTGTGCTGCGGGGTCTCTTATGTTTGCGTGGGGTTCCTCCATTGTTGTACCCCGGGAGACCCTGCAGTGTGTTGGCTTCTCCAGGTCGCAGCTGGTAGGCGTGGATAACTGAGCCGGTGTCTGATGTGGACGCCGGGGAGTATGGGTAGTTGTAGTTAGGATGGCGGGGGTCTCGGGGTCGAGGACTGGTGGCTATGGAGGACAGCGTGCCGTTCTTGGATATGATGTCAGAGCCGGTGTTACTCTTCGCCCATGATACTCTCTTTGGTGCCTGAGCATCCTCCCTGTAACAGGAAGAAAGAAGAGAGGAACGCAGAGAAAGCAAAAACTCATAATTATTAGAATTACTAGAATCAAGAATGACAGGCAGGAAATAGGGCAACACACATTCAGCTTCACTGTTTTCTGAGTACTGGCAAAACTGTGTGTATTGCGAAAATATAGATGACCTATATCTTCTGAGACAGCATTTATTGCAAATACAAACGTCGAGTGAAATTTCACTTTTAATAATATTAAAGTAACAAAATATACATTTAATTGTAAATGCATTGATATCAAAATGAGCTATTAGAAGCAAAGTACTTATTAGGAGGCTTTAGTGTAATAATATTATAAACCTATAGTGTAAAAATGATTAACATGGTATTTTATGTTTAGCTGGTCATGGTGGAGCAACTTATATCAGCACCTTTTGTACATTACATCTTATTTGATGATATGACAATAGCTTCTAGATTAGAATAGTCGTGTCAAATATTTGATCATATCCTTTTGAAACACAGTGCAATAGAAATTCAAGTAGAATCCAGAATAAAGTATTACATTGCATTTCCTCACATAAACTCAGTGTCATAATTATTAAATGCAGAGGCAAAGGCTGAAGTCGAATAGTCCATTTAGCTTAGGAACCTTCCTAAAGGAGTGAAATGACCCGGAAGTCCCTCAGTGGCAGCCATGATAAGTGCCGTTCGAATTCTCTAGAATGATGAGAATGAAAGGAAAGGAGGTTTCAAACTTCCTTTATAACCTCCTTTAGCTTAGGAACCACTGGACCTCCCTAACCGGCAGGAGAAGCGAAAATGCTGCCCCACAATGCCTTGCAGCCGCAGCATTTGCCGTCACTCAACAGTCGGCCGTTCACGGAAACAACCGATTATGACCGAGGAATGATATCATGAAAGTTACGGTGCTTATTAAGCATTTTAAAACGTAGGTGGTAAGCATAGACTGTATGGTGGTACGTTGCCAAAGTGCTTTGTTTTGAACGTTCATCAGTATTATAATCAAAAAGAGAAATGTGAACGTTAGTTTTCACTGAAATTATCAAATAAAGTCAACATTTCACAGTCTTCACTGAGCTGTGTGGAGTTTGTTCAACTTCTAAAAGATGTTTGAATGGTGATATACACAGTGATGTTAAGGACTAACGTTTATAATAAATACATCTGTATTGATTTAAGATCTTTAGTTCATACAATCATACGTATTGGGATCATTTGTATTAATGTGGACCGGAGGGAGAGGGGGACGAGCAGAAGTTTCACTTTCCTTTTTTATTTCAATTCCAACTTTGGTCATGAAGAATATGTTTCTCTGTTGTCCACGTTCATAAAGCAAAGCAGCAGCATCAGAGCACGGTGCAGAGTCTCCAGATGAGTCCGTCGTTCTTATTAAACATCCATGTTGTAGTCCGCTGTATAGAAAACTGTGGTTTCCATAGTTTCCCCACAGCAGCAGACGCATACAATGACGTCCGCTGGCGCATCATAAACACGTCGGATAGTGAAAGTGCATTCGGATTCTCTAAAGTACCGCAGTCTCTTCTCCTAAGTCCTTTTGAATTCTCCTATCCACTATCCCTTAACCCCGTGACGTTTCACTCAGAGGTCAAGGAATAGACGATAGGGTTAGAACTTAGGAGCTGATTTTTAAACTATCCGACTGCAGCCATAGACTGTTGCTTTTGGAAAAATGCAAGGAAAAGGAAGTGTTCGCACTACTTAATTATTTAGTGGTTAAATTAATACAAATATTGAATATGAGTACAGCCTCTTCCTTCCTTATTGCATGTAAAAAAAGTATAGTACAAAGCATATACACTTTCTGTATGAGGAATGTATAAAGGGGGTGTTGTAATGGATAGCTTCAGCTTGTACATGTGAACCACTACATGCTGTATTAAATGTCTCACTTGATCTCGTTGGCCATCTCCTCCTCAGTGTCCTTTCTCCTTTTCAGTATGAATATGAGGAAGAGCACCATGGCCACCAGTCCCACTATGGACCCCAGTGAAGCAGCTGCAATCATTCCTGCATTGGAAGCTGGGAAACAGATGACAGATCAGTGTTCAGACACACAGTGCCTGGTGTGTGGTGTAGTAGGCATACTGTGTTCTGTACGTACAGGTGATAACCTCCAGGTTAATGGAGCAGCTGTCGGAGCCCGCCGTGTTGATGGCTCTGCAGATGTATTTCCCTGACATGCTTTTAGTGAGGTTGCTCAGCCTGAGGGTGCCGTGTCTCTCATCTGCAAAGAAAACCACAGGGTTACATACATGTAGCGATCATATATTTATGTGATCCGTGCAAGTAGGCTTGGTAGAACTAGAAAACTATACAGGTCGACATGAAATTGTTATACCACAGTATCACACACTGGGGAACTACAATTATAGAGTAACAAACACAACTTTACTGCGAGAACGAACTGTATAGGGACATGTCCTTATTAAAATCTATCATAGATCATGTACATAAGGGACATAAACCTTCCATCATTGACCAGAAATACATGGATAACGTGATATAAATGTGGCTGTGAACTGTGTTTTACAATGCATGAAATACATACACTGATTCCAGATTCACTTATTGAAAAAGTGTTATATTTTCCTCTTAATTTACGACCGAATTATGTATTGTTTAACAGAGATATGCTGACAATGTGTGATACCCTCTCTGTGC
Source organism: Pseudochaenichthys georgianus (assembly GCF_902827115.2). Classification (NCBI taxonomy): domain Eukaryota; kingdom Metazoa; phylum Chordata; class Actinopteri; order Perciformes; family Channichthyidae; genus Pseudochaenichthys; species Pseudochaenichthys georgianus. The sequence continues at coordinate 21,114,567 of NC_047515.1, forward strand.
AACAACATATCATGGTGGTGTTGAATCATTAGTTACTGATTCCGTTCACAACGCAACATTTAATCCACTATTGGCCCACTTCCAGTCCCTACAGCATATGTTTTATTTATGGTGAATCCCTCAGCAGAGAGCTCTGCAGAGGATAATGCAGTGTTGCTACATAATGTTTTTTTCAGCAGATTTTTTGTTTTAGTATGTTCTCACACTGAGGTTATCACACAGCTGTAAGCGTGTGTGTATCCCTCTCAGTGCTTTCATAACTGGGTATTTCCTTTCAACACAATCTGTTCTTCTTCACACATCTGGCTTAAAGCGCTGTGTTGTAGCAAACATGGACTGTAAGAAAATAAACACGCTTTATGAGGGACTTATCACATAAAATCCTCTGAAATCCAATCTTATACGTCACATTCTTTATCTGATGCTTTTTTGCTTTCGTGTGGAACGTGAGGAAATGACAGTGGGTGTTAGTCCTAAAGTGTTGTTCCGGTGTGCCTGTCAATCCCCACAGAGAGAAAGCAATGCAACACAGGGACTCATCCAAATCATCCCGGCTGAACGTCAAGGTTCCGCATTATGCCAGCAAGCAGCATTTTAATGTGAGAGAAACCAGAAAATACTTAATTTTCAGTCATCAATCTAAACAGCTGCCTTCCTCCCAAAGTGTGGGTGTCCTGAATGAGCTTTGTGTTATTTTGCACCATCTGCCACTGCACCACCAGGAGGTGAAGGCAGGCAGGTGCACGCAAACCACTGCCAACAGTAGAAGCACAGAAAATCCCTCCCCAAGTGTAACTGAATGAAAAAGACAGACATTTTGAACCATCATTTGCTGCTGCTTGTAAGTAGTTTGCTGAATTGTGAGTTCCCTGAAATCACACAACATAGCTTTATTGGTAACTGTATTAAATGTGATATGCACTTATCCCTCTCTGATTATTGAATCCGCTGGCTTGGAAACCAGCTGCGGAGAACCAAACCCAATTGTGACAGATAAGCAGAACACCAGCTGACCTGGAGTTTGGATCGAGTTCAAGCCTGCAGCGTGATCACATCCCAGCGGCAGATCTGAGAGGTGGTGCCTCATATCCAGACAGGGGCATTACTCATATTGCACAGCCGTCACTGCAAGGTCACTGGGCCGCATTTGTCAAAGCCCCGACACATGACAAGTGATTAATGTATAATGAGGCTCATCATGGTACAGTACAGCCGGCCACTACACATGACAAGCTGCAGAGGATTAGTTCACAATTGATGTGAGAGACCATACACAAAAATCTAAATAAATCATAAAGCTAATGCACAACCAATTATTGTAATTTACTCTCTGCTATTTATTAAGCTAGCTGCATATTTACTGTACAAACATGACGTGATATTCTCAACCCAGTTCAGCCTCAGCAAGAAATTATCCTATTTTTCAAAATGTCATAACACTCCTTGAAATTTATATTTTCTCTCACAGATCAGCTTATTATTTTCCTCCTACTTTGGACTCTAAAACATGGTAAAGAATCTCAATGAGTGCAACAGGATGACAGCTACATATTAAACATCATACACACTGCAAAGATTTAAAGAACAAATTCAACCCTTATTTTACAAATAAGTAAATAGATAACAATGGAAATATATGCAAAAGGTCTCATGAAAACCCTCATCATGGATATATTCAGGAACATATTCCAATATGAAACAGCTGCTTATATCACAACAAACATATTCACTGACATCCAAATATTTAGATGATTTAATCAAAAATTCGATTTTTTTTAAAGGTTAAGTGGGATTATTACTGGTTAGACACCTCCATGAATGCTAAGCCTTTTACTTTTTGATGGTTTCCATTTACTACAAATAATCATATATGCATTTATACAAACTGGGTTGATTTGTTTTACTTTAAAGCTTCTCCTACAGCTTAAGGGCTGGGATTTGAGGAGAGACATGTTGACACGGTTTGCAGGTGAGGAGGTGGGATGGGAGCTCGGGAAATAAATGGAAAATGTATGAGTGATAACCCTTACCAATGAACCCAAGGACAAATATGGGCTGGGGACAGGCTCTCCATTCTGTTTTTTGTGTGTTTTTTGTTTTTTTGCAGAAAGAAAGATGGCAGAAAGAGAGAGAGAGCAATGAGAGGTCGGGAGGGAACGGTACCAACTGATGGGGAGGGGACGGGAGTGCAGTCTCAAATCCAACTTATGCCTCTTAGAGGGGTGGATCAAGTAATGACATGGGGCTTGTTAGATTAGGCACCAAGGTTAACAGGAAATGAGGAGGATCAGCAGAGAGAGAAAACACAGACAGAGAGAGAGAGAGAGAGATTGCTGAAAGAGATAAGCAGTGATGATAGCAGAGTTCAAGAGTCATGGAGAGTCATAGAGAGCATACATCAGCGCAGATACAAAGATGGGTTTCTGTGTTGATGTAAGAGGGTGCGGACACACATGTGATGCCGGCACGCTGATCTACAAAACCATTAGTCTATGCACAATCGGACAGAGTAGTTTTTCATTTTTCCAGTCTGAGGACCTTTGTTCTATAAAGAGATGAGGGCCGAAGATCAAAGCAGTTAAGTCAATACTCAATCAATCAGCCTAAGTCAGAAACAGATGGTGCTCTTTCTGTAGCATATCTACAAATGCATTTTTCATTCTTGCATGGACAGAGCTGCGAGAGGAATATGTTTATATCTGTTAAGAGGATTCATGCTGCATGTTATTATGCGATTGAAAGATCTTAGTTACATCTTTAGCACCTAGGCGTTATCCTGCAATCTGCACCTGGACCTATGATGCTGTATGTGACCTGCTGCATGCAAGGTGTTAGGGGCAGCAGGAGGGGCATTCAGATTTGTACTTCAATGATTCCTTTACCATTTTTGCATCTGTGTGACACAAGCACATAAACAGTATATTTATTTATTTATATATACAATGTATTCCCTCCAAAACAACAGGTACTGTACAGGTGTTTTTTTACAAGGATGTTAATGTGATGTGATAAGCGAGTGTAAGATGTGTCTCAGTTGTGTGAAAGCTTTTCTTTAACCAAAAAATAGATGATAAAAATGTGTATCTTCATACTTTGTCTTGATAGACATCAGATATTTTATCATTGCTTAATGCTCAACTCGAGCATTTTCCAAATAAAATCTAAATGAAATATTAGCTTAAATGAACTGTGCTCCTGTTCCTGTGTTCTTCAACTAAATATAACCCCAAATCCTTCACCGAAAAGAAAGCCTCTCCTTTTTACTCGTTTTGCTTAATTGCTGTTAAAGTCTGGTAATGTTGCGATTGAGGCGAGACATTTTTGTGTTTCTATCATAGAACCCATAAGAAAGTTGTTGAATTACCTTTTTGAAAGCTGCAATCGGCAAAAAAATAAAACTATCTGTCAAAAGATTCTACATGAGGTACAGTACCGTTTGTAAATGGGTTTTCTTACAAATGAACTGACAGTTAAAGTATAGTCATTAAAATCCTTGTTATGTGCTGAGAGAATACTCACTCTGCATGGGGGAGAAAAACACCTCGGACGTGGGTGCAGCTTTGGTCCATTTGTACTGAGGGACAGGTTTTCCCTGACTGGACTGACAGCTCAGAGTCACATTGCCCTTCATCACTGGGTTCCCCGTCAGGGTGCACAGCGGGGGGGAAGGAGGGACTGCAGACAGACACACAGATGTAGGGCAAGAGGTTAAGCTAGGAATACGGTAACAATGACCTTATATTGAACTTGTACGTTAGGCTTTAATCCACAGCCAACAAAGTGGAGATTTCACAGGGAGTAGCATTATTGCATAAATTAAGTAAATGTTTTAATCCCTGTTGTTTCAATCTGCTGCTGGAGGATGACATCATGGCCTCAGAGGCAAGTGGCAGATAATTCCATTTGGACAGTGCTTTCACATAAATATAGGACTTATTAGACACCGGTCAGATCTGAAATCCTTCAAAAACGTGTTCAGCATTTGATTTCCGAATCCGAGGAAATGTGTGAGCTGTGTGGCAGAGCGATTAAATCTAACCTTTGATATTCTCCTTTGATGCTGCGGTTCATTACCTTTGACATTAAGGCGCACCTTTCCCAAAATGACAGCACTTCCAGGGATGATGACAGTGCAGGCGTAGGACCCGGAGTCAGTCTCCTGGGTGTTGTTGATGTAGATGGAGAGGTTGGCGGAGGGCATGGGCGCACTGAAGCCCACTCTCTTGGTGAACTCGTTCTGACCGTGCCCTATCTCGCCTGAGCTAAAGGTTATTACCTTAACCGGAAGAAAAACAAAGCAACACTGAACAATGCAGCATTTTGTACATTCTTAGAATACATTTCTGAGTCTGCTACTTTTTTTCCTGAAATACAATCCTTTTTTGAAAATTAGTTACTATGGTCACTTTTATTTCTGGTCATCGGGGTGAAACTTTATAATTGTATTGGCTCTGGCCATATATATATATATATATATATATATATATATATATATGTGCAGATTAACTATATAACACAAATCAACGTCCTTCATAAAGATAATCCTGACATGTACAGATGGTTGGTGTCGAATTTTAGGCAGATTTTCTGTAAGCTCGCAGGCACCGGACACTGTTTAGATTATATTAATCATGCAAAGATCGTGCACAGACACATACACACAGAGGACAGCTATGAGCAGTTTGAAATGCGGTTCGTGCCATATATAGGAGGTGCAGCAAAAAAGTAGAGATAAAATGTCATTAGTGGCATCCTTTCGTAATAACAGCCATCTTTCCTTCCACTACACATCCGCAGTGGTGTTGGCAATAATGCTAATCTCTATAGATGATATTACATATTACTGGATGGATTTCCCAACATATAATATAAATGTCATGCAGTACAAAACAGATAACATATATAATATTCTGAGGTGACAGAAGCCAAGTACTGACAATGGCAGATATTCATTTTGTATTTGTATAATAATAACATGAACAACAACCGTAATTACGTTTGTCGTCTTCATGTTTTATTTAAACTGTTAATATTTCAAAGATAAATGTATAGGAAACAGAAAAATCTGAAATGTCACAAATTGGAAAATCTGGAACCAGAGAGCTAATGCAATTTGCGGGAATAAAAGGAGGAGCATCGGCAATCAGACTGAATTTAGTTGAATCCCTTTTAAGAAGTTCTACTTTGTATACACAAGGAGAGGTCAGAGCACGGTCAACTATACGTCAGATCATTGCGGATTGCATTTTGACCTTCTCACCGGCTTTGATTCTTTCCCCTCTAACAGCCACACGACAGAGTTTTTGTTGATGTCTGAGAGGGGGCTGTACCAGGCCTCTAACATCACCATCTGGCCCCTGACCACCTCCAGGTCTCTTCTGGGGATCTCCACATCCTTGGTGTCACCTGGAACAACAACACAGGAAACACTTTGTCACTTGTGACATTTAGCAGAGGCTCAGCAGATGATGTTGTTTTTATGATTTGGGGCAGCTAGCAAATCTGAAATAGGTGTTAATATCTATTTTCATCCTGTTTCATGCTTCAATCCCATGAATAAAAAGGCTTCTTTGTGTTATGTGATATTTATAGTTTGTTTTATTTCATCAATCAATCAATCAATGTTTATTTATATAGCCCAATATCACAAATGTTACATTTGTCTCAGTGGACTTCACAGTGTGTAGAATATCAGTATGACAATACGACACCCTCTGTCCTTAGACCCTCACATCGTACAAGGAAAAACTTCCACAGTTTAAAGGGAACATGGGAGAAACCTCAGGGAGAGCAACAGAGGAGGGATCCCTCTCCCAGGACGGACAGACGTGCAATAGATGCCGTGTGTAAATTGAAAAGATAATACATTTTACAGCGTAGGTAGACCAAATGTTTGGAAATGCACGTGTCTGTAATAAGAAGATGAAATCATCCTTCTTGTTTCCTATCTTTGCATGCCTAGCGTTATTTGGATTATTACATAATCTGATGATAATTTTCACAGTGTAAAATCCCTGAAAATAGCAAGATAGAAAAGGCCTATAACAATTTCCTAAAGCCTGATTTGATGTTTTCAAACATCTGGTTTTGTCCGAAAAAGACATTAAATTTGAAATGATATAAAACAGAGAAAGGCAACAAATTCTCACAGTTGAGAAATTAGAACGACAGGATGTTTTTGGTTATTTTGCTGGGAAAACAATTAATTCAATTAGTTATTTGATTTTTCACATTACAAATTGCATAATACATTTTGGTAACCTTGCAGATACTTAATCACTTAGCCAGCTAACTTTGCTGCTGGGATTTAACAATTGAAAAACTGTGACCTCAGCAGATATAATCTTTTAGGCTCCTTTATAATCAGCAACAACCTCGGGTTCACTCAATCCCAAACTTGGTTTTACATCTTGGTGTGTGTGTGTGTGTGTGTGTGTGTGTGTGTGTGTGTGTGTGTGTGTGTGTGTGTGTGTGTGTGTGTGTGTGTGTGTGTGTGTGTGTGTGTGTGTGTGTGTGTGTGTGTGTGTGTGTGTGTGTGTGTGTGTGTGTGTGTGTGTGTGTGTGTGTGTGTGTGTGTGTGTGTGTTTTCCTTGTAGATTTTGTACATCACGCTACCTGAACGAAGACAAGGCAAACATCACATATGGAATCAGACAAAAGCAGAGTGAAAACATTTTTCTTCCGAATTAAAAGGTAATTATCATATTATATGATTCTCCTCCTGATTCCCCAGTTTAAAAAACAGCACTGTTTCCATCTGTATGCCCATGCATTAGAAGTTTAAGTTTCTTAACTGCATCCTTCTGAGAAGTTGAAATTCACCAATAAGGAGATACAGTACTTATTAGCAGGTTTCATATATGCATCATTGCACATGTTGTGCTGTATCTTATATAATACTCCTATGATGACTTTATACAAAGTTCAACCACTAAAAATTACAATGTTGCTTTTCCATAATACATTACCGGTCTGCATTAAACATGGAATTTCCCAGAAAAAAAAGAGTTATCAACAATGTTTCTCCAGACACAAGTTCAGCACAAGGCATCAATTTTCATTTTCTGAATCCATTTGAGGAAGGGGAACTCAAAATCTAAAGCCAAAATCCAAATGTAAAGTAAGAGCAGTTTAGGTGCATGGATTATCAGAATGATAACAAGTATATGTGATTTAAAGAATCCTGCGCACAAAAGTACAACAAAACTAATAATACAACAATTGTTTTCACATAGACTAGATGGGAAAAAAGAGAGGGTTGATAAAATAACATATTAAAGAAAACAAAATGATGATGTCCAACTCACAGGGTGCCCAGTCACCCGAACCCGACAGCTGAAGCTGGATCACCTGATCCCAGCAGTCGGTGTCTACTAGTGTCTCCAGTTTGAAGCTTGGTTTAAAAAAAACTCATAAGAAAAAAAGAAAATTCTTTCCAATAAAATCCTCCTATGGTAGAGAAAACCATGAAAAGTGTCCCTCATGTGCTCCAATGATAGACAGAGTGGATGTTTGGATAGAGGGGAATACACAGAGAGAGGGAGAGTTGTGATCCATAAACAGGCAGCTGAAATCTCCACATCTGCTCCGCCAGACACGCCTTCCTTCTTTTCCTGACTGAAAGCGTGCAGAGGCAGCAGAATGAAGTGGCTGTGCCGGTAGGGCAGACAAACAGATGAAGAGAAAAGTGCATGTGTGGGAGATATTAAGCCAGATAGATGAACATACACTTATTTTTTTACTTTTAGAATTGCTGCAGTGTTTTCTTATTTCTTCTTGGAACTAAATGACCCTGTAGCTGTGAGACTCCTGTCCCTTAGATTCTGAATCTCTAAATCTAAGTCCTGCTGACTAATCCCCGTACAATCCCAGGCTCAATCCTCTCACCTCACGTGAGCAAAAAAGCTCAGCTGGACATGGATATGATCTAACACATGGTCACTACCCCAACCACGGCTTCTGGTGATACCATCATCATGGTAACAGCATTTACATTCTCTGAATTACAATTAGAAAATCACTTTGCTTGATATTTAATCATTCGTGTCATGTGACGTCTGTGGGGTCCACATGTTGCGAGGCATCCAGCATGCGAGCAAAACATCCGGCCAGGAACATGTGTATGGCTCAAAAGTAACCAAAAGTTACATTTACAAATCATACAGAAGATACAGAATGATAGACTTGAGATCTATTAATATTAAAAGTTTATTGCAGTTAATCTTCCCGCAAAATATACTCCATCACAAGCGAAAGTGATGTTACAGTTTAACTGTGCAATAACGACACGTTCACAGAGCCTAAAAACACTGTATTTGTAGGCTATTTCTGTTATATTGCACAAATCAAGGTGATGACAAACCAAGTAGGCTACCAAACATTTACATAGCACAACAGAAACAAGACACACATTTTTGAATTGCTACAGTAAGTTGTTGGTCTCCGAAAATGTATGAATAAATATATAAGTAATGATTGTTCACACAGAGTGCTCATGCTACTCTTAAAAGGTGGGGTATGTAATTTTGGAGAAACCAGCTTGAGTGTGCTAGAATTTGAAAGTACACAACCGGAAAACATTTGCCTCTTCCTTCAGACTTCCTTACAGAGCCCCTCCTCCAACACACTCAAACGCGCACATGACCAATGAGGGCACGAGATAAGTGTGTGCACAGATGGAAGGCTGACAGGCAGGTAGGCCATCTGGCTAAAATGATTGGTCGTGCTTTTTACAGCACCACGGCTTCCACAGATGACATTTCTTTATGTATTTATTGTCAAAGCATGTAATATATTCATTGCTATCGGGATGTTAAGAGCATTCCATGGAATATAACAAAAAGTGTTTCTGAAGTAAATGACATACCCCACCTTTAAGTGTTTAATAAATAGAAAATGTTTACATATCAGTTTTTACTTACGCCTTCTTATTTTACTATTATGCTAGCAGCTGTATATGTTATCAATAGCTAGACATGCTAATATGACTTATTTCTGGATGGCGATGGACCGTCATTGATAATTATAGAGTCCACCTACAGAAGAATCCAGAGCATAGCTTTAATCAGCAACACATAATGTGTATTGTGCAACATACAGTGGGGCAAAAACGTATTTAGTCAGCCACCAATTGTGCAAGTTCTCCCACTTAAAAAGATGAGAGGCCTGTAATTTTCATCCTAGGTACACTTCAACTATGAGAGACAGAATGGGGGGAAGGAATCCAGGAAATCACATTGTAGGATTTTTAATGAATTAATTGGTAAATTCCTCAGTAAAATAAGTATTTGGTCACTTACAAACAAACAAGATTTCTGGCTCTCACAGACCTGTAACTTCTTCTTTAAGAGCCTCCTCTGTCCTCCACTTGTTAACTGTATTAATGGCACCTGTTTGAACTCGTTATCAGTATAAAAGACACCTGTCCACAACCTCAAACAGTTACACTCCAAACTCCACTATGGCCAAGACCAAAGAGCTGTCAAAGGACACCAGAAACAAAATGGTAGACCTGCACCAGGCTGGGAAGACTGAATCTGCAATAGGTAAGCAGCTTGGTGTGAAGAAATCAACTGTGGGAGCAATTATTAGAAAATGGAAGACATACAAGACCACTGATGATCTCCCTCGATCTGGGGCTCCACGCAAGATCTCACCCCGTGGGGTCAAAATGATCACAAGAACGGTGAGCAAAAATCTCAGAACCACACGGGGGGACCCAGTCAATGACCTGCAGAGAGCTGGGACCAAAATAACAAAGGCTACCATCAGTAACACACTACGCCGCCAGGGACTCAAATCCTGCAGTGCCAGACGTGTCCCCCTGCTTAAGCCAGTACATGTCCAGGCCCGTCTGAAGTTTGCTAGAGAGCATTTAGATGACCCAGAAGAGGATTGGGAGGATGTCATATGGTCAGATGAAACCAAAATAGAACTTTTTGGTAAAAACTCAACTAGACGTGTTTGGAGGAGAAAAAATGCTGAGTTGCATCCAAAGAACACCATACCTACTGTGAAACATGGGGGTGGAAACATCATGCTTTGGGGCTGTTTTTCTGCAAAGGGACCAGGACAACTGATCCGTGTAAAGGAAAGAATGAATGGGGTCATGTATCGTGAGATTTTGAGTGACAACCTCCTTCCATCAGCAAGGGCATTGAAGATGAAACGTGGCTGGGTCTTTCAGCATGACAATGATCCCAAACACACCACCCGGGCAACGAAGGAGTGGCTTCGTAAGAAGCATTTCAAGGTCCTGGAGTGGCCTAGCCAGTCTCCAGATCTCAACCCCATAGAAAATCTTTGGAGGGAGTTGAAAGTCCGTGTTGCCCAGCGACAGCCCCAAAACATCACTGCTCTAGAGGAGATCTGCATGGAGGACTGGGCCAAAATACCAGCAACAGTGTGTGAAAACCTTGTGAAGACTTACAGAAAACGTTTGACCTCTGTCATTGCCAACAAAGGGTATATAAGAAAGTATTGAGATGAATTTTTGATATTGACCAAATACTTATTTTCCACCATAATTTGCAAATAAATTCTTTAAAAATCAGACAATGTGATTTTCTGGATTTTCTTTTTCTCATTTTGTCTCTCATAGTTGAAGTGTACCTAGGATGAAAATTACAGGCCTCTCATCTTTTTAAGTGGGAGAACTTGCACAATTGGTGGCTGACTAAATACTTTTTTGCCCCACTGTACATGCACAAATCTCTAATCATAAAGCATGTCGGCATATCCAGCATTACCTCATGTCAGTGTCGAGCAGTAAAGCCATCTATTGGACATGCGTGCAGTAGATTAATATCTTTACCATCAACATCGCTCCTACAGATGTCAACCTATCAGCCTGTTTTTGATCAGAATGTATAGCAGCCCCATCTCTTCTTTTTTCCCCCCACAAATCCTGTTGCTCTGATTTCATTTTCAGCAGCCATTGTGTTAGCTGTGACCGACATGTGTGCCCTGTAACAATATTGTAAGAACACTGAGAAAAAGGTTGTGTCTGAGTTAAAGCCAAGATCGAAATGAAATCTCTCCTGTATAATACCGTGAAGTGCGTTTACACGTAGATTAATACATATATATATATATATATATATATATATATGGTGGGCTGGAGACACAATCAGAAGGGATCAGGTTCTCTGTTGTTAGATGGGACTCCTTCATGTAAACGCAGCAATCGATGAAGACTAATTCTGAACGATATTCCATGATGAAGTAGGATAATGCCCTGTAGTCTCCGCACTCCAGACTATGCTTCGGCTTCTTAGAGCGGGTTTATCCTCAAAACTGTGTCATTCAATTGTTTATTAAATGAAGGAAAATCTTCCCTAATCCAAGGCTGTCTCCATCTGGGATGTTTGTGTGTTTGGCTGCAGAAACATACAGATAGATCAAGATGAGGATATGGGTATGATGTCAATCTAAGTCCTAAAAGAAAAAAAGAAAAGCTGCCAATAAAGGGGATGAAATAATGATGTGAAATCTCAGTAAACTTTGTCCCAATTACATTTGGCTAAGGGCAATCGTTCAGCCTAGCCACGCTTTATATCTGCTAATTGGATTATTTCCTTTAGAATAAACTGTTTTTTTGTTTTTGTTTTCTTACTCTGCAGGGCATTTTGGCTATGAGACATTGGCGGAGTCAACAGCAATTAAAAAGGCAAGAACGCCTGAATGCAAACCTGCAGATACTAATCAAAGAAGAGTCCGCCCGTCATGCATGTCTGAGCAGGGGCACAATTAACAGATTAAATGTGACTATGTTGTGGGACCATGACTCATCCATAGAGGGCAGCACACGCACAGTATAAAAGAGATCCTGTGATTGTAGGAAAAACCACAGAGGAAATCTTGATTTCACTCAAATCTCTGAATGTTAGACTCAACAAATACATACATGACAAGTAATCATAAGCAATATAGGTAAACTGTGTGTGCGTATAGATGAACAGGTGTTCAGTTTGTTACTGAAATACATGGGATTTGCATGTCTAACAAGGCAACCTAATTCTGCTGTGATGTTGTGATCAAATGAAGGATAAAAAGTCAGTTCCTCTCCCAGAGCCCTCAGGGAGCCACGGAGAGGCCTGTGTGAAGATTAACTGATCCTCTTTAACTAGCCCCACTCTATCTCCCCCAGTAATCTCTGCTTCCACCCATGTCTTTCTCCCATGTGAGTCCCTCTCCACTGCTAAAGCTTTAGCTCAGGCTCAGATTTACCCTCCATCTACACCTCTAGACATCGATTGAACGGGGTGGCCCTTCTGACTTAAAAATATGTCCTGATAATCTGAAGCAGCAACATGGTTTGAAGGTCCAAGGTCCTGGACATGATTTTTCAGATTCCAAGTGGTGCTGTAAACAATGTTGAAGTAACAGAAAATGTTTCAAGTTTTTAATACCTCTTTATACATTTATTTCAGATTTGTTTTTATTAACATGTCAATCACCCATCATCTCTTGAAATAGGTCAAATTCTTAATTTCAAGCTCGGCACAGCAGGGAGTCTTCTCCACTACGGAGAGGTCGACTCGGAGCCTTCTGCTGGATGCTCGGGGGGGGTAGTTAAAATACTATTTGGACAGAATCAGCAGCAGCTACACAAGTGCCAGTATCAGCATGGCTTTCAGGTGAGCTGTGTAGCAACAGGCGTGCAGCAAGTGTACACACAGTACTGAAGGCCCAAGTAAATTGTCATGATTAAAAAAGTGTGTTGCATATATGCTGCAGTGAGTGGAGTTCTCCATGGGTGTGGAGGTGGAGTAGCTGCCTTGAGTTGACTGCCTTCACTAGATCGCTTAACCTCTTTTTTACAACTGATCTCCTTTATTTGGAAGGAAATTAAAAAGAAAGACATAACTAGAAACAAACGTGTAACTGTTAAGACTTTTAATTGCACAACAATGCCTCATCCTTTACCCTATGCTACATTAAAAGGTAAACTGTGTGAGTCTATAATGTGATGAAGTCTTGCCAGACCACATGAATTGGTACTATGGGATTGGACTTAAAGAAGCCCTATTATGTTTTTCGTGTTTTCCCTTTCCTGGAGTGTGTTATATAGGTATTGGTGTATGTAAATGTTCTAAAAAGTCTAAAATCCTGCCTGAAACGCCTCCATTTGCCTTCGTTTTTTACTTCCATAACATAGAGACATCAATATATAACTCTTGTGCTTCGATCGGTTAGCGCTCCAACACATTGTACTTCACAATCTAAGTGGCGGTTGACGGATCACAACAGAGCCGGCCAGCTAACCAATCAGAGCAGACTGGGCTCTGGTTTCAGACAGAGGGTGAAAATAGGATAATAAATAAATAACTTTTTAAACATAAAAGCATGGAAACATGCCACAGAAGAGGCACAAAATATAAATATAAACCTGAAAGTTAGTCAGGATTAATAAGTGTTATAAAAAAGCACAATGTAAATTGTGCTCGATTAACATAAGGACACAACCATTTAAAAAAAAAAAAAAAAGTATAGTCAATTATTTCCATTAGTCAATGGAAATAATAATAATTGTTGCATATCAGCATGCATCTCTGTAAATACAATACTGGCATTAAGCAGTTCTGTGCAATGACTCACTTACTGCAATGGCCAACTTCAACCAGAAATATTTTAGAAAGATGTACCTTGTAAATACAGGGTAGAAATGACGGAACAATGTCTTTATTCTCATGGAATAAAATGCGGTTTAGTCCAACTTTGTGCTACATTATTAATTGAGGCTTGTTTTGTTATCTGTACAGCATGTTTTGTCTGTGCTGAGCGGAAATCTGTGTCAGAGCAGTGATAACAAAGTCTTAAAATTAACCCTTAAACGCCTAGCCATGCAAGAACAGACAACATAATAATAAATTATGTAAGCGTCAGATTATTTTTCCCTCATTATAATCGTTCATTATTCTTGACGAAATCTGGATGACCTTCAGTTTTACTTTTATAAAAGGCATTTGACAAGTGAGGAACAGAATTGCACATTGTTAAAGATTAGTTGATGGCAAATGAGGACAAACATGAACAAAGATTAGGACTGAGCCAAAAAAAAAAGGGGGTTATTCCCTGATTTATTGACAGACAGCAAAGAGAGGAATGTAGGACAACAAAATAGCTTTGTTGGTGTAAAACCGCCTTTTGTACTGACCCTACAGGCTTCGAACAGATGGTGCTTTAATAATAAATATTAGGAAAGGCTCCTTTAAATTGGATTACATTAATTTAATCTCTGCAGCTATTTTAAACAATTTTGAGTGTGCTATCTCAGCTTTAATCCCTCTTAACTTTTGATTGTGTTTAAATTGATTCTCCCCGTGCACATGGCTCCAAACTCCCACAACATCCCTCTGGTTCTCACTGCCACCTCAGTCCCTTCAACTCTTACACGCACACTTAATATTAAGGCACATGAACAAAAAACACAACTAACTAATTAGTATTAATTGTTTGCAATATCTCCACTTCGAGAAATCCGCAGATGTGCAAGCCCACTCACGACAACATTGAAATTATTTCACTGAACTGAGTGGAAGAATTACTATGCTTTGTGTTTGGGGTTAATTTGTGTGTCATCCGTCAGTCTTTCCCCAATTTTTTTTAAAGGTTAAAAACAGAAAAAAGACTTCCCTTGCCCTTTCCTTTGTTAAGAAATATTGTTTTATTACTGCCAATGGGTTACTATAAGTGTTTAATATAGGGCTGCTCAATTAATCCTATTTTAATCGCGATTACGATTATGGCTTGCAACGATTACGAAAACAACGTAATTGAAATAAAACAATTATTTTTTTATTATATTTATTTTATTCTTTTAATTATTATTATTTTTTTTTTTTTTCTGTTGAATTATACTTAAAGTTCCGGGTAATCAACTGTTAAAAACCTACTGTTCACATTTTTTTTCTCCAATAAATGGATGTTTTCAAAGTCAATGAATAATCGCATTTAATAATCGCAATTACAATTATTGACCCAAATAATCGAGATTATGATTTTTGCCATAAACGAGCAGCCCTAGTTTAATAGGCATCATTGCATCTGTATGTACAGTATGTTATGTAGCGTTACGTTGTTTGTGTGGTTTTGCAGTCCAGAACCAAAGAAATACTTAATTTTAATGCAAATCTAAAGGGCAATCTGAGTATAAAAATACCATTGTGAGTGAAAGAAAGAGATTATCATATAATTCATGGTTCAGCAGGCATCTTTTTAAACACATCCACATACTCAGAGAATGTCTTCATTGTCACAAGCAGCACAGAACAAAAAATTGTGCATTGAAAAAACAAAAACGTTAACAATCTATAATATTTATTTTACTGTCAACAAACATAATGTTGATATATTCTTTATTTTACACTTGACATTTTGTCAATATTATTGCTTGATGACATCGACAAAGTTGGTGATTATTGACATTGGCGTTATAATCGTGTTGTCTTAGTCATGACATTTTTTTATTGACGATCATATTTAGTCAAAGTTTTCATTAAAAAAAAAATAGCACAGTAACACGTAAAATAAGAGCAATGGGACCTATCAAAGCTCTTGCAGCCTTCAATGTACTTGACATATGAGCCCAATTATCACCAACAACATGATGCTATCGTACTTCAGATGGCTTCCGAGTTGCTGCCCCCAATCCACATTTTGAAAGGAGGTTATTATCATAACTAATAATCATAGCCACTTAAAAACAAAGCCTTATTACACTTGCCCTTCAATACATAAAAGACCTGAGCAGACCCTTGGGTAAAAGAAAATATAATTGAAAGAAATCCACACAACCCGAACCATGGAAAACATTGAAATCAAATCCAAAAATATTGTTAATTTCCTCACAGCCAGACACTTCGATCTTGTCTGCCAACACTAAAGTGGAAGGATGAGACTCCAGAGAACTATAAAGGATTGAGGCATTTCTCATTGCAGAAACTATTAATAACCTTAATTTCCTGAACATTAAATCATCCAAATACGATTACTACCGCGCCAAGCTCGAATAATAAGACATTTACTGATCACTTAATCACTGAAAAACAAAGCAAATGTATCCACTGCATAATTGTGAGTATGCATGTCATTTTGTGCTTTCCCTCTGGTCTTATGAGCCAACTAAAGTTCCATGACCTTTTGAACCTTTTCACACACTTGCCGTTTGTTCTCACGTTACAATGTTTTCCTTCGTGCATGATTATGTAGTAAAAGCGTCAGAGCATGCATGCTTGTGTTTATGCCGAATGCCTTACATGTCTTCTTAGAGCTCTGGCATCCAACACATTTAACCGCAATGCCCTCTGAGCTACCAGAGAAATGGAGAAACAGCTTTATAAAGTCAGCCAAGGAAGGAGGGCGCGGGGGGGCTTTGATCACATCCAAATACCACACGTACACACGGGGTATACAGAAGGTGTTTATGGGAGAACTAAGGCTCTTATTGTGGAGCAATGTTGTGGATCACGTACATTACATGTTAGACGCTTTTATCCAAAGCAACTTACATACTCAATACTGTGGGCAATCCCCACAGGAGCAATTTGGGGTGAAGTGTCTTGCCCAGGGACACAACGACATGCTGACTGCAGTGGGGTTTGAACCTGTGCTCCCCAGATCCGAACACCAACGTACTAGTCCACCACGCCACAGCCTCCGTACGTTGGGTGAAAGGTTTACATCTGTAGCCTCACCACACGTAGCTGATAGGGTTGTGTTGGTCAGTCTGACTCAAACTGCTGGATGCCAGTGGCCTTTTCATCCCAGCTGTCCATCACGAAATGCCCCTTCCTTACACTCTCCCCTCCTTTTCCAACCCGCTCTTGGGTCCTGGTGGCAGGGAATGAAAGGCAAACTGAGAGCTTAAATGGGTCTGCAATGTTGCGCAATAACAGAGCCCATAACAACCCTGCCACCCCTCACTTGGGTCTTTGAAGAAGATATTTATAAACCATTAGTGTGGCAGCGGGGGCGAGTGTTGGCTGTTTTATCTCCC
Source organism: Pseudochaenichthys georgianus (assembly GCF_902827115.2). Lineage (NCBI taxonomy): Eukaryota > Metazoa > Chordata > Actinopteri > Perciformes > Channichthyidae > Pseudochaenichthys > Pseudochaenichthys georgianus. Next base: position 21,131,566 of record NC_047515.1, read on the forward strand.
AGATCTGTCATGTGTTACGATGCACGAGGCGAGCTGTGCTGACAGTGACAGAGTGAGGGCCGATATGGCCGCCGCGGCACGTGTCCAGGGTCAAGCTTGCCGGCTGAGGGCCCGACTGCATCGCCACTTCACTGCCGGTGGGAGCCAGGGAGGGCTCAATGCAGAGAGACTGTAATTAAGAAGCTGAGTGATCTGATTTCAGATTTCCACTGAGCTCTCATCAGAGAGGAGGCTTATAATCTGTGTACAATATCAGATACTCAAATGCTTCTCAAGTTCATCATGGGAGAAGAGTAGGGGACGGTGGTTTAGCATCATCATCAACATCTGGAGAGTGAAATAGTTCCCTCTCTTATGTTTTGAAAAGACTGGAAACAGGGGGAAATACCTAGAACTGGATTTTAAAAAGGACAGTACCAAGAAAGATATTTGGAAATGTAGAAAGTATTATATTCATAGCTGTTTTGTCACTTGTCTTTGCTCTTTGTTGGAGTCACTATAAAACCCTTTCTAACTAACCTTAAATACAATACATGATCTTAAAAGACAAAAAAGAAATGGCCCAGGATACAGTATGACCCAATATATATATATGTCATTTTTAACCTTTGGTGTTGTCATATAAATTAAACCATACACAACATATAAATTGGAGGTGTTTTTAGGCAGATTTAGTTTTTGATGGAGCTAGGCTAGCTGTTTTAATAAGTCTTAATGCTAAGCTATGCTAACCATCTATGGCTGTAGCTTTCTATTCACCATACATACAGTATTTGATACTGGTTTCAATCTGCTCATCCAACAGAACACAAATAAACATATTTCCAACATCGTTGAACTTTTGATGAACGAAGTCTGAATTTAGCTTTCACCAGACACTCAGAGGTTAAGTCTTGGTCCATGAGCCCCCCGTGTAAAAATCAAAAGCAGACAATATCATTGGTTTCCACAGGCAGAGCTACTCCCACAGCCAAGGTATAGATTGTATAAAGTGAAATCCAATCCATATAACTGACTTTGAAGTAGCTAATCAATATCTTCATCCGGGGTCTTTTTAATTGATTGAGCTTTTGTTTTGCTGGGAAAAACATTTAGCCAAACCTACATGTGCTATTTTACGGTTTCAGAAAATGTACCCAAACATTTTGAACTTAAATTAGATTTTCTGATTGAACAGCTTCCATTCTGCAGCTGAAAATGGCTGATGAGAGTGGTGGGTATGAACCAAAACATTTAAGTTGTGGGAACCAAACAGTGGGTTGAAAGGCAATAAAGCTGTGAAGGAGTCTGGCAATGATTCTGTGGGTTTGTCACTAAAGATTACACACAGTCATCTGATCCATTGTTAATACATTTGATGGGTTCAAGTTTCTTATAAAAGTTATATCATCAGAACCAAAGTAAAACTGTATGATTAATGAATGTTCCGTTTCATGTCCCATATACTTATACTTAAATTGTGGACTTGAAAGAGCTCTATTTTATTTTCCTTAGCCAAACTTACTTTATTCACATAATTTCCAATCTCCAAACAGTTTACATAAAGAAAAAATGAATCTGTCTAAATAAACATTTGAGTTAAAGAATCTGCATTCAATTTAAAGGTGGGGTAGGTAAGTTTCAGAAACCGGCTCGAGATACACTTTTTGTTATATTCCATGGAATGCTCTTAACATCCCGATAGCAATGAATATCTTAAGTGCTTTGACAACAAATCCATAAAAAAATGTCATCTGTAGAAGCCGTAATACTGTAAAAAGTACAACCAATCCGTTTAGCCGGCCCGGTACTTGGTTGTACTTGGTTGTACTTGGTTGTACCTGCCTGTCAGCCTTCCATCGGGGCACAAACTTATCTCGTGCCCTCATTGGTCATGTGCGCGTTCGTGTGTGTTGGAAGAGGGGCTCTGTAAGGAAGTGGCAGATTTTCTCCGGTTGTGTATTTTCAAATTCTAGCGATCTCGAGCCGGTTTCTCAAACTTACCTACCCCACCTTTAAGTTCAGAAAAGAAAAACACAGCATTTAAAAAATCTATTTTTTGTAATAAATGCCCTTTAGAAGTTCACTACGATGCCTCAGATGGTGTTTACATTTAAAAGGATCCGACATACTCACCGGAACCTACATCTTTACTTTAACCAGTGAAATTAGGTGATTAATATTTCACATCACCTGGTGCAGGAACCATTACATAGGCAAAATCTATATTTAAAAAAATCCTAATTATAGCATGCCATTTAAACATTTAGAACATGGTAGCCAGCAGATAGTCAAATAGCTCAGAAAAAAGGAGCCTTCAGGGTATGTTACATCTTTAGAGAGACAAAAGCCTAAAACCTTTTAAAAGTAAAAAAATGCTATGATATCGCTCTCAAATGGTTAATGGTGATAGTGTTGCCTGCTTTTGTACTGGAAAGTCGGTAGAACCTCACGAACCCTGCACCAAAAATCCTGACACACAGGAGAGTCAGGGCCCAGATGGTCAGTAGAGACCGACTGGCCCCCATCTCCCCTGAATATAATATCTACACATCTGAAACTAGCATGTCCACCTACAGTGCAGCTGAAGGGCCACTGGCCAAAGGTGACAGCTGTAGCTCAGAGCCAATCAGGAGCAGAAGAAAAACGTAGCCGATGTAGCTCCACCTGAGCCCAGATCACATCCTGCTGCTCGTTCTCCTCCAACATGTTAAAGGGGTCAGTGCACCCAAATGCGTCGGTGAGAAAATTAAATATAATCCAGGAAGTCTATTTTGACTGAGAGATTCATGACACTAAATTACATAATATTATGATACTGGATACTGCTCTGGAAACTTTAATTATTTTATGTTTTGACTGAATCAGTCTAAGGTAGTAGTAGTAGCCTTTACCCTAATGATATCCAGCAATAGTTTGGGTTTACCTCACAACACATCTGCTGTAACATGTGCCATTGATACAATGCAGGTGTAATGGAGCTCAAATATATGAATTAAATATTATGTCTGAAATCTAAACAGAAATCCAGACAAAATATCCCAGGTACATTGAATCAATCTCAAGACCCCACTGTGGGGATGTTTTTTTTTTTTTTTAAAGTATTTTTTTTTGTATAAAAAACATTTCAACTTTCATCTAAAATAGTCTTCTTAAATTTGACCCGTTTAACAGTAACCTTTCCTTTCCCCCAAATGGCTGCAGATCTACTTCACCACAATAAGCTACACACTGTACAGTATTGAAAACTGCAGCTGTACGCTTACATATTGAAGATGTGACATGAACAGATATTATTAGTTTACCCCTGAAATGTTTAGTCTTGGCTGTCACAAACATCTCATTCTGCAGCTGAAGATGTCGTAGGAGGCTCTAAGAGCGATGGTTTGTTTAAACTAACATTAAGTGTATGTATTACAACATATGTATAAAATGAGTTGGTCCATTAGCCCTGCAGGTCCAAGCAGCAGTTCTGTAGCACCCAGCAGTGTTCATGTGTGACATTTTACCGCTGAGCCAAGTAGCTTGAAGTCTTCCGTTTGGCACGCTCGCAAATCACAGACATGATTAATGTGGCGCAGTGATTTGTACAGGTAATGTTGCTCTTGCTCTACTTCCCTGCTGTGCATTACCGTGCTAATGTGACACTTTATTGATCCCTGTGGGGAAATTTTCTTTTCACAGCAAGGTCTAAGTGCAGGGTCAGTAACAGGAGAACAACCCTCAGCTGGTAAAGATTCAGTGTCCTGTTGAAGGATGTTTGCAGACATGGTGGCTTAAACTGGAGGCTTGTGGTTGAAGAACGGTCCGTAAATTCAATGAGTGGCCAAACGCTGCCTGAGGTCTATTGTTTCCATTTCAGCATGTTTAAAGTAAGAGCATGTTGCTATTTTGACTGCTGGATTTATGCCTTTGCCCATCATTCTTGTTAGTTATGATCATATTTTATTTGCCACATTAATTGTTAAAGTAAAAGTTGTGAAAAAGGTCTACATGGCCACAAGCAGCCCTTTTTGATTTTGCAAACAGATTCCTGATTTAGGTAAAGGTTAGGCTTTAATTACAAGGAGGTGCCTTAGATCAGGGGATTCATAACATAATTATGTTAATCAAATTTCATCTTCCCTTGCATCTCCTGAATTAACTCTCAAACTGTCCTTCTGACAGGTCAACTATAGCAAGCTATATCTAATTGAGCAAACGCGACTTAAAGTGGATGAAAATGGACCTTTCCTATGAATTACTTTCTTTACTTTCGTCATGAGTAAAGATACTGTATAGCACTGACAGATTGCACCTCATCTTAAGTTAAAACTGCGAGCTGGATATCCTGTGCAAACAAACAATTCAGTTTCCTCACAGCTCATGGCTCACGGATTATATCTAAAGCAAAAAAAATAAGAGTAAAGATGTAAAAAAACAACATTTGCTTTAAATTGACAGCAGACTGAAGAGCAGATTGCTCTGACAGAGCGATTAGCAGAGAGTGAGAAAGAGGCCGATTGCGCGATTAACTTGATTTCTCTTTTACAACCACTGACAGATTCCCAATAAACACCAAATGGATTCCTAAACACACAATCAAGATGAATTGTTGCAACGTGATGGTCCCTATAATTTGTTTGTATAGACTTTAATCTTTCTGACATTCTTTTTCCAAGAAGTTAAATATAAATGATCCCTGATATACATATGTACACACAGTTAAAGAGAAATAGACATGACACACAACAGAGAAAACAAGTTAATTTGCAAGTCAACACATTAAGCAGCTGTAACTCAGGAGAGGTGAGAGGATTGGAGTCAACATGGATTATATCAAAGTGTAAAAAGGATTCGTTGCCCCCCCCCCCCCTGCAACCGACATGATGGATTAAGCAGGAGAGGTTATTAAGGCCTCTCGAGGGTCTGCCTGTGAATGCATTATAAACCGTGCTTTTGTAAAAGTGCTCCCTTCAGTGTTTAGAGGGAGACCAATTGCTCCCCTGAGACTTAAGAAAGAGATTTATTTTGTGCAATCCTCTTGAGCTACTTTACTTTTCTCCACATTAAGAAAAAAAGCTGGTGTCTTAATGACCTGAGGTTTATGCTCAAGACTTAATCGGAGAAATGCAGGAAATTAGTGTACTTCAGTTTGATTATCGTTAACGAAAGGGAAAATCTAATGTAGCATTTACAGATGAGAATCACACTTTTAACGTGTAAGTACCACAGAGTATGAAATACTGGTGGAAAGTAATGATCTTAAAACTAATTATCATTTCCATATCAATTCATTGGCTAATTATTTTCTCCTTCAATTAATGTATTATTATTAGGAATCGACCGATATGGCTTTTTCAAGGCCGATACCGATTATTAGTAATCAAGGAGACCGATAACCGATATTTGGAACCGATATACATTTGCAGTAAAATCAGAAAATCTTGGTGTCAAAATGTAGAATAACACAAACTCCAACACAACTTCTTTGAAATGCATTTAAGCATAGCCTATATTATGTTTAATGAACTTTTAAACATCTTACAACTGGTTTCCTGTCTGTGCCCTTTTCTTTAGTGCAGCCATCTGCTATGAGTTAGAGAGAGACAAGAAGTGGGGCTGCAGGCTGACATGCTTAACTAACAATAATGCTTAATTTATTATATCTGTCTGTCTAGCATAAAATCCCAATAAACTGCTAGCAACTGAAAAACACTAGTGCTAGCTAATGTTTTGCAAACTATTAAAAGTGAGGCTATTACAGTAGACCTAACGTTAGACTAGTAGCATCACTTCTAATATTTTGCTAAACATTTGCTAAATACATTAGCTAATGAGCTTCACATATCAACCTGAAAAACTGCGAGGCTTCACTCGCAGCCCCCCCTCCGCACCACAGTTCCGCTGTGAGACGCTGCACGCTGACTGACTTCCCGCGTCCCTGTGTAACTGGGAAGCTGATAGAATTGGATCAATAGATCGTGCTGTTTTTGCAACTTCAGCATAGGGGATTGGGATGTTTATTGAACTTCGGCTTTCAACTGATTTACCTTCGAAACACATGTCTGGCTCTGCCGCTCAGCGCTGCTGCTTGCCTCTGTCTGTGTTCTTGGCACCTGCCTGTAATCTGAGAAGGTCCCGCCTCTATGGCTGGCTCCCGCCCGGAAAATCTTGATTGACACTTCAGTAATAGCCTATCAGATAGCGCTGTGGGCGGGACATTGCTCGTGTACAGAGAGTGGTGACTGCAGACAGAGAAACGGCCGCATCAGAGCCAAAGTGTTATCGGCAATTTTATAAAAAAAAGGCCGATACCGATAATCGGTCAAATGATGAATATCGGCCCCGATAATCGGCCTGGCCGATAATCGGTCGACCCCTAATTATTATGTCTTATAAAAGTCTCATATTTTCTTGAGCCCTGATGATGTTGAAATTGGTCTTTTTTATTTTGTCCAAACTTCTACAATATTCAGTTTACAAAAAAAAAGGGACCTCTGGCAAGGCCCAATTAATGCTAACAAAAACTACAAATACACTTGATTTGTAATTTCATTAGCTCTTTCTTGGCCCACGCGACAACCTTAAACCAAATTTTCGGAGAATCGGGCCAGTAGTTATTCCATAATCCTGCTCACAAACAAACTGGACATAACATAATGAAGTGCAGCAACATCTTGGGGCTATTTTGGGTATTATCTTATCTTATTAATCCTGATATGTTATAAAAAATTGAAAACTCATGAATGATAAGCTTTTTATGAAACATGACAGAGTCATAGTCTAAACCCCAGAGGCTCAATGATCCCAGTGTTTTAATGCTGCCGAGTGTGGCTGATGCTCCACAAAACGCGTTGAATCTCGGTTTCTGTCGAGATCTGTGCGGACAGGTAATAAGGGGGTTAAGCCTATAAATCGGCCACAGATCAACAGAGCATTGATTAGCTTGGATGGATGAGTCCACTGATGGCTGCAAAAGTTGGGTTTGTGGTAGAGGAGGTGATTATGGATTGACAGGTAAACAAATGCTTTTTGTGCAAAAAAACACTTTAATTTGTGCATCTTATGTTATGTGCATTTGTGTGCTGTGAGGATTAATAGCATCATGAGTGTTTTATGCAGAAGCAATTAGAGCGAGGCACACAGGGAATTTACAGGCACATTTGTGCTGAGACTAAATGGCGCCTGCCGCCCTTTCACTTCAGCAGCCTCACACCCACTCTTCGCTCTGAAACTCGTTTCCTCCGTCATGTCGTTCTGCAGCAGCCTCGCAGATAACCTAACACTGTTTCTTAGGTCAGGTGGCTGAGCTGCCTCTCTGCACTCTAATCTCATTATCGGCCCAAGCTGGCTTTGGCAGGAAGGAAGACAGAATATAAAGAAGAACACATCATGACCACTGTCCTTTGAGTCCGGAGACTATCGCATTATAGAACAGAGACAAACCTGGTAGTAAGAAGAGCAGTGAGTCTGTGACTAAAGAAGAGAAAAACAATCTGTACTGTAATCACAGCGTTCCCCTGTATAATTATTGCTCTGCAAACACAAATTAATACATTTCTGTATAACTCGATTGTTTTCTTTCAAATTGACAGTTTTATATTTTTTACATAAAAGTTGTAAGTGTGGCTTTATTTTCATTGGAATACATTTGCTACATAATGTATAATTTATGTCAGCTTTTTACATTTTCCAAATTACAAACATTGCAAAAAAAATGTTTTTATTAAAAGTTATTGAAATGAGTGTGAAGGATATAAGAATTCATGAGATTGTTTTATTGTATAATTCTATTCTTTTAGATTTCCATTTCAGTTGAGTTTAGGTTATGCATCTTTATCTGTACACATGATGAGCATAAATGGTAAGAAACTTTTGGAATGACTCTAGTAGGGCTGCTCAATTAATCGTATTTTAAATCGCGATTACGATTATGGCTTGCAACGATTACGAAAACAAAATCGAAATAAAACGATTATACTTTTATTATTATTACTCTTCTTTTTTTTTTTAATTATACTTAAAGGTGGGGTAGGTAAATTTGAGAAACCGGCTCGAGATCGCTAGAATTTGAAAATACACAACCGGAGAAAATCTGCCACTTCCTTACAGAGCCCCTCCTCCAACACACACGAACGCGCACATGACCAATGAGGGCACGAGATAAGTTTGTGCCCCGATGGAAGGCTGACAGGCAAGTAGGCCGTTGTACTTTTTACAATATTACGGCTTCTACAGATGACATATTTTTATGGATTTTTTGTCAAAGCACTTAAGATATTCATTGCTATCGGGATAAGAGCATTCCATGGAATATAACAAAAAGTGTATCTCGAGCCGGTTTCTGAAACTTACCTACCCCACCTTTAAAGTTCCGGGTAATCAACTGTTAAAAACATACTGTTCACATTTTTTTTTCTCCAATAAATGGATGTTTTCAAAGTCAATGAATAATGGCATTTAATAATCGCAATTACAAATATTGACCCAAATAAATCGAGATTATGATTTTTGCCATAATCGAGCAGCCCTAGACTCTAGTATTTAAAGTTTCTAATGGTTCATTTGAAGAGGAATCAAAAAGTACAAAGAAACTACATCTCCCAGTAAAAATACCAAAATGATTTCAGTCCCTGCACAGCATGCAAACAGCTAACAACCCATTCATTCTCAAGTAAATTATGTTTTACTGACAACCAACACTTTGTTGTTCCTTTAAGGCCCTGACACACCAAACTGACACCAAAGAACACTTCCCGACGGCCCCGATTGTTGTGTCGCCTCACGTCTCCTGTGTCTTGGCCAAACAGTCGGACTGGAACACACCGCAAATACTTCAGCCGACGGCCAAGCAGCACGTACGCGCTGCGCATGCGTGAGTGGCAATAACTCTCCTTACCAGCAAGCGGCGGTAGTGTGTATTTGACTGTTTCACATAATTACTTATAATCGAAAACATGTTTAGTGCGGTACTGGAAAATTAAAAATAGCCGTCTTCACTTACGTTTTGCTTCTCATGCACTGATTCGCTAAGCTGAACAGCCAATCAGAGTGATTTATTTTGCCGACAGCAAGGTGTTGACGGGCGAAAAGACACGACGGTGAGTAGTGTCTGAGTAGGGCGACAGGACGATGGCCAGACATCTATCGATGGCCGAAATCGGCTCGTGTGTCAGGGCCTTTAAGACCGCTACACACCAACCTGAGACCAAAGAACGCGTACCGAAGGCGTCCCGACTTTTACGTCCGCTACGTCGGCTACGCCGCCCGCCTACGCCACCTGCCTACGAACACACCGCAAAGACTTCAGACCACGAATGGCAATAACTGTCCTTACCAGAAGGCAGCTGTGTATTCGTCATTCAAAAGAGGCAACAACCGGAAGACAGACTGCGTGATATAAACAAACAACAAATAGCGTCTGGGTTCCATTTTCACTCTCTCGTCGATCGAAAACATGTATAGTACGGTACTGGCGTTATCAGCAATTTGAGTGTTGCTTGCGGCTGCAGAGATTAAGAAGCGGAAGCGAACAATCAGGAGAAACCGCACTAAATGGGTGAAAACATGGATACTACAGCGAGAAGCTCAGGGGGATTTTCCGAACCTGTGTCGAGAGCTGTCCCAGGAAGATGGAGACAAGACCCTGAACTACGGCAGGCCAACCTGCCACACGGCACCAATATTCCAGCTCGAGCCAAGCAGCACAGGGATGAACTATGCCAATATTTTAACGGTGTCGGTGCAGTGCCTTTTCAGTGGGATAAGATATAGCAAATATGTCTAAAGAACTGTACAATGTAAACAATCGACAAAAATACAATACGATAAAAATAGTGTGTAATACAATAAAAAAAAGAGTTTGCCAAATATGTCTAATGCTGTGTTATCAATGGCTGTAGTATCAAGGTACAAAATAAAGTTTTGTATTGCCTATCCTACTATTTGTGTTTATTCTTTTAATCACACAGCGTTAATAAAAAATGTGCCTACATAACTGTCAGTTGCAGCCGTACATTATTATTGGTTTAACTACTGACAGTATATTTTTAACACATTTTAAAATGACCATCTTGAACAGCTACAACGTTAAAATACTTCTAGATTGTGGAGGATAATGGGAGAAAGAATAGAGGGGCAGACGGAAACACACATCTGAATAATGGCCACTTCTTGCAAAATGTACATTTCCATGTGATGATCACAATAGGTAAATGAACAATGAACAGTGGTAGACAGTAGCTCTGTCTGTGTGTGCCTTCTTAATCGTTTGTTTTGGTCCCTCACTTCCGCTTCGCTTCTCATGCACTGATTCGCTAAGCTGAACAGCCAATCAGAGGGATTTCTTTGGCCGACTGTCTTTGGCCAACTGTCTACCGATTCAACTACGGGAGGCCGCGGGAGGTGTGAAAATGTGCCGCAAAGAGACGACGGTGCGGGACACACCAACCTGAGTAGGGCGCCGTGAATGCCCGACTGCCTCTGACGGCCTCGGACTCCCAAAATCGGGTTAGTGTGTCAGGGCCTTTAGATGTGAAACATAAAGCGGCCACCCAACTCTGGCTTTGTGCCAGAAAACACTAACCTGGTGGAAATTGCCCATCTAACCTTTGTTTTAAAGCCATTTCAAAGAAAACACTCTTCTGGGAAGAGAGGCAGGATCCTGAGGGCACAAACCATTGTCTCGGCCTTCAGCTAAACCAATTAAGCCCGAGTGTTGTTAAACTGCTGCTGTTCCAAAACCACCACCGACTCTCTCAGGAAACACATGCCTGAAACTGGGTAAAAGCATTAATTGTTATGTATACATTTTAAAAACGTATGTGTAAAGAACAAATATTAATATTATCTCTTAATATTATTTTTAAATGGACAGGTTTCTTTCTCTAAATGAACAAAACCATACCCTGCTCTCTATAAGATAAACGTGTTTGCTTGTGGTTGAAGGAAGGTCACCATGTGTTTGCCATGTTAGTAAGAACAAAAAGGCAGGAAACTGGTGGGCACCAAAGCAATGACAGACAAAGTGATAGAAGTGTGAAAATAGAATCACCTCTAGTATTGCAATTAAGCTTTACATCCTTTACCATTGCAGATTCATACTGTCTGTGACTCAGCAGTTACAGTAATTATCTCATTTGAAATCAGTGAGGAAATATGAATTGTCTGATTAGCAGATATTAATGCACCACAGTCATCTCCACTCAAGGATTTCACAGAAATCTCCTAGCACAATATATGTCCAGACTTTGAAACCAATTACACAAAAAGAAGGACAGTTAGGAGAACAGAAATAATGAGGTGTGGTCTTAAATGCTACGTTTTGGGCTGAATCAATAATTAATCATCAACTGACTTGCTACATAAAAATGAAGCATTGGTAAATGTAAGGGCATAAAGAGCTATGTTTTGCCTTAGCGATGAATAATAATATATCTCAATAGTTATTTGTAGCAACTTTATTCTTTAAAAAGCACTTTAAAGCAGCGTTTAACCTCTGCTTTGTTGTAGGTCAATATTTTAGATGTGACACTCATTTTTAAACAGAGGGTGTGAAACATTTTTCCCTCTTATCTTCTCTCGTCTGCAGGCCTTTTTTATATTAACTGTTAGAACGACAAGCATGCAATCTATCTTTAGAACAATATTGAGGCTTATATCTATAGTTCCATATTTCACACCGTACCATCAGAAATCCCTATATTATGAGCTAATCATACAATAAACAGGATACCACTCACAACAACTAAGGTCTAAAAAAAACAAAAAACAATAAGACTGTGAAAACAGGGGTACATAATCAGATTGAACAAAACATCACTTAATCAATTACATTGAAAGCAGGGCTTAGAAAATTTCTGGAAAATCTAATTTGCCACCTTTTATGTGGATGTCTAATCAGTGTGGATGGTAAATGTACTCGATTGAAGTAATACAATTCTCAGTGTGTGCCATTGACCCAGAAAGCAATGCAAATAGAACAGCAATCATTCTGCTGCATTTCAGCGTGGGCAGTTTTTGCTCACAGAAGTCTGCTGGAGACCGACTTACGGCCCCTACACACGGCGGCGTGCGTTGTCGCTTGCCGGCGGGGGGGGCTGAAACTCGACCAACAACCAATCACATGAATCTCCCGCCCCACACACACAAGTATGCAGTTTGATTGGCTAGAGCTTGTACTGGCATATGATTCGATTGGCTGACGCCTCCGTTGAGGCGTCAAAAGTAGAACATTGCTCTACTTTTGCAGCGAGCACCGTGAGAGAAGCTACGCTTTGCTCCCACAATGCAGTTCGGCGAATCGTGACGTCACCCCATTCAAAGTGAATGGGAAGAAGCGTTGAAGCGACGCCGCCGTGTGTAGGGGCCGTTAGGGGTCCACAAGATGAACTGTAAGAGACAACCAAAACCAGCAAGGATGAGAGGGCTGTTGAACACAAGAGAAGGTTATTGTCATGCTCCGTGAAACCATGTATGGCCGACAAAGTAAACGCTACAGCTTGGGTGGCTATATACGGCGATGTTGGACTAGTGGTATTGAAGGGCGCCGGAAGCGGGGGGGCCAGGGGGCCATTGGCCCCCCCACTTTTCAGCCCTGCCCCACATTTTTGCAGCGGCGGATGCCGTGTACAAATCCCGTTTCAATAATTCCCCTCTACTCTAAAGCAGAGTCCTGTATCGGGTCGGGTACCCGATACAGGACAACGCTTTTTTCCGGGGTCGGTTCTGGGTAAAACAAAGATGATGCGGGTCGGGTCGCGGGTATTGCATAATAAATATATTAAAATAATAATTTTGTTTAATGTTTAAAATCCTCAGACCTCTCCCCCGCGGAACCGCGCATAATCATAACCTCTGCAGCGCATCAATCTGCTGCTATGCATGCCACATTCGAAATGGCTGAGGTGAAGCTCTCTAGCGGGGAATACAGCATTTTCAATAACACTTCATCAAGAGCGAAATCCAACGTCTGGGAGGCTTTTGGTTCCTAGATGAGGAAATCACCAACATCCCACGCTTTTTGAGACAAATATGCAACTGCGTGTGTTAATAATTGCACGTTTTGACTGCTCATATATAAGCGGGTTTGGGTCGGGTTGTGGATCTTGTGCCGACGGGTCGGGTCGGGTTGCGGAACTAATTGGCAATATGTGCGGGTAGCGGGGCGGGTTCGGTATTGCACATTGCGGGTGCGGGTCTTGAAAATCAGACCCGTGCAGGACTCTGCTCTAAAGTCACATCTAAAACGCGATCTGATCTAGTTGTGTATATTTTGTTATTTTTTATTGTTATATTCAATCTCATTAGCTACAGGCATTTTTTAAGCTTGTAAAGGGAAGATGACAGCTCGCCTCTCACGTGCCACTCTGCTCTTCCGCAGCGCCGCTCCCCCTCCCTCCCGCCCGCTGAAATTATGAATGTAAGGCATATAGTAATCAGATAACACTGCAGGGTCCGTTACAGTTTTTTTTATCTGATTTCAATTAAACAAAGTCTTGGCTTTCAGAATATTAAACTTGTTTCGGCAAATTCAGATGATAAATACAACTTTGAAGCTTGTAACGGCATAATTACAAGCGGAGAACGGAGTAACTTAACGTCACTGCAGGCATAACAACTATAGGTTACTTACGTAACCCCAGTACTCAGAGTAACATGAAGTGAGATGTCTCACTATGGCAGGGGTCTCCAATCTTTCTCCACCTGAGAGCTACTTTGAAAAAATGAAAGTGGCCAAGAGCTACTTGCATCGCATCGCTTACATTTATTCACATAGCACTCATCAGTTGAATTAAGCTACTTTTGTGTGAAATTGCAATACCTAAAGCTTATCTAAAACCTTAACTTCACATCAAGGTCCAAGAAAACGACAATTTCTAACATATTAATATGGACAACATAGTAAGTACTTCACTGAAGATTCACATACATGTCCAAGAGCAAATTACAATGTTTTCACTTCTTAGTATGGCCCACATAGTAAATACATCGCCTTAATCACCACCTTGCAAGCATCTTATGCACGTGTGTAAAATAAGTGCATTCACTCTTTTTTACAGTTAGTGAGATGAATGGTGCTGCATGGAGTCTACCATACAGGTGTATGCTGGACCCACTTAGGTTCACTAATGGAGTCATTTACATGTTCATCAGTCGGTCTTGTTCTGTATTTAGATTTCATTCATGCCAGAAAAAGCTGCTTCACAAAAGGGATATATACAGAACCAAATAAAGCTGACATGTTCAGTGCTGCTTGGTGAATGTTCTTATAGTTTTCTGGGCGTATACAAGGCTCCAGAAATGTTGTGAGTTTTGCTGAGACTTAAGCTGAACATGATTTTGGAGATGTATAACCTCCATCTCCACAGGATTGACACTGAACAGTGCAGCCATCTTTTCTTCTTCGTGTTGACATGAAATTATAAACCATAATGAATCAATTGTAGGTCTAGCCTCCCTATATCTGTGTGTGACATGTTTCCATCCTCAAAAAACTAATACTGCTGCAGTCTAGCTGCAGCTTCTAGCAACGGTCTTCTGTTAAAAAAAGGACACTGAATGTCTTGAATGTGGCATCACACACATGACTTGAGTCTGAACACAGCAGACAACAGGAGTATTTACAACAGCATTATAAAAACAAAAATAGTGCATGTGGGTGCACACTTACATTCTCTGTCTTACTGTTACATGAATCCCATGAATGTATGAGATTAAGTTAGCTTCATTATATCTCAGTGATTAAGTGAATAATAAAGTTTCTATCGGGTAACTGTCAGCCTGTCACTCATTATTTTCAGGAGGGGGCGGGGCTTGGCGGAACGGAGAGGAGACGGTGATCGCGGAAGCTTTCCTCCTGCCTTCACAAACTTTACACGCGTATTTATGAACTGAAAATAGCAAGAGGACATTCATACTCTGCAATCCAAGACTTGATTAAATCCACTAAAAACCTGACATTACGATAACTAGTGTTTTTCAAAAACACAAATCCCTCCCTGTGTGTCTCTGAGCCGCAGCGACGCGGCCTGATTCAAAGCGGGTCATTCTGCTGTTGGTTCTGACTGGTGCTGCTGGAGAAAGCAGACTGCTCCGTGTGTGGTGTCGCTGTGCCGCTGTCACGTATGTTCCTTGCTCTCTGCGTCACCGACCAATTTTATATTCGTGTGACAGAAACAATTCTAAAATAAAAAAACGTTATTGTCCGGCCGCGGCCGAAAAATCAAGAAGCAACGTTACTACGCTATAATCGATAATCGAGCGGCGAGCTACTGAAAATCTGCCCGTGTTGGAGACCCCTGCACTATGGGATGCGCCTCATCGCGGAGCAAACAGAAGCATCAATCTCATTACGCCAATCCTGATTGGCTGGTGATCTTGACGTCAGCGTCAGGGGAAATCACCCCCTATAAGTAGCTTGGGCCACAACGCATGCGTCATTCAAAATAAGCACCTCTTCTCGCTTCACCATAGCAAGGAGGGCCGTCTGGTGAGACATCTCACTTCATGTGACTCTGGGGTTACGTAAGTAACCTATAGTTCTCATTCATAACACTCCGTTCGATGTCTCACTATGGGATATTGTAGCTCCCGTATTGCCAGACGAGCTTATCTCGAAAATCACCGATCAACCAGAATTTAACAGGTAGAGTCCCGACTCAACAAGGTGCCCAGCACTGCTCGGGCCACACTTGGAGCGGAGACGTCTAGCCTGTAAAAGCGGACAAAAGTGAGCGGCGAGGACCAGCTCGCCGCTGCACAAATGTCTTGGATGGAAACACCCTTGAACAAAGCCCAGGATGTAGCCAGGCCCCGAGTCGAGTGAGCCCGCAGACCCGAAGGTGCTTGCAAATTCTGACTCGTATAGGCCAAAGCAATTGCCTCCACAATCCAGTGGGAGAGCCGTTGCTTAGTAACAGGCTTGCCCTTGTGAGGGTTAGCCCAGGACACGAAGAGTTGGTCATTAAGACGAAGCTCCTTTGATCTGTCCATATATGTGTGTGTAAAGCCCGGACTGGACACAACAGATCCTGCTGCTGCTCCCCGGAGGAAACCAGCGGCGGAGGAAATGCCTCAATGTCAATTGGGGTACACGAACCAACCACCTTTGGTGTAAAGGCAGGGTTGGGCTTCAACAACACTCTCGTTTGCCCTGGGGCGAACTGAGTGCATGAGGCATGTACAGACAGTGCATGAATATCGCTGACCCGCTTGGCGGATGCCAGGGCCAGTAACAGCACTGTCTTGAGTGACAGATGTTTCATGTCAGCTCCTTCCAGGGGTTCAAATGGGGTCATTCTGAGCCCAATCAAAACCACTGCCAGGTCCCATAAGGCCACCAGCGACCTGGAGACAGGGAGGATCCTGCGAGCTCCCTTCATAAAACGGCAGACCAAAGGATGTTGTCTAGCCGTCTTACCCTCAAAGCCCACATGGCATGCAGCAATAGCAGCCAGGTACACCTTGATTGTGGAGAAAGCTCTGTTTATCGATCAAGTCCTGTAGAGATGATAAAATCACCCCGACAGGACATTGAAAAGAGATGTGTCCTTCTTGAAGGCACCACTCCTCAAACACCCTCCACTTACAGTCGTAAAGAGACCTGGTGGAGGAAGCTCTCGCACTCTGAATAGTGTGTATCACCTTCTGAGGGAGTCCCACTGTATTCAGATTGTACCACTCACGGGTCAGGCCCATAGTGCCCCGCACTCTGGGCGTGGGTGAAGGATCGCCCCCCCCCCCCCCCCGCCTGAGACAATCTGTCCCTGCGTGGTGGGGGCTGCCATGGCTGCCCGCACAACAGCTGATATATCTCCGCCAGCCCGTACGTTGCGGGATAGGGCGGAAACATCAGAGTAAGTGTGTGGCGTTGCTCCTTCACTCTGGCCAGAGTTGGGGGTAACAGAGCCAGGGGTGGGAACCCGTACAGAGGACCCGGAGGTCAATCGTGTGCGAGTGCGTCCCCGCCTAACAGTGCGTTTAAATCGTGCATTAAAGAGAACAGCTGTCATTGAGCATTTTTTCTTTATGCGAACAGATTTAACGCGGCTCCGCCGTAACGCACCCACAGCGGACTCACGATCCTTGGATGTGGAGTCCAGTCTGCATATAGTGGTGCACCTCTGGACAGTAGTTCTGTCCCGAGGTGCATCATTCCCGGTACCTGTGTCGCTCTCAGAGAGAGGAGACGTCTGCCGCTCCAAAGGATCAGTTTGTGTGCCAGTGTGTGTGACTGGAGACAACGCAACCTCCCCTGGCGGTTCATACACGATATCGTGTTGTCTGTCCTCACGAGGACATGGTGTCCTCTGAGAGAAGGCAGGAAGCATTTTCGGGTGGGGAACACCGCTAAAAGCTCCGGGTGATTTACGTGCGCCCGCTGGAGGTCTCTGCTCTAGAGACCTCTCACCGGGCGACCTTCGTAAATACCCCATCAGCCTGTCTGACATGCGTCCGTGGTGACCACCTTCCGTGAAAGGACAGCACCCGTAGGCGCATCCCGCACTAGAAAAGTCGGGTGTAGTGCCACTACGCATTACATAATAACCAATACTCTCCGCACTCTGTGGCGCGCGGGGTATAGTTTTATTATGAGACCCATGTTGAGCGGGTGCTTTACGAGGACATTTGTCTGCGTAATCTGACTCTGCTCGGCGGGCATTATAGATAAAACCCTTCTTTCTAGGAGAGAGAGAACCTCTCTCTCCAGAATATGGGTTGACTCTCTCTGGGCTTGTGAAAACAGATAAAGTGTAACTGTTTTGAGAAGCCCAGGCAGATGTCGTGAGTATCTCCTGCTGTATGCTCCTTAGAGCCAGCTGCGATGTCACGCTTACGGCTTCAGCCGGCACTGCGCATGCGTGTGACGGTGGTGCCTTCACAGACCCGTCTCACACCTCCTTTGCATGGAGGCTTGTAAAGCTCGGGAATCTGTTCCCGCGTGTTTTGTCGTCACCGGGTCCCGGCCTGCCAGGGCGCGGGATTCCGGTTCTGAGGCCATCGCTGATAATGAGCCCCAGACCGACACGGAGAGAGGTTCGCTCTCTGTGGCGGACGCCCCCGTGTCTTCACTGCCGGCCGGCGGGTCCATGGACATGGGGGGGTCCTGTTCCGACAGGCTAGCTTGTCTCGCTAGCCGTCGGCGGAGGCTCTTGACTGTGAAGCGGACACAATGTCCGCATGAGCCGGGGTTGTCGATAGCGCCTCGGGCGTGTTCCAGCCCGAGGCAGGACGAACAGACCTGGTGTGTGTCTGTGCCCGAGATCTTCAACCCACAGCCGCAGAGTCGAGCCACCGAGTCCCTGACTCCTCTGGTGTGAGGGAGAGGGGCGTCCATCTTTGTCGCCTCGTGGCGTGGAGAGGGCCCGCTCTCGACAGGTGGGACGGGAAAAAAGGTATTACCACCTTGTCCTTAATCCGGAGAAAAAGGACGGTGTGGGTCTTTTATTCCCGGAGAATACTGACTGGTGTGGCAGTATGCTCCTTTTTTATTTTAATCCTTTTCCCCTCCGTGGGGAAGAGAAAATAAAAACTTCCTCGCTACCGTGGTGTCGGTAGAGAGGGAGCGAGCTAGCGAGCTAGCAACAGGTGTGCTGCTAGCTTGAAAAAATCGGACCTACCTTACTTTCTCGTAGAGAAGGGTGAGGTCGATTTTTAAGTACTAACGGCGTTAGTACTACCGTCTTCCTGCGAGGCAGAAGGAGTAGCCGGCTAGCGCCCGTCGACCGAAATGGTATTTGGGTTCAGTCTGGACAGTGAAGCTAGCCCGGCTACTGTAGAGATGTGCTCTGAAGCGAGAAGAGGTGTTTGAATGACGCATGCGTTGTGGCGCAAGCTACTTATAGGGGGTGATTTCCCCTGACGCTGACGTCAAGATCACCAGCCAATCAGGATTGGCGTAATGATATTGATGCTTCTGTTTGCTCCGCGATGAGGCGCATCCCATAGTGAGACATCGAACGGAGTGTTATGAATGAGAACAGCCGGTGTTTCTCGTGAGTGTTTTCCCCGGGAAAGAAACACAATACACACACAAACGCAAAAATATACAAACACACGTACACGGCGCAGAACACTGTACAAATCCCGTTTCAATACTTCCCCTCTACTCTAAAGTCGCATCTAAAAAGAACACCGTCTGATCTAGCTGTGTAGGCTATATTTTTATTATATTCAATCTCATTATCTACAGGCATTTTTGAAGCTTGTAAAGGGAAGATGACAGCTCGCCTCTCACGTGCCACTCTGCTGTTCCTCAGCGCCCCTCCCCCTCCCTCCCACTGAAATTATGAATGTAAGGCATAGTAATCATAGATAACACGGCAGGGTCCGTTACAGTTTGTTTTTATCTGATTTCAAATAAACAAAGTCTTGGCTTTCAGAATATTATACTTGTTTCGGCAAATTCAGATGATAAATACAACTTTGAAGATTTTAACGGCATAATTACAAGCGGAGAACGGAGTAACTTCACAGCAGGCATAACAACAGCCGGTGTACACAAACACACACACGTATACACACACACACTCGCGAGCTTCCCACAGACCAGTAATCCAAACGAAAATATCTTCCCTCCGTAGTATTTTGATTATTTGCTCTGCTAATAATCAATCAGATCGATCCAGTGAAGAGGACACTTTGAAGGCCTTTTTCTCAAAATGATGACTAGTCATTATATAGGCTAATGTGACATATTTTGCTTAATATTTGGAGTACAAAAACAATCCAGATATCATTAGAAAGCTCGGAATCTCCTCTTTCCAACAGAGTATACAACTCAAAATGTGTCTTCGGGTCAATGCGACTGATTTCGATAGAGCAGGTCACTTTGCATAAGGTAAAATAAAGCAGGCAGACATAACAGGAAGAATATCTACATTTTAACCCAATGAAATAGGACATTGTCACACCATTCAAATGTATCCATGTAAATTACAACCAATAAAAAAGCTTAGATTTGTTTATTTGTTACGTTGTTTACTTTATTT
The DNA here is from genome assembly GCF_902827115.2 of Pseudochaenichthys georgianus. Taxonomy (NCBI): domain Eukaryota; kingdom Metazoa; phylum Chordata; class Actinopteri; order Perciformes; family Channichthyidae; genus Pseudochaenichthys; species Pseudochaenichthys georgianus. The sequence continues at coordinate 21,151,518 of NC_047515.1, forward strand.
GTTAAGGTGGCCACAATCGCGGACATGCTGGCGGCACAGGGACGAGGCACGCAATCCCTCTTCAGTGAAGTGGTCAAGCTTCTATGGCTGTATTTGACTGTGCCGATGTCCAATGCAACAGCTGAGCGGAGCTTCTCCAGCCACCGTCGGTTGAAGACGTTCCTTCGTTCAACTAGTCCGAGCGCCGCTTAAATCACCTTCTCTTCCTCCACATCCACAAAGATTTGACCAACGGCCTGGACCACAAAAAAGTGCTCCGGAGTTTCTGCTTTGCCAGTGAGCGAAGGGAGGTTTACTTTGGCACGTGGGGATTTTTGTTTTGCTTTACCCTATGTATTGTGGGACATTTGTTTGAAGGTTGCTCCACCCTCATCTGTTATTGGACATTTTAGTCATGTGATTTTAATTACACGACATCACAGCTTGTGTTACTGTTAACAAGCTTGTTATAGGCCTACGTTCTTTTCACAAGAATTGTTGTTTGGTTCGGTAAAATAAATAATTTATGTCCATTTCTTGAATTTCTTGAAATAAGTATCATGAATTGCATTACCTGTAGCCAGAGGTAGGCTACCTGACCGGTCTCAACGCTGTGTGTGACCGTCAGGAAACACGCTGTTTACAAGTAGCCTAGTTCCAGGCTTCCAGCAAACATCCACTGATAAATTGCGATGTTAACAACCTCATGATAACCTCATATGTTTTTAACTTAGGATCATACCTGTGTTTAGTCTAGAAAAAGGTAAATGTGTGCATTTTATTATAAAGTTGTGTATATTTACAGACTGTTGCAAAAACTAAGAAGCTTATAAACATCAGGTTTAAAACTAAAAGAGCTTTACAAAAAAGTAACACAATTAAAAATGTTTGGAGTTTTATTTGAGTTATTAATTTACATTTTTTGTCAAAGAGATGCTGATTTTAAACCGTTATTACATACAGTTACGGCATTTGCTGTTTCTGCCGGAGAGAGGGGAGGCCGTCCCAAAGCTTGCTGCTGTATTTACTCCCTCCATCTGACAGGAGGGAGCCTCATGTGTCACTCCACGGAGTTCACTCCGTCACAGAGGGGGAGTGTGTAGGGGTAGGGTGTAGGGCGTGGTTTGGGATTGGGCCATACACACGCACTTTTTTGGCCCCCCCACTTCTAAAATGAATCCGGCGCGCCTGGTGGTATTGTACTCATTGAATGAGTGGGACTGCACTTAGACTATAATAAGCTTGATGTGATTTCCTGTTCCTTGGAGCAGCAAACCTCACGTGTGTGCGTTGAACCATATTCCTGTATGTGAGTTAACTCTGCTCCTTCTTGCAAAAATGTGTTCCTGACTATTGATTCTCAAACCGGTGTTGAGTGATATTTTTCTAACAAAATAAAACATTGATAGTTTTCATTACACTGATGCAATTCCCCCGTCTCTCACAGAGTTTAACCAATAGTAGCAGCGACAGGAAGCTGATTGGTCAGCTCTCTGGTTGTCCCAACGCAAACGCATCCCTTGAGCACCAATGTATCCTGGCCTGGCTCTGCGAGAGGAGAACGAAGGAAAGAAAGCAGCTTGCGGAATTAATTGCTTCAATCGACTGAAGTTCCCATCAATACTAGGGCTGAACGATTAATCGATTTTAAATCGAAATCGCAATTTTAAATGATGCAATTATCAAATCGCAAAGGCTGCGATTTTCTATTTTTGTTTTCTTTCTTTTTTTTGTTCTTCTTGTGTATCAGTCATCCACACCAATCAGAAGTGCTGTGCTCCACATGTACCAGTCATTGTTAACCAATCAGAAGTGGCCCAAGAACGACTGCAAAGTCTTAAAATCCCGAGTATGTATTATAGAAAGGGGAGATATGATCGAAGTTTTCAAATATCTCCACAACATCTACAAAACATCATGCCCACTACAACGGGATTATAACACCAGGACTCGTGGACACTGCCTCAAGTTGAAGAAACGGTACTCAAGACTGGCTATCCGCCGCAACCTTTTCAGCCTGCGTGTGGTTGACTTGTGGAAGGATCTGCCAGAAAGCGTTGTCACATCCAAGACGGTTAACTGTCTCAAGTCCCGCCTCGACCATTACTGGTCAAACATCACCTTCAATTTGGACTATGTGACTGTTGCCAGCATCCATAGTATATAAAGAACAGTGATCTACTTATTTATGAGCGACTAAAAGGCCTTAGGCCTATTACAGCCGTATCCTATTGATTGATGATAGTAGGTGACAGACAGATTGATCCAATCACCAGCCAAGTATTTTTGAAATACTTTTCCAAATGGCTTCCAATGGAGCTTTCCTAGATGGTTTGGTGAAACAAACCATCGGAGTCAGGTTAGTAATGCTCCATCACATGTTTTACATCTATTACAGGGTGAATCTTAAACTGAAGCTTGACTTTAAAGAAACCCAACGGAAGTTTATTGTAAGTTTAGTTTGTTCACTCGTAGCTCGGGCTGCGGTGGTGCTAGAGACGGGAGCACGTTGATACGACCTTCCTAGCCGGAGATATTGCCGCATTTTACAATACACTTCCGTTGGGTCGCTTAAAAACAAATATCGCAAATCAAATCGCAATATCTGTCAGAAAAATCGCAATTAGATTTCCCCAAATCGTGCAGCCCTAATCAATACTGATCTGACATCCAGATCAAAAGGTGCAAAATTAGATTCTGATCTTGTTGAGTTACATCTTATACAAACTTTACATGCATATTGCGTTTGCAGGTTCATTTCAAGCCATCAAAGTCTGTGGTTTTCCACAAGAATCAAACATTTGTTGGAGTAGATTTTATCAAGAATGGCTGAGGGCGCTTAGCAAACATCTAGTACATGGTCAGAAATAACTTGGTACACATAATCAGTAAACCATCTAGGTCTATTTCACCATGAAAACCTCAGTAGCTCTGCCATGTAATAAAGTCTGTGAGAGAACTTCTTTTTTAAAGTTTGTTTTAGAGACTTTCTCATTCACCCTCTCATGCCTGAGACCTCATTCACTCATCACCTGAAAATATCCTTACATGGAGTGTACTTTACATTTGAAACAGGAAAGATGTTGTGGAGACGGACACTTTGCCTAGTAATGCTTATTTTCCCTTTTAACTGTAAGGTAATGTCTATACACTATATATATATATATATATATTTAGAGTAAAGAAAGGCTGAATTCAATATATTATGTTCATGCCGTTTTCAGGGCTGAATCAGTTCTCATACAACTCAACCGTTTCAGAATAGATTATGTAGACTTGATGCAAGAGAAACTTTATGACTTCCACCGGAAATGAAGCATATTTGATGTCTAAGCCATGCAGGTAAAGGTGCCATGGTTACTGAGCTTATCAGGGGTGAGCAGGTTTCTTAGAAGCAGCTGTGTTCGCCAGATCAATTTAGAGGACCAACCAACCTCTGGGCTTGAAATAGAAATAGCAAATTCCCTCCTGAAAAAAAACCGATGTGAAGGTAATTCTCGCTCTATAGATCGTAATTTGACCAAATGCATGACTGGCTGCTGGCATGTAGCTGACAGAGATACAGGAGAGTGCTTCAAAAGCAGTTCATGTCTTTTGGCTAATTACATTTCAGGATATCTATATCTGTTTCTTAAAAAGCTATTTGTCAGCACTCGCGTGGTTTATAAAATGACAGCTTTGCCATCCAGTGACTGTGTAAGAAAATCTGTCTGTTAATAGACTTTCTTTACATTATTCTTTACTTTCAAATGATTCTTTGTGAGTTTAAAATGGAGCCGTGCTTGTTAAACCTAAATATTTATGTTCTCAGTTATACACAATGGTACAGATTTTTATGTAAGACATTATGAAATACAAAAAGACTTTAGAAAAAACAACAATATCTATAGTATGTATTCTGATTGTAGATATATTGGCCTGCATATATGTTAAATTATTTGAATAAATCTCGTTAATGGTTAATCAAGTCAATGACAAACTAATTAAGAATCGAACAATTGTTGCAGAAAGTAGGAAAGCTGCTGGACTAATCTTTGTAAATGCCACACCACAAACAATTAAGAAACAACAGATAATTTCAGCAGAAATAAATACTGTCCTTAAGAGGAGCCTGCTTTGAACAAAGCAGTTATTGAGCTGAATATTATGGTTTATGTTAAAATTACAAGAAACATGTTTTACCAAACCTGTAATTACTAATCCTATTAAAATGTTTGCATCTTGACCTATGCATTTCTGTGCAATTACTAAATGGAAGTAAGCCCCAGACTGAGTAATATTTCAGAGTCAGTGTCAATATGAGTAACAGTTGCAGGATAATAACGAAATATATTTCATTGAACTTCTACATAATCTGTAAACTGGAGTTTCATTTAGAAAAACTGCAAATCCTCTTTTATTTGATCTAAATAGTTCTCATTTCAACTCTTGGAGAGCAGCCTCTTTTTTGATTTGTGTGTTTTGATCTAATTTCTGCTTGAAAATATTCGTGTGTGGTATAGTTCTGTTCCTCACCAACTGGGGAATCATTATACAGTAAATGTATGGGGAGGTTGTTGGTTTGCATAGTCAAAATAATAATAAAAATCTCAAGACTAAAGTCATTGCTCGAAGGCTAACATTGGGGGGGATGCTGAGGAGCAATTCCTCTTATCAAACCCTGCATGGTCGTACTAATGACATCTAGAGAGGCTTACTGAAACCTCAAGTGACGGTAAGGTAATTACTCTGCCCGGCTTCAATTCAGTCATCCCAAAGAGCCAATTATTACAGGATTTGACAGATCACTGAGATTATAAAATACTGTTGGGCCATATATTCTGCTTGGTATGTTGTTTCTATTTTGAGCGTCAACACTCCCAGAGGTATTAGTTCTAATGGCCATTGCCTAACCACCAGCAGGGCCAAACAGCGTTAGAATTTGATCTACAAAGTAAATTGATGTTACAGCTGCAATAAACACTTGAGGGCTGGAGAATGAAGTAAGGGGATTTAGGGAAACCACAAAGGGCTCTGGAGCTTTTACAGTAACATACATGGTGAGCAGAAAGAGCAGAGAAAAAAAATTGTGACCTTAAATTATAATCTGACCGTTTACATCTTAAAATTTGAAAAAAAAGAGCAATAATTGTTTAGACAGTAATATATGCCAACACACCCTTTGCACTCTGCAACATTACTACAAATCGTATTGTTTATTTTCCATACGTTTAATTCTGTGTATGTACATTGTTTGTCCGAACCAATTAACTAATGTACATTGCCATAGACACCAATGTTTAGTATATAGATATTTTGTACTAAGGATGTACTCTATGCAAGCCACTACAAAATAACTATCCTATGAAAGATGTGTTAACCTTAATATCTCAAAACCTCTCATTGATACAGCCTTATAGTAACAATGTCAAGAATCAATTAGTTATGTTTTAGCTAAAGTCAATTAAAAGATTTGTATTAATAGTGCAATAAATGAGAGGGAGTAACATTCCAGAGCTGCAGCCTGTGTGGGTGAGTTACCACCATAGGATTGACCTGAGGGACCTTCTTTAGCTTAGCATACCCAGGCCTGAAGATTGTAAGGCCAGGTTACACCTCAAACCAGATCACAGGATTAATCTGGCCTCAGCAACCCTCCCCTCCATCTGGCGCGACAGTCAAGCAACAGCAGAAAGGAGCAAGGATGCCTCTCACTCCTCAATGAATACTAATCTCTCATCTCTGATTCCAACCCATTTCTGTCCTTTTACACGTTAAAAGAAAAAGAATAATAATCACCTGTATCCCAGGGCTATCACCTACCATTTTAGAACTAACCTATCACCAATAAGGCATGGAAGATAACCCATCCAACTGGATGACACTACAGAGAAAAAGCCATCTTCTCCTATTGCTTCACCATAATCTTCTAGCGTCTAAGTGCAAAACTCATCTGCCGCCACCAGACAGCTCGGTTTCTACCTGCACTCAAAAAAACACAACATACATTTTATACAGACAAGCAGTTTTCACACATTTTAGACTGAAAATCAATCTTCCTCTTTGGATAAAAGCAAACATTTTAAAATGCCAATGAAACCGTGTTTTGCATTCATAGTGCTTTAAAAATCCTCCGTAAGAGTAGCATCCTCTTGCAATTAAATTTTTGATGCCGAAGAACAGCACAAATGTCTGAAATATATTTAAGCATTAAAGGTGGGGTAGGTAAGTTTGAGAAACCAGCTCGAGATCGCTAGAATTTGAAAATACACAACCGGAGAAAATCTGCCACTTCCTTATAGAGCCCCTCCTCCAACACACACGGACGCGCACATGACCAATGAGGGCACGAGATAAGATTGTGCCCCGATGGAAGGCTGACAGGCATGTAGGCCATCCAGTTATTTTAGCCGGGTCCAGTATTACGGCTTCCACAGATTAAATTTTTTTATGGATTTTTTGTCAAAGCACTTAAGATATTCATTGCCATCGGGATGTTAAGAGCATTCCATGGAATATAACAAAAAGTGTATCTCAAGCCGGTTTCTCAAACTTACCTACCCCACCTTTAATAGCATTTATTTTAGGGATGCACGATATTGGTTTTTTGAAACCGATACCTTCCTGCTTCTCAAGACCGATAATAAAAAAAAATGTACGCCACTAATTATTTTAACGCAGGTGTATTTTTTTTACCTTGGCCGCCCCGTAGTTTCAGAGCGCATCGAGTTTAAAATACCATCTACAAGCTGATGCTGACAGCCCCGCTCCTGCCGCCCGCTTGTGGCAGACCACACTTCCATGCTCACCGGCAGGCACCGACTGGCCATCTGGAGGACCGGGAGGGTGTGTGTATGTGTGGCCCGAGCGAGAGAGAGACCTTAAGTGCATTGTTGTTGTTAGCATCTGGTGCTAGCTCGCTGCGCTAACGGATATAAGAAGCCGTTTAAATGAAAACAGAGGAGCGACATTTCGCCACAACTGTGCCGAGCACTTGACTTTATGCAGGAAGCCAGACAGTGGGACATTGTACGAAAAGTCAGCACACTCAGCGCTGGATTTGTGAAGAACTCCCCTCTTCCTAAACCACTAATACCACAGTACTGGCAAAACGGGAGGAGCCGATTGAAAAACAAGCGCCCCTCATCCCAATCCACCCACACCGCAGTATTTTTTTCTCTTTTTTTACCCAAAAAATATATTGTATATTATCGGTGCCATTAATACTGGTATCGGGTTTATCGGGATGACGTCATAATTCCTAATTATCGGGCCGATAATTATCGGTGCATCCCTATTTGTCTCAAACATTAAGATAAATTCTTCGTAAATCGTTTGTTGCTGGAGACAATAGTATGCCCATTGCAGAGCGTGTGTGTGTGTGTGTGTGTGTGTGTGTGTGTGTGTGTGTGTGTGTGTGTGTGTGTGTGTGTGTGTGTGTGTGTGTGTGTGTGTGTGTGTGTGTGTGTGTGTGTGTGTGTGTGTGTGTCTTGTCTCTGAAGTTCACACACTGGTTTCTACCCACAGTTATGGTCTCATTTAAAGAGCGAATGTACCTCATTACTGTGTGCCATTTCCCTTGGTGCACCTGGTCTAAATCATCAAGACCCTCGCCCACGCCTGGGGTGTCAATGACACATTGCTCGTGGATGCCTCGTTTACATATCACAATCAACGGGGATATCTGCCTCCAGGTAGTACAAACGTAAACACAGTTGATTTTAATGCTTCTTCCTTTCGTATTTTTCAGACACAGCTAAACTGCAACATGACAATCTAATTGGGCGAGTGGGAAGATTTTTTTAAAGTGTCTGGATATTCTCATCTCCCCAGTGAACAAACCGGACTGGTCACCAGTAGCCACATCATTAACTACATGAAGATGGAACGTAGGTGGAGAGGTGAAAATGGGTCACAAGGTGTCACAAAGTCTGCTTGATATTCATACATGCATACCACCAATGAAGTACATTGTGGTTGCAGCTTTAGGTTTACTAATGATTCATGCTGAGCTTATCTATCTCTTGTGTTTCTGTGAATATATTTTCCCCTTGGACTACAAAGGATACATATAATTACATGCATTTCCTAACAGATTTGCCAGAATACACAAAAAGTTGATCTGAGGGTTTATGAACTTTTCATTTATTGTGTCTCCTCATTTACATTTCTTGTTCAATTTTTAAAAGAGAGGAAGAATGCAAACCAGATGAACAATAACACTTCTAAATTACAAACAACATACACTGTACGTCTGATCAACTTGCATGTCTCAATACAGTATTTCAAAAAGGTGTTTGTTTTGGCAAACAATATCTTTTTTACAACCTGTCAAGATCTTCATACATTTGAAGAGACATGGCAATCTTCATGTTACAGCTGAATAAAGACAGGGAACTTCATCCTCTAACTGTATACGCATTATCAAGACTGTACGTTTTCTTTAATTGGAGTAGAGGTGATTGGAATTTTGTATTCTGCTAATAGAAATAATACAAGAAAAGGTCAGTTCTAAACATCACTATACTGCTCAATGACAGAAATATAACTGCTACTATAGAAAATATCTGTAGTTTTCTGTGGGGTTTGAAATTGTTCTCCTTGTCCCCGCGTTGGTTTCTCCTAGTTATCTCCCACAAAGACACAAAGGATGGGTTAATAGGTGCCTCTAAATTGCCTGTAGGTGTGAATAATTGTCGAAGTGTTTGGTCAGCCCTATAATTGACTGGCCACCTGTCCAGGGTGTACTCCGCTGATTGCCCAATGTCAGCCGATATTGGCTCCATCCCCCACTACGACCCCCTGAGGCAGGGGTATCTTAACACCATGCCCTCGAGCACCTGGTCACCCGCAGGGAGGCAATGAGTCGCCCGCAGGGCACGTTCTAAAAATAGCACGAGTCACTAGAGCTGGGCGATTTGGCCTAAAAATCAAATCTCGATTTTGTCTAACTAATGGACAATTTTCGATTTAAACCTCGATTTTTTTTCTAAACAAACCAGACCAAGGCAAAATTTAAATACATATTTTCTTTATTAACACAATACAAATAAATGAGATTACCAAGTAGTCTAGGCCTATGTGAACAAATCAGTTGTTCAAGAATAAAAAAAAGAAAATAAAAACAGCACCACGGCACTGTCATTAATGTGCAAAGATTTTTTTTAAATCAAACTGAAAAAAAAATCTCTTGTAGGCCATCCCTGAAAAAAACTTGTAAAATGAAATACAACAGATAATAAATAGAGCCGGGACTCGATTAAAAAAATTAATCATTAAAATTAAATTAATTAGAGGCTTTGTAATTAATTAATCGAAATTAATCGCATTTTTAATCAAATATACATATTTGACCTGAGAACAGTGAGAAGCAATTTTCACATGGATTTTACTCCAAGTGGTCTACAGTCCAAGTGCATGACATTAAGGATTTTGGGAGATGGCCCTGTGGGCCATCTAAGCTAATTTATAGATGGCCCTGAGCCCAATAGAGATTGCCCTGAAAAATGCACGTGGACGAAATGGCACGAAGGGTTTGGGGGGCCTCCGTCCCCCTAGACATTTTTGATTTGTGCAGGTCTTAGATGCTGTCTGGTGCATTCTCTAGACTGAATTATAAGATGAACACCACAATATTATATTGTACAATTTCAATGTTATTCTTCATTTCACTTGTTTGTTTGTTCTTGTTTGTGTTTGCTCGCTTCATGTCCTGCATAGCTATAAGAAATACTTAAGTTGTTGGTCAAAACACTTTCCATCTGATGAAGGCAAATGCCTTCCCAGATGGAAAAAAGTAGAACACATTACATTCAGTTATAACTGCCAAAACAAACATTATTTACACTATTATGGCCCCTGTTAAAAATGTTTGTAATGTTAACTACTGTAAGTTGGTCGAACGAATGCCTCCTCATCCGGAAGCTGACCGAGCAGACCCGAGCAGCAGTCGAGAGGAGCCGAGAGCATCCGCGAAGCACACGTCAGAGTTCCCATTAGCCGGCAAATCTAAATATATTCGGTCAAAATAATTTCCCTTTAGAGCAATACCGCTTCAGTTGCGCCACTTATGTGACAGACAAGAAGAGTATGTGACAGACAAGAAGAGTATGTGACAGACAAGAAGAGTATGTGACAGACAAGAAGAGTATGTGACAGACAAGAAGAGTATGTGACAGACAAGAATAGTCCATTCTAATGTCTAACACTTAATGTGGAGAAAGAGATGTCCTGGATGGGTTGATTGTGCGTTGATCTGTTGGTAATGCCTCGGGGTTCCGGTGGGCATGTAAACAAATGCATAATGCTGCGCTATACTTTGTGGCCTCATCCAGTTGCATAGCGACACTTATTGTGTAGTTGTCTTTTAATAAGCAGGTAGTCATATCATTAGCTAGAACTAGCTGGATCTGATCGATATGGACATAAACGCGAGTGAAGTCTAATCTGACGGGAGAGAGAGATCAGCTGCTGCTGACGAGTCGAGACTCGACACGCAGCTCTGCATCACATGCAGCGGTGAGCGGAACAAAACACACACTTCAGGTTAGAATATCACACGTAGCTATTTCAATTACCTCTCAAACTACCTAAACTAGCTATAGATATGTTTAGTTTTACTGTCGGGTCACTCATTACTGATCCGCGAGCTGCTGATACTGACATGATAGATTGCCCGATCGGGCAACCAGCAGGTGAGGCTTTATTGCCCGAGCTAGATACTAGATGGCCCCGGGCCATCGGGCAGTCCTTAATGTCGAGCCAGTCGAGTGCAATCCAGGGAGCTGGATGCCTGGTTTTCTCAGACGTGGACTTACTTATCCTGGCCCTGAAACCAGTCATCTGGTTGAGTGTGGGTTGGGTCAGGGTGTGGTTCCTTGCACTCGGAGTCGGACTAACGTCCACGCTAGCTGCTACATGCTTTGCATTTAGGTGATACTTTAGGCTTGATGTGCTGCGGTGATATGAAAATTATTTTTTGCATAATTTGCACACAACCGTGCTCTTGTCGACGCTTCCATCCGTCCGTTTTTTTTAAAACAAAATGTCCCATCCACGGGGCCGACCAAAGCGGTCTCATCAGCTTGTTCGTTCATGTTTGACTATTGTTCACCGTGGTTTGTTGTTGTTTGAAGTCCCATGCTGAAGTCATGAACGTTAGTTGGTGCTCCAGTATAATCGGTACGCCTGAAACTCATCCAGTGAGAAACGTTCCGCTGTGCAAAAATAAGTGCGATTAAAGTGAGATTAAAATGCGTTAATTTTTTTAACGCGTTAATTTTTGTGTAATTAATTAATCTTAATTAACGCGTTAAAGTCCCGGCCCTAATAATAAATAATGATAATGAAATGAATAATAAAAAAATACCCTCAAACAAAATAACATCCCTTTAACTTTCTAGGAAGTTGTCTTTCTACAGACCTTACACAGAACAGTTGTTTGTTCTATGTATGACCGCTTGTACCCGGACCGCTTCCATACAACTGAAGTAGCACCTTTTTTAGGAATGAGTTCTTCATCTGTGTTCGTGGACATTTTTATGGTACATCTGTCGGTGAAGCGGTGAATGTGATTGTAGTAGGCTATGTGACTACCCGATCTGCAGCTCTGCACATGCGCACAGTGTTATAAATTAAAATCAATGTTTTTGATGGCATAAAGTACCTTAAACATACCGTCAGTTTAAATGCTGTTTTATACTGAAAAACCAGAAGTTCTCGTGCGCAGTTGTTAAGCTTTTATTCTGAAAATCCTTCATCTCCGGTTAGCATTTAGCATGTGGCTAATATACCATTTACTATATAGGTGAATTTAGTAGCGATATGACACGGAGTGTTGCACACCGAAACCTACTGATTTCAACACGACAACTACTGTATAGACGTCGAGATATTATTAGTAGGGATGCACGATATTGGTTTTTTGAAACCGATACCGATAACTTCCTGCTTCTCAAGACCGATACCGATAACAAAAATTAAAATTACGCCACTAATTATTTTAACGCGATTAACGCATGTGTATTTTTTTTCCTCGGCTGCCCCGTAGCTTCAGAGCGCATCGAGTTTAAAATACCATCTACAAGCTGATGTTGCTGACAGCCCCTCTCCTGCCGCCCGCTTGTGGCAGACCACACTTCCACGCTCACCGGCAGGCACCGACTGGCCATCTGGAGGACCGGGAGGGTGTGTGTACGTGTGGTCCGAGCGAGCAAGAGAGACCTTACGTGCATTGTTGTTGTTAGCATCTGGTGCTAGCTAGCTGCGCTAACGGATATAAGGAGCTGTTTAAATGAAAACAGAGGAGCGCCCTATCCACACAACTGCGCCGAGCACTTGACTTTATGCAGAAAGCCAGACAGCGGGACATTGTACGAAAAGTCAGCACACTCAGCAACATGATTGCAGCGTCCAGGCAGCTCCGGTTCGAGCATATGCCTTGAGTTGCACATAGCTCCAACGTGCGCGCGCAGACACACACACACACACACACACACACACACACACACACACACACTGTATTGTATTATTGTCTTTGTACGCTTTTAACACACCATCGTAGCGATGGCGATGTTTCAGGTGACTGATCAGGTTCGAAGTATTAGGGAGCGCTGGATTTGTGAAGAACTCCCCTCTTCCTAAACCACCACAGTACTAGCAAAACGGGAGGAGCCGAGTGAAAAACAAGCGCCCCTCATCCCAATCCACCCACACCGCAGTATTTTTTCTTTTTTTTACCCAAAAAATAAATTGTATATTATCGGGGCTATTAATACTGTTATCGGTTTATCGGGATGACGTCATAATTCCTAATATCGGACCGATAATTATCGGGCCGATAATTATCGTGCATCCCTAATTATTAGTGCTGAATATTAAATGAAGGTACAGTTTATTTGAATACGTTTGTTTACAGACGTGGGTAGCATGAGACAACAACCGGAACTACCAGAAATGAAACCAGCCGTGAAGTTTTTCCTGTCTTGAGTATTGATTACAGCGTTCAAAACCATATTAAATGAAAAGTCATGAAAGAGATAAGGAGGAGAAAAGGCGTGTGTTGGTAAAATATGTAATGTGTGAGTCCTCTGTTATGCTCAACAACGAACAACGAACACAGCATAACAACAGCAGATCGGGCAGAGCTGCAGATCGGGTAGTCACAGGCAATGTGGCTGAGTTTTGTGCGCGTTCTGGAAAGTGAGAGAGTAAGCTACTACGGAGTCCCTTAAAGCAAAACAAATCTGCGGAGTCTAGAAATGTTTTAAAATCGCGATTTTTCGGTTCAGCCATTTCACAAACCGTAGGAAAGTAAAAATGCAAATTAATCGTGAAAACCGAAAAAATCGCCCAGCCCTACGAGTCACCCTTAAACTTAGGGGCCGTTTCCCCCAATGTCTTCTCTCCTGAGGCCAACATATTTTGTGCAATTGGAGTGCGTCACATATTGTTAAGTGAGGGGCTGAGTTCCGCACATCTGGCTATTTATGTGGCTGCTGAAAGATGTTTAGGTCACACGCTGTCCTCCTCATTGTCTCTTATTTCCTTTCACTTTATAAAGATGAAAAAGGACACTAGACATTCATGGTGAAGGCCTATTCTTTTGAATGTGCATCATGCTCATAGTCAGAATTGTAGTTAATGCTGTAAAGTTTCCTTACTGAAAAAGCATGATGATGAGTGTTGCCGGACTGTGTGCTGCAGAAAGCAAATCACTAATGCAGTACAGAGGCAAACATCAAAGAGAGCCATTCAGAAAGCAAAATGCTGATGAGTTGTGTGAACACAACGGTTAACATTGTGTGCCATAGTTTTCTGTTTGATGTGAGCGGAACATGGACGGTTATTTGAATGTGCATCAGCTAAAACGTGCAAAATAATATTACCTGCATAAGAGCAAAGAAAACACAATCTGCTGACTGTAACAAGACCAAGGGAAAACAATGATAGCACACATTATATAAAAACTCATAATTGTGTTCACTGCTAGAATTGTGATGGGAAATGCAGGCCAAATACTTTCCCCTCCATTGCTGCTTAATACTGTTAACTCTTAGGAGTTTATATAACTGAGAGTAAAAATCTGTACCGTGTCAGTACTGATATGATTGCAGTCACACATCTATCAAAGTTGGCACATTCAGATTGTTTTGATCACCTGCCTTAGAGTCACATTAGCTCAGTGAGCCGGCACGCAAAGCTCTGATCAACACCTGACAACCTCAACTACTGTAACTGTCACTGGTTATTGAGTTGAACATACAGCAGCAGTTGTGTGTGGAAACACAAATATCTGAGCACCGCCGTCCTCATTATTGTATGGCGAGCATAAGCCAATTAAATTGACCCAGTTTTACATGAGAGAATCCTTTAGGAAGCACGGTTCTCTGCCTCTGTACCCTCTGCAGGGGTCTTTCTGCGTGTTTGTGGCAAACAGAGTGGACCGGATCAATTAGGCTCCCACACATTATAGGTATCCGTCAGCCTAACAAATTAAACCGGTCAGAAAACTGGGGGCAATTCACCAGTTTGAGTCAGAGAAAATAAATGCAGGCTCTGGGAGGTTTCTCAGCACCAGAGTTCTGGTGACGCGGAAGAACGACGGCTAACGTTTTAACTTTGAATATTATGTAGCCTTTTCTAGCCTGCAGGAGGAAATAAAACGTTGTCACTTATAGAACAATACAAATGTGGATTATAACTTTCTTTACAACTGTGTCTGAAAACAGACTTTTTTAGTTCTCATAGTGTCATTCAGTTGATGACAACCTAAAAAACAATATAAGAAAAGGTCCTTCAAAACAACTATTAACACACAACTTTGCTATTGAGAAATACGTCAAAGGCACTGGATTGATGGTTTAAGTCTTTGACTTTGACTTGTGCTCTTCCAGATATCTCACAGATCTCTAGATGACGGAGACTCTTTAGAGCATCTGCTGAATCTTTGCACTAATAGTTCATTCTCATGCAGCTCTCTGCCTTAAATGCTGTTTGCTCCAAAGCTGGACGACGACAAGCAATTTCTTGTTATGTTAATCGTGCGGCACATAATCAGAATTACACTAAGCTCTGTGAGTTATTCTGTGAAAAGGGATACAGCTGACTCACAAACATCAGCTTACACCAGAGTCAAGTGGCCCCCGTCTCATTACAAACCAGCCGTCACTGAACACCATCAGCTGAGGACATGGCAATATTTGAATAGCCTACTGTATGGCCAAAGAGAAAGGCATGCCAACAAGAGGGGAATGCAGTCGGTGCTAACCAACGTCCGACTGCAGGGAGTCAAGACACCTTGTTGCTCAGTGTCCTCAGGCCAGTTTGAGCTATCTGATGGGCAGCGGTAATGCCTTGTCAACTAAAATGTGATTTATTGCTTTCAGTGGTTATAAATTGTACATCTGTGTCAGTGTTATCAATATTTAAGAGATTCTGCACGGTGTTAAGTATTAACAGATCTATTTTAGCATGTAAAGCCAATGAGCTGATGTGCTGCATTAATACCAGATCAGATGGGTTTACTTTGCACATGTGGAGTCAAACAGACTAGCGATACGGTTTTGTGCTGCAGTTTCTTTATTGTCACTTATAATGACATTTCTGATGGGTAGGATTGTTGCTGTTTTTTAACAGGCTTAGCTGCTGTCAGAAATGTGAAAATCTATCAAGTTGCTCATCAGTGAGATGCAAACTGAATTCCTTCATTTGTTTCATTCCATTAAGCAGTGGCACCCAGTCAAAGGACGGCAGATGTAATGTCACAGCAGAGTGGTTTCTGTCCAGAAGTCTATGAAAACAGTACCTATTTTAAGGCAGATGTCCTCTGCATTGTTCATGGACAGCATACATCCTTTCTAAGTAATTGCAGCACTCAAAAGTAAGTTGGAGTTGGATATAAAATCCCATTTCCTGTCTTCTCCAATGTTGTTCCTTAGCGAAACCTCAGTTTGAACCAAACAAACCCTGACATAAAAGACACAAGCTGTACCAATCTCTGGTTTCCACAATGGATGAAAGCCAACATCTGGTAAGAAATTATGCAGAAGCACAGTTGACAGAAACAAGGTAGGCTAAGTCAGAAAATACCTTAAGGGCTTCTTTCACTATAAAGATTAGTGATGTTAAAAAGGAGGAAAACCTAATGAATCTTGTAAATATGTATATGTTTTGGGGATTATGTAAAGTAATAGCCTCTGGCTGGCTCTAATTTTGGCTCCAAATAATTTTGTTACACTTTACACCAAACACAAACCTCTCTTATTATCCAACAACTGTCACTTGATGAGCCATTATGTGATGTTTTTTGGTTTATCAATGCATTAATTGCCATTGAGAGGCACATGCAAGCTATACAAGTAAATGACCAACAATGGGTGCAGATGTTGAAACCATGAGCCATAAGTGACCCTAAATGTGACAGCCGAGATGTCTCCTCCAGAATTGTTTTTAAATGACATCCTTCTGCTTCAGGTTGACTGATGCTTTAAAATGTTATTTCCAACCTCACAAGGGACAATAGCCATCAAATAAGCAAAAGCACTAACTTAACATTTATTTCAGAGCATTCAACAACAACATTATTCCCTTTTAAGATGACGAGTAGAGTAGCATTGTGTGCTCAAAGGGGACCTCTGGTAAAACAGCAAGTCACAACAATAACAATTACATATTTCATGAATTGTCCGCATGCTTGTTCCTGCACTTGAATATTAAATGTGACTGCAGAAATAATGGAGAAGGAGAAAGTGAAGCTTTTATTAGTCATTTCAGATGCCAATGTGTCAATCTGAAAAGGCTAACACATTTTCACTTTCCAATTTAAATCTGGTGTCAATGTGTTAAAGGTCATACCGCTACAGTACACTGTACTTTGTCTTGTATTGTAATGCTGACTTCATTGATAACAAGTAGGCCTATCCCTAAAAATGACAGCCAGTGAAATAAGCTTCAATTTTAGACTTGTTGATGTTTTTTTACTTGCCAATTGGTTCAAAAGTTTGATAACAGGAAAAACTTAAAATAGGTCAAAAAACACTTTGTCGTTTGAAATATACCCGTTTCCCTTTATGTGAAAGGCTACTTACACACTGTCACTCACAGGCAGCCACTTTCAGCAGCACGTGGCTTGATATCCTTCGAGATCATTAATTAGCTTACCTTGAAATATCCATATTAACATCAGCGTAGCTCGAAGTCTTGTCTTTATCTCCATGGCACAACATCCACCGGCTGCTCCAGCACACAGGAGCTTCTTCAAAGTTGGTACTAAAAACTGCTTTCGCTCTTAAACGGCTGCTTAATTTCTCTTCAGGTTACAATTAAGCGCGCGCTGCAAGAACCAGTGAGGTAACGTGTGTAAGTGAAGCTTCGTCTCCTTACAATCCCGCCTGCAAACTGCGTCTGACATCGCGGGCGGAACCGGTGGCCCCTGTCACCTTCACTTTACAAACCACTGGAACATTTTCGAGGTTCCTTTCTCTTTCCCTGTTGAATCCAACCTGCCCCACTTTCTCAGATTGAGAGCGTTTCGCTTGTGCCGCTCACTCAGTAAACTGTAGGGGCTTATCCACCTGCCAGTCTCCAGCCGCTCGGTAACGCCCCCTGGTAAAAAAAACTCAACTGCAGCTCATCAATGGACAAATGTGTGTCCTTTGGGAAAGAGTTAACATGTTGAATTGGGTTTTTTTTTTAGTTAAACAATTATAGCAGTTAACATTGGCAGTGTGAGTGTTTGTGCCTATAAACTTTCTGCAAAGTGCATTGGGAGTTAGAGTACACTATTTAATGACAAATATATGACAAATAATGCATAGTTTTTCACATCAGTCAAGCAGTCACATCAGTCAAATAGGAAAAGTTTAACATTGAAAAGCTGTTGTTTTTTATCCCTCATACTGACCATGTTGTTTTGTATGTTTTTATTGTCTTGGCTATAATCCAGTCTGCTCTTGCCTTATAGCTGTGTGCTAAACACTCATATGGTACTTTTCCTGAAGCTGAGAGTGCTTTATTTTAGCTATGACTGAAATTATATAATTTATAGTGGAAAACGCAGAAAACCCACCATAAAGGGATATACAAAAAAAATACACTGTTGAGTTGCATCTTTTAACAAATCGATTTACATATGTAAAGTAAGCTTTACAATGTAAAACACTTTTAACTTAAACTAAACACATTTACTGAAATAAATCACTTGATCTATTGGTGAATACAAAAATATACCCAACATATTACTCAATCCAATCGACCAATCAAATGACTCCAAAGGGCAGTTTTAAATTAGGAATGCAGGACTTTAATTTGATGTCTTACACCAGCTCTGCTAGAGAAGAGGAGCAATATCCTTCATATTATTTGAGTCAGCAACAGCTCAATATGTGTAATTGGATAAGATTTATTAGAGTATTTAACGGGCAAATGTTGCATTCTATTTTATCTGCAAACATTAATACAATACAAACTCCCTTTACAATGTGCCTATACTTAGGTCCATATAATGTCAACTTAATTATCCTGCATTGCCTGATATATTACAGAGTCTAATTTAGAGCATAGTGAAGAGTCAGGTATAAGTCTCCCAGGAACACACTGTGCAGCCACTTAAACAAGAGCTGCCATGGGATTTTAAATTGTAATGTAAGGCTGAGGTCCCTGCCAGGCTCACAATAAATGGGATGTCAGGTGAAATATTAATGGAGGTGGGTTGATGTGTTGTATTTTTAATGGAATATAATGGATTTATTACGCGATAAAGCTTAACATGTTTCTAAAAAGCACAGGCTGCACCTCTGCATGTATTGGAGTTTGCAAATAAACACGTATGAAGCCACAAGCCTTCATTCAAACACACAAGAGACAACCCTGTCTCCTAAAAATTACGTTCCCACAGAACTAAACTGCATTCTCAATTACGTTTAGCTAGAAACGTATTTACTCCCACGTTACGTTAGTTATGAACGTATCTCAAATACGTTTATTTTCTACATATCTTCTAGAAACGTATTTTCTCCCACGTTACGTTTGTTATGAACGTATCTCAAATACGTTTATTTTCTACATATCTTCTAGAAGCATATTTTCTTCCACGTTACGTTAGTTATGAATGTAACTTAAATACGTTTATTTTCTACATATCTTTGCCATTTATTGTCTTGCTTATAATAATGATAATTAGTTATTTATAAATATCATTTTAGAGCACACCTTTGAAATCGACAATCGGGCTCGATATATGGTTAAATTAAAATCAGTAGGCGAGGCTGTAATTTCGCCAGCTGTTACTCTCATGAGCGAGGCAGAACATAATAGTTTTAACATGCCAAAAAGCTGCTGTGTCGTTTATTGCACCTCAAACATTAAAACAAATCCAGAGTTACGTGTTTCTGTACTTCCTTTAAGAAGAAAGGACAGTAACAGAAGATCTCTGTGGCTTCAGGCTTGATCGCCGTTCAAATGACAGCGCTGGTTTCCCCAAAAGTGAGCGGGGCTGTAAAGTGAAGTAGATTTACTCTCATCTATTATTCAAAACCATTCTATTTATTCTAACGTAAATTACATGCCAGTGTTTTATCTTTTATGTATTTGTTTTTATTTTAAATCGTATAATAATCTGACTTTTTTTCCGTCTGTGAGGAAAAGAAATGGGGCTCAGAGCCTCAAAATACTGAAATCTGTATTTTTTTAAAATCTTTTCCTTCTAATTTATTATTCTTTTCTAAATAACACACTGTTATTTACTCAACAATAACACACAATTATCCTTGTTTTTATTTATTCATTTAATTCTATAATCTTGGGCTTTTTAGCCGTAAATAAAGTCACCGGAAACAGACGGGACATTTTGAGCGATACACACCACAAACCCACTAAACCATAGACATATAAATTTAAATATAAATAATATAAATAGACATTTATATGTCTATGCACTAAACTGATTACCCAAGATCCTCAGCTTGAAGCTTGTTGATTGGATGTTTTAGCCGCAATGCACGCTGGGATATGGTGTTGATATGATATGGAGATATGATATCCGACAACGAAAAATAAAATAATACCTAATTCAGAGTGTGCTTGCTTTTCTCTTTGGAAGTCATCACATAACGGCATTGTAATACACGGTTCGGCTGCATTAAATATTACACATCTGCCGTAATTCTTTATTTATAGAGAGAGACAAACAGGAGAACTGCTGCCAAAACTGAATACTTGACGTGGATCATAAATATATCAACAATTAAACAACATCTTCAATTTCTTTTCACAAAATACATCTCCTTGCAGTATCAATAGTAATTCGGCTGACTTTTATATTTGATCCAATTGGTATATTGGTTATATTTACACCATAACGGTGCACAGCTGATAAAAAAGGACTTGTAGTTTTTAAAGATATTACTGATTTTCTTTGAATATAAGAATCTAAATACTGAGTTGAGAGAATAGTCAGGGGATTTGGGTGATGGGAGACACATCTATGGAATCACAATTTCAATAGCTTACTATTAAATGAAGGATAGCCTATGCCTTTCTGTCTGTGATGTTTTACAAATCAGATATTAATGTGAAGAAGTAAAACAAGAGAAATAGTATAGCAATATCCTGTAAAATTACGTAAAAACATGAATACAATTACACATCTTCAGATGTTATACATAAGTGTCTACACTAATAATACAAAGTTATTATTAGTATGCTGTGTGTACCTTGTGTGCACCGCCTAGTGGTTAAAGCATGTTATTGAATTATTTTTGTTGAATAATCTTATTTGATCAAAACAATATTAAGACTACATACTTTCATAGGGGGAAAGTAGAAGGTCAATGATAGAAATATAGAATATAAAAAGTCAAGAAGATACTAAGTGATCTCTACAATAAAACAGTTTAGTGCTGGATGTTTAAAGATATTAATAGGAGGATGTGCAAAACAGAAAAACGAATTAACCTTTATTAACACATTAAAAAATACTTTAGGTTAAGGTCTTCTTTTAAACAAGAAAACATCTCTGGGGGTATCTATCTACAGATGAATATTAAGCCTGACAAAGTACTTAACGTCTAAAATATTGCTTTCCTGCAATGTTAACTATGTTGAAACACTTATTTTAAATGATATTATACACATTAATTATACTCTTATGTATGTAGATAGAATAAGAAATGTGCAGAATATGACAGTTTAATGGTGGAGGTATACAGTACACACATATTGATAGATGTCTGTTGAGGAACCTGCGACCCAAGTTGTGTATAAGATCAATACACCTTAGAAAACCTTGAAATCTTGAAAGGGATATGCAAAATAGCCATTATACAGTTTTTAATTAACTATTAGTAGAGAATAACGAGTAATGAATATACTTTATAAAGATCTGCAGATAAATGTTTAGTCTTCTCAAGCACCAACTATCAAATATCTCTCCTGATTGTTGGCACTTGACAATCACCTTCCCTGAATTGTATTCAGGTGTAACTAAAGTCTGCTTTAAGGGTTGTTTATATTCCACATCATTAATCAGAATCTGCAAAGTAACTAAACTAAATGTAGTGGAGTAAAAATACCAGGTTAACCTCTGAATTGTAGTGGAGTAGAATAACAAAGTAACAATGAGCTGTCGTGTGGGTATATATTAATGCTGCCCATTATGGATACAAGCGATTTTCACCCATTTAGTAATTACATGTTTTAAATGTGTACACACCAATGTGTTTCCTATCGCCTAAACCTCCAGGGCTGTACACAGTTTAATACTGTCAACTTCTACATTTGGGAAAAAACGTCTTTTAAAACTACAATTCCCAGTAGAGACGTGCCATAGAGAACATGTTGCGAAACACAATAGCCAGCATGTGTAGTTCTGGTGGGGCGTTCGAGTCCAGTTTTGAATAGTCTGCCGTGGTTTCGTTCCATTTCAAAGAGCTTGACGCTCGGCGTAACCTTGGCGCAACATCACGGGGTTTGTCAACGGACTGTAGTCCCAAACGATAGCTGGGGATTATGGGTAGTGTAGTGTCTTGGGCCATCCTAAATCTCGAAATGTCCCGTCTGTTTCTGGTGACTTTATTTACGGCTAAAAAGCATGCTAAAATGCCCAAGATTATAGAATTAAACGAATAAATAAAAACAAGGATAATTGTGTGCTATTGTTGAGTAAATAACAGTGTGTTATTTAGAAAAGAATAACAAATTAGAAGGAAGAGATTTTAAAAAATACAGATTTCATTATTTTGAATCTCTAAACCCCATTTCTTTTCCTCAAAGATGACAAAAAAAAGTCCGACATTATACGATTTAAAATAAAAACAAATAAATAAAAAGATAAAACACTGGCATGTAATACGTTAGAATAAATAGAATGGTTTTGAATAATAGATGACAGTAAAATCTACTTCACTTTACAGCCCCGCCCACTTTTGGGGAAACCAACGCTGTCATTTGAACGGCGATCAAGCCTGAAGCCACAGAGCTCTTCTGTTACTGTCCTTTCTTCTTAGAGGAAGTACAGAAACACGTAACTCTGGATTTGTTTTAATGTTTGAGGTGCAATGAACGACACAGCAGCTTTTTGGCATGTTAAAACTATTATGTTCTGCCTCGCACATGAGAGTAACAGCTGGCGAAATTACAGCCTCGCCTACTGATTTTAATTTAACCATATATCGAGCCCGATTGTCGATTTCAAAGGTGTGCTCTAAAATGATATTTATAAATGACTATTGGCAAAGATATGTAGAAAATAAACGTATTTCAGATACGTTCATAAGGAACGTAACCTGGGAGAAAACATGTTTCTAGAAGATATGTAGAAAATAAACGTATTTGAGATACGTTCATAACAAACGTAACGTGGGAGTAAATACGTTTCTAGCTAAACGTAATTGAGAATGCAGTTTAGTTCTGTGGGAACGTAATTTTTAGGAGACAGGGTTGCAAGAGAGGATTCTGTGTTGTTCTTTGTAACTGTTGTCTTTGACAGGAAGTTATACTCCTAACTTATGTATGTTGCTCTCATATTATGGAACCTGCCGTCTACTTGAAACTGTATACATTGTTTAAATCAAATATGACAGTATTTCTCAGTCTAATGACCAATTTAACCTTTTATAAACTATACTGCAAGCTGTAAACATACTTGTAATGTGAAGTCAAACATTGCTTTGGTGGCAAATTAGATTGTTATTATTTAGCAAATAGGGATATTCATAACATGTACTGGGTTTCTACTTTAACAAGGAATTACACTGTGCTATACGTTTTTTAAACGTTTTTGATTACCTATTTAATAGTTATGGAGTGCATTAATAACATCTGGGAACCAAGATGGGGAAAGTAGGGAAAAGGACATCTCCAGTGTTGATGTTGAAATTACATTTTCTAACAGTATTCTGTCATTTTGAATTAGTAAGTGTTTTAAAAAACAATCTTTGGGATATTACAATTTAAAAAGCTTACATTCATGTTGAGTGACGTTGTTATTTGCAGTCATGCATGGAAATAATATTGAAAATTAAGACCTATATTCTTTTGTATGTCTGGTGGAAGTACTTCCAAGCTGTGAGTAAAACGATATCATTCTTTAGTCCCTTTATCTTGAATGTTTTTAGAGCAGTATTTGTGTGTAGCAAAAAAACTAAAACATATGTTACCGTCAAAAGCTTAAGGTGTTTTTCTGTGAAGAGGTTTAGATCTTGGACACTTGTACATTAAAAAAAAAACGTGATGTCACTGCTACAGTATGTGTGAATAATTGATTGCTTAAGTGTAAAGGAAGCTGGGTTATGAAACTGCAAAGCTTGCATGTTCTGGCTTTTCCAACCATATTCACATTCAATAAACTACAGTTTCAGTAGGTCAGAGGTTGCAAAAGGAATTCAGCAAAAAGGTTATAGACTCCTTCACCGTCTGTCCTTTCATGCAATTGTGCCCATGACTGGACAAAGAGATGAGAAATGACTCTGTGGCCAATTTCTTCAGTATCTCTCCTATTTGTGTCACTTTCAGGTGCTATCTTTATGAGGAAAAACACTCCCAGAAGTCTTCCTGAATACATTCATTGTTAAAGTTGGCGGATATGCTGTTATCTCGCTGCCAGCCGGTGGAAGATGAGCTTAGCCTTGACAGTCTACTGCTCTATGTATGACTGGACGTCTATGTAGAGACCATTTCTCCCTCTTTGCTCCACTATATTTGCCAGTGTCTGAAGAAAACACAATAACGGATTACCGGAATTCAAATGCTAAAATGTATTCAACTATTTTGTGCCATCTAGTGGTGTACAAGTGAAGCACTGGTTCCCTACCTGCTTTTTGATTTGTAGTTGTTGTTGGGCTGCAGGTAAGAAGACTGTAAACAGGTCAGCAGTCCCTCACAGGGCTAATTCAGAATGACAGGCACTCATTCACACTCGTGCTTGTGAACCTGATGGCAGCGCTTCAGTCTTCATGTTTGACCTGCGTGGGTCTGGACAGACAGAGGAAACATCCAGAGGAAATCCTTGTTAGAACATAGGAACATGTGATGTCCTCTTAGCAGGGAATCAAACCTGTGTCACTGGCTGCTGTTAATTGATTTACAGCATTTTACCAGGGGGCATTACTTTTTTCAAAATGAAAGGTTTGCTTGGTCTAAACCACAACAAATGATCCTAAAATGTAAACAAATGTCAATGTTATTCTTGATCTCTCTTAATAAACCCTGTCTTTACCACCCATTTTTAACAGAAAATCGAAGAACATTTTTTTTTTTCAAAGGAAAGCACAGTTTAATGTCACCTGCAGTATAGATATATTTTCTGTAAACATCTGTTGTTTCTGTAAGGCATTATATTCTGTTCTTCATGTCCTTGCCAAATAAAATGATGGCACCACTTGTATTTTAAAGGTCCCATGTCATGGCCATGTCCACTGATCATAATTCCATTGTTGAGGTCTACTAGCATATATTTATATTGGGCAATTTAATTTCTAAACTCACATTGGTTTCTCATACAGCATCTCTGTAAACTACGTGTATTCACTGAATTTCACTCTCTGCCTTTCACGGCTGTTGTAGCTCCAATAGCTCCAGCCCCCACCCTCCCTGTGAGCACAGTGTGCTCTGATTGGTCGCGACGTTGTGAATCGCGCTGAGCTCCGTGGAGGTGTGGTTTCCTTGTTTAGCGATACACATCGAAACACATCCAAACTCATCCTGACCACACACAAAGTCACGGCCGAAGTAAAAACAATAAGTGTGGCTTGATATTGAGTAAGAAAAAGGTTGATAAACGCTGTGAGAATGGGTCTGCAGAGAGAATTTCGCCGCGATCTCAACTGTCTGTTATCAGCAGTGTTGCCAACTCCATAGTAAGGAAAGTAGCTATTGGCTGTCCGAAAAGTCGCCAGAAGTCCTTAAATGACGTCATCGCCTAATTTGCATATCATGTTATCGCGGTAAAAAAACGTTCTTCCACCCCCTTCAAGGATCAAAACTTGAAACCACCAGAGTAAATCCAGAGGACAGTAGATCAGAAATGTCTCTATTAGAAAAAGTAGAAAGTAGTTTTTAATAGAAATCTCCCTTACAATAAAGGCAGTATAGTATGCCCGTGTGTCATCTCCAATAAATGGCTTCAACCATCCTTTAAACTCAGGGTTTGATTCCCACTCCTTTCTGTACTTTTGTGAATACAGTTTAGACTGTGACATGATGACCTACGTGGATGTTTAGCTTGTCACAGAGAGGCACACACACAGTGGACGAGGTGATTAAGTGACTGAAGCTGTCTCGACACGGGAGTGTGGCTGTCTTCTCTCTGCTTTGACTGCAGCTGAGCTGCTGCGGGAGGCAACTGTGAGTCTGCGCGCCTGTGAGTACTATGGGAGGGCTGAGGGGCTCACGGCAGCTTGTTAACTGCAGAACAATACGTGAGTCTCCAAACACCAGAAAAGGCCCTAATAACACCATTACAAGTCGTTAGATCAGTCGTTAGTCGCTTTTGACAAAAATAAGTAGCCGGAGGGTTTGGAAAGCCGCCACATTTAACGACAAAGTCGCCAAGTTGGCAACACTGGTTATCAGCCTGCAGCCAGGGAGGAGAAATCAGCAGAGTGTGTGTGAGGAAGTCCGTGGATTGGTCAATTTGGACCAATCAGCGGGGGCTTAACGTAACGGCTCCGCGGACGTAACGTAACGGCTCCACGGATTGGTCCATTTGGTTCCTGGTAACGCATGACCGTATCGCGTCATAGCTCTGGGCGCGCCTACTGGCCATTCCTACGTCACAATACCCAGGAAGTAAACAATGGACAATGACGTATCTTCAACGAGGCGTTTTGGGGAGGTATTTTCTGTGTTAGAGTTTTATTCGCTACAGGGTGTACTTTGAGGGTTTTGACTCTGCACACTGTTTACATGCATAAAAACCTTCATAACACACAAGGGGACGGGTAATAACCGGAAAAGCATGACATGGGACCTTTAAGATGGTTTTTTTTCTAGATGAAAGAATGAGAAGATACATTTTCCTTGTACATTTTTGTGAAAAAGCATTAGGTATATGCAGATTTGAAAATAGTTTTTCATTAATACGTGTTTTCTAATCAAAGCCCCCTTCATCACACTTTCACTGGAACAGAAGCTTGAACAAAGGTAATGATGACATTACTTTTTCTTGAAGAATGTGAAATGCTGTGAAGGTTGATATTAGCATGAATGACATTTAAAATCCTCTCCAAGTCTGAGCAAACGTAGATCGTAGTTACTTCAGTGACCACCTTAATAAATCATGTCTCGAGGTGAATACAGCAGCCAAGCCTGACATTTGTCCTCCACGTGAGATAGTTGATGAGTGCTCACATTTCCCTTGCTTGGACCCCAGCCGTCTTCAATGCCTTCATTTCGATCTCAACTACACACCTTAGGTTTTTGCACCAGTGGCATGAGAGTAACACTTACATTATTCACAAAGTTACGAACTATCAGAACACGTTAGTTAAGATTTTGAAATGCAATAAATATTAAAGCATAAATCATTTATTCCCTCAGTAAATGACATTGGAAATAAATCCCAATGGTATCTTTTCTTACAAATAATCCATCCATCCATCCATCTTCTCCCGCTTATCCGTGGTCACGGGGGTAGCAGTTCCAGCAGAGAGCCCCAAACTTTCCCTGGCGACATCAACCAGCTCTGACTGGGGGATCCCAAGGCGCTCCCAGGCCAGCGAAGAGATACAATCCCTCCACCTGGTCCTAGGTCTACGCCTTGGTCTCTTCCCAGCTGGACATGCCTGGAACACCTCCCTAGGGAGGCGCCCAGGTGGCATCCTAACTAGGTGCCTGAACCACCTCAACTGGCTCCTTTCGACGCGAAGGAGGAGCGGCTCAACTCTGAGTCCCTCCCGGATGACCGAACTTCTCACCTTATCCCTAAGGGAGACACCAGCCACCCTGCGGAGAAAACCCATCTCGGCCGCTTGGATCCGCGATCTCGTTATTTCGGTCATGACCCATCCTTCATGACCATAGGTGAGGGTAGGAACGAAAATGGCCGGGAGACAGAGAGCTTTGCCTTCTGGCTCAGCTCCCTTTTCGTCACAATGGTGCGGTAAAGCGACTGCAGTACCACTCCCGCTGCTCCGATTCTCCGGCCCATCTCACGCTCCATTGTTCCCTCACTCGAGAACAAGACCCCGAGATACTTGAACTCCTTCACTTGGGGTAAGGACTCATTCCCTACTTGGAGTGGACAGTCCATCGGTTTCCTGCTGAGATCCATGGCCTCAGATTTGGAGGTGCTGATCCTCATCCCAGCCGCTTCACACTCGGTTGCGAACCGATCCAGTGAGTGCTGAAGGTCGCAGACCGATGAAGCCATTAGAACCACATCATCTGCAAAAAGCAGTGGTGCAATCCTTAGTCCACCAAACTGCAGACCCCCTCCCCCATGACTACGCCTCGAAATCCGATCCATGTATATTACAAACAGGATTGGTGACAAAGCGCAGCCCTGGCGGAGGCCAACCCTCACCGGAAATGGGTCCGACTTACTGCCGAGGACCCGGACACAGCTCTCGCTTTGGGAGTACAGAGATTGGATGGCCCTGAGTAGAGACCACCTCACCCCATACACCCGCAGCACCTCCCACAGTAACTCCCTGGGAACTCGGTCATACGCCTTCTCCAAGTCTACAAAACACATGTAGACCGGATAAGCGTACTCCCAGTCCCCCTCCAGGATCCTTGCGAGAGTAAAAAGATGATCCGTCGTTCCACGACCAGGACGGAATCCGCATTGTTCCTCCTCAATCTGAGGTTCGACAATCGGCCTGACCCTCCTTTCGAATACCTTGGAGTAAACTTTCCCAGGGAGGCTGAGTAGTGTGATGCCTCTGTAATTGGCACACACCCTCTGATCCCCCTTTTTCAAAAGGGGAACCACCACCCCGGTCTACCACTCCTTCGGTACTGTTTCCGACTTCCACTCAATGTTGATGAGACGTGTCAACGATGACAGTCCCTCAACACCCAGAGCCTTCAGCATTTCTGGGCGGATCTCATCCACCCCCGGGATTGTTTGACGACCTCAGCGACCTCCCCCCGGGACATTGGTGTTGATCCCCCGTCATTCTCCAGCTCTGCCTCTAATATAGAGGGCCGAGTTGTCGGGTTCAGGAGTTCGTCAAAGTGTTCCTTCCATCGCCCTAACACTCCATCAGTTGAGGTCAACAACATCCCATCCTTACTGTACACAGCTTGGATGGTTCCCTGCTTCCCCCTCCTGAGGTGTCGGACAGTTTTCCAGAACAACTTTGGTGCCGCCCGAAAGTCCTTCTCCATGTCCTCTCCGAACTTCTCCCACATCCGCTGCTTTGCCTCGGCCACGGATTAGGCTGCTGCCCTTCGGGCCTGTCGGTACCTTGCAACTGCCTCGGGAGTCCCCCGGGATAACAAATCCCTGAAGGCCTCCTTCTTCAGTCGGACGGCTTCCCTGACCACCGGTGTCCACCAGGAGGTTCGAGGGTTACCGCCCCTTGAGGCACCTAGGACCTTGAGACCACAGCTCCCCGCCGTGGCTTCGGCAATAGAGGCTTTGAACACCGACCATTCTGGTTCAATATCCCCAACCTCCACAGGAATGCCCGAAAAGCTCTGCCGGAGGTGTGAGTTGAAGGCCTCCTGAACTTGGGCCTCCTCCAGACCTTCCCAGTTCACCCGAACTACACGTTTGGGCTTACCAGGTCTGTCCAGAGGCTTCCCCCGCCACTCGACCCAACTCACCACCAGATGGTGATCAGTTGACAACAACCAAAACATACGGCCTCAGGTCCGATGATACGATAACGAAATCGATCATGGACCTTCTGCCTAGGGTGCTCTGGTACCACGTACACTTATGAGCATCCTTATGTTCGAACATGGTGTTTGTTATGACCAATCCATGACTAGCACAGAAGTCCAGTAACAAACCATCACTCCGGTTCAGATCAGGGGGGCCGTTCCTCCCAATCACGCCCCTCCAAGTGTCTCCATCATTGCCCACATGTGCGTTGAAGTCTCCCAGCAAGATTACAGAGTCCCCTTCAGGAGCCCCATACAGGACTCTTTCCAGGGTCTCCAAGAAGGCCGTATACTCTGAACTGCTGTTGGGTGCATAAGCACACACAACAGTCAGAGTTTTCCCCCCCATAACCCGCAGGCGTAGGGAGGCGACCCTCTCGTCCACTGGGGTAAACTCCAACAACGAAGCACCCAACCGGGGACTTGTGAGTATCCCCAGACCCGCCCGGCGCCTCACACCTTGAGCAACTCCGGAGAAGAATAGAGTCCAACCCCTATCCAGAAGTAAGGTTCCAGAGCCGACGCTGTGCGTAGAGGCGAGCCCAACCAGATCCAACTGGTAACGCTCCACCTCCCGCACAAGCTCCGGCTCCTTCCCCCCCAGAGAGGTGACATTCCACGTCCCCAAAGCCAGCTTCTGTCGCCCGGGTCTGGTCTGTCGAGACCCTCCGCTTTCACTGCCACCCTTCTGGCAGCGCACCCGACCCCATCGCTGTTTCCCGTAGGTGGTGGGCCCGCGGGACGGAGAAGCGGAGGTGTTGCCCACGTTGCCTTTTCGGGCTGGGCCTGGCCGGGCTCCGTGGCAAGCCCGGCCACGAGACGCTCGCCGACGAGTACTCCTTCTGGGCCTGGCTCCAGAAGAGGACCACGGGCTTCCTCCGGGCCGGGTATCCTCACTTCTTGTTTTTTCTTTCATGAGGTCTTTTGAACCAGGCCCCTTGCCTGAGACCAATTTGCCATGGGAGACCCTACCAGGAAAACAAGGTTCCAGACAACACAACCCCCAGGTTCATCAGGGCACACAAACCTCTCTACCACGGTAAGGTGCTGGGAATATTAATGTTTAAAGGTGTCAACATTTTTGAAGTGTTCTCACTGGGAATCGGAACTATTAATCTGCTGTGGACATTTACTGCTTCCTTCCTACGTTTCCATTAAAAATGTAGGAGTCACACTGACATGCTCATATTGGAACCGGAAAACTTGCAGCAGAGCGCTGTGACAGCCGGTCTGGTAAATAATCTGAGAGGCTGCTTGTGTGAGAGGCTGGATGTCTGCCACGGGTTCAATATGAGCCCTATGTGAGATGGCCTTTTTGTCATTCATCATCTGTCATTACACAGGAAATTAGATTTGGATAAGCATAATGAATGTGAAGACGACCTTGCCTTTTTTATTATTCAAGAAAAGATAATACAATTCTGCATGTGCAGCATAATAACAGTGATTCTAAAGTACTCTCCATGAGTTTGAATCTGCATTTTGGATGTTATTTTTAGCTGGAAATACTGTGACTCAGCAAGATCATCAGTTGTAACCATCTTTAACCCTGTGTCTTTGAGAGGAATAACTCTGATTGAATTGTTAATTGCCAATTTGCTTCATGCCAGCATTGCATCTGTTTTGTGCACTCCACCTGGTTCTGCAGGCAAACACTGTTTTATGGCTCAGCACAACAGACATCCTTAAACAGAGCAGCTGTTTTCTGAGGAGTTTTATTTTCATACATCTGAGTCTCACCTTGCCAAAACTGAACCGAGATCTCTGTGCGAACAAAATGTTTTCTTCTGCAGACAGTCAACCTGGATTAGGATTCACAGACAACAACACTAGCATGAAAAGAGCTTCAAAATATGATAAATCACAGCTGAGCATCATCTCAGACGACACTCTTTTTTGAAATAACAAACCTGGAGACCTACCCTCTCCTCATGAACTTCATTCAAAAGAAGGTGATCGCAAGCTGAGAGAGATAATGAAAAAAAATCATATACATATGGACAAAAGGATGTTTGCTGTTTATGATGATATAAATCCTGGATGATATGACACAATAATGCAACACAGACACTGCTCCAGCAACAGGAGAGCACACCCATGAAGACTTTTTGTTTAGTGAAAATACAGCAGCGATCCTTTTCTAAAGATGTATTTATTCAATCGTTTCACTATCTGATAGTGTAGAGATACATGCAAGAGGAAATACTGAGTAATACATCTCCTTATCACCAGTACTTGCCACTTCTATTTCATTGTACTATCATTTTCTGTCTGAAAGATTCATAAATATATACTGTATCAGCCAAACCAACATTTCCATGTTTTCGTGGCTTCACATTTCCAATCAATGGATACATACTAGATAAAGTCTAAATTTGACTGATTTTGTAAATGTTTTTTTAAAAAGTCATTCAAAAACGCCACATTTTCGGGAAATTGTGATGGATTTTTCACACATTTTTGAAATACATAATCAAAACAATTGTGTGATCCCGGCTATTTTCTGTACAGTATGAACCCTGTTTTCATGCTTGCTTTGGTCCAAACAGTGTTGTGATTTGTAATAGTTCTTCCTCTCTACTGTTAGATACATTGTTATGGACTAGACATCTGACATCTGGTGTGACCCCAGTGGACAAACTGCAGGCCAAAACTCATTTTGAAACTGTATCAGTGCTGTCTCTTGTGCTGATGTGTGCAGTTCTGAAGTCTCCCAGGAAAGATGTGCAGTTATGACAGAAAACCAGCAGAGGACTCCCCTGAGCCTCGAATGCAATCTGCCGCTGCTCTGAAAACTGAGTTCAATCTAAAAAGGGTATATTTTCCTCATTAGTCATTCACTCTTTTCAACACTCCTTTTAAAAGCATTGCTAGATAATGTCATTGCAATAGTCCACACATAAAACCAGCAGAAAACACAATAAACGTACAAAACATGAGGACAGAGTGTATCTTGCAGCCACATAACCTCAGCACATGACCTCTGGTTAAACTTAATTTTAATGGAAATCATGTCCTATATTTTCCTGACAGGAGCATGGAGGAGATGCCTGTAAGGTTTCATGCTGCAGGAGAGATAAATGGGCTCTCAAGCTCAAGTGGCAATTATATGAGAGATCTATTTGTACTGCAGTGGCTGAAGATGTGGAAACACAAGGGTTTTTTCTACATTTCTACAAAGTATGATCTGTTGGGATTAATATTGTTGCTGCTGATAGCTGGATAAAAAAGGGAAAAAAAAAAAAAAAAGCTTGACATTAAGTATGGAAGTTATCCTATTTTCTTTCATTATAGTCATGGGAAAACACAATTATGAATTGGTGTCAGAATTGTAAGGCAACAAGTCAAACATTTTACCTATCAAGTATATTCTTTTGGTTGAACGGGATTTTATGTTCAACAAATATTGATTATGATAAACTACAACATTTAACTTTTCACAAGTGGAATTATAGACCAAAGCAGCACCTGATACTTATTTCCTTCTACAGTAAAAACTGTCTTCAGAACATGAAAAGGAAAAGAAAGTAAAATGAGTTAAGAGGAACTGTAATATTTATCACCCAGCGTGCTGAGCTGTAAGCAGGCTCATTATATTGGTTTATCAGATGCGGCAGCAGGATCCTCCAGGGCTCTTCCAGCTCTCTGCTCAGCTCAGTACAAACTACTCTTAGACAATGTGACACCGCCATTTAAGAGAATGATGAAAAGGGAGCAGTGATGACCTGTCTGTGCTCCCTCTGATAGCAAGGGTCCCAAAAGATAAAAAAGCTGAGCCTTTCCGCCAAATGTTGCAGCTTTCGTAGCTGCTTACCTTGGCACTCTGCTGCATTGGATGTAAATGACTTGCTGCTGTTAGCCCTGCACCGCTGTGACTCGGCCTATAAATAAACTCCATGGTCCTCCTGGCTATCTGAAGGTCCTTTGCACATGCTCACCCACACATACACATGCACACACACACCCAAGGGAAACAAAAGCCATGCTCCCTGCTGTGACTAATGAAATGGGCTGACAAGGTATGTTAGCAGGTCAACAGCGAAGACACTCGACCATGTAAAGAGAGATAACAGGACCTCAATTAGTGACAGCAGACAAGTAAAAGCTGTAATCACGGAATTTTTATGGCTGGTGCTGTGAGAGTGTAGCAATGTGGAGTTTGTCGTACTGAGATGGAGCCAGACGGCGATCAGAGACACATAAGGTCAGAGCCGGGGGGCGAGAGGCCGGCAGCTGAATCTCACATTCTTCACTGCAGCCAGACAGACTGCCACATCCCACCATCTGTACCTCCCTGTACTGCTGTCAACACACACACACACACACACACACACACACACACACACACGCACACACACACACACACACACACACACACACACACACACACACACACACACACACACACACACACACACACACACACACACACACACACACACACACACACACACACACACACACACACACACACACACACTCACAGACACACACACACACACACACACACACACACACACACACACACACACACACACACACACACACACACACACACACACACACACACACACACACACACACACACACACACACACACACACACACACACACACACACACACACACACACACACACACACACACACAAACCTTCCTACAAATAGGAGATAGCAAGTCTCACCTTGACAAATACTTATGCTCCGATGAATAGTTTGGCTTTTTGGAGAATATTTGCTTATTGTCAGTTGACTCCAGAAAGAAAGTTGACCAAGAAACAGCCTTGCCCCTTATCCTAATGTAACTATTGTCAATGTTACAACTTGTTCTTTTTACAAATGTACACTCAAGCTGTAATGTCTATACATTCATATGTGTTTTGCTGGTAGATCATGCATTATTTACCACTGGATAAAGCCAGGCAAGCTGATTCCATCCCTTTCCAGTCAAGCTAAACTAAGTGTTCCCTGGCAGATATTCACTCTTATCATCTAGGTCTTTGAAAGAAAGTCAATTCAGAGACCGTCCTCCTGAGAAGAACAAAAGCCTCAGCAGTTTGAAGTGGCCTGAAACAACATCTGTTATGAGCATTGTTTGAATACGTTTCACAAAATGTCAAACTAATCCTATAACATAAAATGTTTGCTACATGAATAAAGAGACTGGAGCCTTCTTTGCATAATAGGCACAACAGTATGGATTCTGATTGACCGACAACATCTGCTCCTTTAATTCCAGTGTTGCAAACTCTCATTTGTGGAGATTTGTAGATTCAGTTGTGATGCATGGACTTTAGTTTCAGTTAATACAGTATAACACTGCAACATCTTCTTTTCAAAGTTTAGACAAATAGGAAACTGGAGCTCTCCGAAAAACAATGCTGATGCCTTTGTTAAAAGGCATAAAAGAACAAAGATGCACCTGAAACTTCCTACATCACAACAGAGAAGCTGAGCTACATAAAGCGATACCAGCACATCTACTGATGACTTCTCTGAAGCTATTTTAGTTGACAAAGAGACCACCAATCCCATCTGACATCTCCAAGACTCCAGGCACTCTTCTGTTAAGATGTTCAGCTATGTTATGCTCGTTTAGCTTTTGTGGCCCTTAATAAGCTACACACTTCCACCAAAGCTGAGATTGAAGCCATTGAGGGGCCCCTCTTTGTGTCACGCCTTGCAACAGACATCTGGACTCCTCTTCTGTTCCCTAATTTCCAGTCCCATTCAGGGGGGACAAAGGAGAGCAGGCGTCTGGCCGTCCAAAAGTCACTCTCCATCATGTTGGGCGCTCGCAGCCTGACATGGACACAATGAGGTGGAGAGAGAAGAAGAAACGGCACAGAGGAACCGGTCTGGTGTGTGCTGGATGAGGGGGAGACATTGAAA
Source organism: Pseudochaenichthys georgianus (assembly GCF_902827115.2). Lineage (NCBI taxonomy): Eukaryota > Metazoa > Chordata > Actinopteri > Perciformes > Channichthyidae > Pseudochaenichthys > Pseudochaenichthys georgianus. The sequence continues at coordinate 21,186,694 of NC_047515.1, forward strand.
CAGAGATCTCACCCCCATGGGAGCCATGTTTGTCCAAAGGAGGAGGACAGAGGCCGGGCACCAGAGGCTCCACAGGGGCCCGATTGTGGAGGGAGGGGTGTGAAACAACAGCTGTTTAGTAAATCAGAGAGGGGATGCTAAACAGCAGCACTGCAACGATCTGAAGTGCATGCACGCTCTCCATAATCATCATCATCATCATCATCATCATCATCATCATCATCATCATCATCATCATCATCATCATCATCATCATCATCATCAGCAGCAGCAGCAGCAGCAGCAGCAGCAGCAGCAACAGAAGATGTTGAAACTGATATGGCCTGATGATGGAATTTTTCTGTATATTAATGTTATATATTTATTCAGCTTATTTACCTTACAGCATACATTTTAATTTGGGTAACTGTTTCCAATGAATGATGTATAAAGCTTTGTTCTGTGTATTCCCATGTCATGTATATTTTCATTATTTTTGTGTTAAATGTTATTGGCCCTGACGAAGACCTGGTTGTTTATAATTTAGCTACTATAATACATTATTTTTTTTTAAATATTATTTTTTTCCTGTGGTTACTAGTTCTAACTTTTGACTCTAAGAAGTGCCTGGATTACATTCCTGTTCATTGAAATGACGGTTGTGTAGAGGTGTTGATTATTGATAAACAATGGTTCCCGTCAAAATGTTAGAGAGTGTCAAATCAAGTTTATTTACAGAGATTGAAAATAGGGTGATCTCACAGGAAAGTGGGCGGAATAATCATCCCTTTTGTCCTGTAATTTATTGCTAATTCTACAGTCTGAATGTTCATGTAACGCGACACAAAGCAAGAAAACAGATTACACTAAAGTACTGTGGGAGTGACAGCGAAAAGGGAACATTTTTGGATCGTGTGTGAGCACTGTGGCTAGGAAATAAACACTGTCTTGTGCTATAAGAATACAAACTTATACAACATAAGTAACTATATATTGAAGCAGATACCAAGAAAGCAATACCTACATTATGCAGTTACTGTGATGGCTGTACATTCAGGTGTTCCAGGACTATACAATACCCTTTATTATCTTTGAATGTTGTGTGTGTGTTTCCTTAAAAATGAAGATGTTAGATTTGAAACCCTGACTATACTTTGGTAATGTATTTAATTCTAAATAACTTAACCCAAAAATGATAGCCTTTTTTAATGTGTTGGCTTGTGGCCAGTTAAAATGAACTATGGAAGAACCATGGCTCAAAGGCGAACAAGCTATCATAATGTAACCTATTTCTGTAAAGTTGAAGGAAAACATTTTGGAAATTCTTAATAAAATATATTTGTGATAATCATTATGACCACCAACCACCTCCTAAACCCAAGGTCAGTGTATATGTATATATGCTTATGACTTAAACAATAACACCGTTTTAAATGTCTATCTTGTAAATAATTTTTTGGGGGGATTGTATGCTTTTATCCAATATCCCAACCCTTAATTTAAGAATATGTTTAAATTCTGACCTAAAAATGACCCTTTAATCCAAAACCAAAGGATCATTTTAACTGAAACTTGAAACCCTAACCCAGAAATAACTCTTCTTTTATTAGTCTGATCTCATCCCACCATGTAGAGTGGACTGTGTGGTCCTCATATAGTTAAACACACACGCTCTGGGCACAGATGTGGTCTCTGTCTCTTTAAAACCATGGCTCCTGGAGGAGAGGATTTGTTGAGGAGTGTGTGCAGCGCTTTATTTTCGCTCAAACTGACGCTGCAACCTGCCACTGAGCAGACACACACACGGAGGGAATAATTGTTTTATGACCGGGCTAAACATTGTTAAACCTGATAATGTTCTGCTTTCAGTAGCGGCAGGACATGTTGGAAAGAAGAAGTGTGTGTGACCATGCGGGGATGAAGAAGTGCTGCTGCTGACTTTTTCTATTGGGTTTCTCGGGGCGCTGCTGCTAATACTGCTGCTGCTGCTGCTGCTGTCATGGCTTTGTGGGAGTGACGCGAAAGTTTTTTTTTTCTTGGGGAGGATTTTACTCGCTTGAAATAGTCCAGCTGAGGCTCAGACTCCTTAGACGGTTCAGTTGCATCTAGATTTAGTATGAGAAAAAAACCCATGTGATTTCCCTGCTGGAGGTTTGATTTAATTGATCATTTGAGTGGACTGTCGAGAGTCTGCAAACTCGGGAGAGTGTGGAGATGAACTTTGGAAATCTACTTCTTGTGACTGTCTCATTCATCACCACCGCATCAGGTATGATATTATATATTTAAAGCACAAATTAAATATGCCCACCCCTCTCCCTCTGTCTCCTCTCACGCACTCTACTCAGCCCATATGGCGTGACAGCCTCACGGTGTACTCGTCTTATTTTGTTTGCTGTCCCTTCAGATGGATATAAATGTTGTGTTTAGCTGGAACACGTTCACAGACGGCTGTGGCATGAACCACCGAACAAACAAATAATTAGGCACATGCATTGATTTGTACTATTTGAATACCACTAGGTGAAAAGCCAGGAAGATGCACATTTCCCCCAGAGCCCCCCCCCCCAATCACTGAGGTGGTCACACAGGGAGTCCATTAGGCAGCAGGAGAGGTCAGAACTCACTGTGGACAAAGTGAAACCATTTAGTGTCCCTTTTACTTCAGCTATGAGCACATAAACTCAGTGGCCTATCAAGCCTCCATCTGCCCCAACTCTGTTTTAGAGGATGCAGACATAATTATTATAAAATGCTTTTAAAAGCTCATTTTGATTACCTTTGAGAAAGGGATTATATTTGTTTAACCCTTGCTTTAATAACAGATTATATTTTTGAGCCCTAATCCAAACTCCCCCAAAAACCATGGCCCAGAAAAATAATTCATGAGAGTGCAGAGGTTTTGTTTGTAAAGATTGAATGGCGTGTTTCAGTTTTAAACTCTTATTAATCAAACGCAGCTTTAGCTATAGTGGATATGAAAGTAAAGTTAAACATATTCACTGCTATCATTTAATTCCCACTCATGCTGTGTTTTTTAAAACCTAAATTTAAAAATCTGAAAACAAAATATCAGCAGCTATTTACACAAACTCATACACAACATTTTAGATTGGGTTTTATTTTACCACTAGAAGCGCAATTGAGCAATTTTTTTGTGGGTCCCTGTTTTGTTGTGAATTTGAACAAGTAAGCTACATGGTGTCACTGTTTACATCCTGCCAATGGTTTAATGAATTGCTGATTGGGATTTGGTAGCCATAACAGGCCAAAAACAGTTAAGAAGAAGGTTTGAAAATCAGCACGTTTGTTAGGCCTCAAAAATACCTAAAATGGGATCTTGTGAGAAACACTGAATGCCAAACATATTATTTTTGTTTACAATAAAACTGCACATATATTTTCTGAATTGATATTAACTGACATTATAAACTGTTAGCATTGCTACTATCTACACATATATTAGCAACATTAGCATTCATTTGGAGTTGTGTTTCTCACCAGGTGGCATTTGTAAGTCCAACATTCATTTTCTTTGGGCTCTGTTTTTGGTGTACAGCAATTCATGACTAAGATATCTAACCCTCTCGCTGCTCCATTATGTTCACCAGCTGGTGGCTTACATTGTTTGTCTGCTGTTTGGTGCTGCAAATATAGCATGAAACAAGATGAAGTTGAGAGTTTATTCATGGTAACATCTGCAAAGTGGCGTTGTAAAAGCACTGATAAAAGCAGGTTCTGTAAACCCAAAACAGAATTAGGACATAAAGCCAAAGGTTTTCGTAGAGCTGAGGGAATCTGCAAAGCTGGGCAATAAATATTTGTGTTTCCATATGCGTCCCTTACACATGTATGAAGTCATGTGATCCATTACTTGTGAAGAAGAATTAAGGCTGCACCTACACATTGTCATTACTCCGCAGATTATTTTCTACATTATTCGTGTGGTCCACAAAATGTTAAAAAATGTGTGACAAAATTGAAAATCCAGTTTCTTAAAGTCTGAGGTTATGTCTTAAAGGTCCCATGTCATGGCTATGAATTTCTCTGCAATCCCAACTCGTCTATTAGCAGCGTTCAGGGAGCTCTATGCAAGTCAATGGGGACTCCCTGTTAGTTAGCCAAGGGATCCTGGTGTGTGAGGTGCTCCGCGGATTGGTCCATTTGGGCCAATCCGGTCATTTGTTGTTGATTTGGGTATTTACATGTCACAAAACCCAGGAAGAAAACAATGGAAAATGAGAAATCTCCAACGAGGCGTTTTGGGGCACCATAGACAGGTCTTTTCTGTGTTAGAGTTTTACTCGCTACAGGGTGTACTTTGAGGGTTTTGACTCACACCGTTTACATGCATAAAAACCTTCATAACACACAAGGGGACGGGTAATAAGCGGAAAAGCATGACATGGGCCCTTTAAATGTCTTCAGACTAAAGCAAACAGAGTCAGGTGTGTAATATATATACATACAGTATATATTGTGGACAATTTGTGGTGTTTGTTTATGTAACCTCCAAACACAGGCCTCTATGTGCATCTATAGGCCTCTGCTTTTTTTCAGTACTGCAATGTATTGTCATTCATTGGCTGACATAAACAATAATACCAATATCTGAAATGAGATAACAACAGCTGATAAATCAACGTGGGCAAACATCTATCAGTCAGTTCAATTTAACGTCTTCTTCACTGATGACTATAATCTGACTATAAATCCTGAGCTCTGTGACTCCTCTTGCCACTCACTCTGCTTCATTATAATAAACTGATGCCACCTCTCAACATTAAAGGCACTTTTCAACACCCACAACATCTTCCTACGTCCATTGTGGAGTGTATATCTCCTCTCATTCCCACCTCTATTATACTGCACGTACCCTTAGGGTGATGTGTGTTTTAATAAGAATACGGAAGAGTATTCAAACAGGCATCATGACCTCTGCGGGAGCTGCTTTTTAAACAAATAGCCGATTTGTCGTCTTTATTCAAAAGAAAAAAAGAATGTTAAAATCATAGCGGGGTATGTGTCTTTGTGTCTTTGTGTCCTGCCGGTTTTTCTCCGTTTGTCTGAAGATGCATGGTGGGGTTTAGTATATGTTTTCTAAATCCGCTGTGTGATTGTGAGCTAAAACAACAGCCTCCTTCACAAACTGTGCTTGATTCACAGCAGCTCTTTCTCTGACACAAACACCAATCCTTAATTAAGACGGTGTCTGTCAGCCCTAATGCATCTCATTGAAATGTCCGTTATCTTGAGCTGTATTCAGACTCAACTTGTTGACATGCTCGACGTGGAACTAATCGATGCTAAACAAGCCTTAGCTGGTGATTTGTGTCCACTCTGTCCTCCTGCTCATTACTTGGTGACAAATATGGCTGAAGGCTGACTAAAGCCTCTCACAGTCCCTCTTGATGAAACAGTCGTGGACTATGAAACCACTATGTGCCTCAAAAGACTGTTGATAGATGATAATAAAACCTGACCGCTTTGAAATTGAGTTTTCTGTGAGACCTTATCGCCCTCCTTCAGAGATTACCTGGCAATGCCAGCATAACTCCTTGAATGTTTTTGCCTTTTCAAGTATGTAAATTAATTGAAATTGGAAAAGACAAGTACATCTCAGCAGACAGCCACCAACCCCACAGACAAGCTGCCAGCCTTCTGCTCCTGTCTCACTTTAACTTAGAAAGTTGGCCTGTGAGCAGTCTGCCTCAGCCTGTAGACACTTGTGTTTTTTACCAGATTTCAAGCACTGAGGCAGATCTAGCTGCTTGTATGTGTTTCGCTCCAACCCCAGCTGTTGTTTAAAAGCACTAAGAACCAAATGAAAACACACATGCCCTGCGCTTCGTTGTTTTCAATCATTAGGGTGACAGCAGTACACTTCTATCTCTTGGGAGAATGAAAGGTTAATATTTTGAAATACCAATTTTATGAAAGCGCCTCTTGTTATGTAATTCCAAAGCCCTGAATCAACAGGGTTTTCAAGACGTGATCTTGATCAGCCTCCCAGCACATTAACAATGTGTGTTAGATGAGGCATAAATGTAGAAGACGCCGTGAGCAAACATGTGGGCGTGTGTCTGCGTTTGCAATTAATACAAATGCTATAGCTTGTCTATCAGAGCCTCATGCGGCACTAATGGGCATAATTTGACTGTGGTTGCCTGCTTATTCTGGACTTTTATTTGTTTTTGAATGAATAAATTACCACAGATCAAAAGCAATCATGTCAATTAGGACATCTAACCATCCTTACTCACAGATCACAGAGATAGGTCATATAGATGAATGTAGACAAACAGCACCATACATACAGTACTGTATATAGACTATACTGTAGGGTCTCCCAGAGTGAAATGGCTGCCAGTCGGTGAAAGCCAGATTCTTGAACATTGTACACAAAGCCATCATCTACTCCAAGGTCGATACCTTCAGAGAGAGATTAGGCTGAGCCTCGCCTATTGCAAGATGGTGAGGCAAACAAAAATAAATACTGGTAAATAAAGGCCATTTATCAGTACTATTTATTTCCAGGAAACAGGAAAATATATCAGTTTGATTTTCAACAAGTATCAAATGAGAAGAGCTGTTCAATCTGATGTTCAGCCTCATGGCCTTGAGAGCGCAAAAAGGAGCGATAACCTTGCATGAGACCGTGCACACTGTCATTCACAAAGCCCCCTTCATACTTGACGACAGCTGAAGGTTGAATGCTTTTTACTCCTATGGATTATCTTGATTGTCTTTTGCAGCTCTCGCTGAATGTGTAAGAGGTTCATAGTTAAGATGTGTTTTACAGGGTTTAATTGATTTGTCCTCTCCGATAGAGCTCTAGCACAAAGATGGTGCTTGTCTTACAGGGAATTAAATCAGTTTTGACTTATAATATTCAATACAAGCCTGTTGAATTAATGTTGAATAGGGCATGTTTGTGTACCTTCTGTTAAGGCAAGCCTGTTGTTGAGCTGATGTCTCCTATTGCTAAGGAGAACAACAACACTAAGCTTTGATTATTAAACCACTGCTTTTTGTTTTATTTACTGCTGAGAAACCACGTAAAGCAGTCAGAACTAAATCCAATCTTTAATTCTAAAGTCTCCAAAAAATACTGATGAATCTTAATGTACAGTACTGTAAATGGAAAATAATATCTTGTTGTTGTTCGATCAAAGCTGTGAGTTTCACCAAATGTAGCCTAAATTAACTGAAGCAGCAGTTTATTTTCAGTGGTAATCTCATATGTTGTGAAATTCTACAACATCAGATGTCCTTCCACTTCTTCTTGTTAGTTCCCTGTAAACATGAAAGTCATTTCACGCCAGAACGCCCCAGATTAATATTTTCAGACAAATCCAGTCTCACTCCTTCTTCCCATAGTGTCTTTGGGCCCACTGCCGGCTCTAATGGGCTACGTTTATGATCTGACTAAAACATACCTTCACAGAGATCCCCATTAGCGCCCGTAACGTTAAAATTGTTTTTCTTTTTGCTGAAATGTGCTTTCAACCACTGCACTGCAATCTTCCTGTCATAAAGAAAAGGCAACTGTGAAAATATTCTTTCTTCCAAAGAAAATGTTTTGCTGTCGTATCAAGGTGGTGTAGACTTTACATTGATTACACACTTGTCACAGGCACAAGTTGTTGCTTGTCAACGTGAAGCTGTTTGCTAATATTTTTTGCCACTTTGTCCATAATAATTGGTGTTGCATTGATACAGTTGACTGCTAGCTGTAGCTATTGTCTGTACCCAATAACCCTCAATAATAATCCCCACTCCTAAAATACTGAAAAACTTTCTGATACACTTTTAATTCTTAACTGGACTATGTCTGCATAGTTAAGCTTGTTAAAATGTGTGTCTACATTTTCTGCAGGCGTATCTAGCCCTATTAAAATATAAACCCAGCAAATCAAATGAATACACAAGGATTTGTCGTGGTGCCATGTGTGCCATTCAAATAACTAAAGCAACTACATGGAACAAAAATATAAACGCAACACTTTTGTTTTTGCTCCCATTTTTCATGAGATGAACTCAAAGATCTAAAACATTTTCTATATACACAAAATAACCATTTCTCTCAAATATTGTTCACAAATCTGAAAAAATCTGTGATAGTGAGCACTTCTCCTTTGCCGAGATAATCCATCCCACCTCACAGGTGTGGCATATCACACCATCAGCAAAAACACGTGGGTTTGCTATCCTGGCTCCTAAATGGTGGAATGAGCTCCCCATTGACATCAGGACGGCAGAAAGCTTACACACCTTCCGGCGCAGACTGAAAACTCATCTCTTTCGACTCCACTTCGAGCGATAGAATGACTAACAAAGAACTGCTAACAGAGCACTTATATACTAATAAAGGACTGGCTTATCTAAAGCCAGTTGAGTAGCACTTGAACTGTTTGGCTCTATGAAACCTGATGTACTTATATGATTCTGTTTTCCTCAAGGTTGTGTCTTCCTGGTCGAATGTACTTATTGTAAGTCGCTTTGGATAAAAGCGTCAGCTAAATGCAATGTAATGTAATAATATCAAGATGCTGATTAGACAGCATGATTATTGCACAGGTGTGCCTTAGGCTGGCCACAATAAAAGGCCACTCTGAAATGTGCATTTTTGCTTTATTGGGGGGGTCTGGGGGGGTCCGAAAACCAGTCAGTATCTGGTGTGAGGGGTAGGGGTAGGGTTAGGGTTAGGGTAATGTTGTGAATCGAGTGGCCTGTGTTCGTCGTCCATAACATACGCCTGCCCATACCATAACCCCACCACCACCATGGGCCACTCGATTCACAACATTACCCTAACCCTAACCCTACCCCTAACCCTAACCCTAACCCTACCCCTCACACCAGATACTGACTGGTTTTCGGACCCCCCCAATAAAGCAAAACTGCACGTTTCAGAGTGGCCTTTTATTGTGGCCAGCCTAAGGCACACCTGTGCAATAATCATGCTGTCTAATCAGCATCTTGATATGCCACACCTGTGAGGTGGGATGGATTATCTCGGCAAAGGAGAAGTGCTCACGATCACAGATTTTTTCAGATTTGTGAACAATATTTGAGAGAAATGGTTATTTTGTGTATATAGAAAATGTTTTAGTTCTTTGAGTTCGTCTCATAAAAAATGGGAGCAAAAACAAAAGTGTTGCATTTATATCTTTGTTCAGTGTAGAAATTCCGGTATGTGCTGATACACGCAGCACAAGGACAGCTGGATCTCAGTAAGCAGGAACTAAAAACATCCCAAAACAGAAAGTCTAGACTACAGTCGCTATAAATGTGTCGAATACAGGGAGGAAAATGTTAATGTTAGATTTATGGTTTTATTCAAGCTTGAAATTATAAGGTAACAATTATTAGATATAATGGAATTTATAGGTAACATAAAGTTATTTTTCCATATTTCTATGAGAGTTTAAGGACCATAACAAGGAACTGATCAGAGATGATCTACAGTATGACTAAAGAAGACAAATAACTATTTAAAAGAATGAAGATTATGGGTTAAATTATTTTCAGTTAAAACGAAAGCAGTCGTTTTAAGAGAGCACATTTAAATGATTATACAGTGAAACGTAAATATAAAAGATCCTAAAAAAAAGGGTTGAACACTACATTAGGTTACTAATTACACTTTAATTATTCAGGAAATATCACTGAGCTCAAACACACTAATTAAAACAAATATTCTTTAAAATAAGAGCTAACACATTAAAGTCCCCCTGAGAAATGAGTGTTCCCTCTTACATTCAATTACAGATTCAATGATCATTTGTTCAGGTAAACAATGGATGTGCAGTCAAAGGGGACAGTCGCTCATAGTGACAGATCCACAGAGGGGGTTCTCATTGCAGGACGTTCGATTCACTCAAATTCTCAGAGATTTATATTTTGTGTCAGCTTATTGTTTTTGGTTGAGACCATACAGTATAACCACTAACTTGTAAATATTGGTTTTACAGTTTTGTTTATCTACTTCCAAACTGCATAAAAAACTGCTTCAAAAGGAAGATCTGTCTTTATATAGAAAAGTCATGTACAAAAGATCCTGTTTAAGATCTAGTTTTAATAATTTGTTAGCCGGCCAGTTTAAAGTTAAAGGGACATTCCAATAATTTGACACATGAACATCAATGTACCTGCTGTGAGAAATGCTATTCAGCCCGACAACAGCTGAACTGTCAAGGCTTGTGTGCCATTCAAATGACAGTAATATAAACAAAGCTATAAAGTTGCATTATCGGAAGTTTAGGATGCAGGGTTTGTTCTTCAACATCATTGCCCTTTTCAGTGTCAGAAAAACCATTTCTGCTGGAAGTAATCTGTTCAACTCTCTCGCAGTATTTGTGTTCTAGTTCTGATTGAGAGTAAGAGTTCAGAGTGATGTAACTGTAGTATATGAGCTGGGATTTGAACTACCTTTGCGTGCTTTAAAGACACGGTTCAACGCCAGGACATCATTTTCTGCGGACAAACAGTCAGATGTGGCAAGATGTCCATGTCACAGATATCATGCAGATGTGCAACATAATCTAAAGTAAAGTGCATTATAATATCTTAAAGGATTAGCTTACAGGCCATGAAATGCTTCACACTTGTTCTCTTTTTATAAACAAAGTGTGTGTTTTTGTTGGGACTGACTGGAGGTGCCATGGCACATTTTAATGGTGCGATTAGTATTCATCCACATCCTGCATTAGTGTTTTGAGCTGTCCTGCTTGGTGACCTCGGGGTGTTTTCGCTGAGAGAGCTCACATCGCTCTTTAGATGTTTACTTCAGGTTTGTGCCATGATGGCAACTCCTGCCCCGCATGGATCAAATCATTTCATGAAAAGACGTAAATCTGCTTACAGCTGAAAAGTGAGGGCTTATCTTGATGCCTCAGATTTAAATATAATGTAGCGGATGCATGTGCGACAACATGTGTGTCATTAGGTTATTCCTGACTGCTCCTCTTCAATGATGGATGAGGATTTGTATGCAGTTCAGATTATGTGCTGAAAATAATGCATCAGACCAAGTGCGGTACAATTACTAGTGGCACAGTGACCATTTTCTTTATTTTTCCAGAGTGAGAGACCATCTGTTCGTAAAAGCAGTGGCATTTTGAATTATTCATTTCTCTAACTGTAACACACTGTTAGAGACGTTTGGTCTTCCTCTAAAAGCTTACCTTAGGATTTTTAGCAGTGTGCCTCTCAGTCAAGGAAAGATAGTAATGGAACCCTAGAGAGAAGAATATGGGATTTATCTATATCTCTCTGACTTGCTCTTTTTTCAACACTTTCAATTCTTAAATGCATAGATCTGCTTGTCCTGCTCCCAGCTTTCCACCAACCATTCCTACCTCTGCAACAGTCCTGATTGACAGAGAGATAGACCATTACCATATCACATGGATGATTGAATCTTTTGCACAGGAGTTGTCCTCTGTGAAAATACTCCCTATATATACTGTATGTATATACTCTGTTTGCTCTCTTACAGTGATTTGGGGCTTCTGTGTTCTTCTATTCACTGAATATTGCAGAAACAAATCGTATCAATTTTAGTGACGTGAAAGGCACAGGTTGTTGGTGGAAAGCGTGATTCAAACGGTTAAAATGTCAAAACGTCTTCCCTTGAATGAGAGTTGACCTTCAAAGAGAGATTACCCATGATTTGCTGCTTCGCTACACACATATGTATCCAACACACAACCACTGTCTCTGTCGAACAACCTCCAAAGGAAAATATTGTTGTTTTTCAAATGCCTCTGCTGCTGTCTGTCCTGTTACTTACAGATGAGTGTTTTCATTAATGGTAGGTAGTCAGATAGATAACCTCTGCCCTGATCTCCTCCTCCACAGGGTCCCGGGCTCGGTTTGAAGACAGCGCACCTCGGATTGTGGAGGACCCCTCGGATTTGATCGTGTCCAAGGGGGAGCCTGCCACTCTCAACTGCAAGGCAGAGGGCAGACCCCTTCCCAGCATAGAATGGTATAAGGATGGCGAGCGTGTGGAAACGGACAAAGATGACCCCCGATCTCACCGCATGCTCCTGCCCAGCGGCTCCCTCTTCTTCCTGCGCATTGTGCACGGACGCCGGAGCAAACCAGACGAGGGCGCCTACACCTGTGTGGCCCGCAACTACCTGGGAGAAGCCATTAGTCGTAATGCTTCGCTAGACGTTGCCAGTAAGGGTCTACATAATTGATCACAGTCCTAAAAGTGTGTGTGTGTGTGTGTGTGTGTGTGTGTGTGTGTGTGTGTGTGTGTGTGTGTGTGTGTGTGTGTGTGTGTGTGTGTGTGTGTGTGTGTGTGTGTGTGTGTGTGTGTGTGTGTGTGTGTGTGTGTGTGTGTGTGTGTGTGTGTGTGTGTGTGTGTGTGTGTGTGTGTGTGTGTGTGTGTGTGTGTGTGTGTGTGTGTGTGTGTGTGTGTGTGTGTGTGTGTGTGTGTGTGTTTCTAGCGTGTGGGCTCTGCAGATGCTTTGCGCAGTAGTGTCCCAGATCTTTTTGCAGCCGTCTGGCAGCTTTATGGAGGTCCACTGGAGGGTTTGCCGTGCCTAGGAAAAATGATATGAAACTACCAAACTGCAAGAACAAACACCCTAAAAATGCTGGTGTGTTTGGAGATACATTTAGTGATGAGTTATAGTCTGTTGGTCTGTTCCTTATTTAATGTTACTGCTACATTGTACTTGTTATTTAGCCCTAAGGTGTGTATATCTGGCTCGAGAGGGGTCACAGTGAATTTAAACATGTTTTATTGTGTTTAACTAGTATGCCTATTGGAGAGAGTGAACCTCAGCCTAGGGCCATGGTGTATCGGAAAGTCGTTTGGTTCCACCTTTGTTGTGTTCATGTGAAATTTTAAAAACGAATTGTTATAATTATTGTGACACCACATGAATGCAGCAAAACAAGTCCAAGGACGCAATGCTACAAAAATGCTACAAAACTAGAAAATGATTAGCTTTATGTTTCAGATCTGCTCCAACATGTAGTGGGTTCTTCCTCTGCCAATGCTATGCTTTGTCTGACAAACAAACAAAGCAATCCTTTCCAAATGACCTTGTTGGCAAGGTAACTACTAATCTAGCAAATCATTAACCTGTATAGGCAATACTATGACAGCTTTAGTTTATTGAGATTTTGGCTGACTTTGATTATATTTTGGTTTTAGAATATATACCGTTGTTGTAAATTACACTGTATAAGTGAGGTTTTACTTTAGATTTTAAAGGAAATGTCATATTCATGTTTTTTCCTGGGTGTCTTTCTCACAATTGTGTCCATAATAAGAATTGAACATGATGACATTTACCTTAGGAACCAATGAGACACACTGGATAGGAATGGATGTGATACTGTTTCTTCTACCAGTAGTAGTCAGGAAAGGACTACTAATTGTCTAGGTATTGATGTTTGAATCAATGATTGATTAACCACTGAATTAATTTGCCACCTCTAGCTCTAACTCTGGCAAGATCAACATTAGTCAGTTACAAGTGGGAGCTTATATCAAAACTAAGAACACTTCAGGTTATCAGAAAAAACATTACCTGAAAACGCTTGTCTTTATGTCATCTGTTATGCAGTTCGCTCCAACAGCTGCGGGGGACTTTTTTTCTGAGTTTTCTGTCGCTCCGTCTCAATGACATGTGTTTCAGATGATTCTATTAAACTCAAGTATTTTGGAAAGCTGTAGGAGGCTTGTTTTTCTTATTCTGATCAGCATATTTCTTGTCAGAGTCTCAGTTATCCAAATATTCACAATAACAACATGTTAGAGGATAACACCCGAGTAATATCCAATGTTCCCCTTAAATTGTTCCCATCTGTCCAGGCTACAATTGTCATGTCTGGGTAATATATTTATGTAGCCTAGTTAACTCTACAAATAAAATGTTTATAAAATACAATTATAAAAATAATATTAAATGTTTACAAAATGTAAACGGTAATGCCTTCAAATGTCTTATTTTGTCTGACCAACAGTGCAAAACCCAGGGCTTTTCAATAAACTGTCCTGTATGTCAAATAGCAAATCATCACATTTTGGGAATTTGTGTTGTTTTTGCTTTACTGTGTCTACAGAAAATAAACAGTCAGTTTTAAGAGAAATGTAACACAACTGTTGTTGCTGACACGTGGCGACCTTTTCTAAGGCAAGCTAGATTATAATCACATCACCTGCAAGCCCTCTCTGTGGGCACCAACAACATCATGTGTGTGAGCATGCATTTAAAGCTGGGTTTTCTTTGTGTTGTCTGCTGCTGCTGAGTACAGCAGGGGAGTGTGAGCTTTCTCCTATCTTGCTGAAAGTGCACTGAAGTGAAGTGCTCTCTGTGTCTATTATTTTCCCTCCTCGGTTGAGGACACGTGCTATTGTCTTCCCTCCTCGGTTGAGGACACGTGCTATTGTCTTCCCTCCTAATTGTGCCATTGTGGCTGGCCCTGGGCTGAACTGCAGCTTCTCTTTGGCATGAGGAAATGGATTAGTCACCGGGTTGATTAGTGAATGGAGCCTTACAGATTAGCAAGTACTGTCCTCGTTAAAAAACACAAAACAGCAATTTGAGCACAGTCTTATCTTCCCTCTTATTGAGGCTTCCTTACTAGTGTGTGTAAGAGCTCATGGATGGCTGACCTCCTCTGTAGCTCTCGCATCCAAAAATAGTATTACTATATATTTGGATGGATGAGCAGCTGAATCTAATACAAATATCAAAGTTGGAATAATATGTGATGCATGTATTATATTATCGTTGATAATGAAATGAGGCGTGTGCAGCTGGAGATAACGGCACAGTCATATTGGTAAAGGGCTGATTCACCTGCAGGCAGTGACTAACAGTATTAACAAGTACCTGCTTTTAATCCTAATTTTGCAGCCTCCAGGCTAGAGAGGGCATATGCCAAAACAGCATGGTGGTGGTCTCAGACTCCCCCTCCCCTCTGTGTGAAGTTGTGCTGACTGTGGGGTAAATAGTTACCCAATTAGCTTTGGTAGGGAGGCGGGGGGAGTGCACAGTGGTAATTAGAGGCTGGTGGTCTTGCAGAAATGTGTGTGTTGGTGCTGGCTGTGAGGCAGCAGTCTGAGGGACAACAGGTGGGAGGGAGATAGCTTGAAACTCCCACTGAGCAGTAATTATTACCGATGCATCTGTCCGGTAGTCTGAGTGTGGAGCAGGATCGCTAAAACTAACCTGGTTTTAACCACATTAATTACACATTAATTGTCATTGAATGATACATAATGCATTGTGCCACATGACTAAGACTTTCTCTGCACTGCTCTCCTCTCGCTCCAGCCATTTAGGTCTTAGCCCCAGGATAACTTTTCTCTGAGCTGGCGTCGGCGAGTGTTGGCTGGCATTGCTTCCACAGAGATACATGGTTTTGCAAAGCTATGCAGAAAAGGGTGTTATGGGTAATCTCCCAAATCTCAACAACGCATAATGTGGGCTTGCATGTCAAGCAAGCTTCGAGATTGGGTGATCCAACGTCAGGTTGAGATTTTTTTATTTACTTATTCTTGCAGGGTTTGAGCACATGTTTTAGCATACATGTAGCACTCACAAAAATAATATTGTGGCAGAGCAAAGACAACTAAATTCCTTTTTAATTAACTTAATATTGTTGCCCATGTTGTCACCATCCTGTCTATTTACATTGATACCTTACTGATGCTGTGTTTTGTTTACACTATAGCCTTGGCACATTTGATTCCCTGATTGCCTCTATATTAGGGCTGCACAATATTGGACATTGCGATTTTTTTCCCCCTGCGATATATATTGCGATATGAAAACATACAGGAATTGAAGAAAAGACCGTTTTTTTTCCCCGCAAACCATCCTTTCTTGAACTTGAATGCTATACAATTGGTATTTTTTTAACTATATTTAACCGGATGAAGGATTTTAGTCACGGACGTCTGGATCTTAAGTTATCAGAGCAACAAGCTGAGCTAGCTTGGTTAGCAGCGCCGAACTGCCCTGGAGAAACACATGAAACTACTTTATTCAGTGTTTTTACCTTTAATCACCGGGTCCGTTTGCTTTGGAGATTTGATTGTGGTTTGCTGTGCATGCAGAGCCTGCATGTCACTCACTCAAGTACCCCTGACATGAGAGCCGCGCAAGTTTTCCTTTTTGTAGCAAGCAGCAAAATAATTGTAACATGACGTGTTTGAGTTAATTTGCCTATTTAATATCGCAAGTCCTAAAAGAAAAGAAAAAAATGTATTGCGCATATCGCAATTATCGTCACGACACGATATATCGTGCAGCCCTACTCTATATTCTCTTTACATTGTGGTTTACTTAACATGACACTGCTTGCTACTCAGCACAAAATACTGCTCAACAACCTGTCCAAATGTGTGTATTTGCTCACATGCAGACTCGAGAAGCATAATTCCAGCTTTAGCTGTTTGCTACAGGTATATTTATTTTTCATATAGCTTAAAAACAAATACAAACTGTACCCCCTTCATTGTAATAATGATCATTGGCTCTGTTGCTACAGACAGTGAATTAAAGAACAATGTGAAAAACTCTGAAGCTGTACCTCCAAACGCTTTGTGTTGAAGGAGGTGGAACTCAACCTTGTTTAACTTACAATGGTTTCTTGGTTTAGTTGCTGACAAAAACAACATATTCAAACAAAGATGTAACCTCTCTTTTTGATCAACTCCACATAAATAAACCTTTTCTCACACAGATGCTGAAAGTTCATAACACAGCTACTTCACTTGATTGTTGGTGAGGCTGAGAACTTGGAAACTCATCCCTAGGCTCTGTAACAGTTTTGCATGTTTGCTCACTCAAGTCCATGCTCCTATCCCTCTGTATTAGAAGGCAGTTATATGATCCTATTACCAACTCAAGGTGTGAGACCTTTAGTTCACAGAATCATTTATTTACCACATATTCTGAGAAAAGGGGAACACCGTATAATGCTAACTCTAGGCAGCCACAGTTTTGGTAAAATAAATAATTAGAAGGTGGAATAATAGATTTGCATATCAATGAATGAAAAAGCTGAGACAAACGCTGACTTCAAAACATTAAAAGGATTCAAGGACGAAAACGGATGTATTTGCTCTGTACAGTCAGTCTCTTTTTCTTCACAGTCGAGTTGATGCTTTTTATGCTCAAATGCACTTGTGCACCCAGAGGTCCACAAGTGATGTTTTTTGTATATCAGCTGTTGCTCCCTTTTTAGCGTACCTTGTAGCGAGGAGTTCGCTTAACTCTGAAATGCCAGCAGCCGTCAGTGTTCTCTTTTTTTCTTCCATGTTAAGAGTGAGCTTACAGTGCTCGGCTGACTTGCACGGCGGTTTGAAAAAAGACAGAATAACTAAGCAGAAACTGTGTTTTTTGGCTTTAAAATTAAACTAGAAGGCGGTAAAAATACTATGGTGTCTATTTCTATATCATGCATTTGAATGTCTGCGTGTATCAGCAAGTAGACAGTCACATGGTGCGGCAGGATTAGAACAAAGTAGGACAAATAAAAAATAAAACTTGCTTAAAAGGCTTTAGAGCCAGATGTTCCTCCTACTCTTGATGAGGGATTACAAAAGAATTGTGGTTGCAGCTTGTTTCTTGGCTTCTACGGCTCTTCGTTCTCTTTTCACTGGGGATATCAGATACATATCATCCCTTATGGATATGGTTTATGTGTGTAGCTTATAATTAATTTGTACTTCCATACAAGAAACATTTTCATATCACCTTCGCTTTGGTTTCTATGAGCGACACAATGCTTCACGAACAATGCAAAGAGGAGGAATGTATATCCTTGAGTTTCAGAAAGAGTATTTGCAGAGGAGTCTCTTTTCATCCTCCATCAACACCGTGAGACAATGGATGGATTAAAGCAATCTCTCTTCTCTGTAGGCAAAGCCACCATTAGCTGTGACAGGGCAGTATCATGGCAATGGGATTAGTCCACCTCCCTAACGGGTTTATTGCTCTCTGAAATAAAAGAACAATAGGAGCCAGGCAGCAGATCCGCTGTCCTCTAACCTCCCTGTCCACCCTCCTACCTGTCAGCCGTGAAAACACACAGCTCTGGAGCCGCTCATCTGTCCGGCCCACGCCTGCTGCCCTGTCTGCGACTCACACTCACTGTCACCTCGTGTTTAGTACAAAAGCATTTTTCCCCCTTGTCCTGTCCGTCACACTCATCCATCATGTGTCTCTTGCTTGGTACGTAAATGTTTTCTGAACTTGTAAGTAATTTGCTCGTTGCTGCTTGATTTGAGTCCATATTAACTGAAATGCAATAATATAGAGTACATTAATAGGTGGATGCAATACAAATCACAACTGACATACATCATTTTTTATTGTGATTAATCTATCTTTATCCTTTGTTCATTTTTCCAAAACAACTAGCAGATGGTCTTTCTGCAGTCCTACAGCTCCTCTCTGCTGAACCCTACATTATACGGATCATTATAGATATAGATGACACTTAAAATCAAGCGATGAATATTCTCGTGCAGATTAAATCTCCTAATCTGTATATCCCTGAAATATAAAAGTTATGAAAATGGATAGGCACTCTCGTAATAGCGCCTGGAGAAATAATGATGAAATCGCTGGGAGTCATTTAGTCCTGCTTTGCCTTTATTAAAGCTCAGGGGACGTGCTGTGTGGAGTGAGGATTTGCCTCTGAAGGGTCAACCCTCAGCTGCCCGGCAGTATCCGACTGAGCCCAGCGTGGACCGAGGGAAGCGAGAACGCAGGGCCTAGTTTAGGAGATTATTCAGAAGACCTATTCGTATTATGTCCGATAAAGTTAAGTTAGGGACAGTAGCCCCTCAGGAGCTGGAGGGAGGGTTCATCTTTGTGTTTCTGTGATGATCATCATCACACAAACATCCGTGAGGAACTGTTTGCCGTGGCAGGCATTTAAGATGAAGCAAGGAAGGATCACATTAACTTGAACATAGCTTCAAAGAACATTTTGGAGCACAGTGTTTGGGGGGGCGTGTGATGTTAGGAATATATTCTGGTCTCTGGCATGTGTTTCAAACCCTCAAAAGTCCCACTTTCTCATGTCGGTTCCCGCAGACTCTGGGTTTCAAATTCTAAAGATGTGTGCGAGCATCTGCGTTCCTGTCTGTGAGTGTGCAGTTCAGGGATTAGCTCCCTACCCATAACTTTTTCACTTCAGTCACCATGGCAGTGAAACAAAGGTCTCTGTGCACACATTTAACCAGGCCTTACAGACGGAGGTCTAAGAATAATGCCGTGCTCAATTAGCCCCTCAGCTCTGCGCAGCATTTGAAACAGGCAGCCAAGTGAACAGGGTCATGGTCATTTGGTGAAAAGAGATATGGGAGGAGAGTCAGTGACTTTACTGGTTTTAGTGCACCCATGCTTTTGTTATAACTCGGCAAAGGCTCCACCGTCCATGTTTGTGAGGGTCTTTTGGGTGTTTTACTTCTCCCTGCAGATGTCCATGATAGTATGGCTGAAAGCTCCCTGTTGAGATAAAGTGTCTCTTCTGTAGTCACCTGCATAGCGCTGTACTTGTACCAGTGTTTGACTATGAATAATAATTAACACATCACTGATAAGACATTTAATATAAGAGGTTAGAAGTTCACAGCATAGTTTTTCTTTTGTGAAGACTTCTCACTGTCCTTATCCTAAATGTCATAGCATTAAAAGTCCCACTTGGTGAAGAAAGTAGACTTTCACTCATTTCCATAAAGTTCAGTTTAAGAAGGCAGGTACGTGTAATTGATTAATTCATGCCACGTATCAAGTTGAAGAAAAGGGCATATAGTGTAGCTACGGGTTGACTTATGTCCACTAAATATCTGACAGAAAACTGTCAGACGCTAGTTTTGAGAAGTCGTAGAAGTTTATTCCTAACAATTAAGGTCGTCAAACAATAGAGGGAGGAATGATTTTCTCTCTTTGAACAGCTGTGAGTCCTTTTAAATTAGATTTCCTTCAAACCCAGTGCATCTGAATATTGATGCTATGTTAAAAGCCATGGCTGCCATGTTGACACAGACCTGTCGGGCGTACTGATGGATAATTAATGTGCCATGGATTTAGCCTGTCAGCATTCGAGTATGAGTCTCCATTGTACTGGAGGTCTCATGAGAAGGATCCAGTTCACAGTTCACTCTGAGGCTTTCATCTGTCAGTCACCGGCTGTCACGATCACAGGTACAGATCAGAACCCAATAGCACGACTCAGATACAACCAGTATAGTAATGTTCAGTTTATTCCAGGTCAAGGACAGGCAGAGTCAAAACCAGTAAATCCGTCAGACAGGCAGGCAGGAATCGAAAACTGGGCAGGACAAAACTCGGGACTAGAGCACAACATTCACTGGAGAGCTTGGCGGAAACGACAAGACAATCTGGCAAAGGACAACTGATAATGAGGTGGTATAAATACTGTGGAGTGATGAGGGAATGAGTAACAGGTGAGGGGAAGGGCTGAGGAGACCAGGTGAGGGAAATGAGCTGATTACAAGGGCCTGGAGGAAAGCGGGATCTGAAATGACAGGAGAGTTTAGATGAGGCATCAAACAAACAATAATAGAAGTGTCTAACTTGTGACAGAACCCCCCCTCTATGGACGGCTCCTGACGTCCTACGAGGTTGATCGGGATGGGCCTGGTGAAAGTCAGTAATGAGCGATGGGTCATAGATACTGCGAGCGGGCACCCATGACCGCTCTTCAGGACCATAACCCTCCCAGTGTACCAGGTACTGCAACCCTCTACCACGTCGCCGGGACCTGATGAGGCGACGGACAGTGTAAACAGTCTCCCCGTCGATAGTCCGGGGTGGTGGTGGGGGTGTAGAGGGGGGCTGAAGAGGGCTCACATTAACTGGTTTGAGCTTGGACACGTGGAAGGTAGGATGAATCCTCATAGAAGGGGGCAGACGCAGGCGGACAGCTGCAGGATTGATAATCCTAGCTATGGGAAATGGGCCTACAAAACGGGGAGACAACTTCTTTGACTCAACTCTGAGAGGGAGGTCCCGTGTGGAGAGCCAGACACGTTGCCCTGGGGAGTACTGTGGAGCTGGCTTGCGACGGCGATTGGCGGTCCGTTGATAACGGTCGGAAGAGCGCAGGAGCGCAGGAGCGCGGAGCGGGCCTTTAACCACATGCGTCGACATCGGCTTACAAACGCCTGTGCAGATGGGATGCTGGCCTCCCGTTCCTATGCCGGGAAAAGTGGCGGCTGGTATCCGCGGGAGCATTGGAATGGAGAAAGACCAGTAGCAGAACTAGGAAGGGTGTTGTGGGCATACTCAACCCATAGAAGCTGCCTCGACCAGGAGGAGGGAGTGGAGGAAGCTAGACAGCGTAAGGCAGTCTCCATCTCCTGGTTCATTCGCTCTGCTTGACCATTGGACTGGGGATGAAATCCGGACGAGAGACTGACACTGGCTCCCAGCAGCCTGCAAAACTCGGACCAAAACGAGAAGTAAATTGTGGTCCCCGATCAGACACAACGTCACTGGGGAGACCATGCAGCCTGAACACATGTTGTAGCATGATTTCAGCCGTTTCCTTGGCAGTAGGTAATTTGGTTAATGGAATAAGCCGGGCAGACTTGGAAAACCGGTCTATGACTGTGAGTATGACTGTGTTACCGTCTGAGGGTGGTAGTCCGGTGACAAAATCCAAGGCGATGTGGGACCAGGGACGATGAGGGATAGGCAAGGGATGAAGAAGACCGGAGGGAGCTTGGCGTGAGGTCTTATTTTGGGAGCAGACTAGGCAAGCAGCAATGAATTCCTTGGCATCCTTCTCCATGGAAGACCACCAAAATCGCTGTCGAATCAGGGCTAGGGACCGTCTCACTCCTGAGTGACAAGCCAGGCGAGAGTTATGACCCCACTGGAGAACCTGGGTACGGAGAGTGGCAGGAACAAACAGACGGTTAACAGGACAGGCACTTGGGGCTGGGTGTTCAGCATGAGAGCGCTTGACCTTATCCTCCACCTCCCAGGTCACCAGACCAATGACACATGTAGAAGCGATGATATTCTCAGAATGAGATGGAGAGCTCTCTGGCTGGAACTGGCGAGACAGGGCGTCAGGTTTGATGTTCTTAGAACCAGGTCTGTATGAAAGAGAAAAATCAAAGCGTGTGAAAAACAGAGCGCACCTGGCTTGACGAGAGTTCAGCCGCTTAGCTGAACGGATGTACTCCAAATTTGTGTGATCCGTCCAGACCACAAAAGGCTGCTCTGCTCCCTCCAACCAGTGTCTCCATTCTTCCAGGGCAAGTTTCACTGCCAACAGTTCTCGATTTCCAATGTCGTAATTTCTTTCTGCTGGAGACAGCTTCCGGGAGAAGAAGGCACACGGGTGCATCTTCTGATCCTCGGCCGACCGTTGAGAAAGAACTGCCCCAACTCCAGTGTCCGACGCATCTACCTCTACAGTAAACTGCAGAGTAGAGTCTGGAAAAATCTAAATGGGAGCAGAGGTGAAGCGTGACTTTAACTCACCAAAAGCCCCTTCGGCCACCGAGGACCACCGGAAGGGAATGTTCTGAGAGGTGAGAGCTGTGAGAGGGTTTGGCACCAAACTGTAGTTTCGAATAAACCTCCGGTAGAAGTTGGCAAAACCCAGAAAGCGTTGGAGCTCCTTGCGTGTTGAAGGGCGTGGCCAGTCAGTGACCGCCTTGGTCTTTTCAGGATCCATCTTTATGTTTCCGGTGGAGCCCACAAATCCCAGGAAAGGGACTTATGTGGTGTGGAACACACACTTCTCGGCCTTGACAAAGAGGTGGTTCTCCAAGAGCCTCTGGAGGACTAGGCGAACATGGACCACATGCTCCTGTTTAGACTTGGAAAAAATGAAAATGTCATCCAGGTATACAAAAACACAGATATTGAGAAGATCCCGCAGAACATCATTCACCAACCCCTGGAAGACTGCAGGTGCATTGGTGAGTCCAAAAGGCATGACTAAATACTCATAATGTCCACTAGGAGTGTTAAATCCCGTCTTCAACTCATCCCCATCCCTGATTCTCACCAAATGGTACGCATTACGTAGATCCAGCTTGGTAAAAATAGTAGCGCCTTGTAACAGTTCAAATGCAGAGGAAACAAGTGGAAGGGGGTACCTGTTCTTGACAGTGATGTTATTGAGTCCTCTGTAGTCAATGCATGGGTGCAGAGTCTTATCCTTCTTACCCACGAAGAAAAACCCTGCACCAGCAGGAGATGATGAAGGCCGGATAAGCCCTGCATCCAAAGAGTCATTGATATACTTCTCCATTGACTTAGTTTCAGGAGCCGATAAAGAAAATAGTCGACCTCTAGGAGGAGAAGTACCAGGTAACAGGTCAATAGGACAGTCATTAGCACGATGAGGCGGGAGTGAGGTGGCCCGAACTTTGTTAAAGGCCTCTTTAAGGTCCCAGTAATCCTTGGGAACACCGGAAAGGTCTTCACACTCAGAGATCCTTGAGGAACTAGATCTTAAGCAGACAGCATGAGCACTCCACTCTCTAATAGTCCCTGAAGCCCAATCTATATGAGGATTATGCCTCCTTAACCAAGGAAACTCCAAAATGACAGGCTGATGTGGTGCATGGATAAGGTGAAAAGAGAGTGTTTCGCTGTGATTACCTGACATGCTCATTTGAACTGGAGTTGAACGGTGTGTTACTCTGCAGAGAAGACGACCATCTAGAGCTGTAGCATTGATGGGCTTCTCCAAAGCCTCCCGACCAAGTCCCAATTGAAAGGCCAGTGTTATGTCCAAAAGACTGGCATCAGCACCAGAGTCAATAAGAACTGCCACAGTGTGCATTTTCCCCAAGCAGCTCAGCTGAGCATGGGTTAGAGGTCGAGAGGGCATTTCTAAATTCATCATACGGCTCACCAGCGCCCTCTGGATGACTAGTGAGCCCTGTCTTTTACAGGACAAGAGAAGGCAAGATGGCCCTGCTGGCCGCAGTAAAGACAGCAGTTGTCCCGCAGGCGGCGCTGTCCTTCTGCCTCGGAGAGCCAGGTCCGCCCCAGCTGCATTGGTTCAGACGAGTTAGAAAATCCTCCTCTCACCTGTTCAGTAGCATGCGCTGACGGGAGAGGCGGAGCCTGAGGGGCGACGGAGAAAACCCTCTCTCTCCTCCGCTCCCGCAGACGGCAGTCAATGCGGATGGAGAGAGCCACCAGCTCATCTAAATCAGCAGGAAGGTCCCTAGCTGCCAGCTGTTCTTTAAGGCGATCCGACAGACCGTTGTAGAAGGCATCGAGAAGTGAAGAAGCATTCCAGTTACTCTCGGCGGCTATGGTACGAAACTCGATGGAGTAATCGGACACAGATCTCCCTCCTTGCACCAGGTTAAACAGTCCCCGAGCTACCTCTCTTCCGGGTGTAGCGTGATCAAAAACTTTACTTAGTTCATCGGAGAATACGCTTACAGACGAGCAGGCAGAGGATTGTCTTTCCCATTCGGCGGTACCCCAGTCTTTAGCTTTGCCCGTGAGAAGAGAGACAATATACGCCACCCGGGATCTTTCTGTTGGGAAGGCGGAAGGCTGAAGCTCGAAGGTGAGGGAACATTAGACCAGGAATGGTCTGCACGAACCTGGGGCTCCAGAGTAGCGTTCCGGAGGAGGCAGGCGTGCATCCGATGCCGGAGGGCTCTGGATTCGAAAAGCGGAAGCTGGAGTTAGTTCCGGGCCATGGACCGTTGCAGGACGGGTCTGAAGATGATCACGGAGATTCACAAAGGTCCGTTCGAAACGAGCGGCCATCTCCTGCATCGCTTCAGCCATGAAGGTAAGCTGCTGCTCGTGGCGATGTAACACGATATCGTGCGAAGGCGGTTCTGTCGCTGAGTCGGCTGGATTCATGTTTGGCCAGATTGTACTGTCACGATCACAGG
Source organism: Pseudochaenichthys georgianus (assembly GCF_902827115.2). Taxonomy (NCBI): domain Eukaryota; kingdom Metazoa; phylum Chordata; class Actinopteri; order Perciformes; family Channichthyidae; genus Pseudochaenichthys; species Pseudochaenichthys georgianus. The sequence goes on from NC_047515.1 coordinate 21,211,583, forward strand.
TACAGATCAGAACCCAATAGCACGACTCAGATACAACCAGTATAGTAATGTTCAGTTTATTCCAGGTCAAGGACAGGCAGAGTCAAAACCAGTAAATCCGTCAGACAGGCAGGCAGGAATCGAAAACTGGGCAGGACAAAACTCGGGACTAGAGCACAACACTCACTGGAGAGCTTGGCGGAAACGACAAGACAATCTGGCAAAGGACAACTGATAATGAGGTGGTATAAATACTGTGGAGTGATGAGGGAATGAGTAACAGGTGAGGGGAAGGGCTGAGGAGACCAGGTGATGTACCGGCGGAGATGTAAAGTGGATTAAACAGCCGGTGTAACGTGGTGGGATTACCTTCTCTACTCTGCTGTGCTGCTATAGCTGAGGCCTGGTTCCACCTTGCTCCGGGAACAGCGTGGATACTGTTGTGCTGGACTGGGAGAATGGCGGGTGTCGTGTTTCTGCTGTGCCTTTTCTTGGCTGTGCTGGACAAGGAGAAGATCGCTAGTCGTCCTGAACAATCTACTGGATTCGGGTATGTTCTGCCGCCCGCAGTGGACTTCCCCTGTACAGTTTCGGAGGTGTTGCACAAACAATTGCTGGTTGCACTGTCGCGGACATTCATTTCGGAAAATGTTTGTCTTTCTCACATGCCTGCCACGATGGTCCTTCAGAATTGTTTTTTAAACTCTAATCTCACTTTCGCGAAGTTTGCTGGTGACTCTAGATCAACTGACAATGTATGTGTGTTGATTAAGAGGAAAAGGTGCCTGGTATTTTTATTGTTGTTACTATCAGGAAATGTACAGCCAAATCCGGGTCCATTGAGCAGTATTAGTCAAATAGCTACTCCTGCTGATTTTATATCTAGATCTGGGCTAGGTTTAATTCATTTAAATGTGCGTAGTCTGTTACCTAAATTAGATTTTGTCCGTATTTGGGCGAGTTCGACTGATGCTGATGTCATTGTCTTATCAGAAACGTGGTTAGATAAATCTATTTTGGCCTCTGACATTTACATAAATGGTTACAGTGTATATCGTACTGACCGGCCTAAAAAAGGTGGTGGCGTTGCCATTTATGTGAAAAATAAGTTTTGTGTAACTAATATGGTTTCCAAATCTGAATATTGAGGTAACAAAGGGTCAACAGCTCATGGTGGTGGGCTGCTACAGGGCTCCTTCGGCTGTCAAGGACTCTTTATCGTCTTTGGCAAAACTGTTATCGCAACTTTCCTACAAGGAAATAGTGCTGCTTGGTGATTTTAATTGGGACTGGTTAACTTCTATGTCAGAGGATTTTAAAAACCTGTGTACCTCTTTGAATTTTACCCAGATTATAGACAGTCCTACATGCCCAAATATTAAGTCCCCAAACAAATCCTCCTTAATTGATCTAATTTTAACAAATGTTCCACATAAATACTCATCTGTGGGAGTATTTGCTAATGATGTGAGTGACCATTGTGTTGTAGCCACAATTAGGGACACTAAGGTCCAAAAGGTTAAACCACGTGTCGTCACAAAGAGAGACAAAAAACACTTTGTGGAGCAGGGTTTTGTGCATGATCTGTTTGATTTTGATTGGGGTAGAATCAATTTGTGTGCTGATGTAGAAACTGCATGGTCTTATTTTTATCTTGGTTTTATGAAAATTATAGATAGACATGCACCTCTGCGTAAATTTAGAGTGAAGGGACGAAACAATCCCTGGTTTTCTGCTGAGCTGTCCAGTCTCCTTCATGAGAGAAATAATGCTTGGGCTAAGGCTAGGAAATCAGGCTCAGAGGTAGAATGGCTACGTTTTAGGCAGCTAAGAAATAGCTTCACATCTCAAATAAAAAGTGCTAAATCAAAGTACTATTTGTCGGTTACCACAGAAAACCTGAATAACCCTAGGAAATTTTGGAAAGCCATCAAATCGATTTCCACTGGTGATATCCCAAATGAGCTACCTCCGTGCCTTACCACAGCATCTGACATTATATCAGACAGGGCTACTATGCTAAATTGTTTTAATGAGCATTTTGTGTCTTGTGGCTCTCTGTTTGGCTGTGTGGCTCCTGTGAACGCTCCAATCCTTGACTCTGAACAATGTGGTCTGGAAAACCCTTTCAGTTTTACTCCTTTAACTGTTGGTATTGTTCATGAAGCATTATCCAAGTTAGATCCTAGGAAACCGGCTGGCCCGGACAACGTAGAACCTTTCTTTTTAAAGATAGCTGCAGATTTTATTGCTCCACCTCTTACTTCTCTTTTTAACCTCTCCCTCAGCACGAACACAATTCCAAAAGTATGGAAGTCTGCTTATGTCTTGCCTTTACTGAAAGGAGGGGAGGCAACTATTTTAAATAACTATAGGCCAATCTCTAAATTGTCAGTTCTGGCTAAGGTTCTTGAACGCTTAGTGAGTGAACAAGTAAAGGAGTTTTTATGTATAAATGATATCCTGTCTAAACATCAGTCAGGATTCAGAAAGAAACACAGCACCATCACTGCCACGATGAAAGTGGTAAATGACATTACTACTATTTTAGATAATAAGCAGAGTTGTGCAGCTCTGTTTATTGACCTTTCCAAAGCGTTTGACACCGTTGATCATCGCATTTTAAAGCAGAGGCTACTCAGTATTGGCCTATCCAGCCTTGCAGTGGGGTGGTTTGTGAACTACCTCTCTGAAAGGTCCCAATGTGTTCATTTTGATGGACTGTCTTCTGAATGGTTAAACATTTCTAATGGTGTACCACAAGGTTCTGTTTTAGGACCACTTTTATTCTCCATATATATTAATAGTGTAGGTGATAATGTGGATGAAGCTACTTTACATTTTTATGCGGATGATACTGTGATGTATTGTGCAGGTCCCACCATTAAGGAGGCTGTTGTTAAATTACAGGCTGTTTTTAACACTATTCAGACTCAGCTCTCTGAATTAAAGCTTCTTTTAAATGTGGATAAAACCAAGGTAATGCTCTTTTCAAAAGCAAAAAAGACACCAGAGCCTGTTTTAGATATTGTAACTACGCAAGGAACAAAACTTGAAGTTGTTGCCTGTTACAAATACCTTGGTATCTGGCTTGATGATTGTCTCTCTTTTAAACTTCATGTCAATAACCTGCTTAAAAAGCTGAGGGTTAGGCTAGGGTTCTTCTACAGGAACAAGTCCTGTTTCTCGCTTGAGGCCAGGAAAAGGCTAGTCACTGTGACCTTTTTACCTGTGCTGGACTATGGTGATTTGTTGTATATGAATGCACCTGCCAATTACCTGAGCAAATTGGATGCTGCGTATCACAGTGCTCTGAGATTTGTCACAAATTGTAAAGCACTTACACATCACTGTACACTGTATACCAAGGCAGGTTTACCATCACTCTCTGTACGGAGGCTCAGTCATTGGTACACGTTTATCTATAAAGCTTTGTTGGGTAAACTCCCGTATTATATTTGCTCTCTGATAACACAGAGAGTTGCAAGCAGCTATTGTCTGAGGTCACATGATATAGTCTTGTTAGATGTGCCAAGAGCAAGGACTGTCTTCGGTAAGACAGCTTTTATGTGCGCAGCTCCACTTGCTTGGAACAATCTTCAGCAAGAATTGAAACTGAGCAATCTCATTCCTCTGCATGTTTTTAAAGCTAGGCTAAATGAAATGCTTGCTGATACGATGGGCACTTGTAAATGTCTATAACTATGTATCCTGTAAATATAATGTATAATGTCCTTTATTGTTTTATGTTTCATGTGGAATCTATATGCTGCAGGTCTCCCTTGAAAAAGAGATCTATGATCTCAATGGGACCAATCTGAATAAATAAAGGTTTGAAATGAAATGAAATGAAAAGGTGAGGGAAATGAGCTGATTACAAGGGCCTGGAGGAAAGCGGGATCTGAAATGACAGGAGAGTTTAGATGAGGCATCAAACAAACAATAATAGAAGTGTCTAACTTGTGACACCGGCGAAGATTAGAAGATATCAAAGGTTGCCGTGTCAAAATCTTCTCATCCTGTCGTTATCCACATGGGTGACGTGATGATAGATTTACAGTTCAGGGCTGATTTGTAAGATAGTGTTTTGAATCAGAGACACAATCCCTTCATTAATGCAGAGGCCATTTTTTTCTCCCTCACACATGGGCTAAATTATGAATGCGCTGTTATTTGTTTACTCCATGTTGGACTGAGAGATGTGCATTATTCATCTCCTCTGACAGGGGAGACAGCAGAGTAGGACACAGAAAACATTAAAACAGCGCAGCCTAACAAGGACGTTGACAGGGATTTGAGCAGTCATGCAAATGCCAACATAATAATTGACTTTCCCTCAATAAGCTTTTATTCACCCTTTGCAAGAATAGAATAGAGTCACTCAGGAGAACAAGTAGAAAAGATTTCCATGCCGAAATGGTGTTTCTTTTGAGGATAGTGGTCCTGTGTTTGTGCTGCAGCTCACCGATCTGTGGGTTTGATTTACAGTCTTTGTTTTCAGTACATCAGAGGACCAGGGCTTCAGAAGCTAATTAGATTTCTTTGTGTTTTCTTCTCAGTCCTGAGAGATGATTTCCGGCAAGCCCCGAGCGATGTGGTGGTGGCTGCTGGAGAGCCTGCAGTGTTGGAGTGTGTGCCTCCACGTGGTCACCCCGAGCCCACTGTGGCTTGGAAACGCAACAATGTCCGAGTCAGCCCCAAGGATGACCGCATCTCGGTGAGTTTAACATATACAATGAGGAAAGGAACAGCTCCCATTTCAAAATACACAGTTTTAACTCCCCATGTTGTTCAGCCAAGCATCAGTCACATTTCAATACAAACATTGCACACATTGCACACATATTATGAGGGGCCGTTAGGGACATTATTCAGAAATACCGTTCACATACACTTGTGAAACACTCTCACACACACATATGAAACGCTCTCACACACACATGAAACACTCACACACATGTGAAACGATCTCACACACACACACGAAACGCTCTCACACACACATGTGAAATGCACACACACATGAAACACTCTCACACACACATGAAACACTCTCACACACACACATGAAACGCTCTCACACACACACACATGAAACGATCTCACACACACATGTGAAATGCTCTCACACACATGTGAAACGCTCTCACGTACACACGTGAAACTGCTATGTGCTGCTATCACCCTGAAGTGAAATAAGTCTTTGATGATTGACAGTTTTGTATTTATTCTTATCTAAAAACAGAAGGCCCATATGAGATTTCAAAAGTATTTTATTTTTAAACTCCTGAAGTTTTACATTCACTCAGTTATAATGTGGTAGTTATACGTAGTCTAGTTTGTTTTAAATTATTATTGATCACATTATATAGTGCATATTTCTTAATTTAATCTCCAGTATATATGAATATGTTTGGTATATTTGTTATTGACCGAGTAAGCACTTTTATTTTGAAGGCAGTTTTCCCAGGCCTCTACCGTAATGCATAGGATATTCGCGCACCGCAATATAACGTGCGGGCGGCTGGCTGGCTTGACCGCAGTAGAATAAAAGTGTATACGATTAAGAAATGCTTTCATTCTTCAATAGGTCTATGGAAGAAAAAGTTTTAAAAAAAAACCTCAACGCAGTTAACACAATACATATATGTCATACATCGGAAATGACTAACATTTATCATCTTTCCTCTTTGTCTCTTATCTATAATTATCCATTATAATGCTGTTGTGCTTTTTTAATCTTTATTTATTTATTCCCCTCAACACCACTAAATCAATTGCAGAGCAAAGCAGTGTTGTGCTTGATATCGGGGTGCACAGTCTCTCCCTACAAGGGGAGCTGTAGTGGTCCGTTGCCCGCCGCGGGACGGGAAGAGGGACGATAGCTGACCGTCCAGTGCGTTCCCACTTGCAGCTCCAACAGTCGTTTGCGGCCCGGTTGTGGCCGCGTTCGATTGCGTTCGAATAGTCTCAGCTGAGGCCAGAATACTAGTTAGCAACGCTGCTGCATCAGTTAAGCTTTGTGAAGGCTGCTGCTGAGCAGACATGATGAAAAATATTGTTTTCGCTTTTTTGAAATTCGCGGTTCTATGCTGTTTTTTTAAAACGACTTCCTGTTCAACTGAGATGCCTTCCGTTTCAACTGAAATCCCTCTCACACAACATACTGAAATGAAATCCCTCAAACAACATACTGAAATCCCTCACACAACATACTGAAATCGCATTTCAGGTGTGTCGTGTGAGTGCGTTTCACATGTGTATTAGAGCATTTCATATGTGTGTGTGAGTGCGTTTCACATGTGTGTGTGAGCGGTATTTCTGAATAATGTCCCGTACAGCCCCTCATAGCCTACATTTAACCATATTTCCAGAATACCTGAAACAGAGTCTCACTAGAGAAAATGTGTATAAATCCACAGCTGAAAATTAATGATGAACTGATTTACAGTGCTGTAAATTTACTAAGAACCTTTACTCAAGCACTGTACTTAAAGGAGGGGTAGGTAAGTTTGAGAAACCGGCTCGAGATCGCTAGAATTTGAAAATACACAACCGGAGAAAATCTGCCACTTCCTTATAGAGCCCCTCCTCCAACACACACGAACGCGTACATGACCAATGAGGGCACGAGATAAGTTTGTGCCCCGATGGAAGGCTGACAGGCAGGTAGGCCATCCAATCCGTTTAGCCGGCGGATTGGTTGTACTTTTTACAGTATTACGGCTTCTACAGATGACATTTTTTCATGGATTTTTTGTCAAAGCACTTAAGATATTCATTGCTATCGGGATGTTAAGAGCATTCCATGGAATATAACAACAAGTGTATCTCGAGCCGGTTTCTGAAATGTACCTACCCCACCTTTAAGTACAATTTTGAGATACATGTAGGCCTACTTGAATATTTCAATTGTGTCTTCTCTACTCCACTACAATTCAGTGGTAAATCTTGTGATTTTACTCCACTACATTTATTTCACATCTTTAGATGTATATAATTAAATAAGACTGTAGCTACACCTGGATTAAATTCACAAACAGTAACTAGCTGCACCTTTACCAGCTTTGATAACACTTTAATGCATCAATAATTATAATACATTTAATATTCTGAAATAGACCGATCTGCATAATGAGTACTTTTACTTTTGGTACTTTAAGTATATTTTAATGCTAATACTTTTGTACCTTTACTAGAGTAACATTTTGAATGCAGAACTTTCAGTTGTAAGTAGGAGGAGTGTGGCGCAGTGGAATAGTGTGCTGGTGTTCGGATCAGGGTTCAAACCCCACTGCAGTCAGCATGTCGTTGTGTCCCTGGGTAAGACACTTCATCCCAAATTGCTCCTGTGGGGATTGTCCACAGTATTGAGTATGTAAGTCACTTTGGATAATAGCATCTAACATGTAATGTAATGTAAAAGTATTCCTGCTCTCTGGTAGGCTACTTCTACTTTTACTTAAGTACAAGATATGAGTACTTCTCCCACCCCTGCCAATTTACTTTTTAATTCTGTTAAAGTAATCTTCTTCACATGCACGTGTTAGATTTACCTTTTAACGTGTCTAGGAGCTAATGGCCTTGACATAGACACAGTAGACCATCATTCTGCATTCATGGAGAAAGTCAGAGATACTCATTTACACTGACTTGAATACTTTCAATAGAACATTTTGCAATGCAGACACCTTGGTTTTCTATTCACTGGAAAGTATCTCGGGTTTTGTTGTCATTTTTCTTCTCTCTCCTCATTTGTGAAATCAACAGCTGGACACCATCTCCGGGGGATTTGAAAGGCGTTTATAATTTCTTGATGAAGCTGATGAAGGACAGTGCTTGCATTAGTAAAAGAATGGTGTTTTATTCGGGCTCTTCACTTAAGTAAAAGTCACAATACTGCACCACAATATAGAATGTCTTAATTAAAAGCAAAAGTCCAGCATCGAAAATGCTCGACATTTATGTATGATAATTTATGTAAATTCTCATATTTATGTATGTCTTACATCAATACAGTTGCAAGAAAAGTATGTGAACCCTTTGGAATGACCTGGATTTCTGCATAAGTTGGTCATAAAATGTGTTCTGATCTTCATCTAAGTCACAACAATAGACAAACACAGTCTGCTTAAACTAATACCACACAAACAATTATATGTTTTCATGTTTTTATTTATGTGAACCCCTAGGCTAAAGACTTCTTCAAGAGCTACTTGGAGTCAGGAGTCAGCCAACCTGGAGTCCAATCAATGAGACGAGATTGGAGGTGTTGGTTAAAGCTGCCCTGCCCTATAAAAAATACACACCAGTTTTGCATTTGCTATTCTTAAGAAGCATTGCCAGATGTGAACCATGCCTCGCACAGAAGAGCTCTCAGAAGACCTACGATTAAGAATGGTTGACTTGCATAAAGCAGGAAAGGGTACCAAAAGTATCTCTAAAAGCCTTGATGTTCATCAGTCCACGGTAAGACAAGTTGTCTATAAATGGAGAAAGTGCAGCACTGTTGCTACTCTCCCTAGGAGTGGCCCTCCTGTAAAGACGACTGCAAGAGCACAGAATGCTCAATGAGGTGAAGAAGAATCCTAGAGTGTCAGCTAGAGACTTAAAGAAATCTCTGGCACATGCTAATGCTAACATCTCTGTTGACGAATCTACGATACGTAAAACACTGAACAAGAATGGAGTTCATGGGAGGACACCACGGAGGAAGCCACTGCTGTCCAGAAAAAAACATTGCTGCACGTTTGAAGTTTGCAAAAGAGCACCTGGATGTTCCACAGCACTACTGGCAAAATATTCTGTGGACAGATGAAACCAAAGTTGAGTTGTTTGGAAGGAACACACAACGCTATGTGTGGAGAATCCAAAGGGTTCACATACTTTTTCTTGCAACTGTATGTTGTTAAAGAATCAAAAGTAAAAGACAAATGGCCTGGTGGTGAGTGTGACAGTATTAAACAATATAAGAAAAAGGTTATTATTGTTAGTGATTTTCTTCAAGTGATGAGTGTAAATACTTTGTTTCATCAGATACTATACAGAAGTATACCAGAATGACTGGTATAGTACTTCAAATATAAAGGATGAATTATTGTTTTTTTCCATTGAAGGCTGTTTAATGGATGTAATGGATGTCTTTATTCGGGACACTTCCCAGACTAATCTCTGAAACTGTCACTGTGCTCTTTTCCAGATGCGTGGGGGCAAACTGATGATCTCTCACACCAGGAAGAGCGATGCTGGCATGTACGTCTGCGTGGGCACCAACATGGTGGGAGAGAGGGACAGCGATCCTGCAGAGCTGGTGGTGTATGGTGAGCAATTGTCTGTGTAGCAGCATAACGTCCTTTAACCTGTCATAACATCATTGGCTTTAAAAAGTTGCTACGATGTTTATAAATGTCTACGTCAAAAACTTCCATGAAAGAGGTTATATTCATATGTTCTCCCACTTTAAGAGTTCAATCTTCATATTCAGTCCTGATCACAAGAAAAAAAGATTAATTTATTTTCTAAATGTTAACCCTTTTAATGACAGTTTGTTCACATAATTCGACTTTTTAAAATGTCCATGAAAATCAAAAAGTTCATTTTTTAGTGCAGGAAATCAAGAAAATAGAATGTATTTGCCCCATACTGCAATCATAAGCAAAATGGCTCAATCTGGCGGAAAATAGTGAAAGAAATTAAACGGGCTCTAGATTTGAAGCCAGATAAAATAGAAAGTATGATTGAAAGCTTTAATGGCTCTGGAATCGAAAGTGTTTTTTTTAATGGGTTTCAAAGTGTCTAACAGTTCATACCGTTTATAATAGATGTTTTTGTTTATAATAGGAACTGAGGTTGGAATACTAACATTTGAATGAAAACAAGCACAGTAGCTTGCCAAAATGATGAAAATGGAAACACATAAATGTTCCCTAGTGAGGCACAGTGTGTAAGAAATAGACACATTTTGTACACTTCATGTCTCCTGCAGAGCGTCCTGTGTTGGTCCGGAGGCCGGTGAACCAGGTGGTCATGGAGGAAGAGACGGTCGACTTCCTGTGTGAGGTGCATGGGGATCCCCCCCCCACTGTCCGATGGCGGCGAGAGGAAGGAGAGCTTCCCCGCGGGAGGTGAGAGTGACTGACATGAGCACGGACCAATGGAGAGTCAGACTGCTGATGATCATCTGTACAGCTTCTTTTGAGGCTGAATAAGAAATACAGTTTATCAGAGGCGCGTCGGGCACTGGATTACTAACTCATGTGACCCAGAAATCCTAATAACTCTTCATTCATTTACATCTTCCCATAAGCCTGCTAATATAAATTCATAAATGGAAGAGACCAGAGAGGATTCATTAGTTGAGGGAATCATCATGTGACCAGTTACACCCTTTTTTCCATTTAAACTCAAATTAATGTTTATTTAGCTAAGCCTATTAAATAATTACATTTTATACTCATATAATGAAACTTAAATGATAGATACATTTAACAAATAACCTATAAAGTTCAACCAACACTATGTTGAGCGGAGGTTATACAATACAGGTTTTCTATATTCTATTTCATTTATGAATACAAATTATGTTTATATATGTCCTCCCTGCAGCGCTGCTCTGCAACAGCTGTTGAGTGGATTGTCCCTTTATGGTGCTGACATTGATGTGGGAGTTAATGCCATAAAGAATAATGAAATGATAATTAAACGTCAAGAAGGTTAAAATGCTGAGATAACTGCCTCATGTGCAGACATTAGGGTTAATTGGTCTACTTTGAAAATAGGTAATTGTGATGCTAACATACTCATTGAATGGTTGTTTCTCATGTTTCTAAAAAGCTGTATTATAATCAGTCTCACACCTATTTTGTTATCTTGTATTTCTTTTGTTTTGCTTCTATATTTTATTAAATGAAGCAATTCATATTGTTTTGTTCTACATACCCCTTTCAATGACTACCACAACTGAATAAGCTTTCTTTACTGTGGATGTATTTGGTGTTTTGAATAACTCTGCTTTGCAAAATCTATTGAAACGGTATAACTAATGTACTGTTAAGAAATGATATGCTGTTTTTCCTAGAATCTATTGAAAATCCGTCAATGGGTTAAACCAGTCGTACTTGTTTCTAATTGATTTTCAACTGTTCCAAGAATTGTACGGGAACCTGTGACATTATCTGAGTCAGATAAGGCGTATTGTTCCAGTTCCTTTCAAGATAATACAACTTGATTTTGAAAAAAAACCATAGCCACATGTTGATTGACATGAAATAAATGACACTATCTCATGCTACTGGCATATATTTTCTTCGCTTTTTTTGAAGATTAGCATGGTAATTTTCTTTGTGCAATGCTTCTCTGTTAGATCTTTCATTATCTCTCATTTTCTCATTCCCAGGTTTGAAATCCGCAACGGCAACGGTCTCCGTTTGTTCCGCGTGAAAGAGGAGGATGAAGGGACGTATACCTGCACATCTGAGAACAGTGTGGGGAAGACGGAGGCCTCGGCCATGTTGCAGATCCACGGTAAGCAACACATCATGCATATTGTATATGCGCGCACATACTTATGCATGCATGGTAAAAAAGCTCATGTTCAGGCTTACAGGCACACAGCAAAAGCATCATAAAAAAACAGGTTACCATTTCCTGTTCAATGCCCTCTGTTTTTATATCACTGTATCTTTGAGTCCCTGTCCAGCGGTGATGCCATGAGCTTATGCTAAACCGTATGGATTACGCCTTTTGACAGATGTCTGGTAGATGTGTGCTTTAACTCACTGCCAGAGAGCAGTCCCTGTATTAATAAGACATGACTCCCTTCCTGTCTCTTTATCTCTGTCCTCTCGCTTCCTCGCTCTCTACGTGTCCCTTTTCTTTTTCTCTGTGTGTCCTGGTTTCTCAATAGTCTTAGTCGACTTCATCCACTAATGCTTTTATCAGTGAAAATGAAATCCAAACCGGGCAGTTTTCCATTCCCTCTTTTATTTTCTCTTTCTATGCTACCACCGGTTTTGTTTTGTCGCTCAGTGTTTCATCCATCTCATTATTTTTCCATCTCTCTCATCACGTTTTCAAACCCTATCATCATTCCAGTCGGCCCACTCTGTAAGTTCACTTTCCATTTAATTATTCTCTAACGAAAAGCATTTGTTTTAAATCAAGAATCAATGTGTAATGGTGTAAATAAGTTCCTCCATTAGGCATTGAATTGTGAACAACATGCCTGTTGCTGCAGTCAGGCATTAAGTAAGCCAGTGACTTCATGTACAACAGATTAAGGACTGAGACAAACATCTGCTGTGTGGAGAGGAGTGTCAGAGAAAGTGAGACGCTGTATAAATCCTCTCTCAATTGTAATTTCAGAAGTTCAAAAATACAACAGGTTTTTGATTACAACTTAGTGGAAGTTCTTACTTATAAATGAGGACATGATTTGAATTGAGTTTTTTTTTCAGACCAAAATATAACTGTTGCTTTATTACTATTAATCATTCTGGGTGGATCCATATTCGTCATTTCACAATCTCAATGATAAGACAGTTATTATTAAATGGGCCCTCCAGCTCTTCCATAACATCAGGGGACTCATAAGAGAATACAAATATGATAAGAAATAATGATCAAAATTAATTGCATCAAAGGAAGAGATAGCCTTATTTTTAGTCTCTTATGTAACTCTGTAGGATTTCTTTTTGTAATATCTGTGTCTCAAATGTCTGATACACATTTGTAGACGCAAGCTTGACCCAAAACAACCTGATGAAATCTCTTTGACAACATTATTTTTTTTTTCTCCGGCTTGACAGAAGCTGCTGCAGAAGAAATGTATATTCCTCATAGCTATACTAACTATGATATAGAATTTTGATGTGTCCCTTTTTAAGTAGTATTACTATTATTAGTATTATTGCTTTTATCAGTATTAGTAATTATCTTAGCATCTCTTGTGCTGATTTTGCGTTATGTACTCCTCAATAAAAAACTAATAAGCATGAGGTTCATGACTCATGTACTGTAACATGTTTGAGGAAAGGTTTCTTCAATGACATGCCAAGACATGTTATAATCAGGGTAAATCCAAGCTAACCTACAAAACAAAAGGGGTGAACAAAAATACGACTGTAACTGTTGTGTTAAAGAGAACACACTGTAAAAAAAAGTATTTCTTGTCTAATGGAAAGACTTGATACTCTGCACTTATATTGAAAAAAACATGTGCCTACAATATAATGAAGTAGGCATCGACAAAAAAAGAAGTCGGAAAAAACGAGGCAAAGATCCAATATTGTGCATCCCCCCATGTTACCATAAGTGTATGAAACTAACACGTCCGATTTGTTTAAAGACATTGGAGCATCTCAAGAATAAAATCAGCAAAATGTAATCAAACACGTTGATGAAAGTGTGAAATGATTTCTGTGTTTGTGAACATGCTCTCTGTGAGAACATTATGAGACAGCACAGATGAGTCAGATACCCTGGGTATCGTGCCAAATATGTGTTTGCATGCTCTCTTACGCGTGTGTGCCTTGGCATATGCGCTGTGCAGAGATGTGTAGAAAGGATGAATCCAGACTGGAGAAGCTTCTCATCTGACAGGAAGCGTGAGCCAATTATTCAGCCGGGAGGTAGAAGGCAGTGGTCAGTGTAAATCCACAGAGGATCTGATGATGTGGCGAACCCAATGATCCGACCCAAACTATAAAATGGCAGCTCTGCCCAGACCTTTCCAAAAATAACTGAGCAAATGTCATCTGAACACCTCTGCCGAGCGCTACGATGATTTGTTATTTTCAGAGGACACCAAGGTGAAGTCTCTCATTAAAGATGAGAGGGCGATGACAGTGCTGTGATAGATCAAAACGCTCAGAAGGATAAAGAGGCAACTCTCTGCTTGTTTAGAGCGATAGAGTGCCTTATCGATACTAGCTTTCCTCCACTGCAATTATTTCACAGCTATTGTCAGCCATATTATAATTGTTATATTATTATTTTACATAAATCAAGAGTTTTAAAATCCAATGCTTGTTTATAGATTTTACCAGTAATTCCCAACGGTTGGTCATGAGTCATAACCCCCCTACATAAAAGCAGCGTTAGATTAGAAACTTTACATTTCCAAAAGAAGCAAAACTGTTACATAATTCATCAAGATTAGTGACATATCTAGAAATGATTGCTGGTTGTTGATTTATTTATGTCTTTAATCATCTCACAATCAATCCGATTTATCTTGTGATCCTTTAGAGCCACCTGACCAATAGGTTGGGAACCACTACTGCATATACATTTGTCAAATCCACCTTATCCAGCTACAACGGTAAAATTATATTGGCTCACTCGTCATTATTCAGTATTATGAATGTGAAATGAATACTTCTTCCACCAGTTGTTAACATCAAGTGTAGATTCCCAAATGGAAAATGAGACCAGGGCAGCAGTTTGAGAAGTTTTCATGCTGAAAAAAGGCGTTTGGTGGTCACACCTCTCTCTCTCCTCCAGTACCACCTCAGATTGCGTCAAAGCCAAGAGACCAGATTGCCAGCCAGGGCCGGAGCGTCACCTTCGAATGTGGCACAACAGGAAACCCTCCACCTGCAATCTTCTGGCAGAAAGAGGGCAGCCAGGTAAGAGAAGGGAACAGAGGATCCTTTGAATATTGCAGATATTCACACTCAGTACATTCATTTCCTGTTGAAGGACTACACACCCTAGGTTGTTACAGTCGTTTGGGGATTTTTGTAAAACTGACTCATACTGAATTGTTGAGCATTAATTCATTGTTTAAAAAGTGAGAAAGACTTACCGATCTAATCATAGTTTTTCTGACAGTTTTTTTAGGTGGTTCACACTTTTTTCTAAGAGAAACAGGCGATATACAAACAGGAGATTGCTTCACATTTGCATTTGGCTCAGAGATATGACTAGAGACAAAGTGTTGGAAGGCATTGTGCTATCGCGTTGGCGAGAAATGATTTCTCTTACTAGAAACCGAAGTTTGAGAGAGTAATGACGAGGAGTTGATGAAGTAGAAATAAAGGAGGAATACGTGGCAGGAAGTACACCAGGTGCGTTTAGTGAAGCGCTTCTTGAGGGCAAACACTGTCCTCCTTCTAGATTGTACCCAACTATAAATACCCTGTTGCTCAACAGCAGCTGAGATCAGAGACTTTGGAGCAGCTTCAGGTGTTTTCAGAAGCTTGTTTCAGATCTTAAGTATACCCAGTACCTCCCGTCTGCAGGAAGGCCGAGGAATGGTTTTGCTGATTGTAGATCTTGTTGCTGCATTTGGGGGAGATTATCTTTAGCCCTATAACCTTACTCCCTCCACCAAAGTCTAAGCCTCTTAGAGGAATGAAATGGATGGCTGACTGGATTGAAGTGCATCCCTCCCCCTTGTTCTCATACGTCTCACTTATAGAAAACACAGAATGGGACAGCGTTTAATTCTCTGATACGATATACTTTATTGTCCCCGTAAGGAAATTTGTTCTGGACTCTGTCCTGCAGTTCTGCATACATGTACATATACAAACATAGTGGACATTAAGAGACATACACATCATCAGTCATACACCGTTTGAACAAACACAATACACAGACGCACATACTGACAATGGCGACCTATTGCACTACCCTCATGGCCAACATTTAAAAAGTACATTTCATTACATTTGACTACATTTAATTTCATGTGAATGTTAAGAAGCTTAATCGACATAGGTAGGAATGAGTGCTTATAGTGGTTCAGCCTGCTCTTGGGAACCCTGAACCTTCTACCAGAAGGTAGGAGCTGGAATTATGGGTGGAGTATGTGGGTGGGATCAGACACAATTTTGTTTGCCTGTCTGATAATGGACTGCTCATATATGTTTTGGAGAGATGGGTGTTTTTTAACCCCCTTAATTGTCATAGCCGTCTGTACCAGGCGAGCGATCTGTGACTTTGACTGCACTGTCAAGTTACCGTACCAGGCAGTGATACCATACCTAATGATGCTCTCCAACACTGCATGATAGAACAGTAACATGAACTTCTGGTCGACTCCGAAAGCCCGGAGTCGACGCAGAAAGTACAATCGCTGTTGAAGTCTAGAGCACAGACCTTGAACATGCGCCTTCCAGCTGAGGGCATTATCTAGTTAGTGGGCATCATCCCCAAAACACCAAAAAAACATCTCTTACAGTTTTAGCCCATGCTAGCTGGGATGTTGGTCTGTCACCCCACCCCAGCATTTTGGTGCAGACTGAAATATCCGTTGAACTATTGGATCCATTTGCACTAGTTTTAGAAATATGGGTCCTAATGACTTTGGGGATCTCCTGAGTTGTTTTCTAGCACCACCCAGGGTAACTTTCCCGCTTTGGAGGGAAGTGCCTCTGCTAGATTGCCAAGACATTTTGTTCATTTTTCATTAAGGGCCCACATCAGGTCAGATTTGTATTTGTCACATGTTTTAAAGATGTGAACTTGGGCTCTGAAACATTATGATTTAAAAAATATATTTGTTCTGACATTTTAGAGAAATGAATAAAGGAAAGGAAATCTTGACAGTGAAAATTACAGACCAATTACAGAGAAAATGATATGCAGATTAATGTTGAACAATGTTGAACAATTAGCACAGTCCAACAAAAAAATGATGTTCCAATAGTAGTTTTGATACTACTAATTCATCAACAATGCCAAAAAGATGTTCCTCTGATCTTATCAAATATGTTTTTGATGTTGACAGAATGCAGATGTCACTTCACGCCATGGGGAATTATGATTGGAGGAATTCACAATGTCATGCCATTTATATATTAGATAATGAATACATCAATTGAAGAACAGACACAACATAGCCTTAATTATATGTTCTGTTCTGTTGTGTCTTTATGTGTTTAGATGTTGCTGTTCCCCGGCCAGCCCCCATCACAGTCTGGCCGTTACTCTGTCTCCATGAGCGGAGAGCTGACCATCGCTGACGTGCACCCCGAGGACTCTGGTTTCTACATCTGCCAGGCCATCAGTGTAGCAGGAAGTGTGTTGACCAAGGCACTGCTGGAGGTGGAGGGAGGTGAGAATTCAGTACGCACACTCACGTTTGAACCTGGTGGAGGATTATTCTTCATCAGCTAACGAGGTTAAAACTAATTAATTACTACTGCTGGGAGATGCATAACAATAAGACTCACAAAGAGCAAGAAAGAAAACACTTACCCCATGCTGAATGAGCAATGAATCTGAGGCTTAATGTTCTTCTTTCAACTGTTTGCAAGCACCTGATTTTATTTGTGTTGTGTCTTATGAAGCCTATTTTGTTCTGCCTACTAAGCATCTAAATGATTTTCCCCTTTGCACTGTTAGCGCCGGGCAACTTTATAATATTTTTTATATCTGCATTTTGTTTGCTTTCCAAATTTGTTTTCTCCACTGTATATCTGATCGGAGGAATATTCTGCGTCCTCTCCTCTCAAACTGGTAGGTCCTTCAGGTCGTGTCCCGCCTATCATTCGCCAAGGACCAGCCAATCAGACGGTATCTCGCGGTGCAACGGCCCAGCTGCATTGCCGTGTAATCGGAGGGTCCTCAGTCAAGATTGCATGGGAGAAGGATGGAGAGAGACTTCTGGGAAATAAACCCCGACTGACCTTGATGGATAATGGCACTTTGCAAATCACAGACATAAAGGTGTGTGTGTGTGTGTGTGTGTGTGTGTGTGTGTGTGTGTGTGTGTGTGTGTGTGTGTGTGTGTGTGTGTGTGTGTGTGTGTGTGTGTGTGTGTGTGTGTGTGTGTGTGTGTGTGTGTGTGTGTGTGTGTGTGTGTGTGTGTGTGTGCGTGTGTGTGTGTGTGTGTGTGTGTGTCATTTATTGGAAAGGGCGTGAAAAGGATGAGTTTCGCTGTCAAACTGAAGGAAAAACTGACTGTGTGAGTGATGTAAATTACAAAAAAAGCAGCTCAGGGTACTGTAAACCTTCCAGTCTGACCTTCTTTCACTTTCTCTGCATCCCATGTGGCAACATGTTTTTTTCCCTGCCATTATAAATTCCGTTTTAGTTTGTGAAATTAAAGTGAGACTGAGTTTCAAAGAACAATCTCTCCAAGGCAGAGCATATCTCTCCAGCGCAATTATGTGCTCATGCGGTGTGTAATTGTAATGTTAATGAAGGTGCTTGTTTGTAAATGCTAATGTGCTCTGCTTTGATGGAGGAGCAATTGGCATCCCTTTTATGCTATAACCCCACCTGGAGGTCAGCCGGTGCATGCCGGACGGAGCAAAAGCAGCATCGTTTGCGTTAATTTAATGGCGATAGACGATTAATCATCTGACCGGGTTTTAATTAAATCTCCTGCCCCAAATATGCTTCCTCACTTCCTCTCTCGTCCGCTTTACTCCGGGTGTGGTGCTCAGCAACTTGAAGCATTAAGGTTTGGTCCAATGCACCAGTGAGGCGGGGGAAATCTGCCATGCCAATGTGCTCAATGGAACAGAAGAGATGCATTAGTGTGGCATCAAGGGGATGACAAGGGGAAAAACAGCAGAGTGGAAATGGAGTTGACGAGTGAGGGACTACAAATATTTTACCTGATGGTGCCCTCACCAGCCATCAATATTTTAGCAGCAGTTGAAGTCATCTAAAGAAGTTCATCTGCGCACACGCTGTGCAGTCTGTCAGCCAGAGGTCAACACTGCGGTGGATGATCTCATACGGTCTCATGATGGTTCCAGCACACTGGCTCTCAGCCAGGACAGAGCTGTGTCAGTGAAGCATGAAGGCACATACAGGTCATAATGGTTTGGAGCAACGGAGCTTTGAGAGCTGCTGAGGTGAAGAATACTGAGTGAGTTTAGATATGCATGGATTATATGTGAATTTTAAGATGATGGCAAACCAGGCAGCGAAAGAAGTGTTGGGATCCTTTACCTAAAGCTGGTTTATCACCCGACTATGCAGTTCTGCTCAGCTCTAGGGAGATTTTTGGTGTCTGTCGGCTCATTGTGTTGGTTTTATGGCCCAAACTCTTCCCGTTTGGTTCACTCTTGCTGCTCCCATCAGTATTGGGAAGCTGTTTTTAGTGTAAAAGCAGCAGCTACCTAGTGAACACACTGGAGCATTTAGAGTCACTTATTTCCCTGAGGAGTAAGAGACCAAAACCTGAGCTAAAAGAGCATGAATATTTGATTAGCATCATTACGTGGACACAAACCCAACTCTAAATGGATGCATGTGTTTTGTAACTGTCAATGAGCCACTTTTTGCTAACAGGTTTGCCAACTATTTCAAGTGATAATTAAACAGGTGATAATTAAACACCTTGTTTTTCCAAGTGCCAATTAACACTGCTGGTTTAAAGAAAACTCTTTAGTTCTCTTTAAGATCAAAAATAATGATTTACTGTGGATCTACATTGGGACTGCTACTAAGTAAAAATAAGTAGTTGGTACATCAAATGGTATTTCCAGTAAGCACACACTGAACAAACTGAAACGTTGACTTTAAAATAAACGTATTATGTTAACAGATTGCACATAACTGTGTTAGTTGAAAGAAATAATATTAAGTTTAAAAATATGAGTTCAACGTATTCCTATTGTTTCAACTAAGATAATACAGTTATGTTACATTTGTTGACCGAATACATTTAGCTTAAAGTCAACATTTTCAATGTTTTCATTGCAATATGTATGTATACTCTACTACTTCTATACAGCTTGAGAATATATTGATTTAGCTTTAGACATTCTGTAAGTCATGTAAATGGATCCAAAACCTCCTACAAATATAAAAAACTGCTTGCAACATTTGTTCTCTTCCCATTTTCGGGGTGTCTGTCTAAAATGTGAACTGCTGTTCAACAGGAAACAGACTCGGGGATGTACACATGCGCAGTATCCAGCGCCACAGGGGAGTCGAGCTGGAGTGGGATGCTGACTGTCAGAGGTACTCGCTCCACAACTCTCCACACGCTGTCTCTCCGTTACACTTCACACTCCGTCACTCCCACACTACACCTCGCTTAAGGAACTACACACTCTGCCTATATTCTTGAAAAACTTCAGTTTTAGTGAAAACATGTATCAGAATGAACCTATTGGTTTGGTGAAACTGTGCTTTGTTCCTGCTTTTGAAACAGAGGAGGGAGTTTTCTCTTTATCCAGAGCTTCTGAGTTCATCCAGCTTCCGGGGCCTCCGCAGAAGCCTGTAGTGACGGACGTGACCAAAAACACCGTCACCCTCACCTGGCAGTCCAACCCTCACGAAGGCGGGGCCGCTGTCACCTCCTACATCATCGAGGCCTTCAGGTAGGCCTACTCAAAAAAGTTTCCATTATTTAATACCGGTTGAAGGAATACTTTGACATGTTGGGAAAAGCGTCGATGAGAACGAGGTTGTACATTTAGTTTTGACACTGGAGGGATCGCTACCGTGCAATGCTGTTTTATTTTTTTTATTTTGGTGCAGATACATTAAACAAACATTGTGTTTAAAGTTTCATGTAGGTTTGTTTGTATGTATGGCTGACACCTACATGTATAGATGGACAATATTGATATTGCTGTCTGTTGAAGACTGGGAACAGGGTAAAATAGCTAGCCTGGCTTTCTACAGATACAAAGAAATTCTCCTATACCAGTATCTCTTAAAAATAATGTATTAACAAATAATGTGATGTTTATATAATGCCCCAAAAGATGTGTTTTTTAACATTGAGAGATATGTGCTCGTATCTGTAGCTATTTCAACTGTACACAAAGTCTTCTCCGTTTCTGTTTCATTTTCTCTGACTATTCCAACATTATGAAGTCTTCTTTATTTAGAGTCATTAGGAGTTGAGAAAGATATTTCAGTCTCTGCCTGAGGGAGACACAGTGCTGTTAAGTGACGTCCTGAAGTGGAACCGTGACACTCACTGCATCAGTATTTAGCCGTGACAATCCCGAGGAGAGCTATAGCAGCTCTAACAACCAACCAGAGGCTTTAGTGAGACGGACAGTGAGTGAAAGAAGAGACGATTACTGCAGTGGTCAGCTCGGCAGCTCTGTCCTGTCCTGGGGCAAAGGATGGGGGGGGTGCTGGCCCTGTTGAAGAGCTTACTCATTACAGACGAGAGGGTACAGGCCGGGTGTACAGACACAAACACACACAAGTCCAGTTAGCGCTGTCTGTAAGGAAAGCTTAGTGTGGCGTACTTGCAGAGCTAATAATGAAGATCCACTCACTGTTGCATGCTCCAATACCAGCACATTGTTTAGAAGTGTTTCCTTTCAGGCAAAATATGTGGCTCTTCGTTTTACAGTACAGTAAAATCCTTACGTTTCTGTATAATTTATAAGTAAAGAAATCTTCGAGGAGTATTTACGTAAAAGCAGCGTCTCCAAACCCATTTACAGATGCAGTTTCTGATGACTCTGAAAGCTGGATGACCCTATTTAAATGTCAAAACTGTTTCTCTGGAGAACATTTGGTGAGAAGGGTGGCAGAGGAAACATTGAGGAGGAAAACGGCATGTCGTAATTACCTCGCCATTTTCCCCTCCATGGAGTTGAAGAACATTTTAAATTGCACTCTCGCTGTGTGACTTTGCACAGAACCATGTCATCGTATCCTCCCAGGACCCATTCAGAATCTGTCGTTACGACCAGCTGCAATTAAAAGAAGGAATTCAACTTTGTAGAGTCTCATGGACCCAAGATTCAGGTGATAGAAGTATATGTATACAATAATGGCCGGAAAAAGGTTTCAGATGCTGACGTGGTTACAGTATATAGATATTGTTAGTAATGTTCTGTTCCCTTTCTTGCGTTCATTTTGTTAGCGGTCATACATTCTATCTGGAGAATTGTAAGCTTTACAGGTCTAAGATGATTTTGGTGAAACTGGATCATATAGTATGAATGTCAACCTATTTCCCTTCAGTCACATTAGTCATCTGTCCGTTGACGATAATTAAAGCAGCATTATCTTTTAGCAATTGAATTAGCTGTCATTTATCAGGTCAACATGGCTATTTCCAATTTATGGTAGTGTCTTCTGTCATTTAACTGACTTTTACTGTCACCAAGTGCTCTGGGAAACCGGGATTGGAATTGTATGACCAAACAATTAATCAGTTCATTGAAAAAGTCAAAGATGAACTGATTTTGAAAATAATCTTTAGCTACAACACTCATCCCAATTAATTTGTCATTACCTTCAGAAAACACATTTTGTTTACTCATAATCACAAGAGAGCAACACATGTTTTCATAACTAAATAAAACAAATAAAGTAGATGTCATATCATTAAATCAAATTAGAGGTCTTTTCCGGTGATTGCCTGTTCCACTTTAATCGGTGGAATCAGTTTATCAGCAAAGGGCCTAGAGTTGTGATCATTATCTCGAGATAACACGATAAGGAATTTTCGCACTTGAGATACTGTAACAGGATTGGAAAAGTGTTAACAGAGTGGGTGGAACATTTTACTTTTTTATTCCGTATGTTCTAACATCCTCCAGATAAAGATCTTGACCTTCATCTTACACTCCCAAAAATACTTAAAAAGGTAATCATGGTGAAATTCTGTCTTCTGACACAACATGGGTTTAGTTAAATGATCATCAGAAGGAGATTAAGAAACGTTTTTGGCCATATTTTTATAGTCTTGTTTCTTTTTTCTTTTCCTGTAGCCAATCAGTGGGCAGCATGTGGCAAACGGTGGCGGACCACGTGAAGCAGGAGAGGCACACAGTCATCGGACTCTTCCCCAATACCGTTTATCTCTTTATCGTCCGAGCAGTCAACTCTTACGGCCTCAGTGACCCCAGCCCCATCTCAGAGCCTGTCAGGACACAGGGTGAGTTACATAAGCAAACAAATCCTCTTTTTCTGGGTATACTCTTGCATAATATGTGTCCTACTGTAGAATCTAGATTTCATTTTATATTTTCAAAATTCAAGATTCTGAAGCTGGGAGCAAGACAATGAGCTACGTGATTAGGAAAAAAATTGCGTTTCATGTGCAATCTCAAAACTAATTGCTTTCCCAGTGTGATGCTCTTTTGCCTTGAGCAATGTTGAATTCATCAAAAAGCTTTCCTTTTTTTGCTGAATAGTCTCTCGTTAGCTGTTTCATTCTGCCTGGGCTGGATGGATTTCTTTGTTGTTTCAGATGGGAGCCCTACAGAGCAGGGTGTGGACCACAGACAGGTGCAGAGAGAGTTAGGGGAAGTGTCTGTCTACCTGCAGAAGCCTGCGGTTCTGTCTCCTTCCAGCGCCAGGATTTCTTGGACTGTGAGTTGAATACTTGGCAGGAGGGAAAAGTCTACTTTTCAAAGTCGGCTAGGACACGCTAATCTCCAAACATTAACTTCAAAAATTCTGAACATTACGTGACAAAAACAGGTTCACCAGAAGCACAAGCACAGCTGCGTTTCATACAAATGTCAAACTCTGTTTTTTTATTTTTTACTTTTTTCACAAACATTTTGCAGGTTGCCTTCCAGTCTCGCTACGTTCAGGGTTATCGTATATTTTACCGAACAATCGGCAGCCCCTGGTTGGTTCAGGATGTGGAGGCCACGTCTGACCACAGCACCATCTTAGTAGATCTGTACAGCAGCACGGAGTATGAGGTCAAGATACGGCCGTACTTCAATGAGTTACAGGGACACGACAGCCTCATGATCCTGCTGCGAACGCCTGAGGAGGGTAAGAAATGATTATTCGTAATTTTGTCGAAAGCATATAATTGTACGTAAAGAACTATGGGTAAGTTGATATTAGTTGATAATATAATTGTCCTTATAGGAATAATACACAGGAGGTAACTCTTGTAGTTTATATTTAATAACTTTCCAATAAGTTCTTCCAAACGTTTCCCTTAAAATAACTATGTGATTTGAGTTGACAGTGTTACATTGGTTTACTTTGAATATTTCATTTGCAAGTGTAATTAGGAGAGCCAGTGCGTAGCAGTTCAGCTGAATGTGTCAAATGTGACATATCGAGAATAACATTTTCATAAATAAATAAATAATGAATATTTAATTGGATTTAAACTGAGCCTTTCTTTCAAGGGTATTCCTATTTTCCAGAACAAACGCACCAGATTACATTGTTCTTTGAAGGAAACCTCTTGGTCATTATTATCTGCAAAATACGGACCTGTACAATTGAGCACTACCGTAACACTGATATCAGTTAATTATAGTAGAAATGTCATTTTCCTTCTTATCTCTGTCTGCAGTTTTAAGTGCACCTCCACAGGCTGTATCAGTGGTTCAGCTTACTGACAGCTCCAGTATCAGTGTGTCCTGGGATCCTCCGCCTCATAATACTCAGAGCGGCATCATTCGAGAGTACAAGGTGAGAAGGCAGCCTTCTTCCTGAGCTTTCCATCATTTTCCCCCTATTAGACTGGGTTTTTGGGGGATATTTTAATTTATGGTCAAAGGAGAGAGGATGCCTCGAGCTGTACAGAATGCAAAGCACATTGAGGCAAATGTGTAATTTGTTATATTGGACAGTTAAATTAACTTGACCTGTCCGTCTTATTCTCTGATTTGTATTTCTGCTTTATAAAGTGGAGATATTATGCTCATTTGCAGGTTCACACTTGTATTTCAAGGTTCAAGGCTTTTATACGTACATAGCTACAGTGTAGTTATGAAGATGAACATCTTAGGTCACAGGCTCCACCAACAGTGTAACACAATAAAACAGAAAAACAGAACAAATGTTGGGTTCATACTAAAACATGTTTACTTGCTTTAATGCTAAAAAATACATCTTTTTTTCATACTGTCTGTCCAAATATACCAGTATTAATCTTCTGTCTGAACAGTTTGTCTATTGAGCCTGTTTCTTTAAGGCCCGCTCCTAAACAAATGTATGCCTGCTCTGATTGGCTTGCAGAGACATTGCAAAGCTAGATCTCAGGCATGGGTGGAGATAGTCAGATGGATGGCGGTATATTAAAATGAGCCTTTATTTGATATAGCAAAAGAAAACAAATCTGAATAGCCTTTTTAATCCTATGTTTTCTGTCTCCGGCAACCCACAAACTGACTGGGAGGTCTTATTTCCCAGTTTATGGGCAAGCACTCCAGATACCCAAATGTATAAATAAATAAACTGGAAAAGATTGTTCTGTAATCCATGCTGTTTCACTCATTATTCAATGGTGTCCAACTTTGTTGTTTTGATACTTTGATGGAAAACACTGATTTTAATTAACAATTAGTAATCACTCATGCATCTTATCTGCTGCCAGTACATGCATTGCTGGCGCAGAATAAGACAATTTTGTCATCAGATTGAACACGGACTGTCCCTGTCATCTGTTTGCTGCGTGAGCTCTGATTATCTGTCTCTTAGTATGAGCACAACACTGATTACTAATCATCAGGCTGCTATATCAGGGGGGGAAATAGGAACACTCAGTTTTATTGTTTTGATTTATTCTGCCCATCTGCGTCTACATGTAGAAAGTTAGTGAGAAGACCTCACAAGTCTGATCATGAAGTGCCGGAGCCTTTTGTGGGCTCATCAGCCCAAGGCAAGGATCATGCTTAATCCCTTTTTAAAACATTCAATTAGCTGAGAATTGCACACAAGGTTTTTGGACAAGCCTCACTGTGGCTTTAATGCTAAATATGAAATGTTGATTTGGCAGTATGCTGTTATAGGATTCCTTCAATACAAACATTTAGTTGTTTAGGCACTAAGGCAATTATTATACTTTTTACTCCACTTCATTTCATTTCAAACCTTTATTTATACAGATAAAATCCCATTGAGATCATTGATCTCTTTTCCAAGGGAGACCTGTTCAAGTAGTTCCACATGAAACCTAAAAGCATAAACAGAACAACAAAAGGACATCATACAGCATCATTTACAAAATTATCCACATAAACAGGTACCAATAGCTTCTGATTGACTAGCATCCAACCGAGCTTTAAAAACATTTAGTGGCAACAGATTGCTCAGTTTCCATTTAATTTGCAACTATTCCAAGACAGAGGAGCTGCGCATCTAAAAGCTGTCTTCCCTAAGACAGTCCTAGCAGTTGGCACATTTAATAAAACCATAGCATTCGATCTCAGGCAGTAGCCACTTACAATTCTCCGTGAGATCAGGGAGCAGATATAAGATGGAAGTTTCCCTAGCATGGCTTTGTATATAAAAATGTACCAGTGACTGAGCCTCCGTACAGTTAGTGAAAGCAAACCAGCCCTTGCATACAGGGTACAGTGATGGGTTAATGCTTTACAGTTTGTCACAAATCTCAGTGCACTGTGATACGCAGCATCTAACTTGACCAGGCAATTGGCAGGTGCATTCATATAGACCAGATCCCCATAGTCCAGCACAGGTAAAAAGGTCACAGTGACTAGCCTTTTCCTGGCCTGAAGCGAGAAGCAGGACTTGTTTCTGAAAAAGAAACCTAGCCTAACCCTCAGTTTTTTTAGCAGGTTATTGACATGAAGTTTAAAAGAGAGACAATCATCAAGCCAGATACCAAGGTATTTGTAACAGGCAACAACTTCAAGTTTTGTTCCTTGCGTAGTTACAATATCTAAAACAGGCTCTGGTGTCTTTTTTGCTTTTGAAAAGAGCATTACCTTGGTTTTATCCACATTTAAAAGAAGCTTTAGTTCAGAGAGCTGAGTCTGAATAGTGTTAAAAACAGCCTGTAATTTAACAACAGCCTCCTTAATGGTGGGACCTGCACAGTACATCACAGTATCATCCGCATAAAAATGTAAAGTAGCTTCATCCACATTATCACCTACGCTGTTAATATATATGGAGAATAAAAGTGGACCTAAAACAGAACCTTGTGGTACACCATTAGAAATGTTTAACCACTCAGAAGACAGTCCATCAAAATGAACACATTGGGACCTTTCAGAGAGGTAGTTCACAAACCACCCCACTGCAAGGCTGGATATGCCAATACTGAGTAGCCTCTGCTTTAAGATGCGATGATCAACGGTGTCAAACGCTTTGGAAAGGTCAATAAACAGAGCTGCACAACTCTGCTTATTATCTAAAATACTAGTAATATCATTCACCACTTTCATCGTGGCAGTGATGGTGCTGTGTTGCTTTCTGAAGCCTGACTGATGTTTAGATGTCATTTGTACATAAAAACTCCTTTACCTGTTCTCTCACCCACTGCATTTATACAACTAAAAGATAGTATTTGCAGATAAAGATTTTAGCTTTTAATCAAACGGTATTCTGTATGCTATTACTACAGTTATTTCAAAAATATTCTGGGAACTTTTTATGAACTTCTGTTGTTATTTTTGACTTCCTATTTATTATTAGTGGTACTGTTACTTAAGAATTCAAAATAGTTTCTCCCACTGCAGGATTTTAAAAGACATAAATCCAACATGCATTAACTTCAATGGAAAAGCAACGCACCCAATACATAAAGTGAATGCCTTAAGGCACGAACATTTGCAACATCAGGCTTTCAACTGTCCTTGCTTTGAAATATCTGTCATCTCTGCTGAATCTTTGTCGTCAATCCCCACCGTGCACTAGCAGATAAAGCTTCAGTGCCTGTCTTGCTATAATAACATCTCAGCACAGGGTTTGCAGATAAATGAGCGTCTTTATCAGGTTTACATGATTCAAACATGAAGCCTCTTTGTATGCCGTGGATCAGGTGTGGTGTCTGGGCAGCAGCATGGAGCAGGAGCACCAGATAAACCGCACAGTAGACGGAGAGGTGCTGTCCATCCTGCTGACCGGCCTGGTGCC
The DNA here is from genome assembly GCF_902827115.2 of Pseudochaenichthys georgianus. NCBI lineage: Eukaryota > Metazoa > Chordata > Actinopteri > Perciformes > Channichthyidae > Pseudochaenichthys > Pseudochaenichthys georgianus. Next base: position 21,239,312 of record NC_047515.1, read on the forward strand.
TGACGTCCCCTACACCGTGGTGCTGGCTGCTGTCACCAGCCTGGGTGTGGGGGCCCACAGCCCACCTGTCAGCCTGCTTTTTAGTGAGTCACTCAAACTGCTACACTACACTAAAGATAGAGAAAATATTGCAAGGTATGCTCACCGCAAATGAATGATCTGTATGTGGAATGTTGAATATGCTGTGTGAGTGACTTTACAACAGAGGCATGCTTAAGTTGTGGAAAATCTTGACTTTACTAATTGATTTCTTACATTGATACACATCGATTTTTTACATTCAAAATGTCCATCTTCCTTTGTTCTTTTGCTAATTAACAACCAAAATAGCCTTCATCTCTCTAACTATAGGGACCCTATGAAAACAGGGATGACCCACATAAAGCCTCAAAACAGCCTGCCTGGCTCTGTTCAGATGTAACAAAATCCACAATCCAAAATCCAGCTCAACTCACTAATTACCATGTGGCATCCTGTTTGTTTAACCCATGTGATCACAAAACTTCATAAAAAGATCAGAGGTCTATGTGTGTCACACATAACTTGTTATCAGGTACCAAACACATCTATTTTAGTTACATTTGGACATAGTTAGGCTAGCTATTTGCCGTTTCAAGGCTGAAGGCATTGCTAAGCTTATATCTATCTCTTCACAAGAGGATAATCAGATTTCAAAATCAAGAATAGAAAGACATTAAGTTATGATGTATAATCAACTTAAAGGACTATTTGGCAATTTGGGAAATACGCTAATTTGCTCGAATAAGAAAATCTATGCCACTTTCAAAAGTGTGTGCTAATACTGCAGCTTTCATACCATGAGATAAGGATGAACTCTAGATGTTCCACATTGGAAGTGTTAATCAATTTTTCCAAGATGGTCACTTTTGCTGCTAGCCTCATAAACAAACTGTTTACATACTTTTGCTGTTTGGAATTGTTCATTAAAGTAAAAATAAAACTGGATTGTTGACACTTCATTTTGTTCTTGGTAATTTTTTTACCACCAAGATGCATAGATAAAGAACAAAACTCCACTTTGTCTTAAACTTTACTGCTTTTGTTTCAGCTCTTCCTCTGGACAAGTCTTCTACGTCTGTGAAGAAAGATGGTAGCCTCAGCATATCGGAGCAGATCACAAGCGTAATCCAGCAGCCGGCCTTCATCGCGGGGCTGGGTGTGGCTGCGTGGCTGGTGCTGACGGGCTTCAGCGGCTGGCTGTACTGCCGCCACCGCCGGAGGAAGCAGCTGGGACACTACACCACATCCTTTGCATACACACCAGCAGGTAATTGGGAGGACTCTTTAAATGATCTTAAGGATGGTTTCAGAACTCCTTCAGTGGCACTCTTGTCACATCTTATATATTATAAATCTTTTGTCCATGAAAAGGATAAGAAAAGAAAAAAACGTAAACAGACTTTAAGTGACAAGTTCTTAATAGACCGCTGGGGATATTTCCAGCGGTGATGAATGTTCTCAATTTCAGTTTGAAAGCACTTGTGCTGCATATCCAGTTAATTAAAATGTATTTATCCCCACTAGGCAGTTTTATGGAAGAAATAAAGGAAAACACTGATGCAAAAGTAAACAGTAAGCACTGTATGCTTTTTATTTGAGATTGTGTTTGCCTTTTGGCGCAGTAGCACATAAACACATCAGTTATTTTCTGACTTTGATATATTTGTACATGTTCATAAATACTCAATGAACTGCCAAAAGCATAAAGGGAAAGCGTATGCAATTTGATTTTCCCATAAATATTTTAAAATTAGTTTTATTTCCATACTTATCAATAAAGATTGTATTGTTTGGGTACAGTATATCTTGTTTATTCAGATGCCATCGACTCTAGTGACTGAACAAGCAAGCTTCATTGATCAAATACGATTTGCATGTTTACGTATTGCAGGCATAATGAAGCAGATGTGTTTACAGTAAGTAGGTCAAAAGTATGTCTTTATAAAATATTTATTTAAAAATGTTTATGTGTCTTTTTTTTATTCTTTAGACAACAACATTATCTGATTTGGATTTAAAAAATAATTGAGAGCTTTTTTTTCCAGTTGGCTTCGCTCACAGTGAAGGATCTGGACTCAATGGAGGGTAAAATAATAACCATTATTCGACACAGATGTTTATGTATTTGATGTACAAAGCACTGATATAATCTCACTTCTATGTCCAGGCCTGGCTTGTTAGGGTCTAACATGGGCAACTACCCCTGGCTGGCTGACTCTTGGCCCAATCCCAACCTCACTCACAGCAAAGACTCTGTCAACTACTGCTCGGGAAAACTGGACTCAGACAGATATTATAACGGTAAGAGCTCTCTGAATTTGAGTGTATGGAGAAATATCTAATTTCACAGTATTGAGTGTATATTTGTCCTTGTTAAAACAACCGTTGCTGTTTAGAGATCGGCATCATGAACTACCCAAACCATACAGCGAAACACAGCACGGGTTCCAACGACAGTCCCATCTACAGCACCATCAACCCCACCGCTGAGGACGACCTACTGGCGTACTACGACACCTACTCCAGCACGTCCTACAACAAGGGCCCGGACCCCTACTGCAGCAACCCCATCCTGTCAAACAATGGCCTCGTGGGTCTGGAGCTGGACCTGGACCAGTGGACCATCCAGTCCGGCCAGTCTGGGTCTGAATATGCCAAGCTTCAGTATTCAAAGAAAAACACCGGTGAGGGTTTTTCTGTCCCTTTATACCAGGGGTGTCAAACTCAAGGCCCACAGTCCAAATCCGGCCCACGACTTCATTTTATTTGGCCCGCAAGAGCTTGCAAAGAAAATAATACGTTTATTATTATCATTTATTATTAAGTAAATGCCGCTTTACAGAAGCATGTTCCCAATAAACTACATGTCCCACAATGCATCTCATTTTGTGACATGCTACTTAGAGACTTACAATTATTTGCAATTATTTGCCCTAGACTTCTGCTTTCAGACGTAGTTAATTATGAATGTATTACCCTATCCGATAATAATCCAATGCAGAGGCAATAATGTAATATAATACATTATTTTATATATATTATATATTTATGTGTATATTTATACAGTCTTAAAGTTACAACCAGCCCTTTGAGTGCAACCTTAATGCTAATATGGCCCGCGATGAAATTGAGTTTGACACCCTTGCTTTATATCATTTAAAGTTAATAAAACTGTGAAGAAATATCTCACCTGATCTGACACAGCTGGAATGTGTAAATGCATTGCTTTCATTTTGCAATTATTTATTCATATTTTTATTTTTAAGCCAAGTTTGTTTCATCCGAGAATTACTGTGTATTGCGACATGAACCTTGAGTATTGTTTCCATGGTTACCAGTAGATAAGTGCAGCGTGCACAATAATTTCAAACTACTGCTGACCCAAACTGTGTTGGATGCATGTTGATACCCATTATTATGCCATACATTAATATTGATGATGATGTAAGTTCAAATGCCTTACTCAAAGAATGTGCAAGTCATTGTGCACTAATTGTAAAGAGGTAAACTTGATTTTCATAAATATACAGAACATGTTCTTCATGTTTCTGTATGTAAGACTTCACACTCGACACCAAAAAAAGAAAGAAATTTAAATAATGAATGTGAAAATGGTGCCTGAGATTTTATTAAGGCCCATTTGCACAATTAACTGAGACATAACTTGAAGTTGCCGGGTTTTTTTCCCTTTTTGAAAAGCAGCATTACCTTCTTTCTGACACTAATTGTAGCAATTTAATTTAAATGGTGAAGCATACCTGTACATGTGTTTGAAACACAAGTCAATAATCAAATTAATGTAACATGCCATAAAAAACAGTCAACGAATATAAATGTCCTTCAGGCAATTATAGGCAAAGTACGGAGCCCTGGAGGGTTCATTGAGAGAAAAATAAATAAAACGTGGCCACGTTTTACTTTTTCGTTCGCACGAGTTAATAAAGCGTGGGCACGAGTTAATAAAGCGTGCGCACGAGTTAATAAAGCATGGCCTCGTTTTATTTAAATTGAGGGATTCCTGTCCGTGACTCACAGAATCTGCTGCCCACAGCTGTTTTATAGAAGGAAAACATCCTTCACTTTTGCCCCTTTCACACCAGCGCCTTTTCAGCTCCGGCTCGGAGCTAGAGCCTGAAAAGCGCCGGGTTTTCCAGTTCACACCGGAGCTGCGCCGGCTCTTAGCTCCGGAATCCGCTTCATTTCCAGCTCCAAAAAATTGTCGGTCCAGAGGCAAGAGCTTCGGAGCTAAGAGGTGACGTCGCTTACGTCTCTCTTACGTTGAGGCGTGCAGGAAACTAAACCCACCTCCCATGGGTCGACTGTTATGCCTGCCTACAAGCAGTAGTGCCTATAAACACACTTTATAAAGTCAGGCAACACTAACCAGGCTTCGTGTGATTCTGTTTATCTGTACCTTACTTTGACCATCCGTTCACTGTTATCGATCATTGTAGAAAGAGGCAGACGTGTTGTTTTGTATTATTGCAGATATCGGATGCAAGTAGTCAGTTTAGCTTCGGTTGCTATGCTAACATCACCCGTTTTATACCAGAGAAACTTTCATAACAGCGTTGTGATACCAAACAGTCAATTCAGACTGACACACATTCACTTAGGCTAAGGGGAACTGGGGATATGCATCAGCTGCTTGTGTGAGTCGGACAGTGAAAACATTTTATAGCGGCCGCTGCAGTGTGAGCTAACCGGGAGCTAACGGGAGAATAAACTCCCGTGGAAGAGCAGCCAATACTGCAGCGGTCGGTAAATGCTGCAGGAACACATGAATAAACAATGAACCACGGCACTCTGGAGCAAAGTATAAGGTTGGAGAAGTCGTTATTCAATTTATTCTGGCTTCGTGTGATTAAAAGCAACACGATCATCGACCCGACGCAGTTGTTGTTGTTGTTGTTGTTGTTGTGAGCTGCCGTAATGGCTGCCGTTGGAGGGCAAATCAGCGATGTAAACGGTGACGTCATGACGCAGCAAGGGCAGCTCTGGGGCGCCAGTGGGCGGTGTGCACAGAGCGGGAGCTGAAAAGGGAAACCGGAGCTGAACCAGAAAAGCTCCCGCTCGGAGCTAGAAACTGAAAAGCGCTGGTGTGAAAGCCGCATGAATGAAATCTCTGTGGCACCAGTGGCCTGTACTACGAAGCAGGATTTGCTACTTACACTATTCATTCATGAAGTATGACGCTGCGCTGTCAGCACGCGTCTCCATGTTTGTGATTGGTCAAATGTTGGTAACACCGTCACTTTCACGTGAACGCACTCTCAACCGGACGGAGAAACCCTGGTTGATTTGCTGAGTTGATAACCAGCTTCGTAGGACCGCTTAGCGACATCGCGTTTGTTAGGGTTAGTTAAGCCGGGTAAATCAAACATATCCAGGGTGTGTTGAACTGGCTTCGTCGTACAGGGCACTGGAGGCAGTAACGTGTAATTCAGCAGAATCTGAGAAGAGCAGCACCAGCTGCAAAGAGCGGTGCCTTTTACGAAGGAGATGTCCTGTCACCGGGGCGCATGATGTGTGTGTGCGTGTGCGCGCGTGTGTGTGTGTGCTCAGCTCCGCTCTGTGTGTGCGTGTTCGGTGTGTTTGTGTGTGTCCGACACCCCCGGCATTTGTTTTCAAATTACCACAAACAGTAATTTACACAAATCTGGTTCTCCATTGTTATATGTGTATTCCCAAGTGAAAGAAATTCGTTTAATCTTAATCTCGATGTGCTATAGTCCTGCCGGAGTGCACCGGAACGAACGATACTATCATAAACAAATGCCCCCACACACACAAAACGAGGCCACGCTTTATTAACTCGTGCGCACGCTTTAGTAACTCGTGCGCACGCTTTAGTAACTCGTGCACGCTTTATTAACTCGTGCGCACGAGTTACTAAAGCGTGCGCACAAGTTACTAAAGCGTGGCCACGTTTTATTTATTTTTCTCTCTATGAACCCTCCAGGGGGGTATACTGCGAAGCAGGATTTTCGCTTAGCCGGCTAAATTCAGGGGAAACTCCGGCTTTCCGGTCATCCGAAGCTGGTTCTCTTTTTAGCAGGCTAGATCTCCATGGTAATATATGCTAAGCATCTAACCTGGTCGGGACCAGGGGCCTATACTACGAACCTGGTTCAACCTAACCTGGATATGTTTGAGTTAGCCGGTTGGCCTAATCCAAAACATACGCGCTCTCGCTAAACTGTACTACGACACTGGTTATCAAGTGGATCGCTCAAGCCAGCCGTGCCTGCAACCTAACCTGGTCCCGACCAGGTTAGCTGCTTAGCATATATTACCATGGAGATCTAGCCTGCTAAAAAGAGAACCAGCTTCGCATGACCGCAAAGCCGGAGTTTTCCCTGAATTTAGCCGGCTAAGCGAAAATCCTGCTTCGCAGTATACCCCCCAGGTTAGGTTGCAGGCTAAGAGCTCAACTCAGTGAAAGCACCGCCTGCTGACCAATCAGAGCTCAGTGTGCGGAGTTTAAAGCGATCAAGTCATATTACAGGAGAAAGGAAATACAGAAAAACTGCCGTCGCAGGAAAGACGGCCGGCAAAAATCACCGACTGTGTGAACGTGAACATTAATAGAATATCACCTCCATCTTCAGAGCAATCTGACTATTATAACATTAGCGTTAAGAAAGCTTACTTAAATATCGGCCACAACATAAGTAACCGGATCAGAGTACATTAAGTACAGTCCGCGGCATATCACTTCATAATGTATCATATATCTCCTTATCTGAGTCAGCTGAGCCGTATCTGGCCGTGCAACACTCACAGTGTCACATACTGTATGCAGAAGTATTATTTTAAGCAACACATAAGTTGACGAAACACTCGAGACAAATGTAATTGAAGTCAGATCGTGTTTTAGACGGGGCAGTGATATCATAAACCTGTTAATGTACGCATTCAAACACTTTTTCTTTTTCCAGCTGTATTCACCTTGCAGGTGCAGCTCTGTGGCTTTTATCCTGGATAAAGTGTTTAAGTCATGGATGTTTAAAGTTTAACTTCTTCATTTTTGACTAGTATTAAAGTTCACTTTTCATTCAGGAAGTATGACGCTGCGCTGTCAGTGCGCTTCTCCATGTTTGTGATTGGTCGAATGCTCCAGATACCACCCCTTTCATGTGAACGCGCACCTAACTAGATAGGAAACGGCTGGCTTGAGCGATCCACTTGATAACCAGCGTCGTAGTACAGTTTAGCGAGAGCGCGTATGTTTTGGATTAGGCCAACCGGCTAACTCAAACATATCCAGGTTAGGTTGAACCAGGTTCGTAGTATAGGCCCCAGGGCTCCGTAGCAAAGCATGGACAAACAATAGTTTAAAAGCTGCATTATCTTAAAGCATATTTATCTTTAATACAGCCACGGGCTTCAACCACAGGGAGGAGATATGAAATACACATCTTGCAAACAATATGACCTTTTGTGTTTTGTCTTTATAGATAAACTGGTAAAGCAGAGGTCGGCGGGGTCTTCGTCAAAGTCAGCTCCTCTCACCTGGGTGGATGTTTTGTCGCTGCCCCTTCCTGCCCACAAAGAGAGAGGTCTCGCCAAGACAGACAGAGAGGAGATGCCACACAGGTGAGACTTATTTAGACTCACTGAAGTTGTACATCAAGGCCCTTTTATCCTCCTCTAAGAACACAATTGCTTTTGTACCATCTAATGTTACATTTATTTATAGAATCAAGGCTTCACCTTCATGACAGAGAGAATTAAGGCAGATGGCAAAATATCAAACCTGCCCTGTAACTCTGCCAAGGCTGTCAAACTAAACTTCAGTGAAGTTTGGAGTCTGGGGAGTTTTCAAATTAACTACAGTAGTGTCTGCAGGCAGTGAGTAGATTGAGCTGCGGGGCTTCAGAGGGGAGCGGGCGGCTCCTCTAACTGCTTCTGACAGAATAGATTGCGGACATATAACGGGGTGGGATCGGAGGGCTGTTCTGACTGTGTTGTGTCTTTTTTAATGACATTAGCCACGATCTGACAGTTTGGATTAGTACTTTCTATTTTGAATGACACGTCCATCATTAAAATAGCCCTGAAAGCACTAAAGTGACAGCACAAATCAGGGAGGGGGTTCTCTCTCACACTAAACACATTTTCCTTTACATATAAATGTGGAAAGAGATTATTTAACTATCCTCTCACTCCTCTTTTCCATAATCTGCTTTTTTTTGGCAATGTCACTGGTATGTCTTTATGGATGCTATTCTTGGTTTGTCTGTCCACTGCTTGGGTCCAGATTAAAATATTTAGTGGCGTGCCTTGTTATTTATGTACGGATATTCATGGCCCACAGAAGATGTTTACCTATGAGATGTGTGATCCCCTGGATTGTTCTCAAATGTCACCAGCAGGTTGATATTTGTGTGCCTCAACAGCTTTTTAATTGATTGCAATTCATTTTGGTAAAGACATTTGTGTCTGAAAGCGGCCTTGTTATAAGTTGTGATAACTTATAATCTTTTTAATTTCTCCTATATCTTGGTTTATTACTAAAAATCTGAAAACTAATGATATTATCAATCAGCTGTTCTTTTGTGTTTAGAGCTAGTACCTCGACATTTCTGTTATAAACATTGGGTAAACCCAGGATAAAAATCACTGTTTGATTTTGGTGACATTTTAAATATGCAAATTAGGCTTCTAATGCTAACCCTTTGTTTATTTGGGAGAAATCTAGACAATAAAATAGACAAAGTGTAGAAAAATAAACATTTAAATGTGTATCTTGGATGTTTTAGTTTACATTTCTAAGCAGACTAGCTTCAAACTGCGTTGTGGCAGGTCTTGTTTAATTCACATTAATTACATGTAATTAAAATTCATGTTCAGTGTTATCCTTCTGAAACACTAACTTGTGCTGCCAACCCTCGCTGTCTGTCCTCTAGCTCTGAGGATGAAGACGAGAACTGGTGTCCTCCGCTGCCTGCCAGAACCTACCTGATGGACGCTTCCAGGGAGGAGCTGTCCAGCCTGCCCACCAAACCAGACGAGCCTTTCCTCTCAGAAACACTGATGTCTTCCCCGCAGCGAGACACACTCCAGCCCAGCGACATCGCACGGCTGCAGCACTTTGACCTCTTGGCCCGTCAGCACTCCGAGGTCTCCCAGTCCAACCCAAATCTGTTTACCAAGGCCCATGTTCCCGGGAAGGTGTACCACACCAGCCAATGGGCGGAAGACTTTAAGGGGGAAAGCCTCGGAAAAGGTCAGTTCATATTCAGTTCACATCTTTGAAAGTGACTTCCCAAGAGGCAGCGCACAACCACACAGTGTCGTGTATAATTTAGTTTATGATGTTACCCAGCAGTAAGTAGTGGTACGTGAAAAATCATGTCCTATTTATTTAAAGTGCAGCTCAGTGTTCTAAGTTTCCTGAGGATAACATCAGTGTGCTGTCTTGTCAGGACAATTTCCTGCTCCAGCTGCCGAGTTGAGCCCCCCAGCCCCAGCACACAGATCCAGGGGTAAGAAGAAAACATCCAAGTATGGACAACTCAGACGAGAGCTAAATAGTCAAGCAGGTATGACACACTTTGTGTAGCTCATCTAACTTCTGTTTTAGTTTGCATAAAAAGATACAATGATACTAATTATAAGACTCTTATGTAATCATTTTATTCCACAGCAGCAGCTTAGCTCTATGGGTGGCAATGTTGCATCACTGCATGTCTGCATGTCCCCCTCAACCTCAACTATAATAACGTTGGTGATCAATTCATGTTTCCAGTTTATCCAATCATTTATCAAAACAGTAGGCTACATTCTCACAGAAATGGGGCTGTAAAAATGCAGCCAGCATTCATTGCTGTCTAAATATTGTAGTAAGTTGTAGTGTTGCAAATGTTAAATACAATTTGACATGTTGCTAAATGCTTTTATTTGCATCTTGTAGAGTTTTGAGAAGCAGTTACATCCTCTACTAGTTGCCTGGCAACTGCCAAGAACAAGTTTGGCAGCTAACCCCCAAGAAACAACAAATTGACACGTTTTATTCAACAAACAAGATAAAAATATGAGGCAATGTTGGTAATCTAAGTGATATTTTGAGTATTGCCAGGCTGCCTGTTTCCATTCTTTATGCTAAACTAAGCCAACTGACTGCTGGCTTTTTTTCTTGAAACTCCCAAGAAACAAATGCCTTTTTTGTGCTAAATAAACTATTTCTTTAAGCAGCATTTCTCTTTGTAGTTTAATAATCATCAATGATCAATCATATGCAGAACTTCCCACTCCACCAGCCCCTCCCCCTACAGATGACTCCTTGCAGCCCTTTGCTGATGTTTTGGGCCGCAGTCGAACAGACGCTGAAAAAGAAGAGGAGAGCGACTCGCCTACTCTACAGAGGAGGGGAGAAGATTTCTCACCCCAGAGGAGAGGAGCTACAAAGTGGTCACCACAGGGTAAGTGCAGTATGTGATACTCACCTATGTAGCATCACTCTGTATGTGTCAGCCAGAGATGATAAAAGAACAATTTCTGTCACAAGAGCAATCTCGTGTCAACAGCTGGCACCCAAATAGATGTGTATTCATATTATTGTGATGCTTACATACAAATCCCTTGGAGCTTTGAAAGAACGGGCTCCCTTGTATGCACACTTATTATCCCCTAGTAGTAGCGCTGCTTTTAGTAGCAGGGGGTCTATGTTCAGTCTGCTCCATCACTTAGGGTTTAACCTATATAAATACAGCTGTAACTTAGAGTGATTTGTTTGTCCTCCACAGAGGAGAATGTAATCCCATACGGACAGTCCGGCTTCGTGCCCCAGGTCCAGATGTCAGGCTACGGTTCCCTGGGTGGAGGAGTCCTTTCGCGACCCTCCACCGCAGGCCGGAAGAGAGATGAGGTATGTCTAGACTTACAGGTGCTTAACAAACATTGTGTCTGTGTAGTGTGCGTCAGTTTACCAGTAAACTGACAAAAGTAATCAGCTAACTAAGTGACAAAAAAAACCTCTAAGGCTTAGTCCATATGTTCACAGGTAGTTATTAGGTGTCACATCTCATACAAAAGGTGTTCTCATTCATAACACTCCGTTCGATGTCTCACTATGGGATGCGCCTCATCGCGGAGCAAACAGAAGCATCAATCTCATTACGCCAATCCTGATTGGCCGGTGATTCTTGACGTCAACGTCAGGGGAAATCACCCCCTATAAGTAGCCTGCGCCACGACGCATGCGTCATTCAAACACCTCTTCTCACTTCAGAGCACATCTCGAACGGTAGCCGGGCTAGCTCCACAGACTGAACCCAAAGCTAATTTTCGGTCGACGGGCGTTAGCCGGCTACCCGATTCTCTCACAGAAGAGTATTATAGTCAACCTCGCCGTTCTTCCTCTGGAGTAAGGTAAGGTTTTGACTTCAAGTTAGCAACACACCAGTTGCTAACTTGTGTTTTTTCCCTCACTACCGACACCACGGTAGCGAGGACACTTTTTTCTTCTCTCTTCCACGGAGGAGAAAAGGATTACAGGAATATTACCATACCAGGTAATATCCTTGAGAGAAAAAGACCCACGCTGTCCTTTTTTCCCCTGGATTAAAGACAGATCGGTAAATACTTTTTTCTCGAACGTACCTGTCATGAGTGGACCCTCTCCACGCCTCACGGCGAACGAGATGGATGCCTCTCCCCCTCACACCAGAGGAGTCAGGAACTCGGAGGCTCGGCGCTGCGGTTGCGGGTTGAAAGTGTCAGGCACAGACTCACACCAGATCTGTTCGTCCTGCCTCGGGCTGGAACACGCCCAGGAGGCCATCGACAACCCCGGCTCGTGCGGACATTGTGCCCGCCTCACCGTGAAGAGCCTCCACCGAAGGTTAGCGCAACAAGCTAACCTGTCGGGACGGGACCCCCCTCATGTCCACTGATCTGCCGACCGGCAATCAAGACACGGGGGCGTCTGCCGCAGAGATGGAGCCCCTCACTGCGGTCTGGGGCTCACCGACAGCGGCACCCGCAGAACCGGAATCCCGCGCCATATCAGGCCGAGATCCGGTGGCGGCAAGAAACGCGGGAACGGGGCCCCACGCTATACCAAGCTGGGGCTCCCGACTGGACCTCACCATGGTTTCACCCGCGGAAGATGTCCTGGAGTTAGACTACATGGAGGACGAAGAGTACACCTCTGAGTTCCTCCTGTCTGACTCGGAAGAGCAAGAAGACGACGTCTTCGTGTCACCAGCTCAGGCTGCAAAGCCGGGAGCGATGGCTGCTCTCTCGGCGATAGCACACCAGCTTCGCCCTGTCTCAGTATGGACCTACAAGCCGTGTGTCAGCGCGCTGCGGCCAGACTAGACAAGTTGGCCGAGAAAATCTCCGGTTCCGGCTGCAGCTCAGGCTCAGCCAACCCAGAATTTCGGCCAGCAGTCGAGGAAGAAGAAGCGAGCGCCGTGACAGCCCCTCCTTCTCCCCTCCGTGAATGTGTTCCCGCCGCCTCGAGAGATGCCTCAACGTCATCCTCAAGTCCGCATAAAACTCATGTCACATCTTTCTGTCTGAATAAACCATTTTCTGCTGACGCATCCAGGCTCCGGCCAAGGGCGCAGCTCAAAAAAAATGAAAAGAAAGCCAATAAACAGTCCGTTAACTATAAATCCCCTTCTGAGAGCAGCTACGGCCTCTCTCAAAAGGCGATAATAAACGGGTCTGTGAAGGCACCACCGCCACGCGCATGCGCAGTGCCGGTTGGGGCTTTAAGGGCACTACCGCCACGTGCGTACGCAGTGCCGGCTAGAGCTGTAAAGAACGGCCCGTCAATCCTTCCCCTTTCAAGAGCAGCTACGGCATCTCTCAAAGGACGGATTATTGATGGGTCCGTGAAGCCACCGCCACACACATGCGCAGTGCCGGCCGGGGCTTTAAGGGCACCACCGGCACGCGCAGGCGCAGTGCCGACTGGAGCCGTGAGGGCACCACCGGCACACACATGCGCAGTACCGGCTGGAGCTGAAAAGGCACCTCCGTCACGCACATGCGCAGTGCAGGTCGGAGCCAGAAGAGTGACATCCCAGCTGGCTCTAAGGAGCATACAGCAGGAGATACTCACGATGTCTGCCTGGGCTTCTCAAAACAGTTATAATTTATCTGTTTTCACAAACCCAGAGAGAGTCAACCCACATTCTGGAGAGAAGGGTTCTCTCTCTCCCAGAAAGAAGGGTTTTATCTATAAAGCCCACCGAGCGGAGTCAGATTACGGAGGAAAATGTCCTCGTAAAGCACCCGCTCAACATGGGCCTCATAATAAAACTAAACCCCGAACGCCACGGCTTACGGAGAGTTTTGGTGATTATGAAATGCGTAGTGGCACTACACCCGACTTTTCTAGTGCGGGACGCGCCTACGGGTGCAGTCCTTTCACGGAAGGTGGTCACCACGGACGCAGGTCAGACGGGCTGACAGGGGACTTACGAAGGTCGCCCGGTGAGAGGTCTCTAGTGCGGCTTTCACACCAGCGCTTTTCAGTTTCTAGCTCCGAGCGGGAGCTTTTCTGGTTCAGCTCCGGTTTCCCTTTTCAGCTCCCGCTCTGTGCACACCGCCCACTGGCGCCCCAGAGCTGCCCTTGCTGCGTCATGACGTCACCGTTTACATCGCTGATTTGCTCCCCAACGGCAGCTCACAACAACAACTGCGTCGGGTCGATGATCGTGTTGCTTTTAATCACACGAAGCCAGAATAAATTGAATAACGACTTCTCCAACCTTATACTTTTCTCCAGAGTGCCGTGGTTCATTGTTTATTAATGTGTTTCTGCAGCATTTACCGACCGCTGCAGTGCTGCTCTTCCACGGAGTTTATTCTCCCGTTAGCTCCCGGTTAGCTCACACTGCAGCGGCCGCTCTAAAGTATTCACTGTCCGACTCACACAAGCAGCTGATGCATATCCCCAGTTCCCTTAGCCTAAGTGAATGTGTGTCAGTCTGAATTGACACTGTTTGGTATCACAACGCTGTTATGAAAGTTTCTCTGGTATAAAACGGGTGATGTTAGCATAGCAACCGAAGCTAAACTGACTACTTGCATCCGATAGCTGCAATAATACAAAACAACACGTCTGCCTCTCTCCACAATGATCGACGGTCAAAGTAAGGCACAAATAAACAGAATCACACGAAGCCTGGTTAGTGTTGCCTGACTTTATAAAGTGTGTTTATAGGCACTACTGCTTGTAGGCAGGCATAACAGTCGACCCATGGGAGGTGGGTTTAGTTTCCTGCACGCCTTGACGTAAGAGAGACGTAAGCGACGTCACCTCTTAGCTCCAAAGCTCTTGCCTCTGGACCGACAATTTTTTGGAGCTGGAAATGAAGCGGATTCCGGAGCTAAGAGCCAGCGCAGCTCCGGTGTGAACTGGAAAACCCGGCGCTTTTCAGGCTCTAGCTCCGAGCCGGAGCTGAAAAGGCGCTGGTGTGAAAGGGGCATAGAACAGAGACTTCCAGCGGGCACGCGTAAATTACCCGGAGCTTTTAGCGGTGTTCCCCACCCAAAAATGCTTCCTGCCTTCTCTCAGAGGACTTCATGTCCCCGTGAGGATAGACAACACGATATCGTGTATGAACCGCCAGGGGAGGTTGCGTTGTCTCCAGTCACACACACTAGCACACAAACTGATCCCTTGGAGCGGCAGACGTCTCCTCTCTCTGAGAACGACACAAGTACCGGGTGTTATGCACCTAGGGACAGAATTACTGTCAAAGGGTGCACCACTCTATGCAGACTGGACTCCTCATCCAAGGATCGAGAGTCCGCTGTGGGTGCGTTACGGCGGAGCCGCGTTAAATCTGTTCGCAAGGGGAGAAAATGCTCAATGACAGCTGTTCTCTTTAATGCACGATTTAAACGCACTGTTAGGCGGGGACGCACTCGTACACGATTGACCTCCGGGTCCTCTGTACACGTTCCCACCCCTGGTTCTGTTCCCCTTAACTCCGGCCAGAGTGAAAGAGCAACGCCACACACTTACTCTGATGTTTCCACCCTAGCCCGCAATATACGGGCTGGTGGGGATATATCAGCTGTTGTGCGGGAAGCCGTGGCAGCCCCCACCACGCAGGGACAGATTGTCTCAGGCGGGGAGGGCGATCCTTCACCCACGCCCAGAGCACGGGGCACTATGGGCCTGACCCGTGAGTGGTACAATCTGAATACAGTGGGACTCCCTCAGAAGGTGATAAACACTATTCAGAGTGCGAGAGCTTCCTCCACCAGGTCTCTTTACGACTGTAAGTGGAGGGTGTTTGAGGAGTGGTGCCTTCAAGAAGGACACATCTCTTTTCAATGTCCTGTCGGGGTGATTTTATCATTCCTACAGGACTTGATCGATAAACAGAGCTTTTTCCACGATCAAGGTGTACCTGGCTGCTATTGCTGCATGCCATGTGGGCTTTGAGGGTAAGACGGCTAGCCAACATCCTTTGGTTTGTTTTATGAAGGGAGCGCGCAGGCTCCTCCCTGTCTCCAGGTCGCTGGTGCCCTTATGGGACCTGGCAGTGGTTTTAAATGGGCTCAAAATGACCCCATTTGAACCCCTGGAGGGAGCTGACATGAAACATCTGTCACTCAAGACAGTGCTGTTACTGGCCCTGGCATCCGCTAAACGGGTCAGTGATATCCATGCACTGTCTGTACATCCCTCATGCACTCAGTTCGCCCCAGGGCAAACGAGAGTGTTGTTGAAACCAACACATCCTCACTCCCAGGTCGGCCTATGTTGACGTTATGTCAAGTCCCCTGCCGGCTTTTTCCAACACAAGGGGGGGGGGGCCTTAGCGTCCATTTTCAACGCAAGGGGGGGGCCCTTAGCGTCCATTTTCAGCTTTCCGGGATGTCCATGTGCTTCTATGGACGCTCATGGAAGCACGGCATTCGTTTGTGTCGACTGCCCTTAAAGGCAATGAGAGCGGAGAATTGTACACCCGGAAGTAAATATTCCCCTTACTAACGATTGATTTTACAGTGATATCTGCACTACTCATCGACTAAAAAACACCAGATTATCCTTGTTAATTACACAACATTGATTGGTTTAAATTGTGTGCAATGCTTTTGTATTTTTCCCCTTCGATTCGGAGAAACAAATCTTTTTTCGGAGTAAAGGATGGCAGAAGACACTACACTACCCAGAATCCCCAGCTATCGTTTGGACTACACCATAAGCTCTGTTTGACGTCACGTGATCTTCACATTTCTCCCTGCAGAAAAAGAAAACATGGCCGAACTTCGTTTTATTCTGGGTGTAAAATGCCTATTTTAAAGTTAGTTTGGCCATTAAAATGCGTTTTGATGTCATTTGATGCGAGAAATATGAGTTGTTATTTCAGATGATGTGTGCAGTGGATGTACTTGATCTTTAGTTTGCTAGTTATTACGAAGATTACTTCAGGAAATCGCGTCCAACGTTTTCATTGTTACCAAGGTGGTTGCTAGGGACGCTGCTATCGATATTATTTCTGTTATGTTGTGTAACTGTTTAATGGTGTTATCTTTATTGCTACCCCCTTCCCCGTCAATGTATAGTGTTGGTCCACAGCGCAAACATATTAGTTTAACACAATCCGCATCTAAAGATACGTTATTTTCCCCTGTGCAATTCCAGTCTCACATCTCAGAGCACATCGTCATTAACACAGACCGAAAACATTTAAAAAAAATAAAATAATACCTTATTCCGAGTGTGCTTGCTTTTCTCTTTGAAAGTCATCACATAACGGCATTGTAATACACGGTTCGGCTGCATTAAATATTACATATCTACCGTAGTTCTGTATTTATAGCCCTGATGAGAAGACAAACATGAGGAACTGAAAATAAATATATCAGCCATTAAACAACATCTTACATTTCTTTTCACACAATACGTCTCCTTGCCGTATCAACACTAATTCGGCTCACTTTTATATTTGATCCAATTGGTAGATAGGCTGTATTTACACCATAAAGGTGCACAGATGATATAAAGAGACACCTGGTGGTTAAAGCATGTTATTTAATTTCATTATTTTTATTATTAGATATTAATAGGATCCCTATAAAGTATATTCATTACTCGTTATTCTCTACTAATAGTTAATTAAAGACTGTATATAATGACTATTTTGCACATCCCGTTCAAGATTTCAAGATGTTCTAAGGTTTATTGACATATCATATAGGCCTACACAACTATGGTGTAGTTCTGCACTGAATGAAAAACTTGGGTCGCAGGTTCCTCAACAGTGCATTACAAGACATCTATCAATATGTGTGCATACCTCCAGCAATGTTAACTATGTTGAAGCACTTATTTTAACTGATATTATACATAATGTATTATACTCTTATAAGATGTATGCAGATATTTCATCTCCGGCCTTGTCGGGTATTGAACAATCAATAAATAAAGAACACAGAATTGTTGAATATAAAACACAGAATTTCTGTGATTATACTAAATGATTTACAAATAAACACCACTGCATATTTAACTGTTAAACATGCTGATGTAACGCAAATGTTCCAACTTGGGATCAATAAAGTATATCTTATCTTAAGCTGATCGATGGCTACTGCCATATTTGCAAAATGTGCCTCTGAACCTTGACAAGTGCATGTTTCCAGCTTATCAATTAATGTAATGTAATGTAATGTAATGTAATCAATTAACAACAGGAGGGGTCACAAACATAAGTCCAGCAGTTAAATAAAGCTCTTCTGACCTTAGCTGGCATGTGTGTATATATATTAATGCTGCCCATTATGGGCACAAGCAATTTTCACCCATTTATTAATTATATGTTTTAAATGTGAGTGTTTCCTGTCCCCTAAACCTCCAGGGATGTACACAGTTTAATACTGGCAACTTCTTATTATGGGAAATACGAAAACGTCTTTTAAAACTACAACTCCCAGTAGAGACGTGCCATAGAGAACATGTTGCGAAACAGAATAGCCAGCATGTGTAGTTCTGGGGACGGGGTGGGGGAGGGGGGACGCGGTGGACCCGTTCAAATCCAGTTTTGGACAGTCTGCCGTGGTTCCATCCCATTTCAAGTGCTGTTCGAGGCTCGGTAACCCTCTGAGCACACTCTCCAATCACAGAGCTTGAGGACTATCACGGGGTTTGTCAAACAGAGCACATGGTGTAGTCCAAACGATAGCTGGGGATTCTGGGTAGTGTAGTGTCTTCATTGCCTTTAAGGGCAGTTGACACAAACGAATGCGTGCTTCCATGAGCGTCCATAGAAGCACATGGACATCCCGGAAAGCTGAAAATGGACGCTAAGGGCCCCCCCCTTGCGTTGGAAAAAGCCGGCAGGGGACTTGACATAACGTCAACATAGGCCGACCTGGGAGTGAGGATGTGTTGTTGAAACCCAACCCTGCCTTTACACCAAGGGTGGTTGGTTCGTGTACCCCGATTGACATTGAGGCATTTCCTCCGCAGCTGGTTTCCTCCGGGGAGCAGCAGCAGGATCTATTGTGTCCAGTCCGGGCTTTGCACACATATATGGACAGATCAAAAGATCTTTGTCTTAATGACCAACTCTTCGTGTCCTGGGCTAAACCTCACAAGGGTAAGCCTGTTACTAAGCAACGACTATCCCACTGGATCGTGGAGGCGATTGCTTTGGCCTATACGAGTCAGAATCTGCAAGCACCTTCGGGTCTGCGGGCTCACTCGACTCGGGGCCTGGCTACATCCTGGGCTTTGTTCAAGGGTGTTTCCATCCAGGATATCTGTGCGGCGGCAAGCTGGTCTTCGCCGCTCACTTTTGTCCGCTTTTACAGGCTGGACGTCTCCACTCCAAGCGTGGCCCGAGCAGTGCTGGGCACCTTGTTGAGTCGGGACTCCACCTGTTAAATTCTGGTTGATCGGTGATCTTCGAGATAAGCTCATTTGGCAATACGGGAGCTACAATATCCCATAGTGAGACATCGAACGGAGTGTTATGAATGAGAACTATAGGTTACTTACGTAACCCCAGTACTCAGAGTAACATGAAGTGAAATGTCTCACCAGACGGCCCTCCTTGCTATGGTGAAGCGAGAAGAGGTGCTTATTTTGAATGACGCATGCGTCGTGGCGCAGGCTACTTATAGGGGGTGATTTCCCCTGACGTTGACGTCAAGAATCACCGGCCAATCAGGATTGGTGTAATGAGATTGATGCTTCTGTTTGCTCCGCGATGAAGCGCATCCCATAGTGAGACATCTCACTTCATGTTACTCAGAGTACTGGGGTTACGTAAGTAACCTATAGTTTTTAGGTCACTGGAAGTTATTTTGTCATTCTAGAGTGAACATTTTCATTAATCCTGTAGACCGGGAACATTGAGTTTATGGCCTGTAATGTCAGTTATCTTTTTTGCGATGCGTCACTAATGAGGTCACATTTCTTCATTTTTATTAGAAAAGCATATATGCCTCAAAAGATAAGGATTACATAAATCATTAAAGTGATACCATACTCCACCTGAAATGTGTCTTCTGAGAGTGAAAACACTTTGTTTAGGCTTGAAAGAGGGCAGTATAACCTGTGTAGAACGAATGAATGACTGGAAACTGCAGTGAGGTCGTTTTGAAAGCTTCTGTTGACATTGAATGCTTCGTCCACACATACACAGGTACTTTAGGAAATAACAGACCTCGCCAACACTCTGATGTTACAACATTGCCAGTTCTGATGAGACCTGTGTGAGGTACTTCCAATCCACCCACGCGTGGACTTTGAACATTTGTGTTGTTTTTTTAAAACCGTGCTAATGTGGGTGGGATTTATTTTTTAGACAGAAAAGAACAAAACCCTGTTTTCCAAAATACCTGTGTACATGTGGACTAAGAATGAATCATGCCTCATGAATTTCATGATTTATTACGTCTTTTTGGATTATACTTTTGCACTTTTTTTATTAATCGATGCATAAAGTTTTCTACCTCAGCCAAGACCATAAACTTTTTTTTCTCAATATTCATATTCCACTTTTTGTGAAATAATTGTATAGTAAATGTTTATTATAAACCAGGTATAAAGTCACTGGTAGTTTGTCCATTAGAGAGCATTGACAATTTTCATACGATTAAATGTCCTCGTCTGTGTGTGTTCATTTTTTTTCTGAATTAAAATTCAGAAAAGAATATCCCAAAGATATTGATTCGGTATTAGCCTATACAAATTCTGTGTCTGTATTTAACCTGTATCTAAACGTTGCTCTCTGTGTTTGTTTCCAG
Organism: Pseudochaenichthys georgianus; assembly: GCF_902827115.2. Taxonomy (NCBI): domain Eukaryota; kingdom Metazoa; phylum Chordata; class Actinopteri; order Perciformes; family Channichthyidae; genus Pseudochaenichthys; species Pseudochaenichthys georgianus. Next base: position 21,259,568 of record NC_047515.1, read on the forward strand.
AACCTCATGTAGACAGACTCCAGCTTCATGACCACACATCCTCCTCTTTTCTCCCTGATTTCCTGTCTTTGTGCACCATCAATCTGTTGCCATGGCATCTTATGAGAAACTGAAGACTAAAGGGAATTTATCAAGGCTTGCCATCTGCCTTTTCATGAACTATTTTTGTTTTATCTTGATGATATCATCATTAACTCTTGTGATTTCTTCACCCTCTCTCCGTGTATAAAGATATCTTTAATTTTGTTTTAAATGTGATCAGATGAATAACTTAAGATGGATTTCGGGTTTAAAAAATATTGTATTTTTAAGTAATGGGAAGTTGAAGAAAATATAACATTATTGTACAGCAAATTAATGAATGTATATGTTTACCCCTGACCATGAAACCATGATAATGCGCGTGTTTGATAAAAGACTGGAGAAGACGTGAGGCAGAAAATGTGTTACCATCACCAGTGTGTGTGTGTGTGTGTGTGTGTGCGTGCGTGTGTGCGTGTGTGGTGTGGTGTTTGTGTGTGTAACTGTTTTGTATCTCTCATTTCAGTGTGACTGTGTACTGTGTTGTCCCTGTAGATCACCAGTGTGTTAGTTCTGTCAACATTTTTAAACTGACCAATAAAACATTTATTAGAAAATGCTTCTGTCCATGTGTGAATCGTACTGAATATTACATGAGTATAGCTGAAGCATTGTATGCCTGGTCATGTAGATCAGTCCTGTGGTCTGATGTCTCCCTGAAAATATAACTTTGGGGATCAAATTAATGTTAATTTTTCGTCAAAAACTAAATCTGTTTTGACCTATGAGGCCCTGGACATGCAAATAATTTTAACATTTGGGCTCTGAAATGAACAATATCTGTGGTAAAATAGATCATTTGTGATACTATAAATGCAGAATACTCCTAATTTAATGAAGAACATAAAGACATGAACAGAAATTCCTCGTAAATCTTGAGGCATAGCTTTTATGAGGACCATATCTGCAGTGATGTCAAAACATCAAAAATCTACTAACACACATTTTGAATGTTTCCTGGGATATTTCAAGTAAAAACCATTTAAGCAGTGAACAAAATATCTTAATTTTTTTTACATGAAACCACATGTATGTGTGTTGGATAATCAATGACTTGCAGGAGAATAAAGACAGGACAGAGAGAAAGAGGGGAAAATAAAGTGAGCTGGAATTTTTCCATAAGAGCCAAATGTCTCTGAGAACATTTCAAAATTGCTCTTCTGATACGAGATAGTGAATTATTTGATGCCTTCTTGCATTGTGAAAAGACCTGTTTGTGAATATGGCCTAATGAAAGGACGGAGGTAACCTTTATCTCGCTGTGCGACTCCTGAAATAGGACAGCGATTGGGATATAAAAAGGCTTTCTCCACGTCTGCACCTTCATCTGCTGCATGAGCCTCTTGTGTGCAGATCTCATTGGTTTACAGTCTGTTGGCAGAGAGGCAGTTGGATGGTGAGGAAAGTGAGTTGGACTCCACTGCCTCTGGCAAATACTCACTGTGTCCCACCAGGCTAGGAGGATAATGGTAATCCGATGCAATTTAAAAGGGTTCTACAATTGCATGGCCTGTAGCATGGATTAGGGCCTCTGTGGTCCTCCCCCCCCCCCCCCCCCCCCACATACACACACATACACAGTCATCTCTTGCTGAGGCCACTTCACATGAGTAGACAAATGTACTCAACTAGATCAACCAGACAAGCTCTGGTATCGCCCCTCTTGAAAGCTGGTGATCCCACGGAGTTGAATAACTATCGTCCTATCTCAAATCTGTCTGTGTTATCAAAGATTCTTGAGTCCCTAGTTTCTACTCAAATAAAACTTTTTTTAAATTCACACAACATCGTTTACCCTATGCAATCTGGATTCAGATCAAAGCACAGTACTGTGACTGCCAGTCTGAAAGTCTTAGACGATATTAAGGCTGCTTTGGATAAAAAAATCTGTTTGTGTTGCATTGCTTATTGACCTAGCCAAAGCATTTGACACTGTAGATCACCACATTATGTCTAATGTTATGTTGGTGTCTCGTTTCGATCATAATGCCATTTTCTGGTTTCAGAGTTATCTAACCGACCGTACACAATGTGTCAGGTTGGGTGGTACTGTCTCTGACCCTGTCACCTTGGAGAAGGGAGTTCCACAGGGCTCTATTTTGGGGCCCTTGCTCTTTTTATTATATGTAAACAATATTTGTAATCAGATGCAATTTTCTACCTAGCATATGTACTGTATATGCTGATGACACTATTGTATATTCATGTGCTCCTTCTCTGGATATGGCCATTTCCAATTTAAAATCTGATTTTATCACGCTGCAGCATGCACTTCTTGATTCCAAACTGCTATTGAACGGTAAGAAAACCAAAGCAATGCTTTTTGCTCCCAAGTCAGCCTCCTCTTGCCTCTCCATTGACACTCTTGATGGCATCTCTGTTGGCTTCCTTTTCAGACTTAAATGTTGTTTTTCAACTTCATCCCGTAAAAGGTTGGTCTCTGGCTTATTCCTGTCCCAGCTGGACTACGGTGATACCATAGATTTGCCTGTCCCACTGTTTTTGCCAAACTTGACCCACTCTACCATGCTGCACTGCGTTATATATCAAATGCACCCTATAGGACTCATCATTGCAAACTGTATAGCCTAACTGGATGGTCCTCACTTACTATGCGTAGGATTCAGCATTGGTTTTTATTAATGTATAAAGCCATTTTAGGTAAGCTTCCACTGTACATATGTGCCAGATTTGCCCCAGTTTGTGACTCTTACAACCTCAGATCCAGTGCCTGGATACGGTTCCAGGTTCCTGCTGTGCGCAGTGGCGCCTCCAGAAATCTTTCATAGGGGTGGCCAAATGGGGCCACTGAAAATCTTGGGGTGGCCCACCAAAACCAAGAATTTAATTGTTGTAAAAGTATAAACTAGATGAAAACAATGGCAAAGAGAATCACCTACTGATATACTTTGGTTTCTTATTTTACATTTTCTGATACTATTCATCTGAAGTGAATATCATACGGATAGTTAACATTTGACTTCAAACAACATTTAAAATAACCTTGTTTTATGTATACATGTGTTGGTTATTTATTGTTTTGTTTTTTATATGCTAGTTGTTCTTTCCTTTTAAAAAGACAAATACAGCTTAATTTAAATAAGTTCCTTTATTGTTATGCACCAAATGTTCAGCATTTTCAACACATACAATACACAACAGCAACACAACATGTTCTTCAGTTATATTATGTCTCTAGGTTATAAATTGTTTTAGACTGAACAAAGCTGTTTGTGTCACACTGGGATCAAAGATGATTGACATGACTTTATTAAATCAAGTTTTAAAACATGACTATTTTATTTCAACAGGACCCAAAAACACAAGGGGTATAACATGGTAAATACATACTGTGATTGAACACAAAAACACCATCTATTATTGACCTTTATAGCCATGGCCCCCCCCCCCCTGCTGGTGCCACTGGCCACTGACTGAGGCTGGAAAAAGGAGTCTTTTTTATTATGGTCCTTGGTCTTGGAATGACCTTCAATCAAGCCTCAAACTGACGGCACTTGTCTCAATAGCATATTTTAAATCGAAGTTGTCTGAAGTCCTTACCACCAGCTGCTCTTGCAGTAATAAGTAGTATACCTTTCTTACTGTCCTAATGTGCACAATGTGGTGACTGCTTTTTCGTCTTTTGTTTTCTTAGTTGTGTTCTCTGTATTTTATATGTTTGTGTTATGTGTAACGTTGCTGCCTTCTTGGTCAGGTCAGCATTGAAAATGAGATGTTATCTCAATGCTTTTATCTGGTTAAATAAAGTTTAAATAAATAAAAAATAAAACAGTAGGATGTGTTACTGGTGCTTTAGACCTTTATTTTTCTATGCATATATTTGAACTGCATTTTGGAAATTGTCTATCCAACTGCTTTAAGCCTATTCCAGATATGTTTTCAGACATAAACCATAATAGGGATTGCAATATTTTAAATTAAAGTTTAATTATCAAACTGTAGGTTAGATTTCGACCACAATTGGCTTCCAAACATCTTATGATGTTTGAGCAAATCAGCCCTAAAGTAAACATCTTGTAAACATCAGAGGAGATCAAACTTCTTTTGCACATCACAGCAGATGTTCTTATCTCACTTTCTACATATTTTCAGGTTCTTAATCTCAGCACGAGCTGACAAAGTGTTACAAGCTAATTACCAATTCATGTAGTTTTTGGATTATTCATGCGTTTTTTCCATTTTTCATATGCCAGGGACCCTTTTGAAATGGAAGTACACCCTTGGGTACACATACTCCTGATTGAGACTCACTATTATAATGTGGATGATTATTTTTCCACATTAACCATCCTATAATTTACTTTTCAAGTCTTCCTCCATTCAAAATGTGTTTTACTATGTGTTACTTCAGTAAAATGACCTTCACTGTGCACAATGATGTGTTGGCAGAGTTTGACACAAAAAGGCTGTTTTCACATTCATCTGAATTCATCTGAATAGAGAACGTTTCTCTGGCTCACCTTAAATCTCGTCTTTAATAACTAATTTTGTATTACAGTTGATTCAATCTCCAGCTTTAAATATACAGTACTGGCCTTGTAACCTGACATTCTGACAATCACTTTGAATGAACAAAAACAGGTTATGGATCAGTCTGGCTTCAACAACAAGTTGTGTTTTAATATTGAGACACTGGAAATGATGTGGCTTTGAGGAATGTTTTGAGCTGCTGACTACATTTGATTAAGTTACATACAGAGTCATGGGAGGATATGTTTGAACAAATCATGGGCTTTTTTCTGGGGATTTTTTTTCCTACTGGAGTGTTTTGTTCATGTTGATACTGTATTGTATGGCTGTGTGCAGTCTGGATTTATTCAACAGGAGAAAGATTTATGTTTGTGGGTTTAGGCCTATTTGTTTTGTTTTGACAGGATGTTGTCTTTGATTTCAGTTAAACAAATTGGAGGGGGTAGTGAGCTTGTATTTTGAAAGTAATGAAGTATAACAACTGTTTTGTTCTGTTGTCCTTGACAAATAAATAAAGTCAGCAAATAAATCAAAATGAAAAGGTTAAACTATTGAATAAAACATTAGTAGAATAAAAACAACTTAATTTTTAAATAAAGAAAGCAAGCCTAAATGTCATCAACACCTCCAAGAAATAAGTTATTATTATTATTATTATTATTATTATTATCTGAAGCCCACATGCCAGCAGGACGTTGTACCCCTATACCGACTCTACAGATGATAATCTGTATCGGACCATGTATTTGAAGAAAAATGACCAGTTGATCATACAAAAAAGTCATTATGTAATCCCCCTTGACAACAACAAGGAAATCCAACTCAGGTTTTAATTTGTGCTGCAAGACTGAATAAATAGCCCCATCTGTTGGTCATAACGGAGACACGCAGGGTGACTGTGATCAGGGACACCATGGCTGAAGTCGAAGGCTGAAGTCGAATAGTCCATTTAGTTTAGGAACCTTCCTAAAGGAGTGAAATGACCCGGAAGTCCCTCAGTGGCAGCCATGATAAGTGCCGTTCGAATTCTCTAGAATGATGAGAATGATAGGAAAGGAGGTTTCAAGCTTCCTTTATAGCCTCCTTTAGCTTAGGAACCACTGGACCTCCCTATCCGACAGGAGTAGCGAAAATGCTGCCCCACAATGCCTTGCAGCCGCAGCATTTGCCGTCACTCAACAGTCGGCCGTTCACGGAAACAACCGATTATGACCGAGAAATGATATCATGAAAGTTACGGTGCTTATTAAGCATTTTAAAACGTAGGTGGTAAGTTGCCAAAGTGCTTTGTTCTGAACGTTCATCAGTATTATAATCAAAAAGAGAAATATGAACGTTAGTTTTTACTGAAATGATCAAATAAAGTCAACATTTCACAGTCTTCACTGAGCTGTGTGGAGTTTGTTCAACTTCTAAAAGATGTTTGAATGGTGATATACACAGTGATAGATGTTAAGGACTAACGTTTATAATAAATACATCTGTATTGATTTAAGATCTTTAGTTCATACAATCATACGTATTGGGATCATTGGTATTAATGTGGACCGGAGGGAGAGGGGGACGAGCAGAAGTTTCACTTTCCTTTTTTATTTCAATTCCAACTTTGGTCCTGAAGAATATGTTTCTCTGTTGTCCACGTTCATAAAGCAAAGCAGCAGCATCAGAGCACTGTGCAGAGTCTCCAGATGAGTTCACAGTCGTCCCTCGTTCTTATTAAACATCCATGTTGTAGTCCGCTGTATAGAAAACTGTAGTTTCCATAGTTCCCCCACAGCAGCAGACGCACATTCATGACGTCCGCTGGCGCATCATAAACACGTCGGATAGTGAAAGTGCATTCGGATTCTCTAAAGTACCGCAGTCTCTTCTCCTAAGTCCTTTTGAATTCTCCTGTCCACTATCCCTTAACCCCGTGACGTTTCAGTCAGAGGTCAAGGAATAGACGATAGGGTTAGAATTTAGGAGCTGATCTTTGGACTATTCGACTGCAGCCCATGTGATGTATTTTGCTGGTCATCAGTAAATCCTCTAGTGGAGGGGTTGTTAAAGTCTGGACCTCTGGGCCTCCCCTCCCATGAAGCTTTGAAAAGGCGCAAACCCTCTTTACTATATTTAATTTTGTTTAATTTATTCATTCCCATGGGATCCTGATTATGTTATTTGATCACAAAGGCACTCATAAATTAGGCAAACATAGTCTAATATTGTTGTGTGGCATTACTTCAGATAACGTCTTTACAAAATGATATATCTTGTGCTCTATCTCTGATCTTATTTTAACTAACAGCTCAAATCCAATCACTGGGCCTCCCCTGAAACACTGGAGCCCCATGGGAGTCCTGCGTCCTACTTTGAATACCTCTGCTCCAGAACTTAAAGCAGTAGCATTTAGAGTGGCAGTGAATAACCAGTAGCCTACATCCACTATCAACAGCTGCTGTTGGATTTTATAAGGTTATGGTTTTTTTAAAGCATCATCAGGAGCGGGTAGGTGTCACACATCAATACATAACATCAGGTATAACAAGGAGACATTTGCACTTGTCTTAGCAGGAAAAACACATGTTTTATATATTCAAATAGAACATCTTGAATTTGCCATTGGCAGATATACTCTTTTTCAACAGTGGTCTAAAAGCTTCCAACTAACATAAACTATGTATAATGGGGAGCATTGTGCTATCCTAAGTGTTTAGGCCTCTAACATCATATCATTTAGTTAACATGCACCAGTCTTAGCAGATATACAGTATATCAATATACATATTTACGTGCATTATTGCACACACCAAAACCCTATACATATTGTTGTAACACTATGATCTGTATAAATTGTAGAATGTTTTTTAAGGCTATATATAATAGCTTTAAAGTGTGTTTATATCTATCTATTTAGCTATCTTTGTATAGGCTATAATGTGTATTTTTTCATATTGTCCTGTACATTTAAGGTAGCCATACAGGGTTTTGGGAAATGGGATCAAATCCCTTGTGTGTCGAGTCGACATAAATGTCCAATAAAAATGAATCTGATTGACGCAATGGGCAAAGAGCCACCTGCTGGCAGTAAAAAGCAGATCGTTTTCCTAAGGAATTAAGAAATGGATATCCAAGTCAAATGAATATCATGAAACATCCTCGATTGCTGCTGTTGTTAATCATTAATTGACCATTTAAGCTCAATAGCTCAATGGTTGTATTTTGTTTTATGAAAAAAAAATTTCCTCGGTAAGTATGCGCACGCACCAAAAGTCAAGTGTCCCGAATGTGGACAGCCATCAGTGCGCATGCGTACAGCGGATGGATATCATAGATATCGGGATGGGCCCATGGATCATGGATGTATAATAAGAACATGGACGTATAACTAGAAAATGCGTGCGAATGGTGTAAGCTGCGCAAATGTGTTGCTTAATTTAGCTAAAAATGCAGAAAAAGCTGAATATTTTAATAGTTGAATGGTGAGATGCTTTTAGCAGCAGACACCAAGTATGCCTACAGTACGTGTATTGCTGAACTTTGCGGAAAAATGCAGAAAAGTTAAATGATTTGTTAACAGCTCAAATGCATTGCACTGACTTTGTTGAAAACTTCAAATTGACATGTTGAATTGGAAGAGTAGGAAAAATAGTGATGAAGCTTAACAACAACATGTACTATAGCCTCAATGTCCTGAAATAGCTGGAAAATGTTATAGTTCAATGGTTTTCCGAGCTGAAAGTGGGCTGAAGGAGTTATATATCAAATGTATATAGTAGTATAGGCTACTGTAAGTAAAAGTAGAAGTAGTAGGCTACTAGTAGTAATAGTAGTAGTAGTAGTAGTAGTATATTACCTGTATTTCTCACAGGACCCACAACCCATGCAAGGTACACACACACACACAAATTGTTTCTGTAGGATTTCTTCCTCCCTCTTCAGGTTTTCCCTGACAGAAGAGAGTCTGGCTTTAGAGCAGCGCTTAGAGTCTTTAGAGGCAACCAAAGGTCCAGAAGGAGATAGAGAGGAGGCCAGGACAGGAGTGAAGGAAACGAGGAGGAAGATGAAGAGGAAAGTGGCCCGGGGCTTGTTGACCTCACTGCTAGTGATGATGATGAAGAGGAGAAGGAAGAGGAGATAATACAGTGAGTGTGCTTCAAAACCTAGAAGTCTTTACCTTCTTCTGGGACAAAAATTATCATTATCTCAAAAAGATAATGTACTACTAGTTTCTACTCTGAAATGCATTTAATTCGTACCATTATTTTCCTCCTTGTCATATGTTTGTGTTTCTCCGATCAATATATTTTAACTTATGCTTGGACTGATACAATAAATGTTTTGGGACCATTTAAACATTCAAGATTCAAAATAACCTATAGTCTTGGTCATGACAATCCTAAATCCCAGCCTCTTCCAACAACTAACGACATTAAAAGGAATACATATAGTCCAAAAAGAAACAGAATGGTGCAAGTAAAATGCAAAAGTAGATATACAAATATGTAGACTTTACTTGACTTTACTTTGTGTGTTTTAGCTTGTAATGTTTCTGTTTAATACATGAACTCTCTCCAATTATGGATGTGTTAGTAATATATTTAAGACAGAAATATCTTCAGTATGTCTTATGATTGCACTATTGTTGAACTGATTGTAAATACATTAAAATTAATTGAACTTTCTTTTTCCAGACCTACAGAGAGGCCGACCTCTGCTTCCCAGCCGAGGATTGTCATTCCTGGAATGTTCTTTTCAGGAAAACCCCAAAATGTACCGGCAACGAGCAGAACCCCAAATGCATGGAGTCTTCTTCTTGGCTCCTAGATCATCCTCTGTGTTGACTTCATTGAGACAACTGGTTAAGACAGCTGTGTGTTTTATCTGTGTGAATCAAACGTATAAATGTGTGTGTGTTTCCTGAATTGTCGGTGTGTTTGTGCAGCGGCAGCAAAAACTGCAAGCAGGATCTGGTCAAAGAGCTGCAGAGGAACGGAGTGAGCTTCGATGTGAGGAAGCTCAACGTGGGAGATTTCCTGTGGGTCGCTCGAGAAAAAGTCGCACCTATTCCAGGTAACACAACGTAAAAACCTACTTTTACATTAACAAGAAGAAACAGGAATGAAGGAACAGAATCTTTCAATAACTTGTATAAGGAGCAAATAAAGAGCATCTGGTTTTCAAAGTTTTAATTGAAAGCGTAGCTATTTGGGGAATGAATATCACCTTGTGTCCTTAGCATGTCTCAAAACTATCTACATAAATAATAATATGGAGAGGTTCCCAAAAACCAAATGGCTAAATGCTAGCTTACCATGTGTGTTGTCCATAAGGGATATTAGCATACCTTCTCAGGCTGTCAGGATCCCAAGCATCTTTCTGAGAGTTACCCAAACATGCAAGCAGCATGGTAACTTGTGGTAAAATTAGTTTGCTCAGCAGACGTTAATTTAGGCCTACGGCTGTACCCGCAGCATACAGGATTGAGCGGTAACAGCACATTGAGTAGAGAAGGTATGTAGCCTACCCAGTCGGATAAAACCGTTTAACTTTGAGGGAGATGTGAAATGGCACAAGTGTGAAATTGTAACTTGGTGATGTTGTACTTGTTGCCCCACCACTGTTTCTATCTTAAAAGTACAATGTCCTGATGTATCATCTGTGACCCACTCCTCTATTTAAAACGCTACTGAACACCATGAAAGGAGTAAATGATTTATCAGCAATACTAACTATTTTCCAACTCCTACTCTACATGATGCTATGAAAAAACAATCTTTTAGCAGCAGATTTACTGATTACAAAGCAGATGTAAACACAGATGTCATCAGAAGTCCACCATCCAGATCATCATACTCTTTGCTGCTAAAAGTTATCTGTATGCATTTTCTCCTGTGGATTTATGCAGCTGTGTTTTTTATGAATGTCTGAGCAGTTTTCCATCTAGAATATAATTTAAACTGACCCTGGTCTAGCCTTGCCAACTAAGTGCTGTGCAAACACTAAGTATGAGTCTAAATATTAATGAATAAAGTGTGTATTTCAACCTTTATTATGAAAGATGAAAATACATTACAAGCACACACAGTGAGTGTTGTTGCTTTAGTATCTTCATCATTTATATGTCATGCCTTTAAAAAAGTATTGATTTTATATAAATGAGCACACTACTTTAATTACAATCATTTGTATTTAAAGGCAGAAAGGACTTGAGTATTTCATGTTAATTACATCACCATTATAGACAATGATTGTCCCTAAACATATAAGCAGAAACATAATTAAAAATGAGTTAGTTTCAAAACTGTTAAATAAGATTGTCCAGCAATGGCTACTGGTTAAGCCTATTGCAGGCCATGAGTTTACTGGTTGTGCAGCATTTTGAATTAAAAGCTCTGTGTCATCAGTATTACTCAGATGTGCACAGCGCTTTAACAGTTTTGTATTTTCAGCAAATTCCCTAAAACACAAAACTCATCCTCTGTGATTGGTTGTGGCTCAGCATGCTCCATTGTTCCATCACCCGTTTGTTCGCTTGGTTTCCTACGCACAAACAAAACTTTCCTGCCTGCTCTGCGCAATATTGGGCTCCTCTGTGCTTTGACAACACGAAATATTGGAATCTCTGACTTTTTCTGAGGGAAGAAGATAAAGGTAGGCTATCAATATCAAAATATATTGTGTGAAATAGAGTTTATGTTCATGTTTCAAAAGATTAATTCTCTGTCTTATCGTTCTTTATCCAACAATTGTTAGTTAACCTTTTGAACTCTTCATTTATCTCACATGATTACCCATTTCAGGAGCTTTAAATTGTGGGGCATGCACCCCTATTTTGATGAACTATTGAACTCCAAGATGCCATGATATTATAAATACCTAACAGTGAGATTATAAAGAAAGTATTCTTTATGTGGTGGCCATCATTTTATTCAATTCACCTTCGTAGTTCAAAATGATATGTAAAGTATCTTTAGAAACTAGTGGTCCTTATTTAAAATACAAATATGTTTTTTTTTTTAATTGGACCCACCTCTCAGCATGGTGGTGTTGGAGGTTAATTAATTGTCAGGGTGAGTTGGCCGCCTGTCCACTGTGTAGATTCCCTCTCAGTGTCATTGAGTACTGTTACTATATTCAGACATGTCAAGGTCCAGCACATTTTTCTGTCACCCTACTGAATTTGTATTAGATATTGTTTTATACACTTTGAGTGTATCCCCATGCTCTGAAACAGGACATGCCTGCTCTAATTGGGATAGTCTGACCTGCTCTGCTGTTCTCTGTGTGTTTGTCAGTGTTTTTGGCAGGATGTACAGCTTCATGGGAGGTGGGTTGTTCTGTGCCGGAATCGGGAACATACTCCTCATCGTCTCCACGGCAACTGACTACTGGATGCAGTACCGTCACTCCAGCAATTACATGCACCAGGGTCTGTGGCGGTACTGTGTGCCCGGGAAATGCATGGCTCACACTGACAGCATCGGTAAGACTCGCTGCATGTGCAGGGGCACATCCTCATTTATATGTATTAGTTTGCTGACAACCAGTCTGTCAACTCTCAATTCTACACTTACCCCGATCCATGTGGAAATTACCTATTTTTTTAGCCTTGTTGGGTTGTTGGCTAAAATATAGCGATTGTTAAGCCTACAAATGCAAAGTAGTAGGCTATATGTCATGTGAGATTGCTAGTTAAGTTAATTGTTTTTGTGACTTTTAAGAAATAGTACCTTGATATATTTAATATATGCAAGGGAAATAAATCATTTTCAGTAATCTGTCATAAACGTTATTGGATAAAAAGCTAGATAAGAAAAATGTTTAAATGAATGACTGAAAATTAAACATTCCTTCACTATAAATGACATGGGTTATGTGAATAAAATATTAAAATAAATCTGAAATCCTCATTGAGCACAAGACATAAATCTGATGTGTCACTCATCCCTCACCCACAGCGTACTGGGACGCCACCCGTGCCTTCATGATTCTTTCCCTGCTGGCTTGTTTCATTGGCATTGTGATCGGCGTCATGGCCTTCATCCACTACTCCTCCTTTGATGGGTTTGACAAGACATTTGCAGCCGGCATTCTCTTCTTCATCTCCTGTAAGCTCCTCCACCAGAGCTACATGCACGCCTCTCTTTTGTAAGGAAGACCTTGGTCAGTTAAACCTAATGATTGTATATATTGTGCAGGCTTCTTTGTGTTGCTGGCCATGGCTGTCTACACAGGAGTGACGGTGAACTTCTATGGTAAACGCTATGGCAGCTGGCGGTTCTCCTGGTCCTATATAATGGGCTGGGTGGCAGTGGTGCTCACTTTCTTCTCAGGTATGCATCGTACCAGATCAACTCAGATAAAACACATATGTGTGCATCATGGATATATATGATGATGTCTAATTATCTGGTTATTCTCTTCTAGGTATCTTCTACATGTGTGCCTACCGGATGCACGAATGCCCAAGAAACTCTAACTCGCGCTAACCTGCCAATGACTTCCACACACAAAAGCACTGGTCTATAATGTATGACCAAGAGGAACCAATACTCAAATGAACTCAACTTCTTCCTGAATAAGCAAAATAAAATTAGGGAAGAAAAAGGCATTTGTTGGATGTATTGTCTCTCTAAATTAATACAACTTTAAGCAGAGGGACACAATGGTATACCAACATTTGAGGTGATGCAGCTAAATGTATTTCAGCTAATGTTTACAACCGAAGCAGTGACCATTTTAGTATTAAACGTCTTCCAAAAGTGTGTAGTTAAATCATTCATATCACAGTCTTATTCAATCAAAAATAAGACTTCTTATGTCCTCCTGAATTCACTGCATTTTCTCCCTTTTACTTTTACATTTTTTCAACTGCAGTCAAAACATTCAGTTTCTAAATGCTGCCAGAGCAAAGTGATGACTCTTCAAAAGTGAAGCCAGAACATCTCGATCGCCCCCTGCTGGCTGGCTGTTGGTTTAGGAATCACTTTATATGATATTCATTTGAGTTTTCTATGAGCAGGTGAATTCATTTGACAATATCGCTCTTAATGTTCATTGTATTGTGGAAAGTTAAAATCATGATCAGAATATTTATATATTTGATCAACTGCAGCCCTGGATTATATGATGTAGAGTTCAGGTATAAACAACTTTAAAATGACTTATACCTGAACTCCACATCATACAATTCACTTAATGAATAGCTTTATATATAATAATATAATTTCTGAAAAATATTGTGTTAAGCATATATACACTGACACACAAAATCAGTCACAGTTTTATGAATGAGGTGCACTATTACTTCAAGTTCAAAAATTATTTTATTTAGTCTTATTTTTTAAATGCACTGAAACCGTACAACAAACTCCATTAAAAAAAAAGAACCTGCGGTGATACAAATAACTGGTTTAATTGGATGAAGAGCTCTGCTAGAAAATAACCAAGAACAAACAGTAGAAGTGTTTACTTAAGCCTGGTGTACAAAGAGGAACAAAACAAACCCAAAGTTGCCTGGTACATTTTTCTGAATATAACCATTTTGTGAAGCTCTACTTTAGTCAACCTCCTCAATGGTGGGGCCGGATGATGCCCCCCCTCCCGGAGCACCACCAGCGCCGGGGAAGCCGCCTGGCATCCCCCCTGGCATCCCTCCGGGCATCCCTCCGGGCACCCCCCCCGCATTCTGGTACAGCTTGGTCATGATGGGGTTGCAGAGCTTCTCCAGCTCCTTCTGCTGATGCTCAAACTCTTCTTTTTCTGCAGTCTGAGAAAGGGAAAGGAAGTTAATAATCTGATGCCAACACATATTTTCTTTAGCACCTATGCTGCCAAAGCTGACCACCAAACATATTTTGTTTCATACCTGGTTTCTATCCAGCCAGCTGATGACCTCGTTACACTTGTCCACAATCTTCTTTTTGTCCTCGTCGCTGATCTTGTCCTTCAGCTTCTCGTCCTCCACAGTGGACTTCATATTGAAGGAGTAAGACTCCAGACCATTCTTAGCAATCACCTTCTCTCTCTGCACGTCGTCCTCAGCCCTGTAATTCTCTGCTTCCTGGACCATACGCTCAATGTCGTCCTTGCTCAAGCGACCTGATAGTATTTTTTGTAAATTGAAACAAAATGTAATATCGTATCAAATGTCACAATGGAGATATACAGCGTCAACATTCTTCTTCAGGTTACCTTTGTCGTTGGTGATGGTGATCTTGTTTTCCTTCCCGGTGCTCTTGTCAGCCGCGGACACATTCATGATGCCGTTGGCGTCAATATCGAAGGTCACCTCAATCTGAGGAACCCCTCGTGGTGCAGGGGGGATTCCAATCAGCTCAAATTTCCCCAAGAGGTTGTTGTCTTTGGTCATGGCCCTTTCCCCTTCAAACACCTGTTAATGCAATGGTTTAAAACATTAATTATGATTTCTTTGAAATGTAATTCATTCTCTTATATAATGACCTTCTCTTTTTGTCTAATGACTGTGGTCACACCTGAATGAGCACACCAGGCTGGTTGTCTGAATAGGTGGTAAAAGTCTGGGTCTGCTTGGTGGGGATAGTGGTATTCCTTTTGATGAGAACAGTCATGACCCCTCCAGCAGTCTCGATGCCCAGAGACAGGGGGGTCACATCCAGCAGCAGCAGGTCCTGCACATTCTCCGATTTGTCCCCCGACAGGATGGCTGCCTGCACAGCTGCAATACAATATAATGGATTTAGATTTTTACATTTGCAGCTAATTTCTTGTTGAATCTCTTTGTCAGGATCTTTGTTTACAATTTGATTTATGGACATGAAGGGCTCATACCTGCACCATAAGCCACTGCTTCGTCAGGGTTGATACTCTTATTGAGTTCCTTGCCGTTGAAAAGGTCCTGCAGCAGCTTTTGGATCTTGGGAATACGAGTGGAACCTCCAACCAGGACAATGTCGTGGATTTGAGCTTTGTCCATCTTGGCGTCACGGAGAGCCTTTTCCACAGGCTCAAGGGTTCCTCGGAACAGGTCTGCGTTCAGCTCCTCAAACCGGGCCCGGGTGATCGAGGTGTAGAAATCAACTCCCTCGTACAGAGAATCGATTTCAATGCTGGCCTGAGTGCTGGAGGACAGAGTGCGCTTGGCCCTCTCACACGCAGTGCGCAGACGACGCACCGCCCTCTTGTTGTCGCTGATGTCTTTCTTGTACTTGCGTTTGAACTCAGAGATGAAGTGGTTGACCATGCGGTTATCAAAGTCTTCCCCACCCAAATGGGTGTCACCTGCTGTGGACTTCACCTCAAAGATGCCATCTTCAATAGTCAAGATGGAGACGTCAAATGTGCCACCACCCAGGTCAAAGATGAGGACGTTTCTCTCAGATCCAACCTGTAGTTTGACATTATTGTATTGTAGTTAGTTTATTTTGGAATTGGATACATATTTCAAAACCTTGCAATCAAAGTGTATATTACTTCGACATATTTCAATTATTGATGTGAACTCTACAATTTACTTAAAAAAAGCAATATTTAGTGCTGTCCATCACATGAAATGTCTGGATTTACATAAGCTTAGCTTTAGGATTATTTCACCTTTTTGTCCAGGCCATAAGCAATAGCGGCAGCAGTCGGCTCGTTGATGATACGCAGGACATTAAGCCCGGAAATGGTCCCTGCATCTTTGGTGGCCTGGCGCTGAGAGTCATTGAAGTAGGCAGGCACAGTTACTACTGCATTTGATACAGTCTGCAAGAAGGAGAAGTTACAGTAATTATTAAGACACGTAAATTACATTCTCAGCATTAAAAGTAGATTTAATATCATGTTAACTTTGATTAGAGTTGCAGATCCCTTGTATAGTTTTTCTTGTTGCAATCAAGTTGTACCTTGCCGAGGTACGCTTCTGCAATCTCCTTCATTTTAATGAGCACCATGGAGGAGATCTCTTCTGGGTAGAAGCTTTTGGTCTCGCCCTTGTAATCCACCTGTACTTTGGGGCGTGTAGCATCATCAATGACAGTAAAAGGCCAATGTTTCATGTCTGACTGGACCACGTCGTCATCAAATCGACGTCCAATAAGACGCTTTGCATCTGTTGAACAATTTAAGAAAAATGCAACAAATGAGAGAACTGAAAATTGAACGTATCATAATAACTTAAAGAAAATGTTTCATACCGAACACGGTGTTGGTTGGGTTCAGGGCCACCTGATTCTTGGCTGCATCCCCAATCAGCCTTTCAGTGTCAGTGAAGGCAACATAACTGGGTGTGGTCCTGTTTCCTTGATCATTGGCAATGATCTCTACTTTGCCATGCTGAAACACTCCCACGCAGGAGTAGGTAGTGCCCAGATCAATGCCGACTGCTGGTCCCTTGGACATGGTTCCTGAAAGGGATTAGCTACAAATCAGATATTGGCACAAAACTGCAAATCTGTGTATATGACAAATGGTGTTGCTGCGGCTTGCCATCACGATGAACCTTTGTATGGTGTAATGAGGCTATTTTTAGAGGGTGAGCAGCTCAAACAGAAGTGGAAACACTCTTTCAGAGAGGCAAATGCCTATAACACCTGTTTTTTTAAGCCTACTACATTTGACGGACTGACAACAGCTTCTTCTGTTATGGCAACAACAGACAACAGGGAGGACAGGGGCTTTAGTCCATCCTTAGGCTAAAATGTTACTCGTTCAAGAGACATTATGCACCCACTATTTTGATCATCAGTTCATTGTTCATGTCAAGAAAATAATGCAAAACTTTGCCTATGCAGGAGAGCCAACATGAGTGAAGAATTTGTTATAATATATTTAGCTGTTCATTAAATAAATATGCTATACATCAATTACAGGGTTTGGTACTTTATAGATCTATTTTTTAAGTATTCTGATTTTATTTGGGTCATTGCAGTACTGAAAATATAGCAAGAGAGTCTTCTACAGTAAGCAAAATCTTGCATATTGTATTTGCAAAACGAAACTAATGACTAAAATGCAAGCTTATGTTCGAGGTAAGGCAATTATGACATGACTCCTGTTGCAACTATAGTAGTTTAGTTTCCCCAAATATTGTTAATGGTACATTTCATATTTGGGTAAGTGGGTTATGAAAGAAATATTGTGACATAACCAGAGCACGTGCGGGGTAAGAGTAGGATATACTGTAGGCCTACTCATAGACTGTATAAAATCGGCTGTGCTGCACCCGGCTGCACCATTAGCTTTGCTATCAACAGCAGTACTGTAGGGCGTGACACTCCACATTTCAGGAGGCTGGAACTTTCTGGACCTTTCCTTTCGCTCCCTCATAACTTGCAATGAAGTCCAGGTATGACGTGCATTTCTTCATCGAATATTAACACATTTCCTAACCAAATTGCAAAAGAGTGTGTTAGCTACATGGAAATACCTGTTGTCAGCCATTGCATGTCCATGTGATAATACCATGCACACACAAAAAAAGTTGGCGCAACCATTAATCGTAGTCGATTTTATGTAACGTCTCTGTCCAGAAAAGTTACAGTATATTAATACTCACCTCCGTTAAATTCAGTCCGCCGTTGTTTTGGGTTATTTTTCGAAGCTGTATGGCTGGCAGTGGCTTCGCCCTGAGAGAGTCGGTGTGTCGGTGTGTTTCTCCGTTTCTCCCCTCTGTCAATGAGTGTGAGCGGCCGCGCCTCCTCACTGCACTCCCTCTAAGAACTCTCTAGAACACGGGAGGAGCGATGCTGGCCAATCATCCTGCATCAAATCGCTGCGTCTGAAATAGAGAGGCGAAGTCACTCCCATCTACTTCCGGCCCATGGGACCCCGGAAGCGAAAAATGTACATTGAATTCAATGGAGAGAGAAAACGTATCTTTTGATCCCGTTTGAATTGTGCCACGAACTACACATATGATGTTTGTCAATCTTAAACAATCATTTCCATGTCAAAAAAGTCACATTTTGTCGTAAAACTGTTGAAATATAAGACTATGAAAAATACACGACTACAAAGACTACAAATCCCAAATCCCATTCTGGCTCGCGTAAGTGATGTCACAGGCGATAATGCTCCAAGTGGTTGCGACTCGTAATTAAAGGGAAGAAGAAGAAGATCTCATAACTGATTTATTCCCTCCAATAAATAAGAGATTGCTAAAAATAAATTCACTTTTACAAGATGCCTGTGTGCTTTGTACCAGGTTGTAATCACATAAGTGATCATACCACTTTGCTCGTTCTATCGCTTCCCGTCTGATGAAAGGACCAGGAGTCGTTGGATCAGACATATCAGGTAATACACATGTTTTGCATGGAACATAGTCAAGTTAGCTACATAGCTAGTAGCGAGCACGTTAGTTAGCATCACATTACTTAGCCTTGTCATTTGTATTAGCCTTAACATGAAGTAAACTCAAATGTTAAACAGTTAGAGTAGTCATGATGGTAAGTATTTTGTGAAACATTTGAAGAGGAGCCTATCGCCCCCTCCACCAGGTGCTAAGGGGGCGGGAGGTAAGCTAACGGTGTTACCGTTTAACTGGTTAAACCGGGGAAGTCGTTACGTTACGTTAACGGTAGGAATGGGGCGTGTACTTTGAGGAGCCATTGTCGAATAGCCAGGAAATACACATTTCGATCGCTTCTTTTGTTGTTTACATTTATCTTTTGGTATATTTGGCTCCATAGGAACACTTTGATGCACATTCAGTATCAGTAGCCGCGTTCACACTGCGGTACTTTTCCGACAAAGGTTCATGCGAACTTAGTTCATGATCGCGTTCACACCAAAAAGAGCCGGTACTAAAAGTAGTTCATGCGAACCTTTTTACCCCCTCGAAAGTCCCTGCTAGAGAGCAGGGACTTTCGAGCGGCTCTTTTTTGAGAAAAGAGCTATATTCCTGATTGGCTGGGCGGATTGCAAACCACGCCTCGTAAAACTCCCAAAAAGTTTTGTGAAGCCGCCATTTTATTATCCTCGCATTAGCATTATTAGCATTAGCCCAGCGCAGAAACGCAGAGAGACTAACTTATGGCAACACAAAATAAAACATGGGAGCGGTGGAGATGAGGAGGTGTCGGCGTTCTGGCGATTTACTCGGAAGGCTTCAGTAGAAGCTGCTGGGACTCCCAGCAGCTTCTACTGAAGCCAGTCCCCAACTCTGGGGACTTTGGGCGGCAGTATACGCCGTGAAGTGGTTTGCGGCCTGCCAGTAAACCCAAAGCAGAAGAAGAAGAAGTGACGTCAGCGGCTTCATTTGCCTAATCCACCCCCAGGGACTTTTTCTGGTGTGAACGCGATCTGTACTTAGTTCATGCGAACTAAAGAGTTTGCATGAACCTTTGTGGGAAAAGTACCGCAGTGTGAACGCGGCTAGTGTGTGAGGTTGTGGTTGCGATGCCGATATCCGGACGCGTACAGCGAGGACTACAACATGACAATGAGGTGACTGGGGATGTCTGTTCAAAACATTGCAAACGTGAATAAATCATTTCAAATATGTATTTGTCTCCGACTGTCATTTGTACATCGTTGTTAATGTGATGTTTAGTAGCTTTGATAGCTGTCCATACCTCCAGACAGCCTCAAAGTAAGACACAAGTTGTTTACTCACAGCCCG
The DNA here is from genome assembly GCF_902827115.2 of Pseudochaenichthys georgianus. Taxonomy (NCBI): domain Eukaryota; kingdom Metazoa; phylum Chordata; class Actinopteri; order Perciformes; family Channichthyidae; genus Pseudochaenichthys; species Pseudochaenichthys georgianus. The sequence goes on from NC_047515.1 coordinate 21,279,711, forward strand.
AATGCAGCATCGACATCCGTGGCCAGCTGTGATCCTCTCGATTAACTTGTGACAGGACTTCTGTAGCTATTCTCCAGCGAGCAAGGTTTTTATTAAATACCTCCATCCCTCTCATCACAACACGACTCTACACTGTGCAGAAAAAAAAAAACATAAATGAAAATAACCTTGCTGGATAGTTTAGAATGAAACAAACAAACTATCTTCCATGGCTGATACTGATATCACAGTGACGGCTAAACCACAGACTAGTCTAGCGGGGGGGGGCACAAGTTGAATCCATATAATGAAATTGTTATTTTATATATGTATATACATATATATATATATATATATATACATGCTATATATATTTATATTTATTTCTATCCTACATTGTCTAGGCTATATAAACCGGCGGAAGTGTCACAACTTTCTTGGTTTGTGATTATAGAGAGAGAGAGATAGCGACAGAGAGATAGAGAGCGATAGAGACATAGATCGAGATAATGTAGAGATAGACATAGAGAAAGATCGGCTGTGCGTAAGTGAGTTGTGTGTGTGTATGCGTGTGCGTGTGTGTGTGTGTGTGTGTGTGTGTGTGTGTGTGTGTGTGTGTGTGTGTGTGTGTGTGTGTGTGTGTGTGTGTGTGTGTGTGTGTGTGTGTGTGTGTGTGTGTGTGTGTGTGTGTGTGTGTGTGTGTGTGTGTGTGTGTGTGTGTGTGTGTGTGTGTGTGTGTGTGTGTGTGTGTGTGTGTGTGTGTGTGTGTGTGTGTGTGTGTGTGTGTGGGAGAGAATAGCTGTAGGGCTAATCAAGAGATTCAGGAGTTGTTAAACAACTGATGGATTTTATGATCCACGATATTTATGCTGATGGCTTGGAAAAAAGAAAATTGTTGACAATTATCCTTTATTATCTTGTATGAATATATCTGGTATATTGCTCATTTTCCATAAAAGAAAAACATTTATTTGAGTTTTATCTATCTCTATCTGTCTCGCTATCTATCTCTCTGTCGCTATCTATCTCTATCTGTCTCACTATCTGTCTCGCTCTCTATCTCTCTGTCGCTATCTCTCTCTCATTTTTCATCACAACCTCACACACTGATACTGAATGTGCATCAAAGTGTTCCTATGGAGCCAAATATACCAAAAGATAAATGTAAACAACAAAAGAAGCGATCAAAATGTGTATTTCCTGGCTATTCGACAATGGCTCCTCAAAGTACACGCCCCATTCCTACCGTTAACGTAACGTAACGACTTCCCCGGTGTAACCAGTTAAACGGTAACAACGGCACATTAGCATCTGCGATCTTTTCTACTTAATGCTATCTGCTCAAATGGTTAACATTGAACATTAAAAGATCAGGCAGTTCAGGGAGAGTCGAAGGAAGGAAGGCAGGCAGCTTTGCATGACATTTATTTATTTATTTATTTATAGAAGGACCATGCATACAAAAACATTAATATCAGCAAAGAGAAGAGATGCAATATGCCAGATTATAGCTAATAGCTAATTTCCATCTGTGGTCCATTCTTCTGGACGTGTTTCATTGTGATGATAGTGAGTCAATCTGTTTGTTGGAAAGACAGTAGTTGAGTGATTACTGATAGAACATTATTAAAAGAGATAATTATTCAAAGTGTTGTTACTTTAAAGTGTTGTTACTGACCTTTTTCTCTTTTATTTTCTTTACCTCACCTGTAACTGCTGAGACCCTGAGGAACATGCACACTGACCTGCCCTGGCAACCTGATTTCCACTGTACGTAATAGTATTTGGTTATGGTATATTATTTATATACATCAAAGGCACAATGCACCCCCCAGAGACACACATGTATTGAGTGTGATATTTTGCATAGGTCATGTGAAATCATCTTTACGTACTAGAAAACTGTAGGAGCGGCAACTTGTTTTGAAATTGAATTTTTAATATCCGATAATAAAGTTGATCTGTTTTCTTTATTCTTCTCTCTTCCCAGCTCGATCCATCACCATGCTCTGTTCCTGCAGGTCCTGCTTGCTAATCAATGCTCATATTTTTGTACACAATTACAAATAAAGTCAATGTATTGTATGACATGAAGTTGTGTTTCATTCGGAGTCAATAATAAATTCATTCTGCCTTCATCCATTCTGCCTTCAACTGTGGACTGCACGACATCCATGTAGCTGCCCCCCAGTAAGATGAACCAAGCAAAGAGGGTCACCATCATGCCTAAGGACATCCAGCTGGCCCGCTGCATCCGCGAGAGAGGCATTAAACTGACCCGAGACCAGCACACCCAAACACAACGGCTCTTTTAAGAGCCACCTACAGTTTCAAAGAGTTGCAATCCTACGTTGTTATAATTATTAAACTGGTTCATGTATCACTTAGTTTACTGAACAGTGATGAATGAAAGAAATTAGTGAGGTAGTGGTTTACTGAAGTTACAAAGACATTAATATATGAGTAACGGGTCAGTGTAAACACAAGCTTCTGTCAATTATGGATCATTCAAACTATTTATATAAAAATATGTAATAAAGTTCTAAAACAAGTATTCGGTATATTCCTTGATAGCGTTTGGAGAAGGTTGTTTTTAAGTTTACTAAAATCTATCGTTTCAACTGTTTCACTTTATAAAAAGGGAACAGGTGAATAGAGCATCATTGAGTTTCTTATTCTGTCAGTAAATTATCCAAATGAAATGTTTATCATTATTTTATTCAACCCTAAACAAATTGTACCTTTTTAATAATGACCTTACATTGGTCACCAAAGTTAAATTAACTTCAGAAAATCAAATCTGTTGAGAAAAAACTAATAAATGTTTAAAGATAGGAACTTGCCATCCCACTGAAGAACAGTCCGTAGAGATTTAAAGGCGTAGTTGTAGTTCAGTCCAACGTTTCATTTGGATTCATTTCGCCAACAGGCAACTATTTTCATAAAGAATATATATATTTTTCAAAGTCAACTTTATTGTCAATCTTACTCAGTTTGTGTTTATAGACGGAGAGATCAAAAAGACGTTTAAATAAAATTATACAATTTACAGATATGTATACAAATATATATATCCTATATACACCATCATGTATAATGATGGTGTATGATGTAGAAGGGAGTGTGGTAGATAACAAGTAAATATAGAGTTACATACAGATCCATGTTACAGCAAAAGATGGAATAACTAAGAAGCACGCAGTATAATAATAATTACATGCAACAATTAAATAACTGCTCAGCATCTCCACCACAATCCCAATCTGCTGTGTCCTGTTTTCCTCCCCTCTGCATAACACCCCATCACACATACGAAACACAACGCAGAGTCCGAGGGTGTTAAGAGTATGTTTATTTAAATGTCCTCCTCTCTACTGGCCAACACAGGGAGCATATGCTGGGTGTAGAATTTTTCCAGGAGGAGGAGATTTCCATGCCATGCAGGGTCTTTGGGGATGAGGATGATGATCGCCTCCTTCGTGGTCCACACAACAAAGTAGCAGAGACTCCGGTCTGTGATGTGCAGCTGCCCTTGGACTGGTGCCAGTATGGGTGATATGACACACCCTCCTCACGGAGACAGAAGGATGGTAACTGGACTGCCTCCGCGATGGTCATGTTCATGTCACCAAAATCCTTGAATCTACACACAGCAAATAAACTCAAATGACACAACGAGATGTAAAAGGAGATCACACATACAGTATAGACTATACTGTATAGTCGATATAAAACTGGCCGCTTCAATCTGAAGAGCAACTAAAACAAAACACGGGAGTGTACCTTGTTCTTGTGAACACTAATGTTATCCACAGCATACACAGAAACCACGAAGTTCTTAAGGAGAAAACTAGTTACTGAAACAAAACACGTTAGTGTACCTTGTTAGCTAATGTTAGCTAGCTGACATTAACGTTACACATTGCACTCATATTACTCACCAACATCTTGTAAAGCCGGTCCCGCTGCTCTTACAGAACCGACTAACTCCCCTTTCGTGTATGTACAGCTCTCAACGTGTCCAGACTTGTAGTGATGTTCACCTCGTTTTATACTTGTATTCTCATTCTGAAAGAAACAGGTGAAATTTGCTAACGTGACGGCCGTCTTTGTGATGGTGACGCGTATTGTGCGAGACCAGAGACCTGTAGTTCACTCAGCTGTTTCACACAAAAAAATGTGTAACTTCACATTTTTATTTTTTTGACTTGCAAAATATTCTTTAAAATTGACAAACATCATGTGTCATTCGTGGCACAATTCAAACGGGATCAAAAGATAACCTTTCTCTCTCCATTGACTTCAATGTATAATTTTACGCTTCCGGGGTCCCATGGAGGCTCCCTTTTTCTATAGAAAAATAGAAAATAAAAATGTGTCGTAAAACTGTGAAGTTACACATTTTTTTGTGTGAAACCACTGAGTGAACTACAGGTCTCTGGTCTCGCACAATACGCGTCACCATCACAAAGACGGCCGTCACGTTAGCAAATTTCACCTGTTTCTTTCAGAATGAGAATAAAAGTATAAAACGAGGTGAACATCACTACAAGTCTGGACACGTTGAGAGCTGTACATACACGAAAGGGGAGTTAGTCGGTTCTGTAAGAGCCAGCATGCGGGACCGGCTTTACAAGGTTTCGGTGAGTAATATGAGTGCAATGTGTAACGTTAATGTCAGCTTGCTAACATTAGCTAACAAGGTACACTAACGTGTTTTGTTTCAGTAACTAGTTTTCTCCTTAAGAACTTCGTGGTCTCTGTGTATGCTGTGGATTACATTAGTGTTCACAAGAACAAGGTACACTCCCGTATTTTGTTTTAGTTGCTCTTCAGATTGAAGCGGCCAGTTTTATATCGACTATACTGTATGTGTGATCTCCTTTTACATCTCGTTGTGTCATTTGAGTTTATTTGCTGTGTGTAGATTCAAGGGTTTTGGTTATCTTGTCAATTTGTTTGGTTATCCAGGCACAGCTGTGTGTGACTTCCTCGGGTACACTGGTATGTGTTTTCCTAATGTAGAGAGCGTTGATTAATTAATAAACTACACACTGAGTCTAGATCCTGACCAAATCCTTTTTTATTGTTGATCAAATGTTTTTCAAAATTGTATTCATACACATTTAGAAAAATACAATGTACAATCACAACCAGTACAACACAAATTACAAAAAATACAGAAAAAAACAAACAATAACAACAATCAGACAAGAGGACACAACTATGGAAAAATAACCCCTCCCACCCCCAGATCCGGACCATCCTTGTATTATTGCTCATTCAATCTATTATAGCATGCTAACAAACATGGTACTTACTTTATTTGTACAGATCTGCATGGGAGACGATGGCGCGATGCAGAGCGCTGTCTGTGATTGTGCACGGGGGATGTACAAATGCAGCCACGCTGCAGCATTGGCAATATGAGCCATGTGGCAGATCAGCTCCACATATGTTGAGTGCCAGTGGAGGAAGCCTGGCACTTCCAAAGTAGTCCAGCCGGTGTCTCAACTTTACCAACAGTGAGAGGAGACATACAACCCACTGGCCAGAGACATCGCCACTGAGGATGTAGACTGGTTCAGGTCTGCACTGAGGGGCGCACAGTGTGGCATGGCATGGCTTTTGTCACCTGAGCCAGAGCCGCGGCCTCAACATCAGGCCATTGTCACCATGCCGGAGCTGGTGAGGGGCATGGGGGTCGGGGGCTTGAGGCAATTCTTGCCTCAATGCGACTGAGCAGAGACCAGCAAGCTGCCATCCAGACAGCCACCGGAGGACAGCGGACAAATCCTCAGTGGCAGTTACACAGGCGGGGCAGGTTGACAGCCAGCAAGTTTGGTGCTGTGCTGCGGTCGGGACTTTCATCCACTCCATGCGCGTCCCTCATGAAGAGGGTGCTCGGGGGGTACAACTTGGACGGAGTCATGGCTGTCAACTGGGGGGTTGTAAATGAGGCCGAAGGGGTGAAGGCTTTTGTGCAGGCCTATCAGGTGACAGTGTTCGAGTCTGGTCTCTTTGTGAGTGAGTCTGTGTTTTGGGAGCATCCCCCGATGGACTTGTGCAGCCATCTGCCCTGCTGGAGGTGAAGTGTCCACCATCATTATACATGATGGTGTATATCGGATATATATATATTTGTATACATATCTGTAAATTGTATAATTTTATTTGATTTAAAAGTATTTTTGATCTCTCTGTCTATAAACACAAACTGAGTAAGATTGACAATAAAGTTGACTTTGAAAAATATATATATTCTTTATGAAAATAGTTGACTGTTGGAGAAATGAATCCAAATGAAACGTTGGACTGAACTACAACTACGGACTGTTTTTCAGTGGGATGGCAAGTTCCTATCTTTAAACATTTATTAGTTTTTTCTCAGAACTGATTTGATTTTCTGAAGTTAATTTAACTTTGGCGACCATGTAAGGTCATTATAAAAAGGTACAATCAATTTGTTTAGGGTTGACTAAAATAATGAAAAACATTTCATTTGGATAATTTACTGACAGAATAAGAAACTCAATAATGCTCTACTCACCTGTTCCTTTTTATAAAGTGAAACAGTTGAAACGATAGATTTTAGTAAACTTAAAAACAACCTTCTCCAAAAGCTATCTAGGAATATACCGAATACTTATTTTAGAACTTTATTACATATTATTTGTATATAGTTTGAATGATCCATAATTGACAGAAGCTTGTGTTTACACTGACCTGTTACTCATATATTAATGTCTTTGTAACTTCAGTAAACCACTACCTCACTCATTTCTTTCATTCATCACGGTTCAGTAAACTAAGTGACACATGAACCAGTTTAATCATTATAATAATGTAGGATTGCAACTCTTTGAAACTGTAGGTGGCTCTTAAAAGAGCTGTTGTGTTTGGGTGTGCTGGTCTCAGGTCAGTCTAAGCCCTCTCTCCGCGGATGCGGCGGGCCAGCTGGATGTCCTTGGGCATGATGGTGACCCTCTTTGCTTGGTTCATCTTACTGGGGGGCAGCTACATGGATGTCGGTGCAGTCCACAGTCATTGTGCAGTTGAAGGCAGAATTAATTTATTATTGACTCAGAATGAAGCACAACTTCATGTCATACAATACATTGACTTTATTTGTAATTGTGTAAAAAAATAAAGCATTGATTAGCAAGCAGGACCTGCAGGAACAGAGCATGGTGATGGATGGAGCTGGGAAGAGAGAAGAATAAAGAAAACAGATCAACTTTATTATCGGATATTAAAAATTCAATTTCAAAACAAGTTGCCGCTCCTACAGTTTTCTCGTGTGTAAAGATGATTTCACTTGACCTATGCAAAATATCACACTCAATACATGTGTGTCTCTGGGGGGTGCATTGTGCCTTTGATGTATATAAATAATATACCATAACCAAATACTATTGCGTACAGTGGAAATCAGGTTGCCAGAGCAGGTCAGTGTGCATGTTCTTCAGGGTCTCAGCAGTTACAGGTGAGGGAAAGGAAATAAAAGAGAAAAAGGTCAGTAACAACACTTTAAAGTAACAACACTTTGAATAATTATCTCTTCTAATAATTTTCTCTCAGTAATCACTCAACTACTGTCTTTCCAACAAACAGATTGACTCACCCTTACTGTCATCACAATGAAACACGTCCAGAAGAATGTCATGCAAAGCTCCCTGCCTGCCTTCGACTCTCCCTGACTGCTTCCTTAGCACCCGGTGGATGGCACAGTAGGCTACTCTTCAAATGTTTCATGAAATACTTACCATCATGAATACTCTTACTGTTTAAAATGTTGGTTTACTTCATGTAATAAAATAATAACTTCATGGTAAGGCTACTAAAAATGTCAAGGCTAAGTAATGTAATGCTAACTAACGTGCTCGCTACTCGTCGCTACTAGCTAGGTAGCTAACTTGACTATGTTCCATGCACAACATGTATATTACCTGATATGTCTGATCCAGTGACTCCTGGTCCTTTCATCAGACGGGAATCGATAGAACGAGCAAGTGGTATGATCACTTATGTGATTACAACCTGGTACAAAGCACACAGGTATCTTGTAAAAGTGAATTTATTTTTAGCAATCTCTTATTTATTGGAGGGAATAAATCAGTTATGAGATCTTCTTCTTCTTCACTTTAATTACGAGTCGCAACCACTTGGAGCATTTTCGCCTGTGACATCACTTACGCGACCCAGAATGGGATTTGGGATTTGTAGTCTTTGTAGTCGCGTATTTTTCATAGTTTTATATTTCAACAGTTTTACGACAAAATGTGACTTTTTTGACATGGAACTTATTGTTTAAGATTGACAAACATCATATGTGTAGTTCGTGGCACAATTCAAACGGGATCAAAAGATACGTTTTCTCTCTCCATTGAATTCAATGTACATTTTTCGCTTCCGGGGTCCCATGGGCCGGAAGTAGATGGGCGTGACTTCGCCTCTCTATAGGAACGCAACCCTGCTGTCAGACGAACAGCTGTGCGGCGTCATCACAAACGGACGTCGCTTCACGTGACGCTCTGGAGGAAAGGACGTCCCATTGCTCTTAAAACTCATTTCCCTGCTTCTCGTGGTTTCCTTGCGTCCCTCCATGCTTCCCTGGTGGAAGGGACTAGACGCAGGGAACCGACGCAAGTGAGGGAAGCAAGGATTTCATTTAACCGACGGATATGATTAAATTACATCAGCTATATATAATTTACTTGTTAACTTACTACTGTAACATTACTGGGGGCTAAAGGAACAGCTTCATCTTATTTACCTGGCCATGGTCCTCTTTAATTCATCGCCGACGGTGATCTCCAAAAAATGTAAAAGTAAAGTTACTGGATCCTTTTCAGCTGAGTTAGCTTGTAAGCTAATTTGCTAGCAGGCTGCAGGAGCAGCGCAACCGAACAGCGCGTATCACGTGACGTAAATACGAAGCGCTCCGTAGGCTAGACCGTCTCATTTTGTAGGCCGCTCGGTCCAGCCTACCTGGTCTACGTGGGTTGGGTCCTCCGTGGACCGCGTAGGCTGCGTACTCCGAAGGGTGCAGCCGCTGAATTGAGACACGGCCAAGGAATCCATTTAAAGGTCACATGTCATGGCCATTTCCACTGATCATAATTACATTGTTGTGATCTACTAGAATAGATTTATACTGTGCAATTTTCCAAACTCACATTGGTTTCTCATACAGCATCTCTGTAAAGTATGTGTATTCACTCTCTCCACTAAATGGCTTGTTGCAGCTCTTGCCCCCCCCCTCCCTGTGAGCCCAGTGTGCTCCGATTGGTCGGGACCAGTCGGGACGTTGTGAATCGCGCTAAGCTTCGTGGAGGTGTGATTTCCTTGTTTAGCGATACACAGCGAAACACAGCCAAACTCACCCTGAGCACACACAAAGTCACAGCCGAAGTAAAAACAATAAGTGTGGCTTGATATTGAGTAAGAAAAAGGTTGATAAACGCTGTGAGAATGGGTCTGCAGAGAGAATTTCGCCGCGATCCCAACTGTCTGTTATCAGCCTGCAGCCAGGGAGGAGAGATCAGCAGAGCTGCATGCACTGAGTGTGTGAGGAAGTCCGTGGATTGGTAAATTTGGACCAATCAGCGGGGGCTTAACGTAACGGCTCCGCGGACGTAACGTAACGGCTCCATGGATTGGTCCATTTCGTTCCGGGGACGACATGACATCATGATGTACCCGGAAGAATCAAATGGACAGTGACGTATCTCCAACGAGGCGTTTTGGGGAGGTATTTTCTGTTTTAGAGTTTTACTCCCTACATGGTGTACTTTGAGGGTGTTGACTCTGCAGACCGTTTCAATGCATAAAAACCTTCATAACACACAAGGGGACGGGCAATAACCGGAAAAGCATGACATGTCACCTTTAACAGAAGTGAGAAGGGCCCGCGGACGGACCGATCAGGCTAAACTAACCCGTAGCTGCTCCGTCCTCCACACTCACAACAACGTCATACAGACATAAATAAAGCAGCGACTGTATTCGCCATGACATAGACAGTCTGTGGTTTGTACATGTTTAACTTTTGTCCAGTTTCTGAATAGATATGAGGGGCTGTGAGCTCTGAGTGTGTGCTAACAGCTAACGGCTAATGTATTGGGACATGTTGAGCTGTCGGGTGCTGCTGACCAATCACGAAGCGTCATTTCTTGACTGGCAGCAAAAACAACCAAGATAGCAGTGCTTCTCTGGCTGGCTCTGTCTAATCACAAACAGGTGTTCTCCCTAAAGCAATACCCTTTCCGTCCAATGTGAAATGTGGTGGTGTTTTCTGAAATGCTGTGGCGTTTTCTGAAATGATGTGGTGTTTTCTGAAATGCTGTGGCGTTTTGTGAAACGGTGTAGTGTTTTTTAAAATGCTGTAGTGTTTTCTGAAATGATGTGGTATTTTGCACTTCAGGGCCACCATACTTGTCAGCTGTTTACAGTGGATACTGAATTTCTGAGGCCAATATTATTTTCAGTATGGCTATTGAGAGTTGGAAACATTTGATATTCAACACAAAGACATGGCATAAGCAAGCAAGTATGTTTGATACAAATTTCTTAAAGATTCAGATTTGTAAACACAACATTGATATAGGCCTACTGTATATCTGTTAAGTTAATATTGCATACATGTGGGCAAACAGTTGCTTATTGATACATCCTGCGTTTAGTAACTCCTGTTGGAAAAATCTGCTTTTTAAGCTCCTAAATTCTCCACTATGTTCTCCAGCCAGTCAATAACTCTGTCTGTTGCAAGTATTGTACACTTTTAAATACAAACTCAGTCAAGAGTCATCATTTGGATTAAAGAACTACATTTGTGAGACCTTTACATTCAAACAAACCTTGAGTGCACACAAACGTTATCCTCTTCCTTTATTACGAAACATTTTGGTTTTTGATAATTACTCCGACCTATATTCCCCACAGCTTGTACCAGGTTAATTTCTTTATTTCCCAAGTGTGACCACAATTGCTGCTTATAGGCCCAAGTTTGAAAGAAATGTGCCCTCAGTCACACTGATGGCATGTCTTGCGGACAAAAACGTATTTGGACAACAAAGGGGAGATTAAAACTGGCATTTGACATTGGATACGTGTAAAGTAATATAACAAGCACCTTTTTCAGGCTGTATCGTCATGGTGTATTGTGGTGCTGTTCTTTGGGGACCCGAGTTACTCAGGAGTCTCTTTCGTGTTGTGATGCACAAAAGACTTTGGATTTCTCTCAGATAGGTGTGTCTTTTATTGGCTGACTGTACAAAACAGCACTGAAGTGTTCTATATACAGTTTACAGCCTGAGGCCATAACAAAAACTGATCCATTACAAAAAGTATACGGTAGAACAATAATGAGACTAGTATCACATCATAAGATCTCTGAATAGGTGCACCTTGTTATGATCACTGACCCTGCTCTTTCATAAACCTACGAAAAATAAAACACTGCTGTTATGTATATGTTATGGTTTCTTAAGGTTTATGCAAAGCTCTCCCTGCCCATACCCAACACAGCAACAAAAGGTTTTTCTATCGTACGGCATCTACATCAACCTAGAATTAACATCAAGTTGCATCTTATGCCAGACCAGATGAGATGATTGCCATTGCAATACTGGGTATATAAAGCTCATTCTGTTAATGTGGCATTAAGGGGGAAACAATTCAGAATCAATCTGGCACCCTGCTGTTCAACACAAAACACATTATTAAAAGCAAACTATTGATAAAACAATGTTGTCTTGTAACTTATCAGAGAACTCCTTCACATCTCAAAGAAAAGCACACAATTCTCAAATGTCTCTATTGGTCTATCTGAGCTCTCTGAGGATGGGACAAGCTTAATTACATTTTCGCTGTGAGATTCATATCGTCACATTAATAATTCCAACCAAACTGCTGATTAATAAATCCTCATAACAAAACAGTATTCTAAAACACCAGTGAACTGAGACAGAGAGCTGTATGTGGGATTAAAAGTGGCTTAAAAGCTGCATGTTACAATCAATAGAAGGAGAATCTTCAACCCTCTTAATTTTAGATTTATTGTTAATCAAATTCAAAATGCATGTACAATATTAAAAAAATGAAATTAAAGATGTTACAAGCTCCACTCACGTTACACTATTGTGTGAGATGTTCCCGCACACGCCCCTGTGGAGGCGACAGTATAAATGTAGAGCTCTGGTCGCTGATATCAAGACAGAAAATGAAGACTTACTGGTGAGTCCCTGCGATAACATTATAACGTATATTTCTGCTGGTGTCAGCATACCTACAGTATAGGTTGTATGGCTTTATAATGCTTTGCATCAAATAGACCTCTTTCATTAATATATTATATACTTTTTTTTTAATAATTTGTCTATCAACAACACAGAAAAATCTGCAATTATTTTTTCATGCATTCATTTAGGTTGTTAAATCAAACCTGACATATGCAATTTAATCTGAGTGGTCACCATGTGATCAATAATGGAAGTTTATTTCTAATTTGAATAAAATGCAAAATGCATGATAGTATGTTGTGTCGAGATATAGTGGTTTTAAATGTAACCGAATTGAAGGATCTACTAGTTATTTTATGTTAAGCTACTTTTTTCTAAAACACTACATAAATCATGATAGCGCTGGTTGAATTATTCATTTTTCTTCTTTAGAGTGATTGTATGTTGTCTAATGGCCTGAAGTAATTATATTACCTTTGTAGGGATTTCCCTAGCGTACACTAAGGTTGAAAGAAGATGGTGAATGCCTCAGTTCCCATTGTTTTGCTGTTTTCTTACAGGTCCACATTCAGAACAATGAGGCTGGTCATCCTTGTGTGCCTGTTTAGCCTCTTTATGAGGACTGAGGCCCAGCTACCAGAAGATTGCGCTCTAAGCGAAACAAACAGAGCTCCAGGTTTGTGACGTTTATTACACATAGTCTTAAATGACTGATATTCAAATTTCTCCATCGTAGTTTGAATTATATCCACCTTTTTTTTTTAAATCCCTCAGAAAACTCGGACATCACTGTGGACTGCGGCACTCAGTTTATGGACCTGAGCATCTACATTTGTCCAGTGTACCAAGCGCTTTACAATGAGTCTCTGATGGTCCTCAATAATCAGATAAACACACCTGAGTGTTTTGGGACTGCCGACTGGACCATGACCCCACCAGTCTTAAAATTCAGATTTCCAATGAATGAAAGTTCTGTTTCATCCTGCAACAATGACTTTAAGGTATTCTTTACTATACCTTTAAAAAGAGAATTGGTGCCATGTGGTAAAAGTTTTCATTTTGTATATAAAACTCAAGGATTATTTAGTCACTCATACATCAAAGAATGAATCAGACACTGATTTCTGTGAAATAAATGCTGTTTTATTTCAACAGATATCCGATCAGGTTGGAACTGGAGACTTTGCTGACTTCTCCAAAGTCCAATATGTCAACATCTCCGGCACTATAAACTCAGTAGACCCCTCTTCAGGTATGATCACTTATCTCCCGCAGATCTTATACAAGTTCTCCTGCTTCTACCCGATGCAGTATCTCGTGAACAACACCCAACTGAGCGTGTGAGTATGTCATGAATAGCACTGAACACGGCATGGGAAATAGGCACTGAGTGAAATTTGTATTAATTTAAGTTTATTTTCATTCGATACAGATCAGGTTCGAGTCTTGCCATAAGAGACAACAATGGTAGTTTCATCAGCACACTGAGTATTCTGCTCTTCAAAGTAAGTTCTCTCTCTTTAGGAATTGGACAGAGAATATGTTTCAAAATGTTATGATGTTATGCATTTTGTATTCATTTTTCTGTGGAACAGGATGAACTGTACCAAGAAAGGTTGATTATACCAGAAACAGGACTAAATCTGAAGACCAAGATTTATGTTGCAGTTAAAGCAAACAATCTAACAGACAGGTATTTATGATGTTGCAGCTAACAGCAAACGTCGTGTTACATCAAGAAAAGATACATAAAAAACACCTGTCTGTCTTCACAGGTTCAACGTGATGCTAGACAGATGCTACGTAACAACAAATCCAGATCCCATTCAGTTAACCTATTATGACCTTTTTGTCGGGTGAGTCTCAATCCAAGTTTACAAGTTACCACAGTATGAAACCTCCTCCTTTTACACTCCAATCCAATCCAGCTATGGTACTTCCCCACTTGCAGTCACATAGCCATATTTTTTCATTCAAGGTGTAACCGTGACCCACAAACTAAGGTGGATCTTAATGGAGAGAAGCAGGAGGCACACTTCTCCTTTGAGGCCTTCAGATTTGTGCAGCACAAAAACAAGACAGTTTCCACCTTCTTCCTGCACTGTGTCACCAGGCTCTGTGAGCCGTCGGCGTGTAGCAAATTGTTCCCTGTGAGTAGACACCAGATTTCCTTTAAAAGGACCTTCTTTAAAGATATCACAAATAGTTACTTACAATAATTCATTTATACACCGTAGTTTTGATTATCTTTATTAATGTTGAACAGGACTGTACAACAAATCGGAGAAAGAGAGCGGTCCAGGATGTGTTGCCCAATGCTACCGTCACCTCGCCTGCCATTCTGGTGGGAAGACAAACCAGTGGTGAGTCTTTTGGGCACAATTGAACTGATATATCCCCTCATCTGATAACAATAACAATTTCCTTTGTGAAAAAAAGATATAAATGGTTAGGTATAGTACCATAAAATGTGCAAATTGTACTGAGTACACTTTTTTAAACAAAAAGAGTCCTCTGAATGTATCAAAAGAAAAACATAGTTTGTTGGTGCCTAAAACCACAGAAGCACTTTCTGAACATCCACTATTAGCAGGTAAACACATTATCTTTATGCTTTCAAATAACGTGAAAAAAACAAAAACAGGTTTCATTATGATCAAGATTTTGTAAAGTTAGGGCACAAAAACAACTTGTGCATGAAATATTATGATTTTATTAGCAAATAGCATCAACTTATTTTTTCAAGTGAACCCTGTCAATTATTAATTGAGTTTGGTTTCATCTTCAGGAGAAGCTCAAACTTTCTCAGCTTCTTACGGTAAGAATCGAGTTTATTGATGTTACTTTCTCAGTCAGTAATTAGCAACATGAACTAATATTACCATGAGGTGTAGTACTGTGTGATGCCATTATGCCTTATTTCTTCCCCGCTCACATAGGTACACCAGTTGAGAGCAACTACAGCAGCCCCGTGGTGGCTGTTATTGTCTGCATTGTCGTCCTGACTATTCTCATCCTTGCCATGGCTGTTTACTTTACATTGTACAGCAGACAGAGAAAACCAATCATCCAGTAACAAACCCTGACTGAGAGCTGAGTCCTTCCCCAATCTGAGTGCCAGCTTAGTACTTCATGATCTACAAAGCAATGATGTTATACACAGATATTAATTGAGAGACGTTAGTCAGAAATGTCATACTATCATATTACCATTTTACACACATTATAACATTAGTAGTAATCTAGGCTTGCTTGATAATCATAATTTGTCACATTGTTTATTAATATGGAGATGGAGAATCTTTACTATAATTATATGTTAGTTTAATCATGTTGTCACAGTCATATTGAAGTATTTAAAGAATGGTGGTTGATTAAGATTTTTGTTATCATTTAGAAATGTTATACTTTTGAATTGTTCTCAATGAGATTGATGAAAACAATTCTGCTTAGTCAAACATTCAAATGTTCACTGTCTCTCACTGTATGGCTGAAAAGACTGAATAAAAAAAACATGAAAAAATTGCAGATACAAGTCTGGTTGCCTATGACCAAATATAAATAATAGTTTTTACTGTCCTCACATGCAGGCTTTGAATAACATTAAATAATCACTCTGGTATACTGCACTGTATGGTCAGCAGTGTGTGCCAAAATGTGTCTCAATAGCTCACTTGATTAATAACATATTTGTTTGATAATATTCAACACTAAAATGCAAATTAAACTAAAATGATAAAAGCCCTTATTTATACATGTTTACCTAGACTGTATATATAACGATTTTAACCAAATCTTACACCCCATTTCATAGTGAAGCATTGCTTTATAAGCTATATTAAAATGTTTAAGCCATTATTATTTCAGTTACTATTAGTAAATATTAGTAACTTTACATGGTGCATGTATTTTAATATGCAATAACTGATCTTTTTGGAGCAGTGGAAAATAGTTATGAACATTGATATATCATCACCTTTTGAGTTAATATGGTTGACGCCTTAGCAAACAGTTACTTATTTACACGTACGACAGTGTGGAAGTGACATCATTATTCATAGCGAGTTGGGTTTCTGGCCAGCATATGTGTTATCTGTGGCATTGCACAGTCTTCTAACAATGAGTCTCTGATTGGTTTTGAGATTTCAGATTTCCACTGCCATCCCAATAATACAATCAATCAATGTTTATTTATATAGCCCAATATCACAAATGTTACATTTGTCTCAGTGGACTTCACAGTTTGTACAGAATATCAGTATGACAATACGACACCCTCTGTCCTTAGACCCTCACATCGTACAAGGAAAAACTTCCGGAGAAAACCCACAGTTTAAAGGGAAAAATGGGAGAAACCTCAGGGAGAGCAACAGAGGAGGGATCCCTCTCCCAGGACGGACAGACGTGCAATAGATGCCGTGTGTAAATTGAAAAGATAATACATTTACAACATAGGTAGTCCAAATGTTTGGAAATGCATGTGTCTATAATAGGAAGATGAATCCACGAGGATATCCATCCAGGACTCATGATCCAGGACCACAGCAACAGGCACAGCCACGACTCAAGATCCAGGGCTTGCGATCCAGGACTCAGGACCACAGCAACAGGATCAGCCACGACTCAGGATCCCGCTGTAGATAGACAAGAAAAAGAAAATTTGGTGCAGACAGAGAGAAGGAAGAAGTAAGGTGTCCCCCGACAAACTAAGCCTACAGTATATCAGCAAAACTAGGGGCTGAATCTAATTAGCCCTAACTATAAGCTTTATCAAAAAGAAAGGTCTTAAGCACACTCTTAAAAACAGATAGGCTGTCTGCCGCCCGAACACAAACTGGAAGCTGATTCCACAAATGTGGAGCTTGATAAGAAAAGGCTCTGGCTCCCATTGTACTTTTAGAGATTCTAGGAACAACCAACAACCCTGCATTCTTGGAACGCAATGCCCTAGTACAGGGGTCTTCAACTAAAATTCAACGAGGTCCAGTTAGAGAAAATGTCCCCATGCAAAGGTCCGGAACATCAAAATGTCTAAGTTGCTTCATGAATTAGTGTGATATATATTGAAGTGACCTGTAGCTTTATCAACGTCTGCATGTAATCAACAACTGACTGCCAATCAAATAAAGAAAGTACAATTCAAAAACAACAATATTTATTGTCAATTAACATTAAATACTGTGGATATGTGTAATGTTCCTCTCGGGCTGCATTTACAAATAAAATAGAGAAAATAAATAAAATAGCTTTTGAAAATATGTGCATCTTAAAAGTGCTTAATTTTAGATAAATAAAATAAAGTGTAGCAGCAGCTTGAGTGTCCCTTTTTCTTTGTTAACCGTTTCACATCATGACTTAACAGTTTCAGCCGATTATAGAACAATATCAGTCTTTACACATCATAACAATTGAACAGTTTTAAAGTTTCTCTTTCTTTCCCTCTTATATTGCAGTCCCTCTCTCACTTTGTTCTGTTCAGTGAGAGAATTGAGCTGGAGCTTGTCCTGCCAGGAGTTTGTAAATCTGGGCTGACATGGAGTCAAGTTGTACTTTTTACAGTATTACGGCTTCTACAGATGACATTTTTTTATGGATTTTTTGTCAAAGCACTTAAGCTATTCATTGCTATCGGGATGTTAAGAGCATTCCATGGAATATAACAAAAAGTGTATCTCGAGCCGGTTTCTGAAACTTACCTACACCACCTTTAAGTTAAAAATCAAGGGTTTTTATTATTATTTACAGCAGGGGTGGGGAACCTTTTTCCTTTCAATTTTTACAACATCCTCCGAGGGTCGTACAAATTATTGAACTCAACCTTTGCTTAAAATATTGAAGTTAAAAGCATCAATCTGGTACACTTTGAGAGCAACATTAAGAGATCTATGGATACATCTCTCAACATCCATATGAAACAGAACTGTAAGCATATTTTTCTTTTTGGATATTTTACAAATCACTCCCCTTTTAAACTCTATTCTTGTTATTTTTAACAACTTTTTTGTTACTGTCATATAGTATTTTATACCAGTTTTTCATTTAGTCTCATTAATAACTATAATGACCATATCAGGGTGTGCCTTAACCTCACTGAGCTGAGGATATGTGAGCCTCTCAGGAGAGAGCTCTCTTCCACCTGGTTGTAGAAAAGCTCTTTAAATTCGTTAGCATAGCTAGCTAACCAGATGCTAATAACAACAGATCGCCACTGTGTTTACAAATAAAGACACAGCCACGCAAACACTGCGGCATGTGTACGGCTCCTTATGGATTATTATCCTTATATTTTAAGGGCTGGAGCGGCGTTCCGGTGCTCAGCACTCCTTTCAGACGAGACATATACCACGTGAAGACACGGAAGACAGGTTACGCTCGTGTTGTGTTCAATGAACCTGTCCTTGGCCAGGAAAAACAGGTACTCGCTTGTTTAATTATTTTTGCGGTCTAGATTTCTTCTTTTTTTGTGAAGTGAGAAGTTGTCCGTCAGTCTAAAACTCTTCGGTTCTCCACGAATTACACAAGTCACCCAAATCAGCGTTAAAAAAGCGGGAGGCGCCGAAAAATCCCCTATTAATGTATTGATTATAGCTCGGGTCCGTATAGGTCGGCGTCTGGGTCCGGATCCGGACCGCGGTCCGCCTGTTGCCGACCCCTGCCCTAGTAGGACAGTAGGGTATAATGAGTTCTTTAAAGTAAGATGGCGCCTGCCCATTAAAGGCTTTGTAGGCGAGAAGAAGAATTTTAAATTCTATCCTGTGTTCTATAGGGAGCCAGTGTACGGCAGCCAGAACAGGAGTAATGTGGTCCCTTTTCCTAACTCTGGTTAGCACACGAACTGCAGCATTTTGAATCAGCTGAAGCGACTTGACTGACTTTTTGGTACACCCTGATAATAAGGAGTTACAATAATCCAGCCTTGAAGTAACAAATGCATGGACTAGTTTCTCTGCATCGTTTTGAGGCAAGATATACCTGATTTTTGCAATGTTATGTAGATGAAAGTAGGCGGTCCTTGAAGTTGATTTTATGTGGGCGTTAAAAGATAAATCCTGATCAAATATAACACCAAGATTCCTTACAGTCTCACTGGAGGCCAAATTAATGCCATCCATAGTTAGTATATCTTTAGATAGTATGTTTCGTAGATTCTTTGGGCCGAGTACAATAACTTCAGTTTTGGTTGTGTTTAACATCAAAAAGTTTAAGGTCATCCACGTTTTTAAGTCGTTGAGGCAGTCTTGAATTTTATTTAGATGATTAATTTCATCAGGCTTGATTGATAAATATAGTTGAGTATCATCTGCATAACAATGAAAATGTACAGAATGATTCCTTATACAATGGCAGTCATGGTGGCAACCTTTTGCAACAGCTTGTGTAACTTTGTGTGTATTTTGGGGTTTTTGTTGTATCAAATTGCCCTTTTATATATGCAACAGTTCATCACATCACAAATGCTGTTACATTAGATTCATAATAGTGACAAAATAAAAGTACGTTTGAGAGCAAGGTTTTGATAAGATACAGCGCTTACGATTACAAAAATATTTAAATGTACATTGTTTATCGTTACCACTGTGCCAGCCTATTTTCATTCATATTAGCCTTACAAAACGCCTACTAAATATATGAGATATTAAAGGAGTAAACAGGTGAGTTGCACTTTGGAAGCAACTAACAAAAAAGTGGAGCTTAGAAATACTGTGTTATATTATATGAATCTGGATCTATGGGTAAAAGAAGTCTATCAATCGGTGTTATGCCAGACTTTTTAATGTCTGTTTTTAAATGTATTTATTTGGGTTTATTATTTTGTCCGTTGACATTCTTGTTAGAACACCCTTTAAAAGGCAAAGCCAACACATTATCCAGCAGGTGTCTTATATTTCTCCTTTTGTTCCCAAGCAGAAGCTCACAGTTTTGCCAGTGTCTGTTTTCATACACAACATACTCTCCTGAGAGTTTGTTACCACCGTTTCGCTTTCTATTATTTCCTAGAGTACCTGTAGAGGTTAAAAAAAACACAGTAGACAATTGTACCCACACATTGTCTTCACTTTATTTTTTCATCAGCTTTTCTCTGCAGAATATAAATCTTTAAAACAGATAACTTATTGCATTTATACTGCTCAAAAATATAATGTCTTTGCAATATGGCGTTATATATATTTAGACCTATTTGAAACCAGTTTTTGCAGAGTTCAGTACCCTTAATGGGAGAATGTCCTCTACCCATTCATTTGGGGTGACCATCATGCGCTCCCACAGGGCGGCCTCAAAGGGAGTGGAGTCCATCCAGTCCACCAGGGCTCCATAACTTCTGCCTGCAGGGAGACAGAGACAAATAAAGTCTTAAAAAGACAAGCATTACCCTTCTCATATAGCTTCATGTAAGTAAGTGTTTGAGGCCCAAAGAGTTAACATTTTCAAATGTTTCACAAATAAATGTGAATAAAGAAAAATACATTTTTCTTTGTATCATCATTTTGTATTTTACTTATTTTCTCCCTCACAGATCATCTCAACCCCCTCAGATTTATTTTGTAATGTTATATATAATTCTATATATCACTGACAGGGGATATTGTAGTGCCTAATGTTATTTCTAGTTTAGATACTTTGACTACATTTTGTTGAGAATAATTCTGATCGCATGACTTGGACTACAGTATAGCAGAATATGTTTACTCTTTTTTATTGATATACGAATTGAGTTTTGAGTATTTCCTGACATTTTGCTGGCCAACCAGTAATTCAAGAATGTAATGGCTGGATAAATCACAATGGAAAATGTGCAGGTTGTAAACCTAAATTCATGTGACTGTGGGATTAATATTGTGCCAAGACATTTAGATTTTGACATCTGCCAGGCAATAGTCCTGTTAGTTGAAATCAGAGTGAATATAAGTATTGATTAATACATAATTGAACAAATTGGTGGATTGGTGATTACTTCTGATACCTCACAATGCGACCCCAGTTTTTACATATAAATGACAACAATTTGACATCTAACTGAAACATGCACTTTACCACACTGTGCTGCGAACTGTATTTGATCAATACGTTTTTTAAGGAAATTTCTTAGACTTTTAACCTTTCTATGCTCCAGCTGATGATAAATACCTTAGCATTAGTCAGAATTCTTATCAGTTTGTATTTTTAGAAAAAACACAACCCTCTCCCTCCACCAGTACCTGTTCCAGCTCCAATCCTCAGCCCCCCCAGCAGGTTGCTGGCTAGTCTGTCCCTGTCCCACACAGTGAGCTCCACGCAGGCCTCTGATAGGTCAGCCTGTCTGATGCCGTCGTACACCATGGTGTGGTTAAACGCTGGGTCTACTGTCCTCCGCAGCACGCGCGTCTTCTGGCGACTCTTCCTGCTTGTGTCCGGCAGAACGAAGCTTGAGATGAGGGGGAAAAGGGACATTTGTTGAGTGATTGATTTGAACTGGAATACCACTCATGTTAATCCATTTAATATGAGGCTAAGGTTTTAGCTAGGAAAAGGTTAGTTTAGCTTAGCATGATACTACACACATGGGTCTATGGTTGGTTGAATAAAATCCACTTCCACGCACCTTTAATGCGCAGTAATTAACCATAATACCTCACAAAATATATGTGATAATTAAAATTAGCTGTTTCACACAAAGTTAAATCTACAGGAAATGACTGTGGTTGACAAGAAGTAGGCCAGAAGATTTCCCCCTGTTAAACCATAGAGTGTTTTTACACTTCTGTTTTTATTATAATCACAATGTTAAATTATGCTGATTGTCTGCTGGCTATACATTTATTTTTTATATAAAAGAAGTTGACAACATTCTCATCTAACTCTCAAAAGAGAGTATTTCCCTAAATGCCGGGGTATTTCTCTAAGATGGATATTTCATTCTTACCACTTAACATATGGGTCGATGGTTGCCCTGATTAGAGGCAGGTTTTTGCATTCTTTCACCCAAATGTGAATCTCTCCAGTGCTTGGACCCTCCTTCACTAATCCTTCAAATAAGAAATTCAAATAAATAAACAATATGAACCTTGTCTTTAGAATGGGTGAGATTTTGGATAACAAAAGATAACTACTAATTTAAAAAGCAGATTAAGACTGTGTTGACCTTCACTGTGGATGATCTCTGGCAGGAAGCGCAGGGCTAGCCTAATTTCTCCTCGACCATGTGATGGCGCTAGAGTGGGTAGAGTCTGAAAAGTTTGAGTATAAATTACAAAAACAATACTTCCATCTTGTAGTGCCACTGCCAACATTCCTTTGGGCACAGGTAATACAATACAATACAGCTGCATATAAAGTAAGCCTGTGGTTTTCTTCTTACCCTTGCTTTCAGTGCCAAGTAGTTCATCTGGGTGTGGTCAAAGTCCCATTTGGAGAGGTCGACGTCTACCTCGCCCAGGAAACTGTTCCTGCCAAATGTGTCGTGATGCCAAATAGAGAGAATGAGCGTCTGGGTTCTCAGGTACTCCATGCGAACACGATACTGTGGGGCCAAATAAAAGTGAGATGCTTTTGTTTGTTAATTATCATGCAGGTTTAAGCATTACAGAGTGGAATAGTGTATGTGCTTGCTTAGTACTACTCGAAATATATTTGTGGATTCTTACTCTTAGGATTTCGTTGAAAGTAGGACTCAGTGTTTTCTTTTTAACAGATGTTTTCCTCTTTCCAAGATTAGCTTTGTCAGGGACCAGGTAGCTTTTGACATACCTTAAAAAGAACAAAAAAGATATACCTTCAGTATAATGTTTATTTGCTTTGTCAGTCGAGGTACTTATCTGTTTTAAAAGTACTGAAAGGGCACATTCATAATAATAAAGGAGTATACTTTCTGACTTGCATGCACAAATGAATAACCTTAAATGAATTACACAGTATAGCAATGTGATTCTAGCATTTGTCAGGTACAGTACGCACGGATCTGAGCGGCCCCTCTTTGGGTCGACTGCAGCCAGGTCTTGGCACTGAGCCACAAAGATGTGAAACTCTCTGAGCTTCTGGATGTAGTTGATGGAGAACTGGATGTTTCCCTGAACCTCCACAAAGTCCCCGCTGTACATGGTCATCACGCTGCCGCTCAGCTAGGAGCACAGACAAACAAGTAGGCCACATTTTATATCATAAATCATATCGGTTAGGTAATTGTTTTATTGGATAACTTGTTTTGGTTTTCTTTAAATCAAATCTAGAGGTCTGGAACAAGCTAATTAGTCACATTTAAGGGGAACTCCACCCATCATGCATTTCAAATATGTTTCCAGGCGTTTTCAGGTTTCATAAGGAGAACTACAGCATACAAATGAAAAACATTGTATAAAGCCGGCTTCAAATTGTATATATTGCCTCAAATTATTTCACTTGTTGGTTGGGTCCAAATAATAAACATTTTAAAATTAAAAACAAACTGGGGATGTATAGTTAAAAATGGTATCTTCACAGACCTCTCCAGCCCTCATTGCTGTTTGAGACTAGCAGCTTTTGGCTACATTAGCAGTTACTACCAGCGTAACGCAACTGAATCTTTGACCAAGCTCCGCTTACAAAGTGCATGAATTTGGACATACTACCTCATGATAACAATGTGGCTTTAATATTGACCATATTGCTTTTTTATGATGTAAGACTATCTCTGATTCTGCATTAATTGTTATCCTTTATTTTCAAACTATCTTCTCAACATTGCGATGCTAAATTGATGGAGTTCTTATTGTTGGTGTATTTGAAGATTTGGTCCCTACCATCAGTCTGATGTTGATAGGTAGCCCATTGTTTAGATTTAAAAACGGCAGCCTTCATGCGTCTTGTTGATTGAGACAGTGATCCAACTCCTAGCAAAATAATTATTGTTTAATGTCTATCACAACTTAAGTGTAAAGGCAAATGAGCACCGCAGTTTAAGAAAGCAGTGTCCGAGAGTTAATTAAGCAACAAGTAAGCAATGCATGCTGCTGTGTTTGAACATACAGAGGACAGAGACGCCATGCCAGAGGAGCCAGTGAGGTTATTCAAGGAGCTGCCCTTCATTAGTCTCTCTGGGTGGTCACTGTCCTCGCAGGTGGAGTCAGTGTCTCTGCCAGTGTCCTGAAACACAAAGAGCAGGCAAAGAAAGCTCTGTGCACAGGGATGCAGAGCAGGCTTTGACCTACAGGTCTAAAAGATGCAGGGGTCGTTTTACCTCCTTCTGCAGGAACGAAGGAACCGATTTGCTCATGTTCTTCAGGTGCTCCGGATCCGAAAATAAGGACGAGGTGGGCGACGGGATGGATGAAACTAAACAGTGGTGGATTGGGAAACAGAAGCTAAGATCTTGACTCATTTGCTTGCAAACATTCATAATAATGAAAAGCATCATGCTTTTTTACCATTACTAATGCGTCTCATGTCAGCAGTTGGGTCTTGCCTTCTTTCTTGCCCTGTGAAAACAATCAAAAGATAACACGGTCTCTATAAATGATGTGTGCTTATGGACAGCCTGACTCAGGAGTTGAGGTTATGCTCACGTGGGGATAAGGATGCTGTGATGTCCTCCATACTTTTAGCCAGAGTTTTAGGCCGTGCCTCTGCTCGCCTCAATGCTTTTGTTACAAGGTTTTGGGTTTCAAGAACATTCTTACCTACGGAGGAAAAGCAACAGGTTAGAAAACAGGGCGTGTTTTCATGCTCCTATTGGTCTATCTATGCAAATATTTAAGACAGCAGTTTACATTGAAATTGGACAGAGAACAAGACTCCTAATCTTCATTAATCATTTGATTTATAAAACAATGAAACAATTGTCAATCACAATAACCCAAGCACAATGTAGAGCCATTTCATAGCTTATTCTGCAAGGAGAAACTGAAAGATAATGCAGAGAGTGAATGATAGTGAATTATTTAATTCCTCTGGTTTTCATTCAAGATGTTGTCACTGACATTTGCTAAGATAAAGCGCTTTGAATAATAACCGAACAAGAATTCCGTGACCTTTGTAAATGTTAAGTATTTGTACAGCCCTTGCTTCAAATCTATTAAACCTACTGTTAAAGAAAGCTAACATGAAGCTGCTTTAAAAGGTTTGTATAACTGTGTGGTGTCAGTGAAGTAAGAGCAAAGTATCGCCAAGCCCAAAAACTAAACATAGGCAGCTGAAGGCAGGTACACACAGGGTTTAAAGAGATTTGCTTCTACAAACACAGATAACCCAATGCGGATATGATATCAAGGATACTGCTGGATACAACCCAGAGATAATAATCAACCATGAGTTTGCAAACAGACAGCAGGAGTTGGACTCCTTTAATACAGCTTTATTTATTTGTATTTTTTTAAACTGAAAAAATGAAATCCTATTTATTGCAAGGAATTTATGAGATATATATATATATTTTTCAATATATTTTAAAGTGTTTTCTTGAATTCTTATGCATATTTCAAATTCACGACCCCCTCTGTCCTTAGACTCATGCATCGGACAAGAAAAATGTATAGAAAAAGATATCCAGTTTGATTTGCCAACAATCCTCCAGGTGCTGCTAAAAAACAATAAAATGGACGTTAGCAAGGACCACGCAACTTCTGACTGAAAGTTTAGATCATGCATTTGGTGTTAGGGATATAAGTGTGTAGGTGTTTCGATCTTTTACTATTTTAATCTATTAACTGAAAAGTTGCATTTCTGCTTTGACTCACATAAAAAAACAGCTTCATATATTCATAATATTGTTATTTTTAAAAGAGTGAAGTAAGTGCTCACGGTTTGAACTGTTCCTGGAGCTGGACCAGGTTTCTGACGTGCTGCTCACAGACGACTCCGGACCTGCTTCTGAACTGCTGTAATTCGCCCACAGGGGGTGCTGAGTCGTCTTGCTGCCCCTCCTGCTGTGACGCTCCTCTGAGCACGCTGGAGTGCTGGCCCTTACCGGCCCTACTAGGTCGAACTCATACCCAGGCTTCTCTTCAGAGCCCTCACCCTTGACAACTGGAGAGGTGTGGACGCTGCTCTTGTCTGTCATGCCCAGGTAATGCCGAAAGTCTCTGGGAACACAGGCCCGTGCACGTGGAATTTGACTCTCAGTATCCTCTGATGATCTCCTTGATGAGGCGCCTTTGTCGGCATTCTGCCTCTGTTTTCTGCTCTGGGAGTGGACTGAACTAACATCCATTTTAAGTTCTTTATCATCAGGAACACTCAGAGCGACCATGCTAATAGCACGACGCATGGAATTTCCACGACTGCTCGAATTGCTAAAACTGTCTTTTCTGCTCTTTGTAGGACGAGTCTCTTTTCCTGAACTGCTTGTGGATTTCGTGGAGTCTTTTGAATTCCTTCTGGAGTCAGCTGTCGTATAATTAGCCAAGTTGTTTGTGCCATCATTTGCTGCTTTTGATCCTGCCTGTCTATCATGGGGTGACTTTGATCTATTCTGAAGAGATGATTTCATGGCGGGTGATCTTGTTTTCTCAAAAGCAGCGTCACTACACTTTAACTCCTGAGATGAAATCTGGGCACTTATTGGCTCTTTCCTTTTAGAGCTTTTGGGTTTCTCGATGGGAAATGATACCTTGGTGTCTGATGAGGACTCACCCCAGAACTCACGCAGAGTGTGAAATTGTGATCGGCTCGCTCCTAGGCTAGGGGACAACTTGTCTATTCTCTGATTCGAAGACTCTTCCTCATCGCTGTCTGAATCCTTTCCAATTGAAGTCAGATCATACTCCGACTTGGTATATCTTTTATTCAGTTTTGCTTGACTTGCACCGCGAAGGACCTTACCGTCCCCAAGAGCTTTAGGTTTGCCAGTATAAAATGGAGGCTTGTTTCTCTCCTGCTCCCAGAAAGATTTCAGCTGTTTTATCTTCTCTGCAGTACTTTCTTGATGTGGTAAACCTTTTCTGTTTGAGCGAGGACTTCTATCTTTATTAGCATCTTCCTTTCGTTTAGGAGGCCCGCTTTTATCCTCACTCTCTGTTCTTTCACTTGAACCTCTACGCATTTGTGTTTTAAGGGTGGTTTGAATTTCATCTAGCTTGTAGTCCATACATGGGCTGTTTCTAGACATAAAGAGTTTCTCAGAGTCCGGATTTGTATCCAATTGAGAAACAGGAATAGTCTCCGACAGTTCCTCTTGCAGTAGGGTTTCTCTAGACTGGAAAATATTGTTTGGTTTTGCACTGGACTGGATGTTTGTCCTTGGCTGTTGAATGAGTTTGGTTACACATAAAATCTCTGGGTCTGAACCTCTTCTGTCAGCTTCTTGGAGGTTGGCTGTAAACTTTACATAATCAGAGTTGTCATTGTTTTGTCTTTGTGTTGAAGCATTCATCACTGGATTGTCTACATCCTGTTTTGTATTCGAATTAACATTGTCTCCAGTCTCTTTCTGTCTTTCCTCCCCATGTTTCAAAGCAGAGTTATCATAAATCCCCTTCCCGTTATATATAACAGGCACAGACGGCATATCAGGTGATCTGTAGAGTTTGTTCACTTTCTCCTCGTCTTTCTCTGCTGAGAGGTGAACAGGTTTTTGTCCTTTGTCGTGGGGCTTAATAGATTTGCTGATAAGTATTTTGGGACCTGCGTTACTTTTCTCCCAGAATGACTTCAGATGAGAGACTTGCAGCACTTGGCTTTCATCGTTATCTGTACCTTCCTGACCCTGCATTTTTTCTCTGGTATCCTTCTTCACCTCCTCTCGTATTTTGGTAACTTCCTTCTTACCTATTCTGTCTGTTGCTCTTAACTCTTCGGGCTCATTGGGCTGTCTTTGTAATTGAGTTTCTACAGTTTCATTCTTTATATTACTTATAATATCCCCGGTATCTTTTCGTGATGAGTCTTTACCACTAGACTTGCCGATTCCTACATGTTCGGCCTTTGGACTATCTTCTGTCTTTAACCAATCGAGACTATCAGTGCTGCGGCTGAACCAGTCCAGTACCTTCGCGATGGAGTCCCCCTCATCACCCGTGGGACTGCTGGTCTGAGTGGACAATTGAAACGCATTTTTCTGATTTGATTTATTTAGCGTTGTCTCAGCAGACTTATCAATGAAGTTGAGATCGTAAGACACAGGAGGGTCTGCATCTGAAAAAGACCATTTGAAAACAGAATAAGATACTAGTTGTATTATAATGAGAAAGCTAGGACTGTCAGAGCTTCTGTTATTGGCTTTGCGGCTATTTGCGCCTCCACCCTGCCTTAAATGACACAATCAGACTCCTTTGTTTACTTCTGTGACATGTTTACATTATAATAAACACTCAAACTTCTATTGGCTAGCGCTCCAACACATTGTACGTGATAGGCTGGGGGGGGTACATCTCTGATGGGTTTACCAAAACCGGCCAGCAGACCAATCAGAGCAGACTGAGCTCTGGTACCACACATGGTGATAAGAGGTGCTGCAGCACAGGCAGTATGATAAAAATAACCTTTTTGAACATTAAAAATAACAAAAAATACAATAAACTTGAAAATCAGCATCAAAGGGCCCCTTTAAGTGATAACTCCATCCACTCCCTATATTATTTATAACTTTCATATTACTGGTGTTCCCCACCTGTGAAGATGGCATTTGTATTTGTTTTTATGATTACATTTGTCTGTGTTGCTCCAGCTGCACCCTGTGGTGTTTTCATCAGCTTCTATGGTGATAGAGAGGGGGTGATGTGCAACAAAGCCCCCTGATGTTGCTTTTTTGTCATTTTTGGGGGTATGCACTGAAGTAACAGAGGAGCAGATATTGCTGCTTTATCTATAGTAGAGAAAACATTGGCAGGTACTATTAAGCTGTACATAAAAGTCTGAAATGTGTTTTTTTTTATTGTTTCATTTCTGACTTATGTCCGTTTTTGCTTTTTCTTATGAAATATGGCAAAGAACGTTGTCCTTTTTAGACCTCCTGAATCCTGAAGAATAAAAACAACCAGAAACATTTGCTCTGAAATGTCACGTCAAACTGCTCACTACTCTTTTCCCAATTCCTGGCTGTTGCTTCATTTTATCGGTCTAAAGTTTAGGAATAAAACTCTCAGTTAACATTGGATGACCAGTGCAAACGGACTTTTATCACAGTAAGCCGAGGTATTTCTTGTTACTGAACTCACCCACAGTGCTTTGGAGCAGACTCAGCTCTCCCTGCCTCATTGATGTTCCCACACTGCTGTTGTTTCCTATGGCTGAATCCTGAATGCTGCCGCTGTGCAGCTTGAAAGTGTTTAACCCTGCATGTTCTCTTTGTTTCCGATCATCTCGTTCATCACTTTTCTGTGGGATCTCTCGGTCAGTGGATGCATCACTCCTGGTGAATGTGGCTGGTCTGAAATGATAAAGGCTGTGAGTTGTAGTCATAGGATAATTTATTAATATTTTGGGTTCAGAGTTGTGTAAAGAGTCACCCACTGACCTGTCTCTAGTTATAGAAGGTGTGTATCTTTCTCTCTCCAGACTGGAGTTAGAGGAAACCTGAGATGGCTGCTGCGAGTTGTTATGTTTGGATGGCTGAGATACTTCATTAGAAACAACACTTTTCTGCGGTACTTCATCCTGTCCCTTCACATAGGACTGGTTAGAGTTCTCACTGGACCCCCGTTGGAGGCTCAGTCTTGGGGCAGGTACAATCCCCGCTGACCCACCCTGAGTGTCTAGTGCCTTGCTGGTGCTTTCCGACTGACTGGAGCTACGTCTTGAGAGAAATGTCCTCTTCTTTGGCACTGGCCTGAAACCTCCAGAGGAGCCATCCGATGTGAGGGAGCCCCCTGAAGTCTGACTGGTCCCTGCTGCGTGGCTCTTCAGAGGAGATATGGGCTCTAAGGGAATAGCAGAAGTCTAGTTTAAAATACTGGGCTGAAATCTATTTGCCGTTCATATTGTGTGATGATTCTCAATTTCAAAAATGTTAGTTTAAATTCTAACCTGTCTCAGATGACTCCTGGTCCCGCCTGGTTGACCTGTCATCATTAGTTTCAGGTGGCTCAACAACTATCAGGGAAGCACGGTTGAAAGGGTTGTGCCTCGGCTTGAAGGAAAAGGACTATAATTACTTTTGGCATTGCAATAGCTGCATCAAAATATGACCGCAAATTTCCCAGAGCAAAGGAAATATTCAGTTAAAGGTGGGGTAGGTAATTTTGGAGAAACCAGCTCGAATGCGGTAGAATTTGAAAATGCACAGCCGGAAAAAATCTGCCACTTCCTTACAGAGCCCCTCCTCCAACACACACGAACGCACACATGACCAATGAGGGCACGAGATAAGTTTGTGCACAGACGCTACGGCTTCCACAGATGCATTTTTTTTAATGTATTTATTGTCAAAGCATTTAATTTATGCATTGCTATCGGGATGTTAAGAGCATTCCATTGAATACAGTATAACAAAAAGTGTTTCTGAAATAAATGACATACCACACCTTTAAGGCTGAATGAAGGAGTAAAGCTGAGCTGTTTTGTAACACATATGCCTACCATTCTTGGAGATCGGACTGTTGAATTTAGAAGTTCTTTTTCTGCATTGCTGTGGAAAAAGACTTTTAAATATTAAATTAACAAAGATGAATTTAAAGTAAAAACAAGCCGTACATGACATCAGGTGAAATAATAACATAATGTGCCTGCTGCAAAACATCTAGGCAGCGATGCTTTTCTTTCTCTAAAGTACACTGCAGTGTGCATGACTGGGGCTTACTGACTCGTAAAAGAACACAAAGAGAAAGATGTCTACCCAACCAAAAGATCCAAAGAAAGTCGGAAAGCACACAATAATATCCAGCAGTCTGTGGCTGAATAAGAGGAATCATCTTTCAGAAAAGGACATCTCTAACTCATTGATTGAATTTAAAATGCATGTGATGGAACTACAGTTACACTGTCAAACCCTACAGTAGCATAACAGGCTGCAACACTAATTTAAGCAATTATATTCTACAGTCTACTGTGTGTTTAAGAAAGGTACAGAAGCTTGGCCAAATCAAATATTGACCCAACTTGTAAAATAAACATGTAGAATGTGACTAAGTGGTGGCAAAACTACATAAAAACACTGGTAGACAAAGTTAAAAAAGTATTTGTCATAATTCTCTGGTCTCTAAATAACAACCCCCCTCTATATATAATATATAAATAACAACATTATTATTTATAATTAGGTGGAAATTAATTCCAGAAAAAAACACCACTCAAACGTTTACTCATTGAGAATCATTATTCTGAGAGCTCTACTGAGTTCAACACTTTGCTAAACTCTTGATCTGTCAATCCCTTAATATTAGTCAAACTACATCCTGCAGTGTTGTGAGCAGAAGCTGCTGCTGGGCAATAAAACAGAGGTTCCCAGTGAGCACCACCTATGTTTACACAGACTGAGTCACAAGACAGCACACACACATACAGAGGTACTGTTAATATTGATAGAGTGAGAATCAGAGTAATAGCAGACAACTCAAACACTAGCACACCATTTCAATCCAATACTAGTTTGGTTGAATACAACACATTTTAAAAGAAAGGCGATGAAATATAAAATAATTGTGGATCTGAAAAAATAAAGTTGTGTGTACTTCATCTCCTGCAGCTGTAGTTCTTCCAAACATCTGGCAGGTTTTGGTGGAGCGACGATGTCTAAACCTCGACTGCTGGGTGTTTTGGATCTTTCAATCCTGAGGGAGCCATCTGTTGCAGAGAATTAACGGGAGTTTATTAATTACAACACTGTGTGATTAAAATGTCAAGTTTTATGTTTTCATTGCTGCACTATTTTGATGTTTTTCCAGCCTCTGATGTAACGTGTATATTTATATTTTAATCTGTTTTCCTGCAGCTGGTTGTATCTCCCAAAGTATTTCTGTTATCCGACAGTTGGCAACAACGTCCTGAAGGACACGCTTTTGCTTCGATGAAAACCAATGATACAAAATCCAATATTTTCACATATTGTTTAATCTGACCTTCGTCTCTTCTGTAATATATAAAAAATCTACTGTGTAAGGTTATTTATTTGTTCCTTCCAGTAAGCCAGTAGACATCTGAAGGATCATGAAAGTACCTCTGAAGATGAAAACTGCTGCTCAATCAATGGTAAAAAGATATGCAAAGAATGCTGGGCCACAAATGGAGCTAAAGCATGTGCTTTATAACAAGCCCTTTGTCCACAGTGTAGCACGAACACACCTAAACCAGCTTTCCTCGGTTTCATGGAGGCCAGGATGATCTCCGAGCCATGGATATTGTCCATGTGTCTGAGAGACTTGGCCTTGTAAAACCACTCTCCAGTCCGATACTTCAGCTGAGTGTTCGGCTGCGAGCCGTCCAGTAATTTCTCCATTTTACTGAAGGGGAAATACAAAAGAGACATGTACAAATGAATAAGTCAAGAGGTCATCATTATCTGTATCTTATTCCCATGTGACATATTTACAATGCTTACTTGAATGGTCCGGAGTCGTTTTAATTTAGTTTAAGTAGCACTAATCTCTAAATACGGTGTAGGCTTCGGGCAGAAAGAAAAGCGAGAAAGTGCTGGTTTGTCTCCACATCTTTACTCTTGCAAAATGTAATGTTTCAGTGGCTTTCTGAACTCGGCCTAATAAAACTAAATTCTAATTATTTAATAATGTTTTCATTACACCATGTATATTTGTTCTGCTCTACTACCTCCAATGTGTACTCCACCAGCTCTACATACCAGTTGCACATGATCGATCTAAAAGGATTACGGAAAACATTCTCGTCAAGTTCAAATTGAATCAAAGAGAAATGAGCAACTCCTCTTTCCTCTTGACAGAGAAACAGTGGTCATGTGAAAAAAGGGTAGCGCATTATTACAGGCTGTTGGCCTAATCCTTTTACTCAGACACAGCGAGCATTCAGTCAACCACTGATAAAAAAAAGTCCACCTGCCAATTCCATTTAACTCCAAATGAAAAGCACATGGTTTCATGACATTCCCGACACTTAATGAAATGAAACGCATCTTCTACAAGGTTTTTGTTTGTAGGTCATCCTCCATGACTGCATTTGTATTGGGAAAGAAGTTTCTCCTTTTGTTTTTGGACATTAGAGGAATACAAATGGGCCTTTTGTTTGCCTTAACAAGTCTTATATACACACACAGTGATGTTTGTCCCTGTCTAAATGAAGAGTTTAACAGCGATTTTAGATGATATTCAACATTTGTCTTTTAGGGACAGGAGACAGTATCATTCTCATTATCTCCCTTATTGAGGCATTTAAGGGTTTCTATTCTTATCCGTCAGAGCAGCATGATCCTCTCTCATGTGTGGACATCATCTTGGCTGTAATCCAATTGGACATCTCACATTAAGGCTTCTCAGCGAGGGAGGCGACGTCTGTTCCGGCCAAGCTGTTATTGTGTTATTCCATTATGGCCAGACAAGTACTATTTTGAATGTCCCACCAAATACCTTTTCTCACAGGCAATGGACAGATTTAAGTGTACTTATTCAATCATTACAATTTCATAAGCTGAATACCATGACATTAGCTGAAATGTCAGCCAAACATTTCTGCTCCTGTAAAGTAAGCTGAATGCTGTTGACATTTGAAACTTCACGTCAGATGCTGATTTATGTGAGCTAATGTATGCCTGACGCATGTTTCTACCTGATTCTCAGCTCCTCAGCCTTTTTCAGGTCTGTGTCCCTCCTCAGCACCGTCATTATCATCCCCTGCTCCTCCTCCGTCAGGTGGCTCAGGTCGATCATGGTTCCTCCTCCTCTAAGTGTGTTTCTCAGCGGGCAAGTGTGAGAAAAGCTTAGCAAGCGGGAAGCAGCCAGCTGGGTCTGTCACTGTTGGACAGATTTACATTGTCACATCCTAAGTAGTTTAAAATATATATATTTTACAACCTTGTCGATGATCGGTACATACCTAAAATCAAATAGACAGTCTTTAACAGTTATCTAGTGAGTAGAAAAACCACAGCATGGCATTTTTTAAACAGCCATTAAACTACAGTGACTTATGTACAACAGGCTGTTGACTCCCCTTAGCTCAACTTAAAGACTTTTGCAATACCTGAAGCTCTTCCCAGTTCCCCCAAATGAATTCAGTAACATCATGAAAGCTAACCAAGTAGATTTTCTCAATAACAGTAACTTTGAGGTACTTTACTCGAGTATACCCATTTTATGACTTTATCCTACTTGTCTACATTCACAACAAATATTAATATTTTTGTCCCCTAAATTAATTATCAGCTACAGGTACTACTTTAAATACAAATCTATGATGTTAGGACTACAAGCCTCACAAACGAACACACATGCTAAAAGTTATGCTTTTGTTTACATCAAACAGACACATTTATTTGAAACAGCTTTATTTTTGCTAGATTGAGTGCACGCAATCTTGTTTAAAGTTAATTGTGTTGTGTGTAATCCTATTGTCAGTGTTTTACATCTCACCTTGCTCCTGGCAAAAGGCTGAGTTGATGGAAACCACCTGCCTTTATAGATGTGTCAGCTAATTGGACTACGCCATTCCTCTCAAACCCTGAGGGGTGTTTAAAGAGGCCACTCCATTTAAGCTACCCCTTTTTAGAGCCTCTTCCCCCTGCACGCAACAATGGACTGGCCAGTAGTGCTATACATTCCTGCAGTGTGGAGATGAGGGGGGGTTGTGAGTTGCTCTTGGGCAGAAGAGCACACAGGATGTCACCCGGTTTTGTTTGCGTTAAATGCTAGATTGTGTCCGTTTATATCTACACCTTTTTGTTTAAACTAGTGATGGTGAGATGAAGCTTTCCAGCCAATTGGTTCGCAAAAGGCTTCATCTCATGAGGCTTCATCATGGGCTTCATTTGAACACAAACCCCCTGTTGGTCAAAGTGTGTAAAACAGGCAGATTGGACATCTCAACAGTGTGCTCTATCTCATACCGAGTTCCCAATGAGTAAAGCCTTAGAATAACTCTAAACAACGAACATTAAATCATATCTTCATGTCAACAATATTGTTTTTATTCCAGTTTAATGATTGTGATTTAAAAAGCCTAAGGAGGCTGGTAAACATTGCAAAGAGGGATTTGTATTCCTTAATAATATTCATAAACTTAACCATGTTGTAGCCTGAGAAAGGCTAAACCATATCAAAGAATACATTTATTAACTACATCTCATTTAGCTGTAGCTTTTATAAACAACTAAAAATATGTATTGTTCAGTCATTGAACCAGGGACCCTGAGGTCATGAGTCAACTGCTTTCCAGCTGAGCCACAGCACACACACTGAATGTCCCTGAAAACACTGGAACATATTTATTCATGTATTTAGTTCTGTATTTATTCATGTTTTTATTCCTACATTTATTTATGCTTGTATCTATTTATACGTTATGTTCCGACCTCTATATAAGTGAGGGTCTGAGCCAGTGGCGTAACAAGGTTGTGATTGGCCCCGGCGCAAAGATTTTTTTGCCCCCCCCCCCCCCCCCCTGTTGGGCTGTCCAAGAATCTCCCTATGTCCTCTAAAGGCCAAGTTACAAGTAGCCAGAGTGATTGTAATGTTGACAATACGCTCAAGTACCTGTCTCCAGTAATTAGCAGCATTCCTTGCATTCCTCTCCATGTTTGCATCGATTCTCCCGTTTTTCTTCCACTGTTCATATATGACACACGCTCCGACATGGACCTGAGATTGTGCATGTGAGTCAATCCTCGCAGACAACGCATGTCCACACATCACTGTAGAACGGTGCACCTCGGTCTGCGAACAGCCAGCACGGCTCACAATAGGCACAGTCCAGAGTGGGGGAGTAACACAGCCATGTCTGTGGCAGTTTGATACCTGCTCTGGTAGTGGTGGTGTAATACATCTCAGAGAATCACCTGTTTCCTTGATGTGTGTCTCTGGGGAATGGACCGATAGGCCTACATGGACCGGTTGCTATAATATAGCCTTTGATCTTGGCGTCGGGGGTCTCAATAGCGCCATAGAGTGGGGCCCTTGCGGGAAATGTAGGACCACCGCCGGGCACAGCCAAATCCATCCTCTCCTCCTGGCTCATGGCTGGAGAAGAAGGTCGCACAGCCACGGATACAGCTTCACTTGTGGAGCTAGATGATGGTGAGGCAGGTGAGCTATCGTTAGCCTCCGGCTCCGGCTGCCGCTGCACGTCAACATTACCATCATTAGCGTTCGATTTCGAGGACGATGTATAACGAAAAAAACGGTCTAATTTTGTCTGTTTAGCCTTTACATCTCCTTGTTCTCTCTTGTCCTTTCTCTTTTGAGCGCCGCTCTTGTGTTTTGGTTTGCTGTACATTATAAATGCAAGCTATTCAATTTGTTATAATTCTGCCGATCTTGCTGCTGCTATAGCTGTGTAATACATATAACTTTTGATGGTGATTAAACGGTTCGCTCGTCACGCAAGGTATCACATGACATGAAAGGGAGCAAGGTCATTGGACAGACAAATTAAAAATGAATGTAGGTTGCTAGGTTACTTTGAAGACTGCGTGAACCAGTCAATGTCATTGGGGCCCCAAAATAAAATAAATATAAAAAAAAAAAATAATAAAAAAAAAATTATATACATTTTTTTTTTTTTTTTTTTGCATGGGCCCCTGGACGGCAGTGGGCCCCGGTGCAATGCACCGGCTGCACCGTCGATAGTTACGCCACTGGCCTGCATGTCTTTCTGTTCCAACTCAGCTGTCAGCTTCTTAGCAGTTTAGACCAGGGTTGCCAACTTTGGGTAGCTGGCTGGAGTGAGATTTTGATATCATGGGTTTAATTACACATACTGTATGCGCACTAAATGACTGCTATCGTGTCAGTAGCGGGACCTTAGCATATATATATAGGATATATATATGAATACACAATATTGGACACAGACTATAAAGGGCACAAAGTTTCATTCACTAATGAAAGTCAAACACATGTTTGTTTCCACTGTTTTATTGTGTGCATAGGCCTGTCGCGATAAGCAATTAATTGACTTATCGTAGGATAAATAAAAATGAACTCCATAACTTTTCTGACCTCGATACATTTCCATTTACATGAGGATGTGACTAGCAGTTTGAAAGGATGTACTTGAATTATTATTATATATTATCATTAGGTCAGTGGTCTAAAATGGTCATACAACGGTGCCGACAATATTATCGTTTATCGCAATAATTTCCGGGAAAATGTATCCAACAAAATTAATTACCGTGAGAGGCCTATAGGCCTACATGAAACACACACACACACAAACAAATCTACAGACTTACTCCAAACTGTCAAATATATTAATGAACTCTCACTCTCATATACTCTTTGACTCTATTTTTGGCCTAGTAGAACAATAAGCAGCAGACTTTTACTTGTTATCATTTCTACTGGATCTTAGATCTGCTCATGCGCAATACGGGTCGGGGCTTGACCAACCGTCTCCCACTGCTCTGCTGTCTGTTAACGTTAAGAGGGGCGGGGAGGGAGCGGATCGACAGCTTGAGCAGCTGTCAACTCAACATTGTAAATAACCAACCAAAAACGATCGCCGGTTCATCTTGTTTTTGGCGTGAGAATAGTTTGGGCAGCGTGAGAGCGTGAGATTGAGAGTGAAAGCGTGTGTCACACGCCAGATGCGTGAGAGTTGGCAACCCTGGTTTAGACAAACATCACATTCATAATGTAGACTAGTTGGACAAATTAACAACTGTTCCATTTACTGTGTGAACTGTTTTAGGGGTCGACCGTATGATATATCGTTCTCCCGCTTGCTGCTGGGTGCAGGTGAAAGTAGGGCGATAGTTCTTATCTTATCTTGCAGGTATGCAACAAACATGATGCTGTCACCAGTCTATGGTTGTCACACAGCGGCAAGCTGGACACTGGATTTACCGACACAGTACAAACCGGAAGTCAGCTAAATAAAGTTATGCACAGTGCTTGCATACTTGTATTGATCTCTATAAACGCATATCTGCATGTGAATGCAGAGATAAACTTATCCTCGTCAGACTTCTGGGTTCCAGGATTTAACTTTTACAGCATATCCTCGTGTCTTTTATTTTGAAATATGTTCTTTAACTTCCGGTCCACCGGACTGCTTTTCTTCATTCTTCAATACAAAACGGAAAATTGAATGAATTTGTTATCAAAAACCAAAATCAGACCGTTTTTTTTATTAGGTCTTCTTGTTATCCGTTTTTTGATTCAGACAACATAAACAGGAAAACGGCTTTGGTTTCACGTTAAAATCAAACTAACAAAACGTACACGGTCAGGGTTTTTTTTGGTCATTGGATTTTCTTTTCACAAATGGATATTCAAAAACAAAAAACGACTGGATATTTTATTTTCGTTTTCAAATCGAAAAACCAAAATTGAAATACAAGGCGTTTTTCTTTATCATGGTCAAAATTGGATTTACTAAACTTAAAAAACGGGATGATTTTCATTTTCTACTTCTCAAAACAAAAAATAAATTCACTAGAAAACAGAAACAAAAAAATCCCCCGTTTTTTCATATTCTGCTACCGGAAGCTGTCTTTCAACATAAGAGCGCAGATGAGGACGGCCAATCCGTGTATCTACGGTCCATTTGTTTTCACAATGAAAACAGCCAAGACACATATTGAGCCCAGATAATGAATGTTATTGAGGGCTGGAAATATAATAGTCCTGTGTCTAAAATGGACAACATTGTTAGGAGATTTCAACTATACAGCGATTCTGCACTGCGGTCACTCAGCCGTCTCTCGAGTTTGTTATTATTTTTTCTGCCAATAGTTATTCGTGAGTGAGATCGATCCTGTTGGACTCAGTAGCATACTAGTGAAACTACTCCCACAACAAGTACTATGAAGTACTTACTGTGTACTTTTTGAGTAATCCTCTGTCAATGTCCCCTCCCACAACCCTGTCTCCTAAAAATTACGTTCCCACAGAACTAAACTGCATTCTCAATTACGTTTAGCGAGAAACTTATTTTCTCCCACGTTACGTTCGTTATGAACGTATCTCAAATACGTTTATTTTCTACATATCTTTGCCATTTATTGTCTTGCTTATAATAATGATAATAGTCATTTATAAATATCATTTTAGAGCACACATTTGAAATCAGTAGGCGAGGCTGTAATTTCGCCAGCTGTTACTTTCATGAGTGAGTCAGAAAATAATAGTTTTAACATGCCAAAAAGCTGCTGTGTCGTTTATTGCACCTCAAACATTAAAACAAATCCAGAGTTACGTGTTTCTGTACTTCCTCTAAGAAGAAAGGACAGTAACAGAAGATCTCTGTGAAGCCAGATGTGGTGTTGTTAATGCGATATTATATTCGAAACGAAATTCAGTTTAGGATGGCCGAAGACACTACACTACCCATAATCCCCAGCTATCCTTTGACACTACAGTCCCGTTGACAAACCCAGTGATTAATCTTCAAGCTCTGGGATTGGATGTTGGAGTGGCAGTGCGCCAAGGTTACGCCGAGCGTCAAGCTCTTTGAAATGGAACGAAACCACGCAAGACTATCCAAAACTGGACTCGAACGCCCCCCCAGAACTACACATGCTGGCTATTGTGTTTCGCAACTTGTTCTCTATGGCACGTCTCTACTGGGAATTGTAGTTTTCAAAGACGTTTTCTTTTTTCCAAAAATTAGAAGTTGACACTGACAGTATTGAACTGTGTACATCCCTGGAGGTTTAGGTGATAGGAAACACATTGGTGTGTACACATTTAAAGGTGACATGTCATGCTTTTCCGGTTATTGCCCGTCCCCTTGTGTGTTATGAAGGTTTTTATGAATGTAAACGGTCTGCAGAGTCAACACCCTCAAAGTACACCATGTAGGGAGTAAAACTCTAAAACAGAAAATACCTCCCCAAAACGCCTCGTTGGAGATACGTCACTGTCCATTTGATTCTTCCGGGTACATCATGATGTCATGTCGTCCCCGGAAAGAAATGGACCAATCCGTGGAGCCGTTACGTTACGTCCGCGGAGCCGTTACGTTACGTCCGCGGAGCCGTTACGTTAAGCCCCCGCTGATTGGTCCAAATTGACCAATCCACGGACTTCCTCACACTCAGTGCATGCAGCTCTGCTGATTTCTCCTCCCTGGCTGCAGGCTGATAACAGACAGTTGGGATCGTGGCAAAATTCTCTCTGCAGACCCATTCTCACAGCGTTTATCAACCTTTTTCTTACTCAATATCAAGCCACACTTATTGTTTTTACTTCGGCTGTGACTTTGTGTGCTCAGGGTGAGTTTGGCTGTGTTTCGCTGTGTATCGCTAAACAAGGAAATCACACCTCCACGGAGCTTAGTGCGATTCACAACGTCCCGACTGGTCCCGACTAATCGGAGCACACTGGGCTCACAGGGAGGGGGGGCAAGAGCTGCAACGAGCCGTTAAGGACAGAGAGTGAATACACATACTTTACAGAGATGCTGTATGCGGAACCAATGTGAGTTTGGAAAATTGCACAGTATAAATCTATTCTAGTAGACCACAACAATGGAATTATGATCAGTGGAAATGGCCATGACATGTGACCTTTAAAACATATAATTACTAAATGGGTGAAAATCGCTTGTGTCTATAATGGGCAGCATTAATACCCACATGACAGCTCATTGTTACTTTGTAATTCTACTCCACTACAATTCAGAGGTTAACCTCGTATTTTTACTCCACTACATTTATTTTAGTTACTTTGCAGATTCTGATTAATGATGTGAAATATAAACAACCCTTAAATCAGACTTTAGTTACACCTGGGTAAAATGCAGGTAAGGTGATTGTCAAGTGCCAACAATCAGGAGAGATATTTGATAGTTGGTGCTCGAGAAGACTAAACATTTATCTGCAGATCTCTATAAAGTATATTAATTACTCGTTATTCTCTACTAATAGATACTTTAAAACTGTATAATGGCTATTTTGCACATCCCTTTCAAGATTTCAAGATTTTCAAAGGTTTATTGACATATCATATACACAACTACGGTGTAGTTCTCATTCATAACACTCCGTTCGATGTCTCACTATGGGATGCGCCTCATCGCGGAGCAAACAGAAGCATCAATCTCATTACGCCAATCCTGATTGGCTGGTGATCTTGACGTCAGCGTCAGGGAATTCACCCCCTATAAGTAGCTTGCGCCACGACGCATGCGTCATTCAAACACCTCTTCTCGCTTCAGAGCACATCTCTACAGTAGCCGGACAAGCTTAACGGTCCACAGACTGAACCCAAATACCCATTTCGGTCGACGGGCGCTTGCCGGCTACTCCTTCTGCTTCGCAGGAAGACGGTTGTACTAACGCCAGTTAGTATTAAAAATCGACCTCGCCCTTCTCTTCCCGGGAAAGTAAGGTAGGTCTGATTTTTTAAGCTAGCAACACACCTGTTGTTAGCTCGCTCCCTCTCTATCGACACCACGGTAGCGAGGAAGTTTTTTCTTTTCTCTTCTCCACGGAGGAAGAAAGGATACTGTCACACCAGTCAGTATTCTCCGGGAATAAAAGACCCACACCGTCCTTTTCTCCGGATTAAGGACAGGGTGGTAACATCTTTTTTTCTCCCATCTTACCTGTCGAGAGCGGGCCCTCTCCACGCCACGAGGCGAACAAGATGGACGCCCCTCTCCCTCACACCAGAGGAGTCAGGGACGCGGTGGCTCGACTCTGCGGCTGCGGGTTGAAGATCTTGGGCACAGACACACACCAGGTCTGCTCGTCCTGCCTCGGGCTGGAACACGCCCGAGGCGCTATCGACAACCCCGGGTCGTGCGGACATTGTGTCCGCTTCACCGTAAAGAGCCTCCGCCGACGGTTAGCACGACAAGCTAGCCTGTCGGAGCAGGACCCCCCCCATGTCCACTGACCCGCCGGCCGGCAGTCAAGACACGGGGGCGTCCGCCGCAGAGAGTGAACCCCTCTCCGTGTCGGTCTGGGGCTCATTATCTGCGATGGCTACAGAACCGGAATCCCGCGCCCTGGCAGGCCGGGCTTTACCAAGCTGGGGCTCCCGGTTAGACCTCACCATGGTCTCACCCGCGGAGGATGTCCTCGAGCTGGACAACGAGGAGGACGAAGAGGACGCCTTGGCATTCCTCCTGTCCGAGTCGGATGAACAGGAAGAGGACACCTTCATGTCATCGGCTCAGGCTGCAAAGCCTGGAGCGAGGGCTGCTCCCCCGGGTGATAGCACACCAGCTTAACCCTGTCTGAGCATGGACCTGCAGGCCGTGTGTAAATGCGCTGCGGCCAGACTCGACATCCCGTGGCCTGAAATGGCCAAGGAGACCTCCAGGTCCCGCTACGAAGGGAAACATATTCCCCAAGCAGCGCGGACTAAGAGGCAACTCCTTCCGGTCTTCCCGGAGATGTTGGATGAGGTGTCGGTCTCGTGGAGAGACCGGCCCTTCAGCAACAAGGTCCAAATCCAGTGTGCCTCCTCCCTAGACTGTGACGGAATGGAGAAGCTCGGCCTGCTCCGCATACCGCCCATGGAACCGCTGGTAGCGGCCCACCTCCTACCGAGGGTGGGCCCGTCACCAAGCAGGAACCCCACGCTGCCAGCAAAGTCGGACCGATTTCAGTCGACAATGACTGAAAGGTCCTACAAAGCTGCAGTGTTGTCCGCCAGGGCCCTGAATGTGTCCTCACTGCTAACTGCTTACCAAGCGGAGCTCTGCGAGGACCTGTCGGGTAACCCGGGGTCAGCCACTCTGGACGAGATGGCAGCGGTCACGGACATTTGTCTCTGTGTCCAACGCTGCGCCGTCCAGGCCACGGGCAAGGCAATGGGGATCATGGTGGTGCAGGAAAGAGCGAGATGGCTCAACCTCACCAACCTCCCAGACCGGGAAAAGGAGGATGTGCTGGATATGCCCATCGTTCCCGAGGGAATTTTCGGCTCCGTTCTCGCCTCCATGCAAAGGAGGTGTGAGTCGAAAAAGAAGGAGGACGAGGCACACCACCTCTGCCTCCCTCGAAGGGTACAGCCGCTGCCTTCGCAGCAGCAGTCCTTCGCCCAAGCTGCCTCGAACTCTGCTCGGTTTAAAGCACCGAAGACGCAGAGGTCGCAGCCCGCCCCGAGTCCCCAGCCCAGGCTGGAGACGAGGGCGAGCTGGCCTAGAAAATCTCCGGGTCCGGGCTGGAAGTCCATGGTTCCCCAGCTCTGAATGTGTTCCCGCCGCCTCGAGAGATGCCTCAACACCATCCTCAAGTCCGCACAAACACATGTCACACATTGGTTGATTTTTCTGTTATAAAACATTTGCCGCTGACGCATCCAGGCTTCAGGCCGAGGGCGCAGCTCGAAAAAATGAAAAGAAAAACAATAAAAACCAATAAACAGCCCGTCAACTGTTCCCCTTCTGAGAGCAGCTACGGCATCTCTCAAAAGGCGGATTACAGGCGGATCTGTGAAGGAACCACCGCCATGCGCAGTGTCGGTGGGGATTGTCGAAAAGGGGCACCACTGTGTTCAGACACTAGAGGGCCCCATAACACAACAAATAGAGACTCAGATGCAGCTTTCACACCAGCGCTTTTCAGTTTCTAGCTCCGAGCGGGAGCTTTTCTGGTTCAGCTCCGGTTTCCCTTTTCAGCTCCCGCTCTGTTCACACCGCCCACTGGCGCCCCAGAGCTGCCCCTGCTGCGTCATGACGTCACCGTTTACATCGCTGATTTGCCCCCCAACGGCAGCCATTACGGCGCTCACAACAACAACAACAACAACTGCGTCGGGTCGATGATCGTGTTGCTTTTAATCACACCAAGCCAGAATAAATTGAATAACGACTTCTCCAACCTTATACTTTGCTCCAGAGTGCCGTGGTTCATTGTTTATTAATGTGTTTCTGCAGCATTTACCGACCGCTGCAGTGTTGGCTGCTCTTCCACGGGAGTTTATTCTCCCGTTAGCTCCCGGTTAGCTCACACTGCAGCGGCCGCTCTAAAGTATTCACTGTCCGACTCACACAAGCAGCTGATACATATCCCCAGTTCCCCTTAGCCTAAGTGAATGTGTGTCAGTCTGAATTGACACTGTTTGGTATCACAACGCTGTTATGAAAGTTTCTCTGGTATAAAACGGGTGATGTTACCATAGCAACCGAAGCTAAACTGACTACTTGCATCCGATAGCTGCAATAATACAAAACAACACGTCTGCCTCTCTCCACAATGATCGATAACAGTGAACGGATGGTCAAAGTAAGGTACAAATAAACAGAATCACACGAAGCCTGGTTAGTGTTGCTTGACTTTATAAAGTGTGTTTATAGGCACTACTGCTTGTTGGCAGGCATAACAGTCGACCCATGTTCAGGGGAGGTGGGTTTAGTTTCCTGCACGCCTCGACGTAAGAGAGACGTAAGCGACGTCGCCTCTTAGCTCCAAAGCTCTTGCCTCTGGACCGACAATTTTTTGGAGCTGGAAATTAAGCGGATTCCGGAGCTAAGAGCCGGCGCCGCTGCGGTGTGAACAGGAAAACCCGGCGCTTTTCAGGCTCTAGC
Source organism: Pseudochaenichthys georgianus (assembly GCF_902827115.2). Lineage (NCBI taxonomy): Eukaryota > Metazoa > Chordata > Actinopteri > Perciformes > Channichthyidae > Pseudochaenichthys > Pseudochaenichthys georgianus. The sequence goes on from NC_047515.1 coordinate 21,324,422, forward strand.
TCCGAGCCGGAGCTGAAAAGGCGCTGGTGTGAAAGGGGCAAGAGAGGAGGAGATGTGACATCTCCACTGGCTCTAAGGAGCATGCAGTGGAAGATGCTCACATCATCTGCTTGGGTTTTCAAGACAGTAACACGGGGCTACAGACTCCAATTCGCTGTCACCCCCCCTCGCTTCTCGGGCATTCTGCATTCGCAGGCCCGAGGAGAGTCAGCCCTCATTCTGGAGAGAGAGATTCTCTCACTCCTAGAAAAGAGGGCTATATCTATTGTACCCGCCGAGCAGCGTCAGGGCAGCTTCTATTCCAAGTACTTCCTCGTTCCCAAACAGGGAAGGAACGGAATTCGGCCAATACTTAATTTGAGGGCTCTGAACAAATATCTAAAAAGATATAAGTTCAGAATGCTCACTCACACATCTCTGCTGCGGCTCGTGCGACAAAACGACTGGTTTACATCAGTCGACTTGAAAGATGCGTATTTTCACATCCAAGTATATTACCCACACAGGAAATATCTGAGATTCGCATTTCAGAGGATCTGTTATGAATACAGAGTACTCCCCTTCGGTCTGTCTGTCAGTCCAAGGGTGTTTGTACGATGTACGGAAGCCGCGATAGCCCCGTTAAGACAACAGGGTATTCGCCTGGCGACCTACCTGGACGACTGGCTGCTTCTCGCACAGTCGGAGCAGGAGGCTGTTACGCAAATGTCCTCGTAAAGCACCTGCTCAACCTGGGTTTCATAATAAACACAGAGAAGAGCATGTTGTGCCCCGCGCAGACTATACTCTTCCTGGGTTTACGCCTGAACTCGGTGCCCTTTTCAGCTCGCTTGTCAGCGGAAAGAGTGAAAGCTTTCAGAGCTTGTCTCGCTCTTTTCCAGCTGCGCAAACATGTTCTCTTCAGATCATGCCTGCGATTGCTGGGGCTCATGGCGTCAGCTATCCTGGTCGTACGACTGGGACGCTTACACATGAGGGAGTTTCAGCGCTGGGTGGCTGCCCTAAAACTAAAGAGTGATGGTTACTGTGAAATGCGTAATGGCACTGCGCCACTGGCTGCACCCGACTTTCCTAGTATGAGGTGTGTCTATGGGTGCTGTCCTTTCACGTAAGTGGTCACCACGGACGCATGTCTGACAGGTTGGGGAGGTATTTATGAAGGTCACCCAGTGAGGGGTCTCTGGAGCAGAGACCTACAGCGGGCGCACATAAATTACCTGGAGCTTTTAGCGGTGTTTCTCACCCTAAAACGCTTTCTGCCTTTCCTCAGGGGACATCACGTCCTCGTGAGGACAGACAATACGACCACAATATCGTATATTAACCGCCAAGGGGGCTTGCATTCTCTCCAGTTACACACACTGGCGCGCAAACTTATCCTATGGAGCGGTAGACTCTGTACGCGTTCCCGCCCCTGGCTCTGATACCTCCAACTCTGGCCAGAGAGCAACGCCACACACTTATTCTGATAGCTCCGCACTGGCCAGCTATGTACTGGCTAGCGGAGATATATCAGCTGCTGTGCGGGCAGCCATGGCAGCTCCCACTACGCAGGGACATACTGTCCACTTACCTTTTTTTATATTAGGTTTTCTCGTTATCCGTCTTTTTATTCAGACAACAACGGAAAAACGGCGTTGGTTTCCCGTTTTTTCGTTTTAAATAAAAAACAAAAAAACGGAAAAAGGCTGGTATTTCCGTTTTTTGGCTTTTGGTTTAAACGAAAAATCAAACTGACAAAAAGTACACGGACCCAGGAGGGGTAATATGGTTCTTATTATACATCCATGGGTATTATGAGCGTTGTGGTTCAACGATTCAACCGATCTGAATCACTTCGTGAAGCAGTTACGTGGTATCGACAGGCAGCGAGGCTTCGTTTGTCATCGATGACGTCACTGGCACAAAACGATACAAGCCTCGATACATGCTTCACAAAAAGCTTCGGGGATTACTCGACACACGCTCCGAAGCCTCGGCGCAATACGTAACATCACTAGTTTAAACCATAGACTGTATATATAAATGGACATAGTGTCCGTGACGTCACCCATAGAATTCTCCAGAGTTGCCGTGAAGCCCTTAGTAGGCGGAGCTGCCTCCGAACTGGAAGTAAACAGAGCTAGCTCAGGCTAAGAAGCTAAGCTAACATGAAATACATGCATACCAAGTTACTGCTAACAGTGTCGTTCCCCTATATATAAACGTTACATTCATAATAAAATGAGACAATCTGCAAGAGAATTAGCTATATTTTGTTACTCTTAATGATTGTCATTCACACGCTGAGAAAAGACGGACTCCACCGCCCGGACCTAACGGAGCCGCAGTGGGCTAGCTCCGGGACGCCGGCTGGAGCTAGCCCCCTGCGGCTCCGTTAGCTCCGGCGGCCACCACTGGGATAATCGGGTCCCCTATTAACATTTGCTCCCGTTTAGCATTATGGGCGTCATAGCCATAGACTATACAAGTCTTACCCAAGGCTGAATCATAAACTAAAATGTATATGTATGCATAAAGGGTTACGTCCTTACTGGCTAATAAGTAACAAGCTAAGCTACCAAGCACACAAACACCTGCGAACGGGGTTAACATGTATAATATTATCATTTTAGACTTCTTGGAAGTTCTGTTAGTACATTCAAGCGCACAGCACGACATTTTAATTGTCTGGTATTTGTAACAATATTCCCTAAAAGGCACAATCACCACGAACACGGCTAAAGCTAAAGGGTCAAGTACAGTACTATGACTAACTAACGTTGTAGCCTCTATGGTTGTAGCCTAGCAGAGTGGACAAGTTGCTGTTAGCTGACAGTGAGGCATGTACGTGTCCATCAATGTGACCACGCCCTAATTTATGCAAACACTTTAAGACCTAATATAAATAAAAGGGTCGTGTTAGAAAACAATTCACTCACAGATTCATAATCATGAAGGTGGAATCTAACTATATCGATAATAATATTTATTGCATCCATGGGTAGAAACATGTTTTTTTCTGCTGTAAAGTTGGGCATTTTAACATGGGGGTCTATGGAAATTGCTCCTTTCTGCAGCCAGACCCTAGCGGCCCATGTATGAACTGCAGTGTGTGGCACTTCCGTATTGGCTTCCCGGCTGTTCCCCAGAGTTTGCCGCTTGGTTTAAACCTAATTGATTTTATTACCCATCTTAAGACTGAACATATATTGGGCAAATAAAATCCTTATTTTTGTACCTGCATTCCTGATTGTTGCGTACCCTGGTCCTTCACATATGATAAACTTATAAGTTATAACATTCAAAGCATTTAGTTTATCTTGTGTCCCTTTAAAGGGGCCCAGTCCTCTTGTTTGGTACCACTGGACAAAAAACCTATTTAAATGAGCCCATCTCAATTTACCACAAAACTTTGTTTGCAGCCTTTATTTAACCAGGTGAAAGCCCCTTGAGAAAAGATCTTTTTTTCAAGGGTGACCTGCAAACTACAAATTATGCTTGACACAATAATGCATTAACGTTAAAAGTCGAATCATCTTATGAATTATAATAATGATTATCTACATACTGGTACTTTTAATACTTAAAGTAGATTAATCCCAGTAGCTATAGGTTTGTACTTTACATAAGAAAATAATCTAAGTACTTTTTCCACCCCTGTTTCTACACCACAAAGTACTTAAAAAAACAGTTAAACCAACATCTTGCAAGAAAACAGCGTCTGATGGCTTCTTAACATTTAAAAACCTATTAATGTGTCATACCCACTTAACGCGAAGAAACTCAGCTAATTGACAGAACCAGTTTTACCGAAACAAAACACAAGTCTCACAAGAAGCGTCTAAATGAGCCCTTAGCGAAAGAATGCTAACACACAGAACTCTAGGTATAAATACCCTTATTACATATCGAATCTGCACAAACAATATATTTGTTCTAGATTTTAGGGGTATAAGTATCATCACTTGAGCGATCAGAACTCGCGACAGGGGAAGCAAACACAGACTTCACGACACGGAGCTTTACGGAGCAAAAACGGGACATTGTTTTACCTATGCTGTTGTTCTGATCAAAAGTTGTGTTCAATGGCACTAAAACGATAAAAAGGCTGCTGAATATTAATCCATAGGTTAATCCAATGTGTCTGTGTCACTTTGAAATGATGGATTTCAGGAACTTCCCCTCGATTCTATTGGCTAACGGTTAAAAAGAGGTGTCAATGATCAAAATCGACCGAGGGGGGCCAGAGATATGGAAAATGCACCCAAATTACCCTAGAATTGTTTGTTTTTCTCTAAATCTCTCTAAAAAGGTAAAATGTCACTTATTTTGCATCAATATTGATACAGGGTACTTATTATTATGTTATAGTTTGGATTCCTAAAGCTTTTAGTCTACTAACCCATCATTCAAGGGTGGTTTTCACTATAAGTATTGTTTTGTTTTTGGACGGACACTATAATTTACATTTTTTGACTATGTTCAATCTGAATTTCCTGAGGCCTGAACAACAGGCTCGGGGCTTGACTGGTTAAGTGTATTTTGTGAGCTCCTTTTGCATGTTTATTTAGGAAACTGGCTGTTTACACAACAGGTAAGAAGTCAAATGCCCAAAGTACCGACTTTGTGAGCATTTATATTTACACTAAAAACAACACATTTTTCATCACATAAGACCAAAAGAAAGTAAAATGATACATGTCTTTGTGCAGCTGCAGATTCTGAGATAAAAGTGAATAAGCTGTAGGACACTGCCGTTGTTTTTCTCTCGGTTAGGCAAACTTAATCTAATTTGATGTATTATGTTAACTTTGGCTTTGACTGTTTCAAATAAAAGTAGTTTGACTTGTTTTACACAGGTTCTAGCAATGGATATTTTCAGAAATAGTTAAATCATGCTACTGATTGCATCCTTTTGTTATCCACTTTTAGCAAACACCTATTTATGAATAAGTAATGATGCAAGTTGACCTTTATTGATGTCAGTGTGTCTCCTACCTTACAGGACGCATGCAGGCTGGTTACAAACGGCTACTTTAAATCCCGTCCTGATGTGTCTGTCAGTTAACAAAAGCAAACAGGTGAAGAAGGTGTCCCGGTGTTTCACTCCTCCACTGCTCTGATGCTGCTGGATGTGCTGCTGCTGTGAGCTGAGAGGGTGGAACTGAGTGAGTGAGTGAGTGTGTGTGTGTGTGTGTGTGTGTGTGTGTGTGTGTGTGTGTGTGTGTGTGTGTGTGTGTGTGTGTGTGTGTGTGTGTGTGTGTGTGTGTGTGTGTGTGTGTGTGTGTGTGTGTGTGTGTGTGTGTGTGTGTGTGTGTGTGTGTGTGTGATTGTGTGGGAGGACCTGTCAAGTGCAGCAAGTACAAGCAGCCAGCAGAGCAGTTAAACTCTTTTTTTCCTCTGAGGTGTCTTTTGTGCTGTAATGGCAGGTGAGGTCCAGCAGGTGTCCTCAGTTGATATCATTATGTTTGACAAAAGGGTGTGGACATCCTGAGGTATTTAAAAACGCAATCACATGTTCACAATACAAATATGTTTGAAGGCCTGTGTTGGGAGTACACACGCTGCAGACATTATTCCAACTGTAACCTGATGATGATAACACCTTTATGTTCAAACTACTGATTAGTTGCTGATCAGTCCAGAAAGAAGAGATAAACAAAAACATCTGGAAACCAGACCTTGACAGAAGCTGGGAAGTCTCTGAGGCTTTATAACTGCGGAAGATGAATAAAATATGAGTTATGCTGCTGGCTGATTGTGTCATTTGGTTAAAAACACGAGAACGTTATCAAAAATGTTTGGCTTATGACCTCAAAATGGTGTGATAAGTGCCTACCATGGCATGACTTTGTTAGCTTGTTTGATTTTTGTTAAGTTGTTATTGTTATTTCAAGTATCCTAAACTCTCTAGAGGCATTTTGTGAATAACATTTACTTAAATACTTACTAGTTGCTGGTTATTTTATATACAAGTTAAATATCCAAACACTCTTGATTGAGCTGCCTTGTCTTAAGAGAACAAGTTGACTTTATGGTTGTGCTTTGATCAACAATAACTATATTACTTTGATTAATCAAGAAAATAATAATCAGCTGCATGTTAACAACCCAGTAAAAACTGGCTGCTGTATGCCAGTGATTCACATTTCTGTATGACAGATTTCACATTTACATAAAATAAACATATATTCGGCACAACAGTTTGTGGAAGCTGCTCTTTATTTGTAAAAGAAAGAAAACACTTCAGTCATTGTCTGCTATACGTTCTAATTACATAAAGAAAATATCTGCGGAGACAAACGCAGAGAATATCCTGAATCAAACTTAGGTAGAGTCAAATTTGATTGAATTGCTTTCATATTTCATACATCTTTCACTTTTGAACTCAAAGAACAGTCAGTTTTTATATACACACAGAGCGCCGATCAACAGTGCTCCTCCGCTCCACCCTGGTCCTCTGGATCTTTTATACAATTAATTTACATCAAATCTGTGACCCTTTTTCCCCGTTAGCGTAGCGATGGCTAACCAACAAGCAGACACACTCCATCCTGTCACCCCGCCCCCACCCACTTCCACTGAGGAACGATAGTGTGGAAAGATGTGTGCAACATGAAGACAACTCGTTCACATTCAGAGTAAAGGCAGCCTTGAATACGGTCAGTGAGTCAATGGCATGCCAAGCTTAAAGCAAATGGAGCCCAGTGTGACGTTCAGATTCGTGGATTACGTGTTTTTCAACTAGACAGGAAACGATCCATTGCAAAAAACCCTAGGCACAGAATCGAATATATACTGCTGACTGACTCATACTCTAACCCCTGCACTTTGAGTACAATGGAGATTGTGAAATCTTTCATCTAGTAAAAAGGTTTCTTAACACAAAACTCATAGAATATTTAGTGCTCTATCATTCCGCTTAACAGGTGTAATTTATATAATAGTTTTTTTTTGTAACTCTACCTCTCAATGATAGTCTGAGATCCTGGTTTAATGCTGAAGCACTCCCACAGCTGTTCAATGATAGATTTTACATTATTTTTTCCCCCCCATTCTTAAACCAATAATCATAAATAAATACAAACACACGAGGAATGTCTACTGTAAACACGGTAAAAAAGACAAAAACTAAACAGGTGTAAACGCCATTAGCATCACTACTTAGTGACAGTTAAATAACTGTAGGGAGTGGATGACTGATGATCGGACCCCCTCCGCGCTGAACATCAAGCCTTTAATCCAACCACAGTATTTCCAAATACATAACATCAAAGTTTCTCAGCACCCATATCTATCTTTACAGAATACACTGTAAAATGGATAAGGAATCCTCTTTAAGGGGGTTTAGACGGCAGCATCACTCCACGTCTCGGACAAGTTACAGAATAATGGGTGTGAGCTACCGCCAAACGTCACTGGGACATGGTTACCATGGTTTCTGACAGTCGTTGCACCATTGTGTTCTTGAAATGTCTGTATTTGGGGAGTGTGTGAATGTTTCGCTGTAGAGTTAGGACAAAGCTTTGCTGCTAAGTGCTTCATCTTCCGAGAGACACTTTTTCTTCATTACATGAACTGCATCTGCAAGAAAGGTAAAACACAGTCTTAGTAAATTGCTTAAATGAGAATAGAAATAATCAATAAGGTAATTGACTGTTTGCTAAACCCTTCCCCAGAACAGCAATAGCTTATATGTATAATATAATAGCAGGTGTTGTAAGCTCTGGATTTGTGTTGAGGTGCTGTTTATCTGGCTGTTCCTTGGCAGGTCTGGTTCTCCTTGGCTTCTAAAAACCAAAAATATGAGAACATGTGTCGCTCTCTGAGAGAATAAAAGAGCAGCTAAATGTGTATTAAAAATGTAGAATCAATGCATCATCTAATTGGCTCTTCTGATGGGCCTATATACCACCAACAAAGGACCTTATATTAAAATTATAACACTTTTTAAACCAGAAACCATCAAACTTCAGCCCATCTTGGGGCATATAGCTCTTCAAAATGTCAATGAAAATATAAACTAAATAAAGCGTCTCTTGTATTTAATGTTATTTAGCCCTTTTTTTCTATAAAATCAACCTGTTAGTAACGAGTTAGGGTTAGGGTTAGGTTACCCTACAGAAAGCAAAGTTATTCAAACCTGACAACCCTTATGAGCCTTTAACATGATATCATGCAGACATTATTGTGCTAATTTAAGAAAATGTTTTCCCTTGTTTTAAAAAGGAGTCAGCTGAAAATATTAGAAGTCAGCCAGAGAGACCACAGTTTAAACCAACCCATAGAGCTAATGTCAACTTAATTACCACTATTGAAGCAATAGCGGCTCAACATTAATCTACAACCATTTTCTGACGATATTTGTGTTTCATGGTTTTTAAAATATAATTGTTGGAGACAACACTGCCTAATGATAACTTGCAGGACAGAGCTAAGCAAACAGTCAACTGGTTAAACTAGCAGTGGCTGCAAGCTTCAGTTGACACAGGTTGGAGCAATACGTGATGACAGTGCATGGACAAAGGGTTAGAATGAGTCTAGCTATGTTAAAGACACATTACATCCATTAAAACAGCAAGAAATCCAAGCAACACGGGTGAAAATAAAACAGAAAAAAAGAAAAGTAAACCTGTAGCATCTAATCAGATGAGGGAGACATCAAGGATGTTGAAAGAAAGGGGAGTTAGCAGTGAGCGTGCAACACATGCAGGAGCAACCGCTAGCAAAGGGCATGCTGTACCTAAAGAGACGCTCTACAAGAAATCCTTGAGAGAGAGGTGTGCAAACGGGTCCTGTCCGGGGGCTCGGAGGGGGCTCTGGCTGGAAGGACTAGAGGCTGCGGAGGGCTATTTCAGGACCAAATACAGGAAGTAGGAGGACCAGAGGAGAAGTCAGAGTCAGTACAGAGACTGAAGCAGGGATGAGATTAGTTTGGAGAGGCTGTCACGTATGAAAGAAGGGTTAATAATAAAAAGGAGTACTTTTGGGGGGGGTCAAGACTGAGATGATTCACAGTTTTGCTCATCATTAGAGTGATGGGTCCATTGTTAAAACTGTCATCATCTTCAGCGGTATTCACACCGACAACAAGGCTTACATGGTGACTAATTACGATACGCGTCACGGCACAATGGATACACCTATTTACTCAACCTGATAACTGCGCAAACAGATACTGACTTCATTGTGCATCAGCTCGGGGGCGTGGTCAGACTGCTGATCACCCACCTGAGCGCTGGACACAGAGCCGAAGGGGTTGGGAGGCCTCATCACCGGCTGGGAGTACATCATGGTGGGGGGGTTCATCATCCCCATAGAGCCCATCTGTTGAGGCTGCGCAGAGGAGAGGAGTCATGTCAGTGGGGGTGCATTGGCTTAAAAAATAAAAATGAAGACGCTATGTGTAGAGTTTATAACTGTAAAGGTACAACACTTTTTGGTTTATTATTTGGTCTGTAGTCTGTCATACAATAGTGACAATTTATTCAAGACCAAGAATATATATTTAAAGGATGTGTTATATGAATAATGACTAAGATAACACAAGCACATTTAATGAGTAAACGTTGACTTCCTTGTTATAAAATAGATTAATTTAAGCGTTATCTTTGAATTCATAATGTTTCATACAACCTCTAGAGGGCGCTAAACTCAAACATTTCAAACTCTACACATAATGGATTCTCATTCAACAAAACGTAAGCATCATAGGTGACTACGTTTACAGTGTTACTGTATAATATTTGAAACTGTTAATAATTATGAAGAATAATCATATCATGCAACAACAAGTGCTGTCTGTGTGCATTCCATACATTACCCCTCAAAAGTAAAAAAAGACAACCCTGTGTCAGTGAAAGTGGAATAATAATAATACTGCATGTGCTTTAAATAAAAACAACTTTCAAAAGAGAAAAGTCTCTTGATCCAGTTAAACTCAATCAATGTCAATTCATTCTCGAAACATAAGGAACAGGTAAATTCATCTGATTCAGCGGCATTTCGGATATTATATTATATAAGAGTTCCTAAAAGCTACTAGATCTACACTGTACATTTCCCAGAATACTGACCATGCCGTATCCCATTATGCCTGTGGGTGTGGTGGCAGGGAAGGCCATGACTGACGATGGCTGAGGTAAAAACAAACAGGGTAGTGAGAACACAAACTAGCAGCATAACAATACATCATCTGCCATTATTGGGCAATAAACTGACAGAGCAGCAGAAATGAGGAGCACTACAGTTAGAAATCTGTGCGTCACCATGGAAACGGGGTTCCAGGTCGTGGACGGCGCCGCTTTGAGCTGCCAGCCGGTGCCGCCGGTCATCCTCTTCTCCCCCGGCTGAACCCAGTGCATGTCGCTGCAGATTAAGACGACAGTGGATGTTAGCAACAGTTTGTATCTGCCCTAAAAGCACCACGCTGCTGCTGTGTGTGATGCAGAGAGTGTGTGATGCAGAGAGTGTGTGATGCAGAGAGTGTGTGTGATGCAGAGAGTGTGTGTGATGCAGAGAGTGTGTGTGATGCAGAGAGTGTGTGATGCAGAGTGTGTGTGATGCAGAGTGTGTGTGATGCAGAGTGTGTGTGATGCAGAGTGTGTGTGATGCAGAGTGTGTGTGTCTGTTGAAGCCACAGAGCGCTCAGCCATTTCTTACTTTTTCATCGTGCCGTTTCCAATCCCGAGGTCTGAGAAAAGAAAAAAAGACAGTTCAATGGGAAGGTCTTAGACGTCAATGCCTTAATGAGCATGCGCTTTAATTAGAGGAGCTGGAAGCCACAGCATCACACTCACTGCCCACAAGGTTAGCCAGGGAGGAGTCAAGGTCATCTGACACCAGCTTGTCCGGCAGCAGACCGCACGCCTGGCCGGAGCCGGCATGGGTCGGTTTCAGGATACCGCCAGAAATATCTGACAAGACACAGAGACAATAAACCCATGGATACTTGTTGGGTTACACATGTATATCTTTAAAGTATTTTGTCAGTAGTAGTTTAACAATTAAAAAGGATAGAGATAAGTGCAGGACTATATCACTCTATTCTTGTATTATGTTGTACTTATCAAGATCAGTGATGAGTCTGAGTAAATTGTTCTCATTTTACTTTTTCAAGAATATATTAAAAAAGAAAAACGTGAAAAATGCAGAGAATGTTTTGGACCTTTTAGAGTTTTCTTTTAAAAAATAATCTGTAAATGTTAAGGACAGAAAAAGCAGACTGCTACATAAACTAAAAAGGAGCTTTAGTGTTTTGGAAAAGTAGTATAACTTTCACCTTACTGCCTACCTACCTTTTAATTTTAGATGAATGTTTACTTAAAACCATCATATTGCAGTTATTGAATGTAAATCCTCACCATCACAATCGAGGCTGTTGTTGCCTGCGGCTTTGGCTCCAAAGACGGACTCAAAGTCCACTTGGAGTCCTCCAGCCGACTGCTGAGCAGCGGCCTGCGGCGTCGAGTATCCTTCACAAGAGATGGAGACAGCTGCAGTTACAGAGATAAAAAAGTGAATATTTGGACTTTGTTTTGTGCACTGGCCCGTGTAGAACAGTGTCCATAGATGCAACGGTAGAAACTGGTTTACCCTCAGGAGTTTGTAATACTGTATGATTCATCTGATTCTCGCATGATTTTTTTTATTTCACTCAGGCCGTTATTTACCAGCACCTTAAAATCTGTAAACGTTAAATCCTTGTCCGTAAAAAACATTAAAGCTTCCATTTAAAAAAATATATTGTTTTAACTCAAATGTTGTCTGAATGGAAGTTCCAAATGTAAGATGAAGTTTGAATGTAGTGTGGTTATTTTAAACCATTTCTAAACCATTTTTACAGAACAATTGAACAGAGAGCTGAGTGCTACCACTTTCTCCACAGAATAGCAAAATAAATCTAGTGCGCCGCAGAGCCTTCAGTACCTCTGAATAGACCTGCTACAGAGGGCTCAGTGGGGAAGGGAGCCTGGTGTGGGAGGTGCTGAGCAATGGACACTGGACCACAGAAGGAGTCTGACACGCCACAGGAAGCAGGACGAGATAGACAAAGAAGAAAGAGAGGAGAAGAAAAAGAGCAAAAAGGAAAAAGCATTTCAAGACCAGGCCAAAGAGACGGGTGGGAAATGACAGCAGTACAGGCAGAAAGAAGACAGATAACATGATTGTTGTTGTTCAGTTCTGAGTGTTTTAAGTACAGCTTAAGATTAATAGAAGGATAGAATAGTGTAGAAAAGTATTGTAGCTCCCAAAAGGGGGGATTAAAGGAATAGTCTGACATTTTGGGAAACTTCCTGCTGAGTGTTGGATAAGAAGATCAGTGAAAAACAATCAAATAAAAAATAAAAACCTGTCCTTTTGGTTTCAGAGCAGAAATAAAGGTGTGTAGTAGCAGACAAACACACATATACGAAGGTTATCAATCTTCTCCAGGCTAGAGGACAAATCATTGTATTTCCCAAAATGTCAAACTTTTTCTAGTCTATGACCACATACAGTTTATATCTAAATAGGAGCCCTGAGGGTAGTGTATGGGACCCTATGTTTGCCAGGGCTCAGGAAACATAGGCTGGGATGGAGAGCCATCATAGTACCTGAGATTGAGTGTTCTATCCGAACTGTGCGTTTGTAATTGGTTGAAACGGATGAGTTTGTGTCAATAAAAGGATTGTAACGATCTGGAGAATCAAAAATAGGGTTGGTAAAAAGGAGAACAGGTTTTAACTTAAAAGCTCTAAGGCATGATTGTATAACAATGCAACACCAAACTTAATTTGAATAGAGGATGGAAGGTAAAGCGAAATGGGTGTAGGGCCTCTACACTGGCTACAATAAAACATAGCTGGAGCTTGGTATGAACTGCAATGAGGATTGCTTTGAAGACAGATAAAAGAAGATCAATTAAGAGACAGAAAATCAACAGTCAGCACAGTAAACATGCAGGCTAGTCATGCTTTTTAAGTGGCAACAGAGAAATGAACAAGAGCGACAAGAAGACTTTTGAGGAGAAACAAAATGAGTCATTACCACCAAACATTTCATGACCAGATGTCCTAGAGGGAAAGCTAACACCGTCTGAAGACACGACAGGCAAGTGAGTGGCTTCGACAACGATTTTTGAGAGGAAAGGGTTAAGGTTTGGCATGGATTCATCTCCAGCTTCTGCAGAGGTGAAAGGATCTAGGCAGGCAGAGGAAAGAGAGACAGAGAAAAAAGACAAAGACAGACAAAAAGAGTGGAGAGGAAGAGGGGGGAATCAGAGTCAGACAACAAGAGAAGGACAGCATGCAGAAAAGACCCAGAATGTTGAGAAACACAGATGTTGGAGGTGCTGAGAGGTCGCTGTGTACCTGCCCACGCTGTAGCCACTGGAAGCCCTGAGGAGCCCGACTGCATGGAGGCCTGGAAGGCCTGCAGGTCAAAGAGGTCGCTCTCCATCTTCACTGCACTGCAGAGGGGAAAGAAAACCAATGTTTAACAACGTTAAAAAGAGACCCCCTTTCTCATGTGAAAAAACAACTAAAAAGGTGGCCAAAATAAAAAATGTAAAGTCCTGATTCAAAGGTTGGAGTCAAAAATACCCTTTTCGTCTTAAAATAAACTTCTCTATATTTATAGATGCGAACATGGTGTATGTGGTGTTTTTTTCTGCCTATTTGTTTAAGATGTTACTCTTTATTTCATAACTGTTGTGTTCCACATGCACTGCCATGAAGATTGATTATTTTTTACATTTTGTTTGTACAAGATAGGGTTTTGTGATTGGACGGAAAATATTGGTAGTTTTTGGGAAAATATGAGAAAATTGCATGAACTAAAAGTGTTAGTTCAGTGAAAGAGAGAACATTGAATTCTGAAGGTGTAGTTTGGATTTTTTGTTACATAAATGACATGGGTTTTGTTATTTGTTTATTTATTAGACTAAAAAAAGTTTACGGTTTTTGAAATGACCTTCCACGAAGAGTATGAACAGACAATACACATCTATATAGAGACCTTTTCTTAGTTATCTAAAGTGGATGAATGTTAAGGGACTAGATAATTGCAGCATTGATATAAAATAGTGGGAAAAAAACGAAATAAACCTATCCATAACTCAAATATATCCCGTCGATGTATGCGTACCCGTTGGAGCAGCTGGGCGTGGAGAAGAGGTCGATGGCTGGTGCTGTGCTGATGGTGCCCCCGGTGGTGGAGACGGGCGATGTGTCGGTGGTGGCGAAGGAGGGCCTCTTGGAGAGCTCTTTGAGCCTCTGTTCCTGAGTGAAGAGAAACTTTCATTCAAACATACAGGCAACAACTGGGAATATTAAAGTGTAAAGGTGTTGTTTTTAAAACAGAAAGTCCACCTTCAGAGCTTTGAGTCGAGCCTGTTCCTCTTCCAGAGCCGCCTGCTTCTCCCGCTCGTCCACTTTAGTGAAAGACATGCCTGTGCTGGCCAGCGATGACACTGCGTTTGACAGAGTGCTGGCCCTGGAGGAAAGAGACACAAATGTACTCTGCATTAATTGGTTTATTCTTTTTATAGTTTTTTTTTATTACACATTTGTATCTGTGCAATTCTCTCAAAATGCTTTACTTTTGACATACCGTCATATTTTCAGCTCTTGCGAATGCTTGCTATACAAATCATAGTCAAAATAAAACTTGACTAAAAGACTGACTTGATTCAGCACAATCTAATTAAACGTTATATCTCTGAGCAATATAAATTGGAAGACAGATTTGAGGAAGAGGAGAGAGGAGTTCAGTAATATTGAGGGGAGCTTTAATGTACCTGCTGGCAGCCGTGGAGTCTTTGACCTTCTTGCCCTCTAAAGAGGCCAAGTGCTGCTCCAGAGCTTCCAGAAGGCTACTGGGAGCCTGCCGTGACAGAAAACACACAATCAGCAAGTTCCTAAGACGTAGAAGATGTAGTCTACGTGGACATCCAGACCATAAAGGACAGTGGTGGGCAACCACGATGGAGCAAAAACATCCCACACCATGAAATACACCAAACAGCCAATTTATGTATTTGATTAGGAGGTTGAATTTGGGCCACAAAAACTAGCGTTGGGCTAACAGTTACCCACCACTGATAGATGACTGCATTCCAGCCAAAAAGCTACTTTGGATGAGCGTCACATCTACGTGGGATGACGTACTGCAGCACGACTCTTCAACAGCCGGGGTGTTGTTGAATCGGCCGTGTCTAAGTACAACGGGGCAGCCACTCTACAGGAGATGAGCTACACTGGTTTACACCTCAATAACGTGACCAAAGTGAACAGAAATTTACCACAGCGAGGGTTTTTTCCTTCAACTTTTTTTCACCACGATGTAGGAGACAGAGTCAGAGCAGAGGCATGCAGAAAGACAACACTGAAGCAAGTCACGGACATAGAAGAAGAGTGAAATGATAGTACTTACACAAACTGTGAACTAAAGTGGAAAGATAAGGGGGAGAATACAGAATATAAAGGTGGTGACAGTCAGAGGGGGGGATGCATTTTGGCTGCAGTTCTCCGGGGTAACGTGTTTCTGTTCAATTGGTTCCCCATAGCACAACAGTATGTGCACTTCATCTAACTGTCACTGTGCGGATTTACTGAGTGGACTGCAATTACAGTGATTACTTTAAAACACTTAGTGGAACAACACCTTTATTTACTGTAGAAAGAAGGAGAAGAAGAAGGATAGGGAAAGAAGAAAAGGAGAAGGAGAAGAAGAAGAAAAAGGACGAGAAACAGGAGAAGAAGAGCACCTCCTTTGGCAAACATGCGCTTGGGAAGGAAATCATGCAAAGTGTCTTATTTTAATAACTTTCTGTGTCTTGTGTACTAAACCCTAGTTCAATAAAAACAACGCCGGTGATAATAACAGAGCAGTTGGAGCTCAAAATAAGAGTAAGAGAGCAAGGAAAGACTTCCTATTAAGAACGAAAAAGCTATCTTCTCAGATTTTTCTCAAGGCTCGGTGCTTACCTGTGAAAGGTCTGGGATATCTCCTCGATCAATGCCCACCTGCTGTTAGACGAGAAAAACAAAAATAATTACAATCACTTCCCTGCAGCATTAAGGCATTTCACTGAACAAAAAACATCTTAAATGGGGACCTATCATGCAAAATGCACTTTTGTACGTCTTTTATACATGAATATGTGTCCCCGGTGTGTCAGGGAACTCACCAAGTGTCAGAAAACACAACCCTCTCTTTTCCTCCATACCCAAATCTCTAAAAACGGGGCTGATACAGATTTGAATTGTTCTGACGTCAGAAAAAGGGGTGCTCCGCCTATATGGGCAACTCTCCACCTATCAGGGGAATGGGGGGTTGGGCCGCGGCCACGCTCGAAAGCGCTGGAGACGCTGTAGTGCATATGCCAGGCCTGTAAGTGGCACTGTAAGACAGCGAAGAAGACTTCCCGCGCATGGTTGCCCTTCTGTTTATTCTCCGCTGTGGCTCTTTTTCTCCCTCCCCGAGGCAAACGTTTGCTCCTGTTGCTGTAATTCAATGCAATCCCTCCCTCGCTGTAATTCTCTCCGGTAGTCCACCAGCAGATGAAAAACACCCACCTCTCCGCCTCTTCCAAGGAACGAGGGGACCGTGCGGCAGAGTTTCAGTTAGATTTTTTGCTGGTCAACATGTCCGTTAAAGTTGAAATCTTCCGGACAAAATTAGAAAAGTGCTGGTCAAAGGTCTTCTTTGTTATTTATTGAGCTTTAAAAACAAATGAATAATGACTATATAAATCATATAAGAATAAAACACGGAGGACGGAGCCTCTCTTTTCCTCCCCCTCTTCTGAGAGCCCAGCAGCTGATCAGAGCATGCTCCCCTCTCCTGCAGGGGGGCGTGGCAGCTCATTTGCATTAAAGCTACGTCACAGAATCAGCCCTTGCAAAAACAAGGCTGGAAAAGAGCAAATGGAGCGAAATGAGGCATGGCTAAAATGCATGATCTGTTTGGTATTTTGAAAAAAAAACTTCACAGACATGTTTTATATTAGGTATGGCCCTACAATATATTTTTCAAACATAGCATGATAGGTCCACTTTAAATAAGAGCAGAAAAGAGTTTCTGTAAAAAAGAAAAAACATTAAGTTCTTGTTACCTCTGCTACTTTGAGGAACTCTGATATCCGGGTCATTCGGGTGAGAAACTTCTTGTAAATGTCCAAGCCTTCTTTACATTGAGTCTTCTTCATGTCAAAGTATTTCTCTATTTAGTGAAAAGAATAATTTTGCATGAGCAACCACAAAGAATTGGGCAGAAAATGAAGACAAAAGGTGAACGTGGTCTTACCGAGCAGGTTGATGATGCCTTCATTGTAAGCAGCGAAGAGCCTGATGGAGTCTTTGAAGAGCAGCATGAAGGCTGCATTGATGACTCCATTAGTCAGCTCGTTGGCATTGACCTGAGGGAAAGCAGTGGTTTATCTTAGAGCTCCCCCACAGCGATGTGTTGACGTGGATAAACAAACGACAGTAATGCATCTGCCTCAGTTTGCAGCAGCCTCTTCCAGCTGCTTTTTACTACACGAGCTGCAGCGCTGCGGGGGGCTTCACCTCAAACTCACATTGAAATCGAGGAGGGCATCCATCTGGTTCTGAATAATTGGGATGGTCTTCAGCAGCTTTTCCGTGTTCATGGTCCTCATTACGCCGTCCACTCTGTGCAGACAAAGCAAGGGTCGGAGAAGGAGAGGGAAGAGAGGGGGAAGGTGGGGGGGAGACAGAGAGAGAGAGATGAGCAAACAGACTGAATGCATTTCATTTTTATGACAGATGTCATGCTTAAACCCAAAAGATATTCAGTGTACAATCATACTTAGAAGTAATAATAATACAAAAAACTGTTTTGAAGATATCTGGAATATTGTAATTGGTTTATTTCTGAAATGTTTTAGACTACATAAAATACTTGAGATGTTTAGCAATAAAGAATATGATAGTTTGTTGCAGACTAAATACCACTCTTCTTTCAGATATTACAAAAGTAAATATTTTGACAGTTTGATATTGTAGAATAGAAAATAAATATTAAAAATAAAAAGGTCCTTACCCGCGTTTAACTTTTGTGAAGTCAAAGGCGACCTGTCTATATGAAACAGCTTTCTCGTTCAGATATCGACTATACCTCCTGATAAATGTGGACATGTCATAACCTGCAATGAAACAACAGAAGGAACATGTACTTTAAGAAACAGAGCATCATTTCAGAATAACTTAGAACTACGATAAACAGCCAGAATCAAATTGTTACCTTGTAGCCCACTTTTGTCCAGAAAGTTACTGAGGTTGAATAATGTATTCCTTGAGGCCAAGTACTGGACAAACCGCTGTGAGGAAGGGGAGACAGGTTAACAAAACAACACCACACTCCTAATAGGTAACACATTAACGGTGAAATGGTCTGCCTGTGCATGCTGAGGAGCGTCACCTCGTTGCCATAGACCATGAGGTGCTGTGTGGTGATGAGAGACTTAAACACCACCACCCAGCTGGTGTTGGTGGTCCGCTCAAACAGAGAGTCCGCCAGCTGGGGGATGTTCACGTTCATCTCGTTGGTGCAGTGGATCAAATCTGAAACAAAACAACACAAGTTTCCGTTAAACATAAGAGTAACTATCAAAAATAAACGTTTTATTTTCCAAGGCTGAAAAAAAAGAAAAGTCCATCAAAAGAAAATGTCAAACTGCTCTTCTCCAATATACTGTGCTTTATCCTTCCATTATTTGGAATATAAGTGCAGAAATACATATTTTATTATGATAAGACCATTGTTGTCCATTATTGCGCAAATATTTGGATAATCGTTAAGTCTTGATAATAGTCAAATTACAATTTGTGTAAAAAACACTGCTTAAATATAATCCGTTATTGTGTGACAAAACTGAAAATATCATTGCACAATCGATAGTGTGTTGAGTTGGGGATATTTGATATTTAGTTCTATATTAATATCATTATATTGGGTGGAGGTGACAGAAGGAGAAGAGGCATCTGATTTTCCAAGGCTAAATATATAATGAGATAGATAGAGACACACACACACACACACACACACACACACACACACACACACACACACACACACACACACACACACACACACACACACACACACACACACACACACACACACACACACACACACACACACACACACACACACACACACACACACACACACACACACACACACACACACACACAGAGTGAATTGTCAAAAGGCCTCACGATGAGTTAGTGAACAGACAACCTGCTGCCTACGATGAAAAGTAAAAAGCGAACACAGATGCACCATTTCATTTTTGGATGTCTGAGACAAAAACAGTCTCCGATGTGACTCACACTTTACTCCTCCACAACAGGTCATTATGTGCAGTTTGGTCACCTGTTAGCAGCATTTGCAAAATACCAAAAGTTGCAAAACACACTGCTGCTAATTCCTATATTTAAGTGGATACTTTTCAAAGAGAGGTTTGGTCAAGTTAAAACTGAAAATAGATTACAAATTGATCTCCAAATAAAATACAAACATAACATCTTGACACAATAACTTAGATATTCAATTAGGGGTGTAACGGTTCACAGAAGTCAAGGTTCGGTTCGTACCTCGGTTTGGGGGTCACGGTTCGGTACAACAAGAAAAAGCAAAAAAAAGTCCCAAATGAGTAATTCCAGGTTTGTTGTTATTTATTTTTGAACAGTAGTGCAAGTTTCAGTTTCAAAATAAGGAACTCTGACATTTTGAATAATTAACTGTATTAAACAGTTAAAAACAAACCACAAACAGCACCACACACACTCAGATGGCCATATTATCTATAATGGCTGATGTCAAACTAAAAGGTTTCATCAAGCTGTAAAACTAAAAAGAATGTCTTGAAAATATTACATCATAAATAATAAGAAAGTCTTTCCAGAGCGCAAAGTCGTTGAAAAACATTATGCCAAAAGTTTCCGTTATTTATTTTGGTTTCACGGCTTTCATGTCTATTGGCTTCTTAAAAACAGCGGGGATCAGCTGTTGAACAGCTGTTGTCTTTTGCCGGGCTACGGTGATTGGCAAATCTGGGTGATCCCTTCTGATATGATTTAGCATGTTTGGCGTGTGTTTTCATTAGCATACCGCACCGCTATCGAACAACGCCGACACACCGTCCTCGTCGGATCCACCACTCGCACACTTCATCGTTGTTGTAGTCCACAGGGAACCGGAAATGTTCCCACACAGCTGATTTAAAAGAAGCAGGTGGGTTCTAGCTCCTGTGTGTTATCTGAACTCACCATACTAACTTTTCTTCTTCTTGTATTTAGTTGGTTTTGTTGTTGTTTCTTCTTGTTCTTCATTTGTTGTTTAAGGGCGGCTGGCAAACAGCTTTTAGGCGCAATACCGCCCCCTGGATTATATATAGTGTAGTGGGTGACCAGTGTTGGGAAAGTTCACTTTCTACATGAACTAGTTCAGTTCACAGTTCACACATTTTAAAATGAACTAGTTCAGTTCATAGTTCATAATTCAAAATGTTGAACTAAAGTTCATGGTTTCAAAAATGAACTAATTTATAGTTCATAGTTCTTTTTTCAATACGTTGCTGCGAGCTATTATTTGTCTCCTGTACGATGTTAATGGGCCATTTCAATTTTTACAATATCCTCAGAGGGCCGTACAAGTTATTGACCTCTGCTTAAAAAAACTAAAATCACAGCCCATTCATTTCATTCTGTGCAAAGAAAAAGCAACCACTTAATCCAGATATCTCACCATGACTCGCGTATGCATGCACGTGCACGGTGTGGCGTGACCACCAAAACAGAAAGATAATTTATGGACACAAGATGTGTGAAAATGTATTTAGTTTCCTATCCATGTGAACATGATTTAAGTGGGGGGGGGGACCTAACCTCCTCTAGAGGGGTCCGGGGGGCATGCTCCCCCGGGAAGATTTGTTGCACTTTGAGAGCAACATTAGGAGATATATGGACACATCTCTCAACACCCAAACACAACTGTAAGCAGATTTTCTTTTAATTTATGGATATTTGACAAATCACTACCCTTTCAAACTGTATTCTTCTTTATTAATAACTGTTATATAGTATTTTATACCCGTTTACTTTATTCTCTTATTTTTTTTTATAACTATAATGATCATATAAAGATGTGCCTTTACCTCACTGCAGAGATGTTCACAAGTCTTTTTTTGCAAGTCCAAGTCAAGTCTCAAGTCTTTGTGGGGTGAGACTTGATCAAGTCTCAAGTCTTTGGTCACGAGTCCAAGTCAAGTCTCAAGTCTCTAAAAAAATAAAAGTCTCATGTCTCTTCTGGTTGTAATAAGACTTCTATTGTCTGCTGCTATAGTAGGCTTCATCTGCTGGACACAAAATTAAAACCATTTACCAGCCAAATGCTGGTAAATCATACAAGTGGCTGGTAGTACTGTATGTTGCACGCACCAGCCAAAAATAACAATGGCAATCTATTGAGTGGCTGGTAAAATGTCAACATTCACTAGGCTAGCCATTTGGCCAGTGGACAAACATTTTAAAATGTGACCTCTGCAACCGTATTGTCTGGGGTCTCTAATGACATTTTTTAAGTCTACTGTTAATAAACATATTCCTCTATCCTCTCACTCAAAGCCAGTGTCATGGTAACCTGATAAACCTGTAACATTAACGTTACGTGGTCAACAATAAACCTGTAACCTGCCTATAAACCGACAGATGTATTTATGTATGTTACTATGTATTTTTCTACGTTTAACGTTAGCCAGTAGATAGTGGCAGCGGAACGTAATGATTAACGTTACCGACCTTTTTTATGTCATGTCAAGAGTTGGATGTCAACACCACTCAACTCAAACAAGTGCGACAAGCAATTCACTAATCTTTTCAAATATTCAGTTACAAAGCTAGTAGCAAGCTAAGTTAACATTACATAGCTGATGATGCTGAGCTAAACATGTTTGCTAACCGTCCATATGCGTTAATGTGACTGACCTCTTCGGGTGAGTTGTGCCTGATGAAATTCTACGTTGTTGCGCCAGCATCCTTGATTTTGATATTGCAGACTTTGCAGTGTGCGCTCCTTTTGTTGGTGCCGCTGGCGTTTTGTTCGAAGTTTTTGTAGTTGAACCTAATTACGAGCGGTACAGCCGCAGGTGTGCCGCCGGTCGCCATTGTGTTACTACGAGGTAATAACAGAGGCGCGCACGTCTGCGTGTAATGAGCCCGGCTAAAATAACTGGATGGCCTACCTGCCTGTCAGCCTTCCATCTGGGCACAAACTTATCTCGTGCCCTCATTGGTCATGTGCGCGTTCGTTTGTGTTGGAGGAGGCGGGCTCTATAAGGAAGTAGCAGCCTCTAGCAGATTATCTCCGGTTGTGTATTTTCAAATTCTAGCGATCTCGAGCCGGTTTCTCTCAAATTTACCTACCCCACCTTTAATACGCCAAAAATAGAAAACACAATGATTGTTCACGAGTCCCAACACACGAGTCCAAGTCGAGTCTGAAGTCTTTTGGTCACGAGTCCAAGTCAAGTCTGAAGTCTCTGTGTGTGCGACTTAAGTGCGACTCGAGTCCGAGTCGCAGACTCGAGTCCCCATCTCTGCCTCACTGGTTGTAGACAAAGCTTCTTATATTCGTTAGCATAGCTAGCTAACCAGATGCTAATGATAACAACACAGTTATTGACTGTCTGATCAGTATGACAGATGAGCAGATCGCCACTGGGCTTTCAACTAAAGACACAGACACGCAGAAACTGCGGCATGTGTATGGACTTATCGGTACTGCAATTTCTGAAGTGCTGGAGTGGCGTTCTGGTGCTCTCCGTCAGAACTGCACCCCTGTCAGTCGAGACATATACCACGTGATGACACGTTTAGGCTCGTGTTGTGTTCAAGGACCCTGACCTTGGCCAGGAAAAACAGGCACTCGCTTGTTTAATTTTTTTGCGGTCTAGATTTCTTTCATTTTTTTATTTTTTGCGTGTGTTTATAAATTACCTCGAGGGCCGTACCAAATTGTCTCGCGGGCCGTAGATGGCCGGAGGCCGGAGGTTCCCCACCCCTGCCGTAGAGTCTCACTCTGAGCGAGTGCTGCTGCAGAGCTCTGCTCTCGGCTTCGTCCATACTAATTCATTCATTCAATGCTCGCCGGTTCCGCGGTTCCACATTGTTTGTTGTGAGGAGTCTGATATATTTAGTATATTTATATTTTAGTGCGACAGCCAGGGGTGACAGGCGCGTACGCGTCACAGGCAGCTTGCTGTTGCCAGATTGGGTGGTTTTCCGCATTATTTTGAAGCCTGTTTACGGTGTGTTTTAACTGGGTTTTCGGCTGAAAGGCATATGAAATCTGGCACACTTTTGAACGCCGTTATAATACAGTGCTAAGAATGAACGCACTTTTGAACGCCGTTATACAGCGCTGAGAATGAACGCGTTCTCAATTACGTTCATCTAGCGGAAATACAGTACGTTCAGTTCACGTTCGCCCAAAATATGAACGCGTTCATGAACGATCGTTCATTGAACGCGTTCAGGGACATCACTGTGGGTGACACTACACCTGAATGACAGACTTTTTTCCCACTCGTAAAAAAAAAAAGGCGTATTCGCCATGTGACTGCATGTGCCGAACCGTGACGGTACGGGACGAATACGGATACCGTTATACCCCTATATTCAATTGATTGTTTAAGTTATGTCTCAAGCATTCTCTGGGCTTTGCCGATGTTCTCCACCTAATACCATTCTAAATTAAGTATCAAATGTTCATATCTTATTTATTCAGTTGGATTCACTCGATATACCCCCCTGAAAACCTCTGTAGAATGTATAATTGAAGTTGGTTATTCATTTACATTTAAAATTACCCAAAATAGCAAAAATATTCCTGCTGACTTTTTGCTGGCATTTAATATTCTAGAATAGATGCTTGATTGCCAAATCTATTTGTCAATTATTGACTGTTAATACATCTCATTGTTAGTCACAATAATTACCCTGTAGACCTGAGTTACAATTACAGAATAATTCTACTCAAAATACCCTAAAATAACAGTATGTTAAGCAACAAGTTTTCTATATAAAATTAGCATAATAAACATAGAACCATCACCGATGCAATCAGGGACCCCTGAAGCAGAAGCAGACACTGATAGCATTCATTTAAATTGTTAATGGAATGAAAACATCCTTTTAACAGAGCAAGGTAAAGTGCAGGACATTAAGATGTAAATCATACATTTTCTGCCCCACTTCCTCTGCAAACATGTTCACCCTACATCCATGTGCTGCTTGAATGATGTTAGTCAGAGTGAGAATAACCCTGCCATTCACAGCAGCGATCAGACTGGCGGGGTAATTGGGCCTCCCTTTCTGTCCTATATTTGACTTTTCAAAGGCGGGGGACTTTAAGTAGGACAGGATAACCTTCCAGAGAAGCAGCAGCAGTTAGCATGGGTGGCTGAGCTGCCCACAGAAGAAGATGATGAAGAGGAGATGAGTACGAGTAAGGAGGAGGAATATGGGGGAGGAGGATAAACTGACAGCACTGTCATGTAACAATCAGCCACTAAATATTCACTGTGGTTAACATTAATGATTCTAATTCATTCATGTAACAATCATGAAAGAGCATGACGCTGCTGAACAGTGTTAATCACCATTAGGGTGTTGGGACTTAATATATAATCACTAAAAACGAACTCGGGATCAGAATTGGGTGTAACGCGTTACAAAGTAACAGTAACGTGTTACAAAGTAACGTGTTACAAAGTAACGCGTTACAAAGTAACGCGTTAGTGATATTACAAAGTAACCTTCTATAACAGTGACCACCAACTGGCGGCCCGAGGGCCACATCCGGCCCGCCAGACATTCTCATCCGGCCCGCACAACGGGGGTGACTGTGGCGTTGGCGGAGTGGTTACTGTGTTCGCCCCCCACCCATTTCTTTGTTTACAACGTCTCGTGAGTAAGGTGCAGTACCGGAGTCCAACAGAGAGGCAGCAGCTGCGGGACAGTAGACTGCGTACTGCGAAACCTTCCCTCCCCTGAAGAAGAAGTGATCCTTCGTTGTGAAGAGTCTGGTTAATGCGCTCCGCACCACAGCAGAGTCCAACAGAGAGGCTGGAGCTGCGGGACAGTAGCCTAGAAGCAGGGTTGGGTTGTAACGGAATACATAACGGCGTTACGTAATCAGAATACAAAAATCAAGTAGACTAACTGTATTCAGCTGGCGTTACATTTGAAAAACGAGTAATCTGATTACAGTTACTTTCGTAAACCTGAAGTGAATACATTTTGGAATACTTATTGGAGGAAAAGTTTCCTCACAAAATGTAATATTCATTACCGGCAGAACTGTGTGCACACTGCACGGCGCTGCAGCATGTCTGTGAGCGAGAGAGATGCAGCGTGTCTGTGAGGCCCCGCCCCCGCACGCAGATGAGAGAGAGAGATCTCTTTTAAAATATATTGAAAGTTAGAAACGGAGATGGTTGGATAAAATGTGCAAGATATCGTTTATGTAGCATTTATTTATTGTCGAAATGATGACATTTCATAACGGGATGAAATCAAAGTGAATGGCCTGCTGCTGCTGAATGCATGGGGCAAGTGACTTGAACACGTTTTAAAAGTTATTACATCGTTTCAGATAATAAATAATAATGATAATTCATTCAATTTAGGGGCGCCTTTCAAAGCACCCAAGGACACCTTACAATTCATAACATATTCCAAGGAAAGGTTTTAAGACAGTACAAAGAATGCAGTCCGGGTGATGTTTTTTTATGTGTGGTGCAGATGAGAGAGCTGTCACCAAGATGTTGTGTTTGAGTTCTTGATAAGCCATGAAAACAGTAAAATACGTGTCTCCTGTTCACCAAAACATACCCATCTGTTATGGAAAAAGAAAGTATTCCAAAAGTATTCTAAAAGTAATCTGAATAGTATTTATAAGATTATGGGCTATATAAAAATCGCTGGCCCGCGATAGTGTCTATTGGTTACATTTCGGCCCTTGGACAAATGTAGTTGGTGATCCCTGTTCTATAATATCAGTTAAAATAATAATTAGTAATATTACAAAGTAACAGTGTTTGTAACGCATTACTGTTACTTTGTAACGCGTTACTGTTACTTTGTAATATTACTTTTGTCAGTAACGGAGTAGTGTAACGTGCTACTTTTATAATTCAGTAATCACACTACAGTTACTAACATTGCCCCGACACGCGTTACTTCGTTACTTACTAAAATCAGTCATAATCAAACCTCAACAAACACCTGCAAAGAACACATGCTAAGGTGAAGCTAACGCACAGCTATTTGTTGTTTGTTTATATCACGTAGTCTGTTCTTCTTCTCTGTTTTCCGGTTGTTGCCTGTTTTGAATGACGAATACACACTACCGCCGCCTGCTGGTAAGGAGAGTTATTGCCACTCACGCATGCGCAGTTGGTACGTGCTCGGCTGAAGTCTTGGCGGTGTGTTCCAGTGCGACACATGGCTAACACGCAGGAGAACACGCCGACGCAACAGCGTGAGCAGAGATATACTGCGCAAAATACAGATAGCAGGAGACAGAGGACAGCCACGGTCAGATAGGAAAACATTCAGGAGCTATCTGGATCAGTCTTATGCGACAATGGAAACTGAACTAAAGAGAACATTTGAAACTTTAGCAGTCTGCGTGATCTGCCTGTAGGGAGGGGCGGGCCGGCCCTGCGAGTAAAGTAACGAGTTACTTTATGTAGAGAGTAACGAAGTAGTACTTTTTTTTTTAGTAACGACCCCATCTCTGCTCAGGATAACCTTAAACATGTGTTCATTTGCCCATTACTTTTACAGATTTCTGATGTAATAATGTTTCAGTATTGGCAGCAAGATAGTTTAGGCAGGTATCGTAATTGTATCAATCCTAAATGTTCTAAATAATGACTCTTTAAACTTGTTTATTTGCCCAGAAGCACTAAATAACTATGTGGAGGACGAGGTATCCAACCCTAAAACTGTCTGTTATAGTACAAGACATGTTTGTAGCGTTGATTTTCAAAAGTTGCCAATAATTTAAAAAAAAATAAAATCCTAAAATAAATCCAGTCTCTGTTTTACTTGTGCAAAGTCAAACCACGGTCAAAACAACAGAGGAGAACAAGCAATGTGTATAAACAATCACACATATCTCTGATGATTGTGATCTGCATGATTGCGAGTGAATTAAGTGTTGTTACAGAGAGGAACAAAGTAAGAGATCAGGCCAGAACAGAATAAAAAAAACTGTCATCAAATGTCAGATTAATAATCTGGTTTATTTAAAAGGTTCCCTGTATAGTTTTTGACAACTCCACAAATCAACAGGTGGGGATAACACTCCAATAGACTCATGAAATAAAACTCATTTAAACGCCATTTTCTTATCGGACTGCTTATGATGACATATATTTGACTATTGATAACTTTGGCTTCTGGTTAGGTAAGAAAAAGAGTTGTAGGAAATTGTAAAAAGTATAATACCTTAAATCCCAAAAACTCATGTATCCTACAGTAGATGAACTACAATCAGAAAGCCAAAGTCTTCCATCAAGCAAAAAGGACAAATATTACCTTATTCCAACTTCTCAAATCTAAAGAGTTTTTGCTTTTCTTTGCATTATGTTATCGTAAACTCAACATCTTTAACTCAATATCTTTAGGTTTTAGACCTTTGGTCAGACAGAATCAATCATTGTAATGCATTAGCTTGACCATCGTCTCAAAAAGGTTCCTGCAAAACTGCTTAGTTAGGATAGGACAACATTTAAGACTATGATACAACCATATTCATATCCAGCCATAATTGTGCATACTGCAAGTATGATCTTTAAACTTAGGCTTTTCCACATCTCTTTCTCCCCTCATTTAAAGTATTGATAACGCTCTAATAATGCCATATATAAATACTTACATATTAGGGAAAACTCTACTATATTGTCAGAATCCATCTTAACTATAAATCAAATAATCCAGACACCTTCATGTTTCAACAGTAAACAAGATGATACTGTGTTCATACTGTATCTAAACAGATTATACACTGTTCTGTATACTCAGACACGTCAGTCACATTGGATATTTGAGTCTCACTCTGCCAACTTTTGCTCATCTCACCTCAGGGGAGTGAGCCCAAGCAGCACAACAGGTGTGGCACCTGCAACTTTTAACATTGAGCCAGAATATTCAGCAACTAACCATTACTTATGACCAGTTAACTCATCATGTTATCTTCGATTCCTCTCCACAGATCATGACAATGAGCCTGGATTCAGCACACACTTTTTCCTGCACTGTTACTGAACTCTTATGATGACGCAGGACATTTTATCAAAAAACTCTTTCATTGCTGCCATCATGCATTTGCAAGTGCAGATCAATATGCAGAAAATCTACCCACTGCCTGCCTAAGTACAGAAGAACAGTGACTCCTCTTTCTGGGAGTGCATCACACTAATGGTCACACGAGGATTTAAGCTATTGTGCTTACGTCAGGGTACAAGCAGAGGTGTTTGACTTCCTGAGTAAAGGAGGAAGGAAACTCACAAACCTCAGCCACAAACTCAGATTCATAGTGTCTTACACATCATGATAATTCCATGAGCAACACCAGGTTTTTTACTCAATCACTTCACCCTGTAGCCTGCAATAGACACTTGTCCAGCTGCAGGTGCACCAAGATGGGAGATGAAATTGGACTCCAGTAAATGTTCATATCAGGGCCTGTGAGAGTCAGGGGCCCACTAGCTTACACCGATGTACCCGTTTCCTTTAAGATGCATCTCAATAAATATTCATCCAATGTATCTGCAACGCAGGCTAAACATTTAAAATACAAATAAATGAGTAGACATGGGAATGACACGAGAAAAGGGGTGAACAAAACCAGACAGCCAGATAAGCTAGTCTGACAGCTATTTGTGACAAAACATGAAAAGAAACCCATTTGTAAGGCTTAATAAAGGGACACTACGTCTTTCAACCCGTTTTAATTATGTAGAGCACTATGTCAACAAGGCCTGTGCACGATGTTATAACCATATAATCTCCCTGACATGAGCAATTTAGCATGTAGCATCGCTTAGGCTTTGAGGCCTGGTAGCTCCTCCACCGCCATAACTCAGACAGCTGAAGCGGCGTTTCCGCTCAGCCTGCGGTGATTTAACACTTGTGTACTGTAAAGTTGAGAAAAAAAAGGATACTCACAATCCAAATGTTTCTTTTTCGGGCCCATTACTTCGTGAGTGGTTGCCTTGCATACTGTTTTTGACACGGCGGATCCCGTTACACTGTGCTGGGCTGCAGTTATCCTGTCCGTAATGCTCTGCCCCGACATCTTCACTCACTCAATGCAACAAAAGACTTTAGAATTGTTGTTTCAGTTGTTATCTTCGGGTGTGAGCTTTTAAGGGGAAAAAAATAAAATAAAACCTCCACCTCCTCCGCAACCTTGCCGGACCCCCTTTCCCACCTAGGTGGAATACCAAATCAAAACTAGGCTATGGCAGACGCGGACCAGGGGAGGGCGGAATAAAGAGAAACGGAATCCGACTACAACAACAATCAGAAATTGTTATATTGTTTCTTCTTTCTGGCGCTCCGTCAGTCAGATTTCAGGGATGCCGTGATTGCAGGGTCCACTCGCTGACTCATCCGACCCGGGTCTCTGTGTCGCTCTCATCCCGATGTGGCACGCCGGATCCCTGCGTCTCTCCTCCTGACTGCCTGCCTCCACCGCTCCGCCAGTCGTCGCCGCCGCTTCTCCTCCTCCTGCCGCTGCTCCGCCGTAAAGCGCTGAGAAATAAAAAAGACTACCGAGGAGGAGGCGAAATGGCGGGCCTGCTTTGCTCTGTCTGTCGAACTCTGAGGGTGAAAACCTGGCTGAACACACGACACACGCCGCCCCTGCAGAGCCTGAATCAGATGTTACGCTGCTGAGCTCCCATAATGTCTGCTGTGGTGCAGGTGTACAGCAACTGACCGCAGGCCAGCTGGGGAGGAGGGAGGGGGCACAAATGCTCAGTCAGAGGCCTGGAGGAGAGGGTGAAGCCTGCGTGGATCAGTGGGGAATGTAAAGTAAGGCTGCAACAGGCGTGTCACAGTGAACACATGAGAGTTTTGGGATGTTTCAAACTATATTTATAGACATTATTTGTATCTTGTCATAACTCACTTAAAATCACTAATATAATATCGTAATAAAGAGTTGTGATATTGTGGCATTAAAATGTAAACAGACATTTAAAATGACCACACCTGATATAGTTCTCACCATAAATTAATTAACTTCTACATTTCTATTTACCAGACATGTGACATGTTTACAGCCTTTTGTTATAGAAGCTACTTTTACATCATGCGGTGACAATAGTTCAGAAAGAAATAAACCCTGCACAAAAACACAATGTAGCCTAGTGCTAGTGGAAACTGTGGAGTTGAACAACTACATCAAAACTCTTCTGACGATATTGCACATGTTCTTCTATATAAGCTAATGATCAAAAAGTGAGTTAGCTGGCTTTGAATGAACTAGAACGTTCATTAATATTATATATTGACACTGCTTATGCTCATTTATAAGATATATACATAGACATAGGCCTACCTTTGACATAATACAGTGATCTTCCAAAATGCAATGTAAGAGATATCAGGCATTTGTTGTGACTATAAAAATATGACAACGCTTTTTTTGTTATAGTCAATTAAGAATAACTACGGTGGCCCTGAAGTGCAAGTCAAAACAGCATTTCAGGAAGCACCACAGCATTTCAGGAAACACCACAGCATTTCACAAAACACTACAGCATTTTAGAAAACGCTACAGCATTTCAGAAAACGATACAGCATTTTAGAAAATGCTACAGCATTTCAGAAAATGCTACAGCATTTCAGAAAACGATACAGCATTTCATAAAACAATACAGCATTTCAGGAAACACCACAGCATTTCACAAAACACCACAGCATTTGCGAAAACCCCACAGCATTTCACAAAACACTACAGCATTTGAGAAAACACCACAGCATTTCACAAAACACTACAGCATTTGAGAAAACACCACAGCATTTCACAAAACACCACAGCATTTGAGAAAACAGCACAGCATTTCACAAAACGCCACAGCGAGAAAACAGCACAGCATTTCACAAAACGCCACAGCATTTCACAAAACACCAGGGCTGCAGTCGGATAATCCAAAAATCAGCTCCTAAATTCTAACCCTATCGTCTATTCCTTGACCTCTGAGTGAAACGTCACAGGGTTAAGGGATAGTGGATAGGAGAATTCAAAAGGATTTAGGAGAAGAGACTGTGAGAATCCGACTGCACTTTCAGAACACTTCTTGTTTGTGATTGGACAGAGCCAGCCAGAGAAGCATTGCTGTGATTGGTTGTTTTTGCTGCCAGTCAAGAAAGGACGCTTCGTGATTGGTCAGCACCCGACAGCGCAACATAGTGATAGCCCTATAGTTTAAATCTACTACCCAAAAATAAACATATGGACATGGGTCACTATTTAAAAAAATGTGAAAATGTATTTAGGAATCTATACATGTGAACATATTTTAAGTGGGGGTGGACCTCAAATCCTCTGGGAGGTCCGGGGGCATGCACCCCCTGTAAGATTTTTTTTGTTAAATGTTGGAGTTAAATGCATCAATCTGGTGCATTTTGAGGGGGAAATAAAGAGACTATACCCATATGAAACAGAACTCTATACATTTAAATAATCATAAAATCATAAGAACATGGCCATAACCAATAACATACCATATCCAATATTTAAAAACATTTGAACTTTTTTATTTATTTGTTTTTGGTTCATTTATAGTTGTGAGTGTGTCTGGGCTCCTGAATCAGCCTCTCCGGTCTCCCTCCTCTCCTCCCTGCTCCTCTTTGAGGCTGAAGCAAAGACTAGTTTTAGCTCTCAACAAGTTTTAAAAGTTTATCTTACCTTTGTTCACCTAGTTCACTTTTTTTTTTTATTATTCATGCATATTTCACTAATCTCACTCCCCCCTCAAATGGAAATATGTGTTTACATAAATGGTGACCAAACCGTTTGAGACCCACAGAGATAACT
Source organism: Pseudochaenichthys georgianus (assembly GCF_902827115.2). Classification (NCBI taxonomy): domain Eukaryota; kingdom Metazoa; phylum Chordata; class Actinopteri; order Perciformes; family Channichthyidae; genus Pseudochaenichthys; species Pseudochaenichthys georgianus. Next base: position 21,356,534 of record NC_047515.1, read on the forward strand.
TAGACAAAGTTAACCATCTAAACAAACACTCAGAGAGTCCTTTACCTCACCTGAGCTGTAGTTATTCTCTCAGTCTGACTGGAGAGGACTCTTAGTCCGGCAGTGAGGAGCTTGACCCCAAATTCTCTGATAAAGTTTTTTTCTCTGCTGATTATTCATATATAGGGTCTATATAAAGACATCTAGGGTGGTGTGGAGTTCTCACCCTTGGGCAATTTGAATTTTTCACGATTTTGTGCAGGTACCCTTATTCGCGATATTCGTGAATCGCTGAATTAGGGGGTAGGGCTACTCTTTGACGTCTAGTGTAATGTAACATTCACATATTACAGCATATGATATTATACCATAGTAAAAAGGAATAACATACCTTTCCAACGGTGTATTATACGTGTCTTTGTGATGAATAATAACGTCACATGACAATGGAATGTATGTCTTGCAAGGACGATCTACGGACATTTTTATAATAGTTTCCTAAAAATAAGGGGAAATATCGATTATATGTGCGGTATCACTGGAGGTCTGCTAATATGGTGTATTGATGTGTATTATAATAACTGAATGCCTCATTATTAAAATGATGTGTTACAATGGCCGTTTCTGTATTTTATTTCAATTTTGCCGAGTCAGCATATTTGTATTATCGCTTGTAAATCACGTGTAAGGCATTCAGGGCAACTCTGCAAATTAAAGTTTTCTGCTCATACAAACAATTTACCAATTAGTTTTGCTTAATCTGGTATTAAGATATATGAGGGTTATTGTTGTTGTTCTCACAAGCAAGCAAGCACATGCACACATATTATTGCACTCTACTTTACTAATGTTATGACCAGTATTGATAACAAAGACAATTTTATTGCTGAAGGCAAAATAAAGAAAATTACAACAGTCAAGAACCACAGAAGTCATTTTAGCTTAACTAGCACATTAATGTTATATACTGTACGTATGTGCATATATAGTCTGCTATTGTCAGTGTTCGTTTCACATGTTTTCATCCTCGGTCTCTGCTTGGAGACATTCCCTGGTCTTTTGATTAAAACAACCATGTCCACCTTCACATTTACAGAATGATGTACATGCCATTCCGGCAAGGTAACAGCCACATCGCTTAGTTTTACAAGGTACGGCACTGTCACACGAGCATTTGATCACTTTCAGCAGCTCTTCTGGGGCGAAGGCAACATTTTCTGCTGCAATTGTTGGATACAGAGAAGAGCTACCTTCATCCTTGGACCAGCCATAATTCAGAGGGTCCATAAGTGGAGGGTTAGGCTGAATGGCTTGTCTCCATATCGCTACTTGGAGGTGACCTCTTGCCACATTTTCTCTGAATGTCTCATTTGTTAGAGGAAGAGTTTGGAGTTTTGGAGCACCACCAATGCTGCGGGACACTTTCGTTGACCATATCTTTTGTCTGGCTTCCGTCATTGACTCGCATTCGGGGTGACCATAGCAGGAAAGTAGAAATCGTGTCGATTGTTGAACGGCATCTTCAACAGAACAGTTGATGTCGCCAACATTGGACAGTGAGTGGACATTGGACCTCAGAACCTTCAGTGCCACTCCCTTCCCGATGCCATAATACGTTGCGACGGTATCACAGCCGGTCACGCCGTGAGCAGCTAATAAGTTGCCCATCACATCACGGTTCTTTTCAACGCTTGCGTTAATGTCAATGAAAGACCTTCCTTTCACCGGAGAAACCATCATGACATGGCCAGTGATGTCACCCTCGAACACAAAGTGGCATAGCAGAACCAAGACGTCTGTGTCGTCGGCAACAACAAGGACTTCTGAAGCTCCGACATATGCAATCTGTCGGATTATCATTGTGTCAGCCTCTTCATGTGTTATGGACATGTCCTCTCTTCTGGTGACCACACCTCGACTGATTTGAACTGGAACTGGATCATTCCCAGTGACAACCAATGATGCTGTCAACACATCTTTATGGGCTACAAGGTCATCCACTATCAAATCAATCAGTTGTTTCTTGTTGCTGCTAACAGTAAGCAACACCTTCTGCGGTGGCAGTCGGGCTGTTGGGCGAAGTGTGTACACTCTACTGGCTCCCTTGTCCCGGTCACTTCTAGTAGACTCCTTAATGCTACCCTCGTTGTACCTATGAACAAAATGTTATATTCCACATCCCATAATGTTATATAGTATATACAGACACAGCGTGATTAGTTCTAGTTTTGTTTTATGTTATATAGAATGTACAAACCTGGCATATGTTACTAATTAGTGTTAGACTACATGTAGTTTTACAAAGTTATATAGTATATACAAACCTATCGAAGATTAGGTACACGTCACTCGTCTGTAGATGAACCTGGATGTGTCGACGAAAGTTGTCGAGGAAGTCTTGCACAGTACCACCACCGGTAGGCCAGCTTACTACCCACATAACTGCACATCCATCCAGGAATGAAGCAGTAACATCAGCATGCCTCGATGACACTTCAACTTTCAGAGCGTTTTTCAGGGTTGACTTAGTTTTGGCCTCCTTCATGTGCCCGCTGTCATCAAACATTGATGTTGGTTTTGGGGACAGTTCGTGTGACATCAGATTGTTCGTATCGAATTTTCGATGGCTGGACTGCAAAGCCATAGCTCTGGCATAGATCATCTCTGTGTCAAATAGTTTCATATCACCAACTTTGATATGCTTGCGAAACGCTGCCATCGTCGTGACACATTTCTGAATTGGCGCATGGAAGCTCACTGGCCAACCTGCTTCGAATGTTTCCATTTGCTTTGTTCCCAGCTCCACGGCTTTGTCAACATTCACAGAGGAATGGTCAAATACCTTTCCTGTCACAATGTTTACTAGTCCCTCTGGGTGTTGATCATTGTTGAGTGGATCAATGCAAAGTTCTAACTTCTCTCAAAGATGTTTTCTGTCCTCTCCATCTGATTTCATTCTTGCTTTCATCTCTTCTTTGTGATGGGTCTGTGATGGACATTTCTGTTGCTCATGGTCCCTCATCGAATCCAGATTCCCGACAACTTTGTTACACGCATGCATGCTGTAGGCCCATGTTTTCAGAGTTTCTGGCCGTAGTGTGATCCCGATGATGCCATTCTGACCATGTCCATATCTCATGAACGTGGTTTCAATGGCCATGTCGCTCCATATTCCGTTGAACAAACCTGATCTGTGATGCATCGTATGCTGACCTTTCATGAAGTGTTCGCGTACTTCCTCTGGCATTTATTCCATTGCTCGGAGATAATATAAACCATATCGGGCATAATTGAAGTGAGCAGCTGCATAGAACAGAGGCATCATCTCCTTGACTGTAGCCAGATGAAGTGGCCAGTCTGCTTCCCTTCCCGCCCGAATATATTGCATAATTGTGAAGACCGGCTTGATCAAACAATCGACCCACAGCTTAGTCTTAGTCTGTTTTTTGATGCTGCATCCTCCAAGATCTTCATTAGGTCATCCATCCTCTCCAACTCATGTTTCTCAAAGACTGGTTTGAGGAGTTCCTCCACCAACATTCTCAATGCTCTTACGTTCTCAGGGAACTTCTTTCCTATCAGCATCTTCAGCACACCACCGAATGATGAACTCAGTACCTCCACTATACCACTCTCCGCCATAAGGGACCCAATGCATCCTACGTAGCTCATCAAGAGATGCATGCCCATATAATAATCGATATTTCCCCTTATTTTTAGGAAACTATTATAAAAATGTCCGTAGATCGTCCTTGCAAGACATACATTCCAGTGTCATGTGACGTTATTATTCATCACAAAGACATGTATAATACACCGTTGGAAAGGTATGTTATTCCTTTTTACTATGGTATATCATATGCTGTAATATGTGAATGTTACATTACACTAGACGTCAAAGAGTAGCCCTACCCCCTAATTCAGCGATTCACGAATATCGCGAATAAGGGTACCTGCACAAAATCGTGAATAATTCAAATTGCCCAAGGATGAGAACTCCACACCACCCTAGATATCTTTATATAGACCCTATATATGAATAATCAGCAGAGAAAAAAACTTTATCAGAGAATTTGGGGTTAGGGTAAAAATATCCCTTTGACTGCCGGACTATCTCCTCCACCTTGTTGTTGAAACAGCTCCTTATATCCGTTAGCGCAGCTAGCTAGCACCAGATGCTAACAGCAACAATACACAATACTGTGGTGTTTTGTGAAATGCTGTGGTGTTTTGTGAAATGCTGTGGTGTTTCCTGAAATGCTGTGGTGTTTCCTGAAATGCTGTGTTGACTTGCAGTTCAGGGCCACTGTACATACAACCCAGTCTCACGGCATTTCGTGTTATAGTCACAACATTTAATCTATTGGTTCGTGTTCACGAATGCATTTCTATTGGTAGTATGTTTCGTGCCTGCAGCACGTATTTTTGTCTGTTCGGGTCTTGGAAGACCGGAAGCTGTGGGGTTCATAAAAACATGTTCTTATCTGGATCTGGATTAATACTGAGCAGAACCCAGAGGTATCACGCTCAGTGGGGGATGGATGATCCCCGCTAAATGTCTCTTAAAATTTGCCAGAAGCACTCCACGGACTCTGCGATGACAGCTTCTTCTGGTAGCAAGTTCCACTCTCTGATTGTTCTCGGAAAGAAGGAGTATTTAAGAGTGTCACTAGTTGCGAAAATTCGCTCGAAGTTCAAAAAGTTGGCTTTGCAGGTTGCACTTCTTCTAAGTAGGCTCGAGGTACATTAATGCATCAATGGCTGAGATGTTATGGACAATCTTGAAGAAGAGAACCAAATGAGCCAATCGCCGCCTTTCACTTAATTCCACCCAGTTCAACCGCTTGAGCATTTCTGTGACACTGCTGTGCATTCATAATCTCCAAAAATGAATCTTGCACCTCTTCTTTGTACTGATTCCAGGGCATCACTGTCTTTATCAGTGTAGGGGTCCCAGACCGAGCTGGCGTACTCTAGTTTAGAACGTACTAGGGCCACAAAAGCTGTCTCCTTCAGTTTCTGGGGACAGCGTCGCAGGTTCCGGCGTAGGAAGCCGAGCGAACGGTTTGCCAGTGTTACAATTTGGCCCAGGTGTTGGCCAAATTTCAGGTTATTATGGATTTCTACCCCAAGATAAGGCTGGTGGGTCACCTCTTTTAACACCTGGCCACATAGAGTATAGTTTGTGCGGGTTTGTTGATCTGCTTTTTCGTAGGATGTAGCACAGTATTAAAGCACATTCCCCAAGTGTTAGCCCATTCCTGAAGTCTCAGGTCACCCTGTAGGTCTTCTTGGTCACTTCCATTTTTAATAGGCCTGTAGAGCAGGCAGTCATCCGCGAATAACCGTCCGCACTGTAGATGCTACATGTGACGGCAGGTCATTAATGTAGCATAAGAAAAGCAAGCTTATATACAGTCTATGGTTCTTACTCAATATGAAGCCACGATTATTGTTTTTATTTTAAATCGTATAATGTCGGACTTTTTTTTGGAAAAGAAATGGGGCTCAGAGCCTCAGAATACTGAAATCTGTATTGTTTTTAAATCTTTTTTTCCTTCTAATTTGTTATTCTTTTCTAAATAACACACTGTTATTTACTCACCAATAACACACAATTATCCTTGTTTTTATTTATTTGTTTAATTCCATAATCTCGGGCTTTTTTGGCGTCCTTCAGGAACTGAATTTCAAAATAAAAATAACCGGAAACAGACGTAGACGGAAACAGCTATGGTTTAAGGTCGCTGATTGGATGTTTTAGCCACAATGCATGTAGGGATATGGTGTTCATGCCATATCAAATCCGAAAAACTTTTTTTTTTTAAAGGAAATAATACTTTATTCCGAGTGTTTTTGCTTTTCTCTTTGAAAGTCATCACATAACGGCATTGTAATACACGGTTCGGTTGCATTACATATTACAGATCTGCCATAGTTCTTTATTTATAGAGCCCTGATGAGAAGACCTTTGGAAAAACTGGAAGAAATGCCGCCGAAACTGAATACTTGATGTAGATCATAAATATATCAACAATTAAACAACATCTTCAATTTCTCTTCACACAATACATCTCCTTGCAGTATCAACACTAATTCGGCTGACTTTTATATTTGATCTAATTCGTAGATAGGTTATATTTACACTATAACGGTGCACAGCTGATATAAAAGGACTTGTCGTTTTTAAAGATATTACTGATTTTCTTTGAATATAAGAATGTAAATACTGAGTCTGAAATAATATAGCAATATGCTGTAAAATTATGTGAAAACATGAATAAAAATACACATCTTCAGATGTTGTACATACATAAGTGTCCTACACTAATAATACAAAGTTATTGGCTGTGTGTACCTTGTGTGCACCGCCTAGTGATTAAAGCACATTATTGAATTATTGTTTTTATGTGTTATATTTGATGAAAAAAATATTAAGAGTGCATACTTTCATAGGGGGAAAGTAGAAGGTCAATGATAGAAATATAGAATATAAAAAATCAAGAAGATACTTTAAGTGATCTTTACAATAAAACAGTTTAGTGCAGGATGTACAAAGATATTAATAGGAGGAGGTGCAAAACAGAAAAACGAATTAACATTTATTTAAACATTAAATAATACTTTAGATTAAGGTCTTCTTTTAAATAAGAAAAAAGCTTTGGGGGTATCAACAAATAAATATTAAGCCTGACAAAGTACTTAATGTCTAATATATTGCTTTCCTGCAATGTTAACTATGTTGAAGCACTTATTTTAACTGATATTGTACATATGAATTATACTCTTATGTATGTAGATAGTATAAGAAATGTGCAGAATATGACAGTTTAATGGTGGAGGTACACACACATATGTCGTCTTATAATGCACTGTTGAGGAACCTCAGCTGCGACCCAAGTTTTTCATTCATTGCATAACAACACCATAGTTGTGTAGTCAATACACCTTAGAAAATCTTGAAAGGGGTGTGCAAAATAGCCATTATACAGTCTTTAATTAACTATTAGTAGAGAATAACGAGTAATGAATATACTTTATTACGTTTCCATTCATGTCAATTGCAGATACATGTTTAGTCTTCTCAAGCACCAACTATCAAATATCTCTCCTGATTGTTGGCACTTGACAATCACCTTCCCTGAATTTTACTCAGGTGTAACTAAAGTCTGATTTAAGGGTTGTTTATATTTCACATCATTAATCAGAATCTGCAAAGTAACTCAAATAAATGTAGTGGAGTAAAAATACCAGGTTAACCTCTGAATTGTAGTGGAGTATAATTACAAAGTAACAATGAGCTGTCATGTGGGTGTATATTAATGCTGCGCATTGTGGACACAAGCGATTTTCACTCATTTGATAACACCAATGTGTTTAATACTGGCAACTTCTAATTGTGGGAAAAACGAAAACGTTCAGTAGAGACGTCCCATAGAATATTTTGCGAAACACAATAGCCAGCATGTGTAGTTCTGGGGGGGCGTTCGATTCCAGTTTTGGATAGTCTGATGTGGTTTCGTTCCATTTCAAACAGCTGTTTAACGCTCGGCGTAACCTTGGCGCACTGCCACTCCAACATCCAATCCCAGAGCTTGAAGATTAATCACGGGGACAGTAGTCCTAAATGATAGCTGGGGATTATGGGTAGTGTAGTGTCTTCGGCCATCCTAAACTCAGAAATGTTTTTCGGATTTGATATGGCATTAACACCATATCCCTACATGCATTGCGGCTAAAACATCCAATCAGCAAGCTTAAACCATAGCTGAGGATCTTGGGTAATCAGTTCAGTGGCTGTGTATCGCAATGATGCTCGAAATGTCCCTTATAGGCCTACGTCTGTTTCCGGTTATTTTTATTTTGAAATTCAGTTCCTGACGGACGCCAAAAAAGAGATTATGGAATTAAACCAAATTAAACAAATAAATAAAAACAAGGATAATTGTGTGTTATTGGTGAGTAAATAACAGTGTGTTATTTAGAAAAGAATAACAAATTAAAAGGAAAAAAAGATTTAAACAAATACAGATTTCAGTATTCTGAGGCTCTGAGCCTAATTTCTTTTCCTCACAGACGACAAAAAAAGTCTGACATTATACAATTTAAAATAAAAACAATAACCGTGGCTTGATATTGAGTAAGAACATGTTTTTATGAACCCCACAGCTTCCGGTCTTCCAAGACCCGAACGGACAAAAAGACGTGCTGCAGGCACGAAACATACTACCAATAGAAATACATTTCGTTCTGTGTGACACGAAAAAAAGGGGGAGAATCGTGTTGGTGAACACGAATCAATAGATTAAATGTCGTGACTATAACACGAAATGCCGTGAGACTGGGTTGGTACATAACAATCCTTAGGTCTATTATACTCCATAGAAAATTCTGAAATAAAATAAAAGTTGCCCAAAAATAACTAAGATGTACAAGTTTGAAACAGCTGAACAAAACTCTCTTGAGCCACACATACCCCTTTCACACCAAGGCTTTTCCCTATAGCTCCGTGCTAGAGCTTTTCTGGTTCAGAACCGGTTCATCGGTTCAGCTCCCGCTCTGTTCACACCGCCCATAGCCCGGTGCTGCCGCTGCTGCGTCATGACGTCACCGTTTACGTTGCTGATTTTCTCCACAACGGCGCTAACTACAACAACAATGGGGGACTGCGTCGGGTCGATGATCATGTTGCTTTTAATCATACGACGCCAACCTTATACTTTTCTCCAGAGTGCCTTGGTTCATTGTTTATTAATGAGTTACAGCGGCATTTACCGACTGCTGCAGTGCTGGCTGCTCTTCCACAGGAGTTTATTCTCCCGTTAACTCACAGCAGCGGCCGCTGTAAAGTATTCACTGTCGACTGTCACACAAGCACCTGATACATATCCCCAGTTCCCCTTAAGTGAATGTGTGTCAGTCTGAATTGACGCTGTTTAGCATCACAACGCTGTTATGAAAGTTTCTCTGGTATAAAATGGGTGATGTTAGCATAGCAACCGAAGCTAAACTGACTATAACTTGACTACTTGTTGCTATCCTATTGTGGCATAAGCCGTTTTCTACAGGCACATTTTACCGGCGTATTTTTCATGATTCTACTTGTGATAGTCGGACATGACAACCTGTGCACCTCGTCTCCTGCTGGCTCCCCAGCCGACGCCAGCTCCCCGAGTCTTGTCGGCGTCCCGGCCGACTCCAGCACCTCGTCTCCTGCTGGCTCTCCAGCCGACGCCAGCTCCCCGTGTCCTGTCGGCGAACCGACCGACACAAGTTCCTTCTCAAGACCCATCTCAAGACCCCTCTCGAGTCCCCTCTCGAGTCCCCTCTCGAGTCCCCTCTCAGGTCCCATCTCGAGTCTCTTCTCGAGTCCTCTCTCAAGTTCCTACCCGAGTTCCCTCTCAAGTTCCCTCTCAAGGCCCCTCTCAGGTCCCATCTCGAGTCTCTTCTCGAGTCCTCTCTCAAGTTCCCTCTCAAGTCCCCTCTCAAGTCTCCTCTCAAGTTCCTACCCGAGTCCCCTCTCAAGTCTCCTCTCAAGTCTCCTCTCCAGTTCCCTCTCGAGTCTCCTCTCGCGTCCCCTTTCAAGTCTCCTCTCCAGTTCCCTCTCAAGTCCCCTCTCGAGTTCCCTCTCAAGTTCCTACCCGAGTCACCTCTCAAGTCACCTCTCAAGTCCCCTCTCGAGTTCCCTCTCGAGTTCCCTCTCCAGTCTCCTCTCGAGTTCCCTCTCAGGTCCCCTCTCGAGTCCCTTTTCGAGTCCTCTCTCGAATTCCCTCTCAATTCTCCTCTCGAGTCAGCTCTCAAGTCTCCCCTCGAGTTCCCTCTCAGGTCCCCTCTCAAGTCTCTTCTCGAGTCCCCTCTCGAGTCCCCTCTCAAGTCCCCTCTCGAGTTCCCTCTCAAGTCTCCTCTCGAGTTCCCTCTCAGGTCCCCTCTCAAGTCTCTTCTCGAGTCCCCTCTCGAGTCCCCTCTCAAGTCATCTCTCGAGTTCCCTCTCAAGTCTCCTATCGAGTCTCCGTTCAAGTCACCTCTCGAGATCCCTCTCAAGTCACCTCTCAAGTCAACTCTCAAATTTCCTCTCGAGTTCCCTCTCTCGAGCCCTCTCTCGAGTCCCAACTCCATGTCCTGAGCCGTTGGAGGTCCTGCAGACTGCTCTTCTGCCGGGGGTCCTGCCAACCCTATGTCCCGTGCCGTTGGAGGTCCCGCAGACTGCTCTTCTGCCGGGGGTCCTGCCAACTCCATGTCCTGTGCCATTGGAGGTCCCGCAGACTGCTCTTCTGCCGGGGGTCCTGCCAACCCTATGTCCTGTGCCGTTGGAGGTTCCGCTGGGGGTCCTGCCAACCCTATGTCCTGTGCCGTTGGAGGTCTCGCAGACTACTCTTCTGCCGGGGGTCCTGCCAACCCCATGTCCTGTGCCGTTGGAGGTCCCGCAGACTACTCTCCTGCCGGGGGTCCTGCCAACCCCATGTCCTGAGCCGTTGGAGGTCCCGCCGACTGCTCTCCTGCCGGGGGTCCTGCCGGCCCTGTGTCCTCTTCCGTGGGGAATCTTGCCGATACCTTTCCCACCGGCTCCGGATCCTGTCCGGTCGACACCGGCTCCTGCCCGGCCTCCGGAGCTGTCAGTTCTTCGCCCTCGAGCCCGGTCCCCTGAGTTCGCCCGCTGTGGTCTTCGCCCCTCCTCGAACTCTGCCTTGCCCCGGGCCGTTCGCCCGAGACCCCCTCCTCGAACTCTGCCTTTCCCCCGGGCCGTCCGCCCGAGACCTGCTCTTCAAACTCTGCCTTGCCCTGGGCTGTCAGCCAAGGCCCGTCCTCCGGACCCACTCTGCTGGACGTTGTTGGCCTTTTGTTTTGGTGTTTAGGGACGTCTAGAATCCGTCCCTTGAGGAGGGGGTTCTGTCACGATTATCATGTCATGTCACATTTCTAGGTTTAGGTGTTTTTGCTGTTCTCTCTGTCATGTTTTCCTCCTGGGTTATTGTCTGGTCCTTTTCCCTGTGTTTTTCCTCCTGTCGTTAGTTTCCTTGGTGTGTCTAGTTATCTGATTGTGTTCACCTGTGGCCCTTGTGTTTCTCCTCCCCTGCCCGGCTGTTTCTCGTCTTGTGATTACCCCTCCCTGTATTTAGTCTTGTCTCTTCCTGTGTTCAGTGTTGGTGCTTCTTTTGTTTGTGACCTAGTTCACCGTAGAGTGTTTTGTCTGTCCAAGTCTAATTAAGTCCTTGAAATAAAGGTGTTATCAAGTGCTATCTGCGTTTGGGTCCTACCTGCTTCACTTTGCTTATCAAAGTGGAGTCGAAAGAGATTAGTTTTCAGTCTGCGCCGGAAGATGTGTAAGCTTTCAGCTGTCCTGATGTTAATGGGGAGCTCATTCCACCATTTTGGAGCTAGGATAGCAAACCGACGTGTTTTTGCTGATGGGAACTTGGTCCCCCTCGCAGTGAGGGTGCAGCGAGCTGTTTGGCTGATGCAGAGTGGAGTACACGTGCTGGGGTGTATGGTTTAACCATGTCCTGGATATAGGAAGGGCCAGAACCATTAACAGCATGGTACGCAAGTACCAGTGTCTTGAAGGGGATTCTAGCAGTTACTGGAAGCCAGTGAAGGGAGCGGAGGGGCGGTGTGGTGTGGGAAAATGTAGGAAGGTTGAAGACCAGACGAGCAGCTGCATTCTGGATGAGCTGCAGAGGTTGGATGGTACATGCAGGTAGACCAGCCAGGAGGGAGTTGCAGTAGTCTAGGCGTGAGATGACTAGAGCCTGGACCAGCACCTGCATAGCTTTCAGGGTCAGGAGGGGATGTATCCTCCTGATGTTGTAAAGTGTGTATCTGCAGCAGCAGGTTGTTGCAGCGATGTTTGCAGTGAAGGACTGTTTGTTATCTAGGGTCACACCCAGATTCCTAGCAGTCTGAGTCGGTGAAACAACATAGGAGCCGATGTTAATTGTTAGGTCAAGAGTGGGACAATCTTTTCCCGGAAGAAAAAGCAGTTCAGTCTTGTCAAGGTTGAGCTTGACGTGGTGAGCATCCACTGAGAGATGTCTGCTAGACAAGCAGAGATGCGTGTGACAACCTGGGTTTCAGAACGGAGAAAATACTACATGAATTGAGTGTCGTCAGCGTAGCAATGGTATGAAAAACCATGCGAACTAATGAGATATCCGAGCGAGTTTGTGTACAGAGAGAAGAGGAGGGGACCGAGGACAGAGCCCTGAGGGACCCCTCTAGATAATTGACAAGGGTCAGACTCGGACCCTCTCCAAGTTACCCTGTATGTGCGGTCTTTGAGGTAGGAGGTGAGGAGGGAAAGTGCAGAGCCTGAAACGCCAAGTTCTTGGAGAGTGTGAAGGAGGATCTGATGATTCACCATGTTGAATGCAGCAGACAGGTCCAGAAGGATGATGACAGCGGAGAGGGAGGCTGCTTTAGCAGTGTGCAGTTCCTCAGAGACACCAAGGAGAGCAGTTTCTGTAGAGTGACCTGCCTTGAAACCAGACTGGTGCGGATCAAGAAGGTTGTTCTGATGGAGATAACATGAGAGTTGTTTAAAGACTCCACATTCAAGTGTTTTAGACAGGAATGGGCAACCTGATCTCACCAGAATGCGTGACTCCACCACGACTCCTTAACACCACAATGCGTGGTGGAGTCACGAACTTTGTTACATTTGCGTGTCGGCACCACGCAAACAACCCCAATGTAAAGTGAATGAGGCTCCTTTGTCGTGGTGCACACACGCATTTCTACAACGTGCATTGTGTGTAATGCAACTGTTAATTTTATTAAATTAGTTTGTTTTTAAGGAAGGCCAGAGCTTCAGCTGTGTCAAATAGATTGTTCCCTTCAGTTAACGTTATTTAAAAGATAATGATCATGTCCCCTGTATTGTATTACGAGCGTCCATTCCCATTGGATAACGGAGAATTTTACACCCGGAAGTAAGTAGCCTATTCTCCTTACTGTCGATTGATTTTACAGTGATATCTGCACTACTCATCGACTAATAAACACCAAATTGTCCTTGTTAATTACACAACATTGATTGGTTTGAATTGTGTACAATGCTTTTGTATTTTCCCCCTTCGATTCGGAGAAACAAATATATTTTCGGAGTTTTTGATCGGCAGAAGACACTACACTACCCAGAATCCTCAGCTATCGTTTGGGACTACACCATGTGCTTAGCTTGACAAACCCCGTGATCAGTCCTCAACCTCTGTGATTGGATGCGCAACGTTTACACAGAGCGTCCAAAAGGACTTTGAAATGGAATGAAACCCATCTACGGCACACTATTCAAAACAGGAATCGAACGTGTCCTACCCCCCTCCCCCCCTTAGGTCACAGGCTCCTCCAACAGTGCTACGCAATAAAACAGATGCACAGAAAAAATAGTGAAATAGTGCAATAAGAGTCTATATACAAGTGATTGGAATATGATATATTAGATAAATAATTTCTAAGTAGCAGCCAGATGAATGTTATTTCTAAATTCAGGTGTTTAATAGTCTTCTGGCCTGTGGGATGAAGCTGTCTCTGTGTCTGGTGGTTTTAGTCCGGATGCTGTGGTACCGCCTGCCAGACTGCAGCAGACAGAACCGTTTGTGGCTGGGGTGATGGTGGTCTTTTATAATCCTGAGGGCTTTCTTTAAGGTTAACCTGGTATTTTTAATCCATTACATTTATTTTAGTTACTTTACAGATTTGGATTAATGATGTGAAATATAAACAACCCTTAAATCAGACTTTAGTTACACCTGAATGAAATTCAGTGAAGGTGATTGTCAAGTGCCAACAATCAGGCGAGATATTTGATAGTTGGTTGCTTGAGAAGACTAAATATTTATCTGCAGATCCGTTTAAAGCATATTCATTACTCGTTATTCTCTAATAGTTCATTAAAGACTGTATATAATTGCTATTTTGCACATCCCTTTCAAGATTTCAAGATTTTCTAAGGTGTATTGACATATCATATACACAACAGTGTAGTTATGCAATGAATGAACAACTTGGGTCACAGGTTCATCAACAGTGCATTACAAGACATCTATCAATGTGTGTATACTTCCACCATTACACTGTCGTATTCTGCACATTTCTTTAATTAAAGCCTTATTAGTTAGCACATCCTCCTATCAGGCACTAAACTGTTTTACTCTAGATATCATTGGAGTATCTTCTTGATATTTTCTATTCTATATTTATATAATTGACCTTCTACTTTCCCACTATTTTGTATGTACTCTTAATATTTGAATGTTTTCATAAAATATAACACATTCAAAAGTGCGTTACAAAAATGAAAGACATTAAGAAAAAGGCATTTTAAACAGTCATTAAAAAGCAACACAATCTTCCTGCATTGCAATTACTCTAAACGTGTAATAACGTGCTTTAACCAGTAGGTGGTTTGGGTTAAAAGCATAGGTTAAAAGGCTGTCAAGTTTACAGTGTTAACAAAATAAAATATACTGCTGTTTCCGGTTTAGTTTACGACGAATATTATTTTGTTATTGTTTTGATATTTGTAACACAAAAGCGATGGAAAAAACCCATAGCAACCAAAAAAAGATGGTCTTAACATGACCCAGCGGTCTAGAAGTTAATAAAAAACAATAATATCAAAACAAAATATTACTACTAACTTTATTGTGAAATTAAAACAGAACGGTAAAAGAATAGTTTCCGGTGTATTCTGATGCCCGATCTCTGTAGATAAATAAAGAACTAAGACAGATGTGTAATAATTAATGCAGCCAAACCATTTATTACAATGCATTCATGTGATGACTATCAAGCACTGCTGAATAAAGTATGATTTTCTCTTTTACGAAACGTTTTTTTTTCATATGGAATGCAGTTGGAGGTCAACCAATCAAAGAACTTGAGGACTGATCACGGGGTTCATGGTGTAGTCCCAAACGATAGCTGAGGATTCTGGGTAGTGTAGTGTCTTCTGCCGTCCAAAAACTCCGAAAAAATATTTGTTTCTCCGAATCGAAGGGGGAAAATACAAAAGCATTGCACACAATTCAAACCAATCAATGTTGTGTAATTAACAAGGACAATTTGGTGTTTTTTAGTTGATGAGTAGTGCAGATATCACTGTAAAATCAATCGACAGTAAGGAGAATAGGCTACTTACTTCCGGGTGTAAAATTCTCCGTTATCCAATGGGAATGGACGCTCGTAATACAAGACATGATCATTATCTTTTAAATAACGTTAACTAAAGGGAACAATCTATTTGACACAGCTGAAGCTCTGGCCTTCCTTAAAAACAAACTAATTTAATAAAATTAACAGTTGCATTACACACAATGCACGTTGTAGAAATGCGTGTGTGCACCACGACAAAGGAGCCTCATTCACTTTACATTGGGGTTGTTTGCGTGGTGCCGACACGCAAATGTAACACAGTTCGTGACTCCACCACGCATTGTGGTGTTAAGGAGTCGTGGTGGAGTCACACATTCTGGTGAGATCAGGTTGGAATGGGAGGAGAGAGACAGGCCTGTAGTTTATAACATCAGACGGGTTGAGAGTGGGTTTCTTTAGGAGAGGGTTTACTCTTGTCTGTAGGGAAAGTGACCAGAAGTTAGAGAAGTATTGATGAGATGGGTGAGAAATGGTAGAATATCAGGAGCGATAGTCTGAAGGAGGTTTGAGGGGATAGGGTCCAGAGGACAGGTGGTAGGACGGGCAGTAATGAGGGTAAGAACCTCACTTGGAGAGAGAGGGGAAAAGGAGGTTAATGTGTGGGTGAACCGTGGGACTGGTGACCCAGTGGTGAATAGTGAGTCGGAAAATGAAGAGCGAATATCATCAACCTTTTTTTCAAAGTAGTTGACAAAGTCGCTTGGAAGAAGGGAGAAGGTGCTCTTGGGGGGTAAAGGAGGGAGGAGAAGATAGAGAATAGTTTTTGGGATTGGAATAGGAACAATGGATCTTATCTTGCCTACGATATAGAAGAAGAGAAAGAGGAGAGGAGGGACTGATAGGTCAGGAGGTCATCATGGTGTTTGGATTTCCACCATTTCCACGCAGCTGCCCGAAGGATGGTTCTGTTAGCACGCAATGCGTCATTTAGCCAGGGAGCAGGAGGGGACTGACAAGCCTGCCGAGATGTGAGAGAACAGAGAGAGTCCAGAGAGGATGAAAGAGTCGAGAGGAGAGTTTCTGCAGCCGAGTTTGGAGGCAGAAGTTGGAAAGAGTCAGACGAAGGGAGGGCTGAGAGCACCGATGAGGTAAGAGTAGAGGGGGAGAGGGAACGAAGGTTACGGAGGACAGGTGCAGAATTAGAAGATATTAGTTTGTTATGTTTGGAAAGGGGTAGAGAGAATGAAATGAAGAGATCCGAGGTGTGAGGCGGGTTTACAGAGAGGTTACAAGTAGTGCAGTTCCTTGAGAATATGAGATCAAGGACATTGCCAGCTTTATGAGTTGGTGGAGATGGAGACAGTGAGAAAGCAAAGGCGATTAAAATAAATATTGGAGGTTGAAGTCTCCGAGAAGTACAGTTTGAGGGCCAGGTTCAGGGATGTGTGAGAGGAGATTATCTAATTCCTCCAAGCAGGTGCGCTGCCAGGGATGTTGGGCCCCATGAAAATATATCACATTGGGCCCCACCACCAGGCACAGGCCACACCAACCAAGCACAATTGCTGCAACCACACCTCCAGAACCCAACCGACTCATTTATGCTTTAAATAACTCTACCTGTGCAGGCTTGCATCTATCTTGTAGTCCAATACTAACTGCACAATATTTACTGACACTGAGCTGTGAAAATATAACACTGTGCAGAGTCAGATGTGCAACATTCTGCTGCAGTAGAATTCACTATTTGATATAAATGCATTTTTGAAAGGAACATTCTCAACATGAATGCATGAATCCAAATAGATATAACTTAAATGTGGAAAAATACTGTGTTTGAAATGTACAATTGAAATTAGATGTTACCTTTTTGTTTTGATATATATTTTGTATTCCAATCTCCCTTCAGATATGTTAAAGAGCCTGTGACACGGTTTTCCCCCATCATCCAAACCCATCAATTTGAGTACATATTGTCCCCTTGAAAACCGTTACTGAACTGATTTTGGATATTTGTACTTTGATAACCATTAATCTGCCTTCAATGTTGACAATTTTCTGGATCTTCTCGCGGATTCTTCAAGTCCCGCCAAATGATGGGTGACGTCATTGCGGGCACAGCGCTCCAGCTGCACCGTCCAGGATCCCAGCATCTGCATGTAAACCTTTATATATATACAGTCAGATGTAAACGCACGATGGTGCACACAGCAGCAAGCTCAGACAGCGATGACAGGTTAATGTTGAACGTGTCTGAGAGCTCATAAGGCTGAAGGATCGGTTTATGTTGTATCTGTTAGAAGTTTAGGAATGAGGTGCGTCAATATGGGCGATCATATGGTCATGTAGCCAGTGGTGGAATGGGACTAACAATCATCCCGGGACTCTCGACCGGCCCACTTCGGTACCGCTAGTAAATTGTCAACGGGGGGAGCGGGGGATGTAAAATACAAATATAATGTATAATGTCTGTGTCTTTGACATTAGCGCTGCTAGCCACCTGTGCCCTGTACTACGAAGCCAGTTCAACAGACCCTGGATATGTTTGAGTAACAAACAAACTAACAACAACAAACTAACAAACGAGATCTCGCTAAGCGGTCCTACGACGCTGGTTATCAACTCGGTAAATCAAGCCAGGGTTTCTCTCTCCAGCTGAGAGCGCGTTCACGTCTAAGACACGAGTGGATCTGACTTTAATTACATTTGTCTCGAGTGTTTCGTCAACATAATGTGTTAAATAATACTTCTGCATACAGTCTGTGACACTGTAAGTGTTGCACGGCCAGATGAGGCTGGAGAAGCTGACTCAGATAAGGAAATATATGATATATTATGATATTATATGATCGATGATCTGATTGATGATGTAATATGAATGATAAGTGCGACACGTCGGCGTCTTCTCTGCATACGGCAGTTTAAACTGTATTTCCTTTATCCTGTAATATGACTTGAGAGATTTAAACTCCGCACACTGAGTTGATCTCTTTTCTATAGACGCCGGAGGCGGGCAGCGTCAGGTAAAAGAAGTTATTTAGCCTTCTCAAACCTGAGCCTCACGCGCCGCCTATGGGGGATGTGCTGGTGACTTATCCGACCGGCCCACTTCGGTACCGGCCCATCGGGATTCGTCCCGATGGCCAGTCCGCCACTGCACCCAGCCCACGTAAACTGTCAACGGGGGGAGCCTCGCTGCGGGGAAACGGTGGACCTAGTGTCCCGATCGGAGTGGGAATAATAATAATAATCCGTGCATTTTATCCATTAATTTCCCCAACATTGTGGTAAAAAAAACACACGTTTAATCCATGTTGGTGTACTACAACTACAAAAAGCATCGGTTTGTTTTCTCATCAGTAAATGCAGACCGGCTCAAACAAACGATTTTTAATCATCATCCTCACTCATCATTTAATGTATCATATGTTCGCCGAATTGACATGAAAGCACTAATAAATGTAGTTTCATCCACTTGAGTTTATAACCACAAAAATAATCGATTTGTTTTTATATCACATCCGACGGGAGGAAATTCAGCAGCTCTCACTCCCGATTTTTAATCCTAATGTAATCATCATCTTCACCACGATCATGTATGTTTATGTCGCCGAATTGACATGAAAGCACTGACAAATATGAATATACTGTAGTCAACTTCATTAAAACGTTATTAACGTGCCTAAACTCAGTAATTCACCATTTCTACGCATGACACAACACACTTTGTCCGTGTTTGGCTCTCGAAGCGTTCCCGCATTGACGTCACTTCCGGCTTCCCCCAAAACTTCAAAATGAGTCAAGGAATTTCCCCGCGATGTTCGAAATTATTGATATTTAACGAAACGGTATCGCTTTTTCTTTTTTAAACTGACGGTTCGAGATTACTAGTAGCCCAATATTTCATTGCACAACAGTTGTTGGGATGGTGTCACAGGCTCTTTAAGTGGCATGTCATTCAAAACAATGCTGCTCACCTCCTTCAGTTGGAGAAAAGCTGGTTCAGGTTCAGCATTATGGGGGGGCAGGGGGCTGCTGAGCCTAAAGATGGATATGTTGGGTTACAACCATAGGTTACAACTGATTTAGTATAAATAGCTGCTAAAAATGTACCCGCATTTATTAAATGTCAGCTAAAAGAGCAGTGAAATTAAAAACCTCTGAATTTTCTGTGAAGATATTAACAGTAGGCCTTAAAGGGCCCATGTCATGCTTTTCCAGTTATTACCCGTCCCCTTGTGTGTTATGAAGGTTTTTATGCATGTAAACGGTCTGCAGAGTCAAAAAACCTCAAAGTACACCCTGTAGGGAGTAAAACTCTAACACAGACCTCCCCAAAACACCTCGTTGGAGATTTCTCATGTTCTTCCTGGGCATCGTGACGTAGGGATACCCAGTAGCCACGCCCAGAGCTATGACGCACCATCTGCCAGCCAAGCATACTGTTGGAATCTCAGGTTCAGTTCAAAACAGTGCTAACTGGGCTAACAAAGTTGCTAGCGTTTATCGTGTCTTTCTCTCCTTTCTTTTCTTTCTTGAAAGCCTGACTTTGTGAGTCGTTGAGACATGGCACACATGTAAGTACTAGCATCCCTGCTCCTCACATGCTCTCACTCTGCTAGTGCCGGTGCAGCACCGTTTTGGAGGCAGGACCAAACCATTACATGTAAATAGAGGGGGGTGTACAGAGGCTTTGGATAATTCACTTTTGGAGGAAAACAAGTTAAATGAATCATACGTTTAACGAGTACTCAATATAACGTTCTATTAATTTTAATTATTGATGAATGATGAAACGTTACTTAAACATTTTTTTCTTAATGTTCTAAAATAGTTTGGGCCCCAGTCAGTTACGGGCCCTTAGAATCGTCCTAACGTTTCACCCCCTTACGGCGCCCCTGCCTCCAAGAAGTCTCCCAAGGCGCCTGGTGGACGGTAGAGAACTACAATAATTAATTGTATAGGATAGGTTACAGTAACGGCATGGAATTCAAAGGAGGAAGGAGAGACATTTGGTAGTTGGTAGAGGGAAAAGCTCCATTTGGGAGAGAGCAGGAACCAGTGGGTGTATGGGTGAAGGAATATGCTGTGGAGAGAGCTGCTGGGGTGGATGTGTTGGATGAAGTAAACCAGATCTCAGTGAGAGCAAGGAAATCCAGAGACTCCATGGAAGCAGTCTCTGCAGAATATCTGATCTTATTCATGCACTTTCAACTCTTGATACATTTTGGTCAGCTGGATCAAACCTCTTGTATTATTGTCTCTTTCATTTCAATATTGTAGCCAAAAGTTGTTGTTTTTGTCATTGAAAATCATTCCATTACACATCAAGCGTTTACATTTGAGAAATGAGCTTCTATAAACCAGGGCTTTAATTTTGAACGAGGCAGATTTGTAGTAAATAATTGCAAAGACCTTTTTGTTTAGGCTGTTCTTGTTTTCAGTTGTGGGAGTTATTTGGTCATTTTATTAAATTGCAGTGATGTGTCGAATTTCAGTCTTTTGTTTAGTTGTGTTTTCTTTATCTCCTATGATCTTTGGTTCATGTATGAAATAGGATATCCTTCAGGATATTTAAATGTTCTTGCCTAACTATCCTTTATGTAATTCCATAAATCAATCCTCTGTTATATGTTTGCTTATATCCATTCTTGTGAAGCACTTTTTAAAATGTGTTATACACAATGGTTTGTATTGGTTGTATCAATCGAAGTGTATTATATAAAGTATATGAGCTGTTTCATACAGCCTCATGATGAAAGGAAAGTTCACCCTGAGATTGAGTGAAGGGCAAACTAATACCAGAATGAAACTATACGAAGATATTTAAGTCGGTCAGGACAGAAAACTGCTGTCTTTAATTAAATGTCAGGATCTTGGAGAATACCAAAGCTTCTCGTGCATAAGGTTAAAACTGTCTTGAAGTACAAACGTTGGCATGTGTAGGAAATTAAAGCAAAGCACATGGCATTTCAAACTGAAATAACAACGTAAATGTTATGGCGTGTAAATGTCGAATAAACGTTATACATCAGATTAATTTACCAATTAATTCAACATGATAGGCTACATTTAGTTCAGTCAGACAACTCAAGTTTAAAATGTTAATTAACAGCAGCATACAGCTTGAGTCTAGGCTTTGCTTTTCTCTTTTCTTTCTTTGTTTCTTTTTTTGTTTTGTTTGTCTACCCTCCCTCCCAAATGTAAAGCGTCTTTGGGTTCAAGAAAAGCAATATAGAAATATAATTTATTATTATTATTAGGCTCCATCCTTATCACTCCCCGAGAATACAGTTTCCGTTGTCACTTGATGCCAGAAGTTAAGTGAAACATTCTTTGTTACAAGTAAAAGCAATACAAATGTTTTTGTAAATTACTTAGGCTAAGTGTTGAGAGCCAAATATACTTAAAGGTAAGGTATAGGTAAGAATGGAGAAACAGGCTTGAGTGCGCTAGAATTTGAAAGTACGCAGCCGAAAAAAATCTGCCCCTTCCTTCAGACTTCCTTACAGAACAAAAAGTGTTTCTGAAGTGAATTACCTACCCTACCTTTAATACCAACTGTTAAACTACGGAATATCTCATTTGAGAATCATTACACTTTTACTTTTTATGCATTAATATGGTCACATTTGCTTTGAGGGTACGGCTGGCAAAGGTGAGCTTCAATGTAAGTTTATGTATTGCCAGGTACATTCATCCATTATAATACAAAAATATGTATTAGTTGGTTATGATTTGATTTAATAATTTGGATCTCTAAAATAACTGTCAGATACATGCATACTGTGGTGTATAGAATAACGTAAGGTACAAATATTTAACTATATTGAGTTAAAGCAGAAGACAGATCAGTGTAGACTGCAGCTGTTCTGCAGCGTGACACAGGGGGGCAGCACAGTGCCACCATTATCTCCAAACACAGTCTGTCTTGTTGCTCACTTAAATTCAAAATACTGCTGTGACAGGGTACAGTAAACAATCCAGTAAAGCATTGATAATCTATGTTAAACCATAGTGCTAATTCTGTGATCCTTTACCATTTATCCCTGCTGGAATACTAACATAAACCAAATTCCGTTTTACAGCCAAATTGACATAACTTATTCAGTGTATTTTTTTTGACATTAGTTTTAAAGAACAAGCCATTAGCATGGTTATTAAGCCAAATTAATATTTTAAAATGAATTAAATGTGCATGTTTTATTACAACATACACCACATTTCTGCATTATTCTGTGCCGAATGTTGAAATGCTCAAGTCACTTGCATGCGTGGATAGATTAACTGTGTGAAATACAAAAAGCTATTTCCCTTTGACTGACATCCTTGACGAGGTCAAAAAATAAGCAGTGCTTCTTACATGTTGTGCTCTATATACAGGGTTGGGTTTCATACAAAAACAATAAGCCATCATGTTGTTTTCCCTTCTCTCCTGGGCATTTTCTTGGGTTTCCAATCCATCAAAGACACAGACTTCAAGAAAAGAATATTCTCTATTTAAAATCAATCAGGTTATTGATTTTTTATTCTAAGAAAGTACCTTTATAAACAAACCCTGTTCTTCAATAATCTGAATGTTACAATCTAACATCATTCATGGCAACAATCAAACATTATTTGGAAATTGCCCTTCTGCTGGGGGAAAAAAAGAAAAGAAAAATAAGGTTTCTGGCTTTTTGAAAGATGACACACTGAGGGACAAATCACAAACTTGCCTTTGATGATGTCCTCACTTTCCTGCCAGTGTTAAAACTGGAGCTTCAGATTACAGCCGGCACTCTCACGGTTTTGTGATGCAGGCCAGATTGTGTGATTAAGATGTCTGTTTGTTGAGTCTGGATGTTTCAGGTTGATCAGATAGAGACAGCTCTATCAGGCAGATCTACGTTTGGTGGTGGGCCGGAGTCATTAAAAGTCTGGGAGCAAAACAACCTGCGGGAAACATTCATAAAGCTCAGGAGGGATTGCACAAAGGTGTTTGATAAAGGGGCTTTCCTGCAAACATGACAACTGGCAGATGAGGTCCAACACAGGGTGCAATGCGAGAGATATTTATGGATAATGCTATGCTTTAATGCCAAAATAACACGTAATGCATGATCAAATGTACTGTGAAGAAAAGCAACATGATAAATGAGACCGTGAGCATTGTTTTGGGTGTGTATGCACATGTTTTCCTCATACCCATGGGTGTATGATTTCACCATATATGTTAAAGAAAAGGCAGGTGACTGGAACACAAGTAATACTATACATTAGCTAAATAGGTAATTTGCTGGTTGAATTTGTAAAATAAGTAGGATGGTGATGGATTCAACACATGTATTAATTTCCATCTTGAGGCCATCTTATCCTGTGTGCTTGGAATGGCGTGTTTGTTTGTTTGTTAGCGTTTCCGTTTCATATTTGATTTCAGCACTACCTCATGAGAGGGGGAAGTGAGAATCAGAGAATAGCAAACACACCTGCAGCCTGCTGTGTTTGTTGGTCCTCTCATACGCAACCATCTTATAATCGATTATTTTTACAAATGTAATGTACACAGATTAAAAAAGTCAAGTTAAAGGAAGATGCACAGAGCTGTATCAACACGCAGGGAATCCCCAGGGCAAATATTAGCTGTGTGCACCCCACACCACAATGCCCCAACCTATCATGCCCAAAGCCCAAAATAACAACAGTAGGCCTTTCACAGCAGACATTTAACTTTGTACAGTATGAAAACAATGATATTCTTGTATTTAAGTGTCCAATTAAGCCATGATAGAAGTTTCCATCTAAGTTAGCGCAAATTGCATCTTATTTTACCAGTATATTATTGTGATTCTGAATCTCTTTTCCAAGGGAGTCCTTTCCAAGCCAACACATTTTAAATAAATGAACAAACGACACAATTAAAACAATAAAGAAATTACAACTATGGATGAAACTAATTTAAAATTGAAGCACATTGACTTCAACACAAAGCAGCAAGATAACATAGTTAAAAAGGGCCAGTCAAACCTCAAACAATTGAAAACAAAGAGGAACTAGGACATTTCAGTTTTTGTATTTGGTAGAGGTTAAATTCTCCTTGTTATTCCTCATTGGAAGCGTTAGTGACGTGTAAGTCATATGCTTCATGTGCTTTATGATAAATGTAAGCCTTTTTCCACATTCCATTTGCTCTCCACTCAGATGTTTTTATGTGAAAATTGAAAATACACTTAAAACTGGTGGATGGATACACTCGACAGCAAGCCACGATAACCTGGGACTGTAGCAGCTAAATGGGATTCAGCTATCATTCATTTAATTATTTACACCTGCATTCCTCCAACTTTGACTTGTCGAAATGTCTTCAATGAAAAATGATTATATTCCTCCCCAGAATTTCTATATGGCAGTTAGTTTGTGACCTTAAATGATCAATACCAATTTTTCTATAACCCAAGCTAAGAGTTGATGTTGCATCACCTTCATAATTCCACCAAGGACTCTGCAGCAATGCTAGTGATTCTATGAGGTTTTATTACTCATTGTGTTAGAAACACACAATTACTGAACAGGTTTAAAGAGGGCATCAAAACCAAATCACTTTAGAAATAGCCACCTAAGGGCCCTTACCATCACCGTGTTGTGTTTTAAAAGTGTGTATTACCTCACAACACACAGAGTAATTGTTATCCAGACAGCCTAGCCTTTCGGAGAGGATGCCTACTTTGTCAGGTTGTAAATTCAGCCTGAGATGTGTCTTATGCTGTGTCTGCTTTATCAGTAGCAGAAATGCATAAGGACCGTGGAGCTAGAACAATAGAACTTTATAACTCCATCTGCTGAGGAAGATTTATTTAATTCAAAACTCAATAAAAGCGGATAAACGGACATTGTGTAGATACATCAGATTACACATGCAAACAATCAGTAATACTATCTTTTATTGCATGGTACTCTTATTGTGTTGAGGAAAAAACAGCAAGGAATAGAGAAATAATAAGAAAGCAATAAATAATCCTAGGAAATTTTGGAAAGCAATACAATCGATATCAACCGGTGAGATCCGTAATGAGCTACCTCCGTGCCTTACCACAGCATCTGGCCCTATATCGGACAGGGCTACTATGCTAAATTGCTTTAATGAGCATTTTGTGTCCTGTGGTTCTCTATTTGATTCTGTCACTAACTCTGCTTCTGTAAACACCACAGTCTGTGACTCTGAACAACGTGGTCTGGAAAACCCTTTCAGTTTTACCCCTTTTACTGTTGATGTTGTTCATGAAGCCTTATCTAAGCTAGATCCTAGGAAACCGGCTGGCCCGGACAACTTAGAACTTTTCTTTTTAAAGATAGCTGCAGACTTTATTGCTCCACCTCTTACTTCTCTTTTTAACCTCTCCCTCAGCACAAATACAATTCCAAAAGTATGGAAGTCTGCTTATGTCTTGCCTTTACTGAAAGGAGGGGAGGCAACTATTTTAAATAACTATAGGCCAATCTCTAAATTGTCAGTTCTGGCTAAGGTTCTTGAACGCCTAGTGATTGAACAGGTAAAGGAGTTTTTATGTACAAATGACATCCTGTCTAAACATCAGTCAGGATTCAGAAAGAAACACAGCACCATCACTGCCACAATGAAAGTGGTGAATGATATTACTAGTATTTTAGATAATAAGCAGAGTTGTGCAGCTCTGTTTATTGACCTTTCCAAAGCGTTTGACACCGTTGATCATCTCATCTTAAAGCAGAGGCTACTCAGTATTGGCCTATCCAGCCTTGCAGTGGGGTGGTTTGTGAACTACCTCTCTGAAAGGTCCCAATGTGTTCATTTTGATGGACTGTCTTCTGAGTGGTTAAACATTTCTAATGGTGTACCACAAGGTTCTGTTTTAGGACCACTTTTATTCTCCATATATATTAACAGCGTAGGTGATAATGTGGATGAAGCTACTTTACATTTTTATGCGGATGATACTGTGATGTATTGTGCAGGTCCCACCATTAAGGAGGCTGGTGTTAAATTACAGGCTGTTTTTAACACTATTCAGACTCAGTTCTCTGAATTAAAGCTTCTTTTAAATGTGGATAAAACC
Organism: Pseudochaenichthys georgianus; assembly: GCF_902827115.2. Lineage (NCBI taxonomy): Eukaryota > Metazoa > Chordata > Actinopteri > Perciformes > Channichthyidae > Pseudochaenichthys > Pseudochaenichthys georgianus. Next base: position 21,382,675 of record NC_047515.1, read on the forward strand.
AAGGTAATGCTATTTTCAAAAGCAAAAAAGACACCAGAGCCTGTTTTAGATATTGTAACTACGCAAGGAACACAACTTGAAGTTGTTGCCTGTTACAAATACCTTGGTATCTGGCTTGATGATTGTCTCACTTTTAAACTTCATGTCAATAACCTGCTAAAAAAAACTGAGGGTTAGGCTAGGGTTCTTCTACAGGAACAAGTCATGTTTCTCGCTTGAGGCCAGGAAAAGGCTAGTCACTGTGACCTTTTTACCTGTGCTGGACTATGGGGATCTGGTCTATATGAATACACCTGCCAATTGCCTGGTCAAGTTAGATGCTGCGTATCACAGTGCACTAAGATTTGTGACAAACTGTAAAGCATTAACCCATCACTGTACCCTGTATGCAAGGGCCGGTTTGCTTTCACTAACTGTACGGAGGCTCAGTCACTGGTACATTTTTATATACAAAGCCATGCTAGGGAAACTTCCATCTTATATCTGCTCCCTGATCTCACGGAGAATTGTAAGTGGCAGTGGTTTTATTAAATATGCCAACTGCTAGGACTGTCTTAGGGAAGACAGCTTTTAGATGCGCAGCTCCTCTGTCTTGGAATAGTCTGCAAATTAAATGGAAACTGAACAATCTGGTGCCACTAAATGTTTTTAAAGCTCGGTTGGATGCTAGTCAATCAGAAGCTATTGGTACCTGTTGATGTGGATAATTATGTAAATGATGCTGTATGATGTCCTTTTGTTGTTCTGTTTATGCTTTTATGTTTCATGTGGAACTACTTGAACAGGTCTCCCTTGGAAAAGAGATCAATGATCTCAATGGGATTTTCTGTATAAATAAAGGTTTGAAATGAAATGAAATGAAGCAAGAAAGAAAGTCGCAAACTAAATTATGTATTGATTGAAACCACCAATTGAATGACTCAAAAAGTGGATTCTTCACAGCTCTCTGTATAATCTTTTCATTCTCTGTGACACAGAGCTCCATGGTGTCCAAAAACTGCTCAAAATACCCAGGAAAATGAGTCACAAAAGTCACAATGTTGCACTGGGTGACATGTCCCAGTATTATGAAAACGGGCACTTTAATATATTGAGTAAATCCCACCAAAAGCTGCTGCACAGCTGAACATACTCAGTAGAGGAGCAAATGTGTATTAAATAGCCCACAACACATGCATCATTCACTCCTGTTTGAGTAACAATTGATTAAAAAAGAGTGCCCAGATGTTAAAGAAGTGTTTTTTTATTTAACTTGAATTGTTTAACAGTTTTTAGTGTATGTCTTCAGTAAGAACCAGTGTCCTTCACAGTAAGACAAATACTGTCCTCGTAAAACCTCTTTGTATAGATCAGTTTAAAGGTCAGATAAATCTGCAATAAAATGTGAGTTGTTTATCTCGAGGCAGAGTAAAACCCTGCACACTTTTAACTTCAGCAGCAGCGAACACACCACTGGAGATGTACACCCCACTGAAGGCCTTTACTCTAAGTGACGCCTTGTGCATCACAATTACCCACACACAGCCCTGCATCAGACCGTGAGTTGACTTTTATTTTCATGTGAATGTGGGCCGCAGTGGCAGACGATGACAGCTTAATTCCCGGGCTGGGCCCCCCCTGCTGGGGCCCACCGTTTGTGTGAGCTGACAGACGGAGATCAGACTGAGGAGAGACGAGTGGGAACCCTCAGAGCGCGCTCAGGTTTCTGGGTGCTGTGAAAAGATTTGTCCAAACTATTCATATCTGACGAAGTTTCCCATGTTCTGCACTGCAGCGGGGTTTTCGTATAATGAGCTCCTCTATCTCTGTCATCTATGCTCACACAACAGATACAGATAAAGCTGACTTTAGTTTAGGTCCTTGCTGCCAGCAGAAACTACACGCCAGTGTTGGACTTTTCTCTCGTCACAAACGAGGGGAAGTGGGGGTCCATCCAATTACTTTGGAAAACGCAGGAAACAGGTAAACAGGTGTAGAAAAAAGAGGAGTGGGGATACCAATTAGGTGACCTCAGTTTAAAAAGGGGTTGGGTAATAGGTGTATTCGGCCAACATGAGCACCTGAGGTAAAAGGGGTCAGAGGGAGCAGGATAAGAAGGATTAACGGTCCTGGGGAACGAAGGTTGTTCTGCTTTGATAGAGGTCAGAGGGTGCAGCAGTTGGGGTGAAAAGGAAAGGCTTCTGGGAATTGTTTTTTAAAATCTAATTTAGCTTTTATTTTCACAAATACATGAGGAATGTGGATATAGCAATGCTGACCTTCTGAAGATGACAGTGGGAAAACCTCTCTCAGGTGCTGAGATGACACGAGTGTGCTTTGTCTTCCTGCTGATGAGTAACGCCGCCTCCGTCTCCACACAGTTTAATGGATACAACTGTGACGCCAGCTACCACAGCAGGTTCCCTGGTAGGAATACTTTCACTTAACATGCTTTCTCGTTAAAATCCATACACTCTTTTGTCTACAGGTATGTTACACAGGTACAACAGGACATTTTTCTCCAAGTGTTAACTGTAACTCCTCCGAAGCACATCATTATAGTATTACACACATGAATAAGGCTTTGAGTGTGTTGAAAACATGAATTAACTGTTACTATGTGTGTTATGAATGCTTTAATAACTATGCCTCAACAGCGTGTGATAACCAGCCTGTATTGATGTTAACTTGTGAGTGTGTCATGTTAAAATGTGCTCCTTGAGACACCTTATTTAGCAACTACCACAGAAGCAGCTTTGAGTATACTTGTCCAGGTGTTGTTATTAATGTTGTCCATGCGTCTATCTTTAGACTGACTTTTATAGTGTCACAACCACGCAAGAGGTAGAAACAACACATTACAGGTGTGTAGTTGAAATCAAAATGAAAGTGGAGTACATAATGGCGGTGGTTTTGGGCAGAGAGCAGTTTTGGGGCAGAGAGCAGTTTTAAAAAGGGGTTATCAGAACAAAAGATAATGAGAAGTTGTTTACCTGTGGCAGCTTTAGCAACAGTAATTAGTTTATTCGATATTTGAAGACGCTGAGATGTGTTCCTCAGTTTAGAGGACTTTATTTGTATTATCCTACCCAATAAATGGTATGAACAAAATAACAAAAACACGTCATATATATGGATTAAATGCAAGTAATGTCAATGTCAATTAGCTACATCACATTGGCAGCAATTTTCAAATGTGGGCAACATATTCACAGATTCATTTCCCCATACATTTGTACAATTTTCACTAATAAAATAACTCCATACTTGTGGCCTGCACTGGCATGGGATAGCTGTAAGAAAATAAACACATGAATCTGCCAATACCTGAAAGCAATCATTAGCCTTTATAATTCAAATAGTTAACCCAAACCTTTTCTCTTTCTCTCCTTCCTGTGTTCCTTCAGGTGAGCGGGACATCAGTGTGTACTGTGGTGTTCAGACCATCACCTTGAAGATCAACTTCTGCCCTGTGCTCTTCTCTGGCTACACGGACACAGATTTAGCCCTGAACGGTCACCACAGTGATGCCCAGTGCCGTGGCTTCATCAACAACAACACCTTCCCCACAGCGGTCCTGTTCAGCATCAGTCTCAACACTCTGGAGGCCTGTGGTAACAGCCTGGTGGTAAAGAATACACAATCACATGACGTTAATGTAATCAATAAGCAACTGCATCTTGTTGTGAATTGAGATGAGATGTTTGTCTCTGCAGGTCAGCACAGCCTACGGGGCCAATGCCTATGGGAACATGTCTCTGGTACAAATTGGGAATGTCTCAGGCTACATCGACACCCCTGACCCGCCGGCTATAATCAGCTACCTGCCCGGCCTGCTGTATAAATTCAGCTGCAGCTACCCGCTGGAGTACCTGGTCAATAACTCACAGCTGGCATCGTAGGTTGCAAGTTACTGCCAAAAAACATCAAATTGTGTGTCAAAAAGAGAGATTTGCCATCAGGAAATACTTATTGGATTTTACCTTTACATTTATTTATTTAATAAGGAAACGATTAGGATTTGTTTATTGTATTAAAAACGATGATGACATAAAGTGCCTGGTTGAGACCCTGAGAGAAATTGTGTAATGTGGATTTTTTTTAATCATTTATTTAACAATTTATATTTTCTTCTAAGATTCAGCTTAAATAAATCAATATATGTGTTGTATCTATTCACAGCTCATCTGTTGCTGTATCTGTCAAGGAGAGCAACGGTACATTTGTGAGCACGTTGAATATGATCCTGTACAACGTGAGTACACTGCTGGGTTCATCCTATTATATAAAATATTTTCTGTGGAAAGGCATGCATTTTGAAGCTTTGAATGAGGAGGGGTTTTTATGTTCATAATCTTTTAATAAAGTCAGTGTACTAATTTTAAATTTTAAATTGATGATTTACTTGATATTTTATTTATTTTCAAGACCAAAACTGACAAATAATGGAATGTTTTTTTCTCTACAATTGACGTGGGCAGTCTGGTTTAGTTTGAGTCAATTCAACTAGTCCGTCTTGTTGCTGCAAATACTCACACATTAGAGCACCAAATGTGTATTAATTTACCACTTGAAATAGTCCCCAAACAGCAGTGCCCAGCTGTGTTAAGAAATGAAAAGCCTTTTTCTATTTAAATGAATGCCCCCTTTACTCTTATAAATTATCCCATTACATATTTTGAATGGAAAAACTGACTTTTCACATTGACTTTTCTTCTTGATCAGGATTCCACCTACAATCAACCCCTGTCTATTCCAATGGCTGGACTGGCTCTGAAAACCAGAGTCTTTGCTGCTGTGAAAGCCACAAATTTAGACAAACGGTACCAGATAACATCTTATTATTTTCTACTGAATGTTGATTTTCTCATCATTTTCAGATGTCTTAAATATTGTTTATGTGGTAGGCATCTATTCCATTACAACAACAACCTGACATATTGGTTATACAAAACATCTTTCCCACCATCATTTTTAAAGATGAAGTCTGTTTTTTCTATGGTTTGCCTGCATTCATTATGCCATTATGTTATTATTATACTTGAAGGCGCCAGTCTGCAGCAGAGAAAGCCCTGATCTGTGCTTTCCCATGTGCAGTTAGATCTGTATCCTCCATCAGGGCTCACAGTTTTGTCCCTCTGCAGGTGGAACATCTTGATGGACTACTGTTACACAACCCCCTCAGGGAATCCTAATGATGAACTTCGCTATGACCTTTTCTTTGGGTAATCTCGCTTTTTTTCCTCTTCAAGATAATGACTTGATAAACCACAAAAGAGTCATTTTCCATTCAGGCTCTCCAAAGGGCTTATCCTTAATGAATGCTACCCTTTCTCATTGAGTGCTTAAGCAAAACCTAGAAGTAAAATATGCAATTTTCAGTGTGCACTGTGCACATATATGAGTATCTGTGTTGGTCTCTTGTGACACAGCTGCTCCAAAGACCCACAGACGACAGTTTTTGAGAATGGGAAGAGTCAGATGGGCCGATTTTCCTTCGAGGTTTTTCGTTTTGTTAAACACAGACACCAGAAGATGTCAACTGTGTTTCTGCACTGCGTCACCAAGCTCTGCCGAGCAGACGACTGCATCATGCTCATGCCGGTGAGTCCAACACTTCTCTGTTTGTGTCTCCTGACATCAATGAGGACTGAATTTGTATGATATGATTGGCAGATTTGTGCGAAACGACGTAGGAGGGATGGAGAGGAGAGCATTGATTCCCCACCAGTTGCATCTGGGAACGCCATCATCACAGCTGGACCAATCATCACCAGGAGTGGTATGAACAATGAAATTACATAAAAAGGAAGAGTTTGACATTTCTGGGATACATTTATTTGCTTTTTTGTTGAGGGTTAGATACAAAGATATCACTCATGTCAAACATGCAGCTACGTTCACCATTAAATATGAAGAACACTGGCTGTCAATAACCCCCTGTAAAGCACATTTTGATATTTACACCATGGTTTTTGTACAGATTAAACACACCAGAAATAACATGTTACTTGGTGAGCTTTAAAGGAGCTTTCAGGCAGTTTTGTTAGCTTACCAAGGATGATGTGTCATTATGTTTCAAGTCTTAATGGTTAGCTAAGCTAATGCTATGGCTTGTGGCGTTAGCTTAATAGATATCTATACAAAAGCCATGTCAATAAAACAATATGTTTGGGCTCTAAAGCTTGCTAATTAACTACTTTTTGTTTTCTCCCAGAGAGTTTGAATGAGGAGATTGTGAGCTTATTGCACAAAGATTAGAAACGGAGAAACCGCTATCCTGGACACAAAAATAGTCTCATATAAACTCATGTACAACATGTGTTTGGGGCTGTCAGTCGATTAAAATATTTAATCGCGATTAATCGCATGATTGTCCATAGTTAATCGCGATTAATCGCAAATTAATCGCACATTTTTTATCTGTTCTAAATCTACCTTAGAGGAATATTTTTCAAGTTTTTAATACTCTTATCAACATATGAGTGGACAAATATGCTTTATGCTAATATTTATTATCATTTGAACAATGACAAATATTCTCATGAATATTAAACACAACAACCTCTGAACATTACAAATATTCGCCTCAATTCAACCTGGAACTTCTCTCATACAATAATACAATACAAATGGTGTGTGTGTGTGTGTGTGTGTGTGTGTGTGTGTGTGTGTGTGTGTGTGTGTGTGTGTGTGTGTGTGTGTGTGTGTGTGTGTGTGTGTGTGTGTGTGTGTGTGTGTGTGTGTGTGTGTGTGTGTGTGTGTGTGTGTGTGTGTGATGGATCGTTGGAGCTATGTGCAACTCAAGGCATATGCTTGAACAGGAGCTGCCTGGACGCTGCAATCATGTTGCGCACTATCCGTGCTAAGTGTGCTTACTTTTCGTACAATGTCCCACTGTCTGGCTGCCTGCATAAAGTCAAGTGCTCGGCGCAGTTGTGTGGATAGAGCGCTCCTCTGTTTTCATTTAGACAGCTCCTTATATCCGTTAGCGCAGCTAGAGCACCAGATGCTAACAACAACAATGCACGTAAGGTCTCTCTCTCGCTCGCTCGGGCCACACATACACACACACCCTCCCGGTCCTCCCAATAGCCAGTCGGTGCCTGCCGGTGAGCGTGGAAGTGTGGTCTGCCACAAGCGGGCGGCAGGAGCGGGGCTGTCAGCATCAGCTAGATGGTATTTTAAACTCGAAACTACGGGGCGGCCGAGGACAAAAAATACACATGCGTTAATCGCGTTAAAATAATTAGTTGCGTTAAAAAATTGTTTACATTTTTATTAACGCGTTATTAGCGCGTTATTAGCGCGTTATTAGCGTGTTATTAACGCGTTATTAACGCGTTAACTTGACAGCCCTAGACAAATTAAACAAACATGATATAAAGTGTTAATTAGTGAGCTTTAGAGGGGCCGATTTGGTTATCTCTGGGCAGAGCAAGGCTTACTATATCCCCTGTTTAAAGTCTTTATGCTTAGCTAGGCTAACCGGGTTCAACTTAAAATCTAACAGACAAATAAGAAAATGGGAATAAGAAAATGGGATCAATCTTCTCAGCAAAAAAGCAAAAATAAACATCCAGGGAGTCATTGAAGATTAGCCTGTAGCCTGTAAAAATGCTTCTAATAAACACTTTCAAAAAATATTTTCCAGATGAAACTCCTGCCAACAACTCCCAACTCGGTAAGCTTCTGTTGTCACAAATGAGAAAATGTTTTAAATATATTCTGTGACTAAGTCCTGTTAAGATAGCAGAAACCATGGACATTTGTGGAAACTCTGGTTATGTTAGGCCTTCATCAAAGGACATGTCTGTTTTAAGGGTCTGCCTTTCTTCACTTTTTCTAACCCCCCCAGCGACCGGTACCCCCCCCCACCCGATGAACCCAGTGACCAGTGCTCTGATCTCGGGCGTGGTCATCCTGGGCGGGGTCAGCGTGGGCTTCTCGCTGCTGTCGCTCCGCCTACTGAAGAAGTCCCGCCTCCCAGCAACCTTGGCATCAGGTGTTTGGAACACCACCTTTAAATGAATAAACATCTGTAAACGATAACAACATGGTACTGACTGTATGTGAAGAATGAGTACACACGTTGGGTTCAAAATATGTATGTGTGCTTTCCTTTTTACACACATTAATAAATGTGGATATTTTATTGTTGTAGGTGTTTTGTATTTATTGCCTTTAATACCTCATTATTCTTGTTTAATTAATTGGCATCTATTGGTGGATAATCACAGTGTTTACAGAAGATGTACACTCATATATATTATGTAAATGATAAAACGTTATTCTTTAGAACTTGTAATAAAAGATTGCATTAGAAATGTTCCCTTTCTCTCTTTGATGCAACTTACGAAAATTACTTGTTTTGACAAAATGCATCTTATTTTTTCCAGAAAATTGAGGAAATTAGCTGATCCACAAGATTAGACTGAAACCAAAACAGCTTATAAACCATTCAAACAAAAAAGGGGCATATATCTTCTGTTTTCATTCAAATAGCAATTAAGCTATAGCATTACAACCACCTGTTATGAAGCATTTTACAGTGTTTCAAAATAAAAAGAGTTACGATGTATCCCTGAATGTTGAATTCTGTTATAAGCTTCCTGTTGCATTTATAGGTTTGAAGAACATGTTTGGGATTTAGAATACACAAAAACTATAAATTGTATCCGTCTTAAGTGGAAATGTACATACTTTAAACAGTAAAAATAAATGTCAACAATTTAGAAAAAACACTTCACCTCGATGCCGGGAGTTAGAAAAGTTTTAATATGTTACAGAATCAATGTATTCAAATGTTTTCTTTAGGAATATTGTTGCTGTTGAGTATTTAAGCTAGATAACCATTTAAACGTTTTTTTAACTGTTTTTTCACTGTTCTCTATGTACTCAGAAAAGGACATACAGCTAAAACAAGGACAATAAAGGAAAACTAGAGAATGCAATTCCTAAAGAAATTGCTAGTGGGAATGCTTTGCTGAAAATCTGACGCTAAACTGCTATGCTGAAATGTAATGTGTGAGAAGAAAGTGAAGAATTGAGATTGAAATGATACATGAACACTGGGGGCTTGAATGTGTGATGAGTAGAGGTGTAACGGTTCACAGAAGTCACGGTTCGGTTCGTACCTTGATTTGGGGGTCACGGTTCGGTACGGTTCGGTACAACAAGGAAAAGCAAAAAAAAGTCCCAAATGCATAATTCCAGGTTTGTTGTTATTTATTTTTGAACAGTAGTGCAAGTTTCAGTTTCAAAATAAGGAACTCTGACATTTTGAATAATTAACTGTGTTAAACAGTTAAAAACAAACCATAAACAGTACCACACACACTCAGATGGCCATATTATCTATAATGGCTGATGTCAAACAAAAAGGTTTCATCAAGCTGTAAAACTAAAAAGAATGTCTTACATCATAAATAATAAGAAAGTGTTTCAAGAGTGCAAAGTCGTTGAAAAACATATGCCAAAAGCTTCCGTTATTTATTTTGGTTTCACGGCTTTCATGTCTATTGGCTTCTTAAAAACAGCGAGGATCAGCTGTTGAACTGCTGTTGTCTTTTGCCGGGCTCCGGTGATTGGCAAATCTGGGTGATCCCTTCTGATATGATTTAGCATGTTTGGCGTGTGTTTCCATTAGCATACCGCACCGCTATCGAACAACGCCGACACACCGTCCTCGTCGGATCCACCACTCGCACACTTCATCGTTGTTGTAGTCCACAGGAACCCGAAATGTTCCCACACAGCTGATTTAAAAGAAGTAGGTGGGTTCTAGCTCCTGTGTGTTATCTGAACTCACAATACTAACTTTTCTTCTTCTTGTATTTAGTTAGTTTTGTTGTTGTGTTTCTTCTTGTTCTTCATTTGTTGTTTAAGGGCGGCTGGCAAACAGCTTTTAGGCGCAATACCGCCCCCTGGATTATAAATAGTGTAGTGGATACTGCCCTGAAGGACAGACGTTTTTCCCACTCGTAAAAAGTAGGCGTATTCGCCATGTGAATGCATGTGCCGAACCGTGACGTCCGAACCGTGACGTCCAAACCGTGACGGTACGGGACGAATACGGATACCGTTACACCCCTAGTGATGAGAGAAGAAAATAAAGTAAAAAGGCTTGGAAAAGCAGCAGAATATTTGAACTGCAAACTTATGAACTAACTTGATGACGAATGATCTGTCGCCATGCCAACGGCATTTGATGACACTCCATAATACGCTTAGATGCATTGATGGCTGCATCGTTACCAAACCTGTGAAGTTTTGGGGCGTTTGGAGCAGTTTCACTGTAGTTATGAGAAAACTGTGTTTCATGGCGAGCATTGTGTTGCCGTGGCAACGGCATTTGAAGAAATCTCAAAACTGTCCCGTAGATGTCTTCACGGCTGGACTGTTAGCACACATGTGAAGTTTGAGCAATTTTTGAACATTTTCATAGGAGTTACAGTGTGCGAAAAAGTACACATCCCACCGTCCGGGACGTGTTATTTACAATATCGGACAAGTAGATCTTTCAATTGACTTGTCCGGCGGACAAGTGACGTTTTTCGCCCTGATTTATTGACAAATTATTGATAAATTCAGTTGAAAAAAGGCAGAACTCATTCGCAAATTGTCCGTGTCCGCCATTGTTCGTTTAGAAATGTAGTTTCGGTTCTGCTTGTCGATTCCTAAGGAAATGCATCTCGCCGCTTTCTGTACAGTTAACGGGGCGGGCGGAGCGGAGCGGGAAATGTAGCACAGTGGCAGGGCTGGGAAGCAAAACTCGGTTCCGAGTAGGAACAAATAACAATTGTCCGGTACCGGGATTAATAAGAGTTGTGAGGACAGGAGGCCGAGCCCCGCGGACTGCAGCTCTCTCTCTCTATGCTCCGTATCAGCTGATCGCTGCACGGTACAGCTCAGCGTCTCTCTCTCTTTCTACACACAGCGGATCTGCTGCCCGTTTAACAGCCGCATCTTTGTCAAACTTTCTTATGTTCTTTCTCTAACACGTAATGAAGGTTATTAAGTGTTTTAGCTCATGTGTTGTTAATATTGACCGCCATTTCCTTTATGAAGTAAAGCAGCCAGGGAGGCTGTGTCTGTGTGTCTGTGTCCTCGCGCTGTCCTCACATCCCCGGACCCCCAGACTCGGAGGAGCACAGGGATGTCAGTATTGTTTATGAAGCAGGGTATAGAAAGTACATTATTGAAATGAAAATACTATTTATTTACTTTTACAAACAGTGAGCAGCTGGGTGCGTGCAAGCGTCTTTGAGTTGTAGAAAAGCGCTAGGCCTATGCTATAAATATAATGTATTATTATTATTATTATTAGGTTATGTATGTCCTATGTGTTGGACAATGAACATGTGTGGTTGGACTGTGTCTCACAGGCAGGTTGCAGTGTAACATCAGAGGAAACTGGGCCAATTGTACATTCTCAAACTGCACCACTTAGAACTAACTAAACAATGCAGAGATTATTTTTATATAATTGTATTCAATAACCGTAAGAAATTAAACTGTATGAAGTGATTTGTAAATAGGAATACATATTTGACTTAATGTTTTCATAAATATATTTTTCTCCCAGTTTGTCACGGGACTTATTTACCCTCTCAAAGAACTGGAACCGAGAACCGAAAATAACCGGAATCGAAAAGCAGAACCGGAATCGTTAAAATCCAAACGATACCCAACACTTTGTGTGATGCAGTAAAATGTTACCGCTCACTTACGTTAGCGGTGTCATAAAAACCGTGGGAAAATGTAAAATACGATGACGAAGAAGAAGATTCCAGTGGCCCCAATTTTTGTCCATTCTGGACAAGTGAAAAATGTATTCGGACAAGTACATTGCCAAACTCACTTGTCCATGGACAAGTACTCTCTAAAAACTTTTTCTCACACTGAGTTATATATAGCGACATCATGTTTCATGGCGTTTCCATGTAAACGGCATATGGTGAGATCTCAGATTTGGCGTAGAGCTGTTGAGGCATGGACCGGTGATATACAAGTGAAGATTGGGGGACGATTGGACCGTGTCGATTGGACTTACAGCGACATCATGTTTCATGGCAAGTGGTCTGTCGCCATGGCAACAACATTTGATGACACCCCATAATACACTTAGATGCGTTGATGGCTACATCGTTACCAAACCTGTGAAGTTTTGGGGCGTTTGGAGCATTTTCACTGAAGTTATGAGAAAACTGTGTTTCATGGCGAGCATTGTGTTGCCATGGCAACGGCATTTGAAGAAATCTCAAAACTGTCCCGTAGATGTCTTCACTGCTGGACTGTTAGCACACTGCTATCTAAAGTCTGCTGCTCTGAGCATGTCAGTTGGAGCGATTACATCATCGTGTTCCATTGCACAGGTGTTTATATTTGTGCAGAGATCACAGGTTTCCATTGTTCTGAATGAGAGATAAACCTCTTACATGTGAACGTTTTGTGGAAGAACCCGTAACAGATATCTGTGAAATTTCAAAACGTGAAGCATGTCAAGGAAGTTGAGTATCTGAAGTGTAATTTTTGTGTACTTTCGGGTTAATAATGTGGCCTTTTTGGCAGTTTAACTAAAGGTGTGCGGCTGCTGCTGTGAGGAAATATCAGCCTGAAATTACAATGGCCATTAAATTAATTATTTGTCATTTTTCAAGCTACGAGATGTTTTCCTACGTTTGTCATGAAAAATGATATGGCAGCAAGGTAGGGTTTGGGAATTATGGCAGTTTAAAAAAAATATATGAAGGCAAATTTCAAGATGTTCTACCCTCTAGCTGTGACATCACGCACTCTAGTCAATGTTAAAATCTGAAGAAAACCTCTTTAACAAGGTCTGAACAATGTTTAATATCTCTAAAAGTAAGAATCAGATTTAAAAGTTGTTTTACACGAATAATGTCAGAAAGATGTGTAACATTTTAAAGTTGGAATGAGGTTTCTGAGTGAAAGTATGAATGAACAGTTAGTAGTTGAAGTCGCATGAAGATTTGTTGAAGTCTGAAGAATTTCTCCATTGACATCAATGGTTAAAAATGTGATGTATTATGGGATGTATCTCTGGAATTATGAAAGTTATGAATGAGAAAAGTAATAGCCATCGATTCCCGACCGAGCTGAACGTTTTGATGTTTGAACTGAGTTTCTGCGATGTTCAATGCGGGAGAAGAAGAGGGCCAAAATAAGTTGGCGGAATAATAATAATAAACTTTTCGTCCGTAGAATAACAGTTAGTGGGAATGCTGTTAACAGCATTCCCACTAAATGATAGAGTAACACACAAACATTTAAGCACTGTATACACATAATAAATACAAATGCATTATGTATATGCTGTGTATAAACAACAAGAGGTTTTGAATAAGGAAAATGTTTTAATGTTAATGTTTCGGAGATACAATGATTTCACCAAACATTGTATCAGCAACTTTGTGTTTTACTAAATATGCATATAAAGTACATTTTGTTAGTCAACATTGTGTGGCTCAGGCCCAATGATAGGCATTTTTGTTGTTGGTAACAAATTCATCTGTAATTAGGTAAGGAAAGGTTGCCATTTCCTCAATCATTGATTCGACTAAAGGAAGTTTATTTATCCCTCTTTAATATCGACACCTATCTGTAAAAGTGTTCCAAATGTCACGGCCTTGTTGGTGTCCAATCTCAAGGAAAATGAGCAAAATACCAAGCACAGCAAGAGCTCATTTGATGACTGCCAGAATTAATCTTTCCATTTTTGCCATATTGATTTTCTTTTCCGATGACCTATATAAATGTCTTTTGCCGGCAGCTGCGTTTCAAGTATCTGACTCCACGGCTGTTTTTGTGACCTGCACGGCTTTGCTGCATTCACTGCTCTTTATCACTCGAATCCCTCATTTCAACAGCCATTTTGAGATGTATTCAGCGTTCACAATGACCACAGATAACTGAAATGAGAGGAATAAATGCTATCATCCACCCTCTCAGTTTATTATCAGAGATAATTGATTAAACCCTCCTCCAAAATTGGAAATGAGGCTGGGAATTGGCTTTGAATGCTTAAGTCAATCTCAGGCTAGTCACAACCAAAGAAAATGTTTTCCGAAGAATAAATATGAGGGTGTGTGTGTTGGGAAAGATGAGAGGCCTGAAGGAAGCTTATGGCATGTTTCAGTGCACACAGGATGACAATAACAATGTTTCCTGTATTTGTTTTGTGTCATGCATTTGACAGAACATTCACAAAGAAGCCCATCCTTCAACTTGACCCCAATCAGAGCTTTCTCTTCCCAGAAGGCTCACCTGACAAGATTGGGTTCCCAGCTGTCCTTCAATCATTTCACTCAAACCTCAACACTCAGTTAACTGAAAAATATGCTAGAATAGTATTGCTAGGTCTACGTGGAGCACAACATTCTAAAAAGTAAATCTTTACTTTATTTACACTTTGAAAATAAGGAACACTTAATGGTCAAATATAATAAATGTGAGTGACATAGTTATTCTGACCAACATGTTAGATCCTGATAACATGCCATGACTGATGAGCATCAAAAGACGTTATTTAAAAGGAATGTTGTGCCGATTTATCAAATGAAACTCCAGAAGACAGTAGGTCATCTTTCCTATAGTATATTAAAACCTCTTAAGCCCCAAGCCTGTTTTTCAGGTTTCAGGCTCGAAAATGACATTCCCAGAACAAATGACCATGTCTTCCCTTCTAAAAGGGTTAAATTAATAATCTTTTTTCTCAAAGTAATGATAAACCTGTGAGTTGGATGTAGAAAAGTCAGAATCAATATAGATGTGTTTTATTTTAAAGAAAATTGAACAGTGTAGAGTCTTGTTGTGATGAGAGGGATACAGGTATTTCATACAAAAACGTGCTCCCTGGAGAATAGCTCCAGCATTTATATCACAATTTAATCGGAGCTGATCACAATTTATCATGAGTGATCCAGTCATGTCGACGAGTGTTCGGGCTGTGAATAAACAACTTGTGTTTTACTTTTAGGCTGTATGAAGGTATGGACAGCTATCAGAGCTACTATACATCACATTAAGAACGATGTACAAATGAAAGTCGGACACAAATATATAATTTAAATGATTTATTCAAGTTTGCAATATTTTGAACAGGCATCCACACAGTCACCTACTTTGTAATGTTCGATACCTCCCTGTAAGCGTCACGATATCCACCTCTAACCCACAACCTCACATACAAGTACTGAATGTGCATCAAAGTGATCTTAGGAAGGCAGATATAGCAAAAGATGAACGTAAATGACAAACGAGGCGATCGACATGGTAAGTCAACAATGGGTCCTTAATGTACACGCACCGGATTCCTATGACGAAAATAATAGAATGTCGCCAGTTGTCATGACTCAAGTTATACTGCAACACCGAGTCCGTGGGGCTTAAGAGGCTAAGTGTGAGGCCCCAGGTGGATAGAAACCATGCATGCTCTTACTTTATTATGTTTCATATTAGCAGGCAAAGGGGGCTGCATTTCACACACAAAGTCACAAAGCCAAGAACATTGTTAAAGACATACAACTTAGAAGGGAACTGTGTTGGGTTTCATCATCTGCCTCCAGGAGAGGACCTCAATCACAAAAAGTGAATTGTTTGCGCAAACTGAGGCAGCCCCTCCTAAAGTCCTATTGACCCTGTTTCTGTCCAATCCTAATCCTCTGACCACACCATGTATTTCACCATACATAAAACAGACCACTGTGCTCTTATTCACTACAAGCAAAGACAATGAGGGGGTGAGAATTGAGCAGACTACCGGTAAGTTTTCTTGATTGACATCTCTGGATTATGCATCAACATTTGCTTATATTTGGACCATTTTCTGTGTTTGACATGTGTTTTCCACAGAGGGCCGAGCAGGGAGATGGCTATATTCAGCTTCCTCATCCTGACCTCCTTGTGTATTGCAGACCGAGAGGCCTTCAGCATATCTGAGTGTGGAGCAAATGCCAGACGTCCAGGTAAAATGAGCGTAACCTACAATACCATTTATTATTTTTTGATGTGGATTGAAGGGAGCACATCTGTCTACACAGATGTAGACAAGCCATATTGATTCAAGTTTACTCCAGATATTTCACACCTGAAAGAGTGCTAATTGCTCTGGTAAATGTGTTTGCCCAAGAAAAGTAGATGTTAAATTAGCCGTCATTAATTAATAGTTTAGGATTTTATTAACTGTTTGATCTTCTTGTGTTCAAGAAGTGTAAATGGTTACACAAGATAAATATATTTATGTATATTTCAACCCAGTCTCACGGCATTTCGTGTTCACCAACACGATTTTTAATCTATTGATTCGTGTTCACCAACACGATTTGCCCCTTTTTTTCGTGTTGCACAGCACGATTTTAAAAGCAATGTATTTCTACTGCCTGCAGCACGTCTTTTTCTCCGGTCGGGTCGTGGGAGACCGGAAGCTGTCTGGTTCATAAAAACATGTTCTTACTCAATATCAAGCCACAATTATTGCTTTTATTTTAAATCGTATAATTTCGGACTTTTGTTGCCGTCTGTGAGGAAAATAAATGGGGCTCAGACAATAAATGGGGCTCAGAGCCTCAGAATACGGAAATCTGTATTTTTAAATATTTCTTTCCTTCTAATTCGTTATTCTTTTCAAAATAACACACTGTTATTTACTCACCAATAACACACAATTATCCTTGCTTTTATTTATTGGTTTAATTCCATAATCTCTGGCTTTTTTGGCGTCCGTCAGGAACTGAATTTCAAAATAAAAATAACCGGAAACAGATGTAGGCCTATAAGGGACATTTCGAGCATCATTGCGATTGTCAACATCTCTGAGTTTAGGATGGCCGAAGACACTACACTACCCATAATCCTCAGCTATCGTTTAGGACTACAGTCCCCGTAAGGTTACGTAGAGCGTCAAACAGCTGTGTTAAATGGAACGAAACCACGCCAGACTATCCAGAACTGGAATCGAACGCCCCCCCAGAACTACACATGCTGGCTATTGTGTTTCGCAAAATGTTCTATGGGACGTCTCTACTGAACGTTTTCGTTTTTCCCACAATTAGAAGTTGCCAGTATTAAACACATTGGTGTTATCAAATGTAAAACATATAATTAATAAATGGGTGAAAATCGCTTGTGTCCATAATGTGCAGCATTAATATATACCCACATGACAGCTCATTGTTACTTTGTAATTCTACTCCACGACAATTCAGAGGTTAACCTGGTATTTTTACTCCACTGCATTTATTTGAGTTACTTTGCCGATTCTGATTAATTATGTGAAATATAAACAACCCTTAAATCAGACTTTAGTTACACCTGAGTAAAATGCAGGTAAGGTGATTGTCAAGTGCCAACAATCAGGAGAGATATTTGATAGTTGGTGCTTGAGAAGACTAAACATGTATCTGCAATTGACATGAATGGAAACGTAATAAAGTATATTCATTACTCGTTATTCTCTACTAATAGTTCATTAAAGACTGTATATTATGGCTATTTTGCACATCCCTTTCAAGATTTTCAAAGGTTTATTGACATATCATATACACAACTACGGTGTAGTTATGCAATGAATGAAACACTTGGGTCACAGGTTCCTCAACAGTGCATTACAAGACATCTATCAATATGTGTGTACCTCCACCATTAAACATATTCATATTCTGCACATTTCTTATTCTATCTACATACATAAGAGTATAATTCATATGTATAATATCAGTTAAAATAAGTGTTTCAACATAGCATTTGCAGGAAAGCAATATACTAGACGTTAAGTACTTTGTCAGGCTTAATATTTATCTGTAGATAGATACCCCCAAAGTTTTTTTCTTATTTAAAAGAAGACCTTAATCTGTTATTTAATGTTTAAATAAAGGTTCATTCGTTTTTCTGTTTTGCACCTCCTCCTATTAATATCTTTGTACATCCTGCACTAAACTGTTTTATTGTAGAGATCACTTATAGTATCTTCTTGATTTTTTATATTCTATATTTCTATCACAGACCTTCTACTTTCCCCCTATGAAAGTATGTACTCTTCATATTTGTATTCAAATAATATTTGATGAAAAAAACATTAAGAGTACATTATTGTTTTTATGTGTTATATTATAACACATAAAAACAATAATTCAATAATGTGCTTTAACCACTAGGCGGTGCACACAAGGTACACACAGCCATAATAACTTTGTATTATTAGTGTAGGACACGTTTTATTCATGCTTTCACATAATTTTACAGCATATTGCTATACTATTTCAGACTCAGTATTTACATTCTTACATTCAAAGAAAATCAGTAATATCTTTAAAAACGACAAGTCCTTTTATATCAGCTGTGCACCGTTATGGTGTAAATATAACCTATCTGTGAATTAGATCAAATGTAAAAGTCAGCCGAATTAGTGTTGATACTGCAAGGAGACGTATTGTGTGAAGAGAAATTGAAGATGTTGTTTAATTGTTGAATATATTTATGATCCACGTCAAGTATTCAGTTTCGGCGGCAATTTCTCAGTTTTTCCAAAGGTCTTCTCATCAGGGCTCTTTAAATAAAGAACTACGGCAGATCTGTAATATACAATGCAGCCGAACCGTGTATTACAATGCCGTTATGTGATGACTTTCAAAGAGAAAAGCAAGAACACTCGGAATTAAGTATTATTTTATTCTTTTAAAATGTTTTCCGGATTTCATATCATATAAACACCAAATCCCAGCATGCATTGCGGCTAAAACATCAGCTCGCTTAAAACCATAGCTGAGGATCTTGGGTAATCGAAATGCCTACGTCTGTTTCCGGTTATTTTTATTTTGAAATTCAGTTCCTGACGGACGCCAAAAAAGCCCGAGATTATGGAATTAAACCAATAAATAAAAGCAAGGATAATTGTGTGTTATTGGTGAGTAAATAACAGTGTGTTATTTTGAAAAGAATAACAAATTAGAAGGAAAAAAAGGTTTAAAAAAATACAGATTTCAGTATCTTGAGGCTCTGAGCCCCATTTATTTTCCTCACAGACGGCAACAAAAGTCCGAAATTATACGATTTAAAATAAAAGCAATAACTGTGGCTTGATATTGAGTAAGAACATGTTTTTATGAACCACACAGCTTCCGGTCTTCCTCGACCCGACCGGAGAAAAATACGTGCTGCAGGCAGTAGAAATACATTGCTTTTATAATCGTGCTGTGCAACACGAAAAAAAGGGGCAAATCGTGTTGGTGAACACGAATCAATAGATTAAAAACCGTGTTGGTGAACACGAAATGCCGTGAGACTGGGTTGTATATTTATACATACATGTCATTTGTAAATGTATTTTTTAGGATGATTTTGCTTGTCTTTGTGAGTTATTTATGCACACAGAACAACATTCCTTCATTTTAATGTGAACGCTAAAGAGTAGTTTTGATAGTTATGATTCATTTAAAATAATTAAATAATGTTGGAAACTTTCAATAACTATTCCATCTTCTCACCATCAGCATCAGAGTACACTGACATCACTGTGGACATCTACCACATCTACCATCGACCTGGCAATTTAAATCTGCCCGGTTTTCTACACGGGATACAACACAAGCCTACTGATCCTCAACCGCTTCCGGGACCAGGTGGACTGTCAGGGAACCCTGGACACCTGGGTGACCCTGCCTATGGCGAGGTTCAGCTTCCCCATCAGAGAGGGAAACGCCTGTGGGAGTAACTTCCTTGTGAGTAATTTATCAAAGTGTTCTGATTAAAATTATGCGGGATGTTGATTGTCTGAAATATTATACTTTAGCTGAGGAGAAGTTTGTAGAACTGAAAGGGTATCTTAGTACTGTGGTAAAAGCTAGGTAAGAACAAGTTTAAAAAGGCTAGAAATAAGACCATTTTATTATAAAGCATGACATCCTAAAACTCTCCTTTTCTGAGAAGAGGGAGCAAGTTGTTCCACTTTCTCTCTGTGATTTCATCACTACCCTGCTGAGACGAAATTAATTTTAAAGCATTTCTCAAATAATCATATAATTCCATTAAATAATTCCTCAGACCACGAGTGCACCAGGGACAGGAATATTTGCTGACTTCTCCAACATCCAGAGTCAACATCAGCGGGGCGGTGCGATCCTTTGACCCCACCCCCGGGACGATCACCTACAACGCAGAGCTCAAGTACTACTACTCATGTGCTTATCCTCTGGAGTATCTCATCAACAACACCCAGGTGGATGTGTAAGTTTACACTTATAGAATGTGGGTCAAACTATACATTTACACATCTTACATCTTACATCTCACATCTGTGCAACGTGTGATCTCGTTCTTTTCTTCCTCGTAGGTCATCCTCCTCCATTGCTTTGAAGGACAACAATGGGAGCTTTATTAGCACCCTCAGCATGGCCTTGTTCCAGGTACCTTACATCCTTTAACACATACTATAGATGCCCTTATCTCTGCCTGGCACCAACATACATTTTTATAATATTATGTATGCACTTACTGTAATGTTCTTACCTTCTCATCATTTGCCAGGATATAAATTACACCACACCCCTACCTTTTACACCTCCAACATCTACGTGCATGTGGTTGCATCCAACCTGACATCACAGTAAGAACTTTTCACATGTTAAAAGACCTGCAGCTTTTACTTTCTTTGTTTCAGAGCTGGACAAATATGTATTAAAGTAATAAAAACTACATTTAAATATGACCAACTACTGTACTTGAAAATGTCCTTCAATTTTGAGATACTTTTTGGTTATTAACACTTCTATTGCACAACTATTTAGGGAGAAATATTAAATGTTTACTAACCTACATTTTTCTGATAGCTACTTACTTATAAAACCCTGGCAAAAAGAAGATGATCCAGATGTTTGGGTTTTTGATTTACCACTTTGTCAGGCATATTTTTCATAAAATAATACTTCAAATCGTTTGACTTAGTGGTATGTTCTACTTTAAAATTGGATTTTCAATAAAAAGAAAATGCATAATGAAGTTCTCAATAAAGAAATGTCTCTCCTAGTCTCCAACCACGTGACTGTGTCTC
Source organism: Pseudochaenichthys georgianus (assembly GCF_902827115.2). Taxonomy (NCBI): domain Eukaryota; kingdom Metazoa; phylum Chordata; class Actinopteri; order Perciformes; family Channichthyidae; genus Pseudochaenichthys; species Pseudochaenichthys georgianus. The sequence continues at coordinate 21,403,721 of NC_047515.1, forward strand.
AAGAGATTGTAAATGTGAGGTTTCCACCTGGGACCCTCAGTCTCTGACTCGGTCTCTCTCCACAGGTACTTTGTTCTTCTGGACCGGTGCTACGCCTCGGTGAATCTGCAGCCCTCTAACTCTACCATTTTTAATCTATTTGTCTCGTAAGTCAAAAAAACTTGAGCTTCCAACTTTTTCTAACTTTTTCCCAGTCCTACTAGATTTTATAATGGGTTCTGTCTCGGTCCAGCAGTTTAAACCTTAACACGTACTTCACGTTTCTCCTCTCTTCCATGACAAAAGTGCTCCACACTTCCTCCTCTGAATCCAAAGGGAACTCTAGTCTTGATTTCCTCTCCCTGCCTTTCTATCATTGGTATTTGATACAGTGCATGTACGTATATCCCTGTGATGTGCAAATGGGGCACTTGTGAGGTTTGCCTTTTATTGAAAGGTGCTCCATAGATCAGCTCACCTCCATGCTGGAGAACGGGGATAGCCAAAAGACCCGCTTCTACTTCCCAGGGTTCCGCTTCATCGAGCAGCAAAATGAGACCATCTCCACCTACTATCTGCACTGCATCACCCGGCTCTGTGAGCACAGCACCTGCAGCACCTTCAAGGTGAGAAGACACTGCATGCATTTCAAGCAGAAAACTCAACATAAGCCAGGTCATAAACTCACGTCTCTCCATATGATTTGATCTGCAGCAATGCAATAGGAAGAGGAGGAGCGTACAGTCCACGGTCGTCCAGGAGGGCATCACTGAGCCGTCTGTGATCACTGTGGCAATAAAGGCCAAGACAAAAAACTGTAAGTCACACATATGTCTTTATTCTTTGTGCATATGAGATTTATGTGTGCTATTTTACAGAAATCTTCATCAGACATTACCAAGGAAACACTACAGAGCAGGATATAGAGAAAGAGGCAACATTCACTCTTTATATTTCAATAAAGAGAGAACTGAGAGAACATTTGAAAAGAAAAACCAACATTGACTTAAAGTGTCCTTATAGGGGACAAAGTATGCCTAGGAAATTGGTAAAAGGAGATAAAAATGAGAATGATAAAAGAAAAACAGATATACAAGAAAATGTTGCACTATCACAGGATTGATTCAAATATAATACATAAATCACATAAATGATCCAAAAAGGTTACCATAGAAACGTATACAAAAGAAACGTACTGTACAACTACTTTCCGCTTTTTCACACTTAAGACCCTTCTCTCCTTATTTTTTAACTCTTCTTCTCAGTAATTTAATTTATTTTTGAGGATTATTCCCTCCTAATGAAATTCTGGCCCTTCCTGTCTATCTTGCAGCGATTCAATCCAAAGAAGAGGGTGAGTATGTTATTTTTTAATTTGACTGCCATGAGAAAAAGCCTTTCACAAAGTTTTTAGTAATTACATTCTCTCAGAAATGGAAAGCACTTTTTATCTACAGCGTGTCATAAAGTATTTTGTTTCTGGAGCAGAGAATTCTTATGGTCATCATCTAATTTGTGCACAGCGCTGTCTGGTGGCCGGTCTGAGGGCAAGGGCGCGTCTGTTGGCCTGGGCATTGCTGTGGCTCTCCTAGGGGTCGCAACTATTGTGATGGCAGCATCTTTTTATCGGAAACTGAAGCGGCTAAGCTAGCAGCAGCCCATAACACTGGAGACCAGCTAAATTACCTAATGAGAGGGTGACATTCACATACTCTTGGAGGCGCATAGTGTATGTATGAAGGCTATCCTGAATCAAACTATTGATTGGAGCACTCCAATCCTTCACAGTCTGATAGATGTTATTGAAGGTGAAGTCTGAATAATGCACCTGTCATGATGCACTGCATGGTAAAGAGTAAAGAAAGACATTCAGTTGCTTTCTTAAAGGCATAGTTCCACATTTTGAGAAATACATTAATTTGCATCCTGCAGAAAGTAACTTTCAACATAACATTCAACAAAATGAAGAATTTTCAATATTACACTTACATTTCTATATTAAATAAACTAATAATAGCCTTACAAATAGGGAAGTTTTAGAGGTGCTGGTAGGTAATCTGTTACCTTTTAACCGAACCAGTCTAACTTCTCCCTTCTGTTTTCAGGCTTCATGCTAAGCTAAGCTAACTGGCTGCAGGCTTGAGCTACATGTTGAGTTATTCTCAATATTTTCATCTAACTCTCGGCAAGATGGCATATAAGTGTAACAGGAAGGCAATACATTTGAATTATAGCATAATATATCACATTTTATTTAATTTACTGCCATTGACTAAATGGTCTCTTTTTCAAGTACTCAGACATCTTGTTTATAGATGAATATCTACATCTGTCCAAGTCATGAATTATGAATGAAACACGAAGCTCTAAATTACTTTGATGGTTTTAAAGCCATACAATAGCTGACATGTGTTTATGTTATATGTAAAAATGCATGTGTAATTAATAAAGTTTTAGATGCAAAGTGAGTGTGCTATTACCCCTTTTATAAACAAATACAAAGTTTTCACTTACAATAAATGAAACCATGAGCCGGTAAATGCAGTTATGTATGTGTTCATTTGAATTATTCATTGAAGCCTGTGTTGTACCCAGGGAAATGTACTTTGTTTTAATTGTAACGATGTATAGTCTGCTGTTTGTGCCATTTCTCTATGTTACACATGCATTATTATGACAATTAAATTAAGCAAGACATTAAATAAGAGGTTGTGTCTTCCAACTGCAGACCCTCACCTGAAGTTTACTCTGCATGGCATGAACTGCAAGATAGTGTGCATTTTACAGTAGGCCTACACTTGAAAAGAATTCCTGACATACAGGAAGGTTTTCTTCAGCGCACTCTGGGAATTTAAAGGAAATGAAAAGGATTCATTCATCAAACTGAGTATAACTGGCACACATGCCTCTATGCTGTTTTATAACAGGAATCATGTAGATCCTATAAAAAAAAGAGCTGTTCAATATGAATATTGTGTTTCGAATTCATACTTTCAGGAGTTTCCCCCAGTTTGAGGTTTGATGTGCTTGGCTTTGACAGCTCAAGAGATAAAAGAAAGTTTGTGTTGGGGTTTGTGGAGGGAGTTTTTATAATGATCCTCCACTAGAGGGTGTCTAATCACCATGTTCTCCTTTTATTTTGTTGATGGCTTGTAGAGGTTTTCACTCTAACCTGGCCACAGTTTCATCAGTTAAGACAATGTGAAGAGAGTATAGCTACCATAAATATCTAAAACAATACCGTAGAACATTTAAGTCAACCAAGATTAGATGTGTTTTCTTGCTCGCAAGCCACAATATTGTTTATCTTCATGTTAGCTTTCTGAAGGGTTGGGAAGTTCACAAGCGGCCTATATTTCCGGTTTATGTGGTCGTAGGAACGTAAGATCAATGATTTGAGTGACCCCATGAAAAAGTGCAATCAACAAACAGAGCAATCAGATGGCTTGACAAATTATCTAATTACGAGTTTCTGTGTTGTTAAGTAGGCCATGACAAACTCCAAGACAAGACGACCCACTTTTGAAACGTGAACTGGGCTGGGAGGCAGTGCTCCATTAGGACTGCAGCATGTATGTTCGGGATAAATCCCCCCTTTATAAGTTTGCTGTAATTTAATTAAACCAACAGGGATAAATGCATGCTCTGTCGCTCTCTAATGGTGTGGACATTAACCTTTGAATCCAGCTGCTTTGCCCTCCATAATGTTAATAGCCACGGAGAAAACCAAGTGAAAAGCAGCTACAGATTATGTCATATACTTTGATGCTTGTGTTTCTCTTCTTGACAGTGCATATTTTCCTTTATCTTAAAGTCAACTCTGAATGTCATACATCTTTGGCAGCAAGATTTGTATAGCTGCCATTAAAACTATGTTTATTTTAGACTCATACCTGCACAAGACATAAAATCTCTGTCTGTGAAGCCTTATCATTTTGGCCAGTTTTGTCCTCAGCTGAAAGAATAATTGTGCTGTCATCTCCATTCTAATTAGTATGCATATGAGTCTGTCTGTAGGCTATACATAAGGTTTAGTAGACAGCACAATCCTGAAAAATCGATAGGCCAGTTGTAATTTAGGGATGGCACATGAACATGAAGACTCGTGGAATATGATGACTTTGAATAAACAGTGTCAGAGTCATGCTAATGGATTAATGTGATGCGCTAATGAAGAAATAAAGCTGGGATGGGTTCAAGACAGGTAAATGTGGAAAACAAAGGTAGGACTCAGCTAGACTGCTTAACAGCAGAGTCACGATGGAAGGTCCAGCTGTTCCATTAACCTTTAGTAATGAGACAGTGAAGCTGGGAAACTGTGGGCAAAGTGTAATGTTATGTTCACATCATATCAGAGGAAGCAGAAAAACGGGCAAGGGTACAACTTATTTGCCACAGTCTGTAGCTACTTTTACCAGAATAGTTTAACAATGGAAAACATTGTTCACATACTTATGTGATTATTAAAATGTAAACTGATCTTCTGAAGTGCACCAGATTGAAGCATTTTACTTTAAAATGTTCAAACATATCTTCCCGGGGGGGGGGGGGGGGGGTATACCCCCGGACCCCCCTAGAGGATGTGATGTCCACCCCCCAATTCAAACATGTTCTTACAATACTGAATACATTCGAAGCCTTTTTTATGTATAGCCTACTACCTATGTCAATAAGTTTCTGTTTTTGTAGTGTATTTGTCTTCTGTAGAGATTTTTCATTTATTCTTTATATATATATCAGAGATGGGGACTCGAGTCTGCGACTCGGACTCGAGTCGCACTTAAGTCGCACACACAGAGACTTCAGCACTTGAAAACTCACCCGGAGAGGTCAGTCACATTAACGCATATGGACGGTTAGCAAACATGTTTAGCTCAGCATCATCAGCTATGTAATGTTAACTTAGCTTGCTACTAGCTTTGTAACTGAATATTTGAAAAGATTAGTGAATTGCTTGTCACACTTGTTTGAGTTGAGTGGCGTTGACATCCAACTCTTGACATGACATAAAAACGCCGGTAACGTTAATCATTACCCGCTTTTAAGTACTTTTAACAGTTTCCCTGCGGGGGATTAATAAAGTATTTGTGCTACTGATTTCTGATTCTGAAATGTTTTGCTTATAAGTTGTTTGCATTTAGCTAAAGTGTGATGTTTTTCCTCATATTGCATTGCAATAGCCTGTTTAAAGTGATCATATAACAAACAACTAATCAGTACTGATACTGTATGCTAATAGATATAGGAGTGATAATAACACAGTAAGTGCTTTGAATTTCTTAGATATAGCTGTGCAGTATTCTTAACATACTGGATAGCAGCAGACAATAGAAGGCTTATTACAACCAGAAGAGACTTGAGACTTTTATTTTTTTAGAGACTTGAGACTTGACTTGGACTCGTGACCAAAGACTTGAGACTTGATCAAGTCTCACCCCACAAAGACTTGAGACTTGACTTGGACTCGTGACCAAAGACTTGAGACTTGACTTGGACTTGCAAAAAAAGACTTGTGAACATCTCTGATATATATATATAAATATATTTAGCAAAAATATCGCCTATGGCAGGGGTCTGCAACTAAAATTCAACGAGGTCCAGTTAGAGAAAATCTCCCCATGCAAAGGTCCGGAACATCACAATGTCTAACTTGCTTCATGAATTAGTGTGATATATATTGAAGTGACCTGTATCTTTATCAACGTCTGCATGTAATCAACAACTGACTGCCAATCAAATAAAGAAAGTACAATTCAAAAACAACAATATTTATTGTCAATTAACATTAAATACTGTGGATATGTGTAATGTTCCTCTCGGGCTGCATTTACAAATAAAATAGAGAAAATAAATAAAATAGCTTTTGAAAATATGTGCATCTTAAAAGTGCTTAATTTTAGATAAATAAAATAAAGTGTAGCAGCAGCTTGAGTGTCCCTTTTTCTTTGTTAACCGTTTCACATCATGACTTAACAGTTTAAGCCGATTATAGAACAATATCAGTCTTTACACATCATAACAATTGAACAGTTATAAAGTTTCTCTTTCTTTCCCTCTTATATTGCAGTCCCTCACTCACTTTTTTTAAATTCAGTGTGAGAATTGAGCTCGAGCTTGTCCTGCCAGGAGTTTGTAAATCTGGGCTGACATGGAGTCAGGGCCATTCTCATACACATGCTGGTGCTCATTGGTTACAGTGATGCAAACACAGGTATGGTGAAAAAAGAGAGAAATTAAAGCTTTAGCGCATGTTCCATCAGGAAGACCTAACATGAGTCACGTCACTATATTGCTCCCTTCCCCCCTCATTAAATACGAGGGCGTCCCCCCTCAGCAGCCAATTGCTGCACAGGCTAAATTCCTTAAATACCTGCTCTTCCTCCCTGTCAGTTATTCAGGTGACTACACGCCGTGGTAGTACTACAATACTCCTCCTCATGAGAAAAACCGTAAGAAACCATTAGCTCAAGATGTCCAACTCGGACAATTCGGAACACAAACCTTCTCTGGAAGTCTCCGATCCCGGTTCGGCTCCCCACAGCGGCTTACCAACAGAGGCAGACTTCCTCATCGTCCGGCTCCTGCAGCAGGGCATTCCCACAGCCCCAGGCCTCACTCTCTCTCAACTCCGAGAGCTCTCGGACCAGGTCTCCAGCGTAGCTCCCCAGTCCGGGGCAGCAGCTCCAGTCAGCTCCCCAGAGAGCAGGGCGAGCACGCGGCCGCAGCCGCGGAGGTGAAAAAGGGCAGGAAGTTGAGCCCTCCAGGATCCCGTCCACCTCCAAAATCCACCCCTTACCAGGCTAGCCAGTCCGGGAGTGTTAAAAAAAGTGCCATAATGGCGCATTTCCACTGCAACGGGGTAGCCCCGTTTAAGCGTCCCTAAGCGTCCTCGCTCAGGCCTCGGGCTGCCTCGCTGGCCGGCCGAGGCCGTGGCGCATTTCCATTACAGTTTAGGACCTGGGGTAGCAACGCAGTGTAGGCGGGGCGATCAGCTTTTTGGTCAGAGCGACGCTGGGTAAAACTGCAGTGGCGTCATCTTCAATGCGACACAACTCACAAAACACACACAACAATGGAGGATGTGGAAGCGATCGTTTACTTGTTTCTTGGTGTGTGGCTTGTTATCACAGCAAGAAGGAAAGTGATCACAGCAAGCATTGTATTGTATTCATTGTATTGAACATAAATAAATCCTTTTTTTTTTCATATACATGTGTTTGTCAAATGTTTTAAACAAATATTATCTGAATTGAATATTTGAAATTCAAGCACCAGTAAGTACTGCCCCATAATGACATTTGAGGAAATATCAGATCATGAAAAGAAAATCTTTCTAATCAATTAAGCGAATATCAAAGCTAACTATAAACATAAATACTAAAGTGTAAAACACGGCAACACTATATTCATAAATGCAAGTGTAAAATAGTGTGGACAATTGTAACCATGGATGGAGACTAAAGTATCCACAACATAAAATAATATATTAAATATAACCTCAATCTTTCTTCTAGACATGTTAAAAGCTTGCTTGAATGGGTTATAGGTTTATTTTGTTCTCTCGTCTTTGAAATATATAAGGAATGTGTTGTTTGAGTCTAGTAGAACGAGGGTATTACAATTGAGCAATTTCTACATGTATTATGTATTTATCATGTATTCTTAATACCATTACAAAATAAACATGTAATAATGTTTTAGAGGAGGACCTCAAGCTAGCAAACTCAATTTCTTGCTTTAAATCTCTTAAAAGTATGGGGCTTTTTCCTAACTGTTGGTGTTTGTTATTGCTTTATAAATTCATGTATGTTTATGATTTTTTTCTGTTGGGTGCCATTCATTATCAACAAGAGATAAGATAAGTCAAAGAAGTACTTTATTGATGGCAGTATAAAAATACAAATGTTGTATCAAAAAGGCATGCCATTAAACAATACAAATAAAAAAATGTAAAACTGTATTGCAGCCAGCATAAATATACATGGAATTGTAAATATAAAATGAACATTTTAAAGAAAATAAATAAACAAGGAAGTACAAATGTTGCATTTAAAAATTAACTAGATAAAAAATATATAATATGTACAATAACTATTAAGGTTGTTTGAAGTATCAGGGAGCGTGGGCCACGTCGGCTGCCCAGTCATGGTGCCGTTCCTGCTGGGCCCGATCCTCTCCTCCTCGTTTCCTCTTGCCTGGGTGACAATAAGATAATAATTAGCAATAAGGAAAACACACAGGACAGGTACAGGTCACACAAGGATATAAGAATAACATGTATAAACAGAACAACAGTAAGGTGAACTAAAGAAAGTTCTGGCCCTAGATGTTTACAATGATTGTGAAAGTGAATTACATTATGTCCAGCCTGTTGATAATGAATATAAATGTATGTATATGATAGGATAGGATGTCTCACACACAACTGTACTAGCTGCTTACTAGCTAAGACTTTACTTGTAACAGAGCATTTCCACACAGTGATATAGCTTATTTTAATTACTGACGATGGATGATCCACGGTTTAAAAAAACAATTCCAGTCGTTTTGCCATTTCTATTTCTTACCTAGAACCACACGCTGCGGTGTCGTGATGGCACTCGGTGTTGGTGGTTGAGTCGGTGTCGATTCTTCGGCTGGGGTCCGTTCTGGATTCGATGACGATGTGGACGGAACACTGCCATCAACCGTTGTTCGGGAATGTTCCTCCTCACGAGTCCCAATGTAATCATCTAGAACAGCAACATGACTTGTTAATTCCACAAACTACTGCAGCACAATACTAAATAGCAACAACAACTATAGAAAAGAAAAACTGAACGTAAACAATGGCACATATGGTGTTAGCAAACAATAGCTCTAGCTAAGGCTATCTGCCTTAGCTAGCTATGTAGCTCTCCGGGGCTCCATAAAAGCACGGGTTGTCGAACATTAATGTAAGGATAAAATAGACGTCTTTGTTAGAAGTGAGCGTACCTTGCAGGGACTCCAGTAAAGCCGTTCCGTTTTCCCTACATCGCAGGAAAGTCCTCGAAAATCCGCGCTCGGACATCTGTGCAGAGACATCCTGGAACACTTTCACATTTCGCGTTGTTCCGTCGAGCTCCCGCTGGATTTTATCATCCCCAATGAGATGTAGGAACGTCGTCACCTCCTCGGTCGACCACGGTGTGCTTTTCTTCGACGTTGCCATTTTTGTAGCTCCTCCGTTTACAAAATGCTGCAAGCTTGCTTCTTGATATATATGTGACGCGAGGGATGATCTCGCGCGCGATCTTTTGACGATTCTCTCTGACCAATCAGCAGTCGAGTGTTGACGTCACAGCCTTGGCCTGGTCTGATAGAACCACGATTTTATGGGGCCGGAAAAAGAGGGAAAAAGTACCCGCTAGCCGGTACTAGGCTATATGGAAATGCCACCAAAAACTGGCCTGGCCGCTTGAGGACGGTCCAGGACGCTTAAACGGGGCTACCCGCTGCAGTGGAAATGCGCCATTCACACCCCTTATGGAGAGTAGCGTGGCCGGCTCCCTGCAATCCCTGGCTAGCTCCATGATAGTTATCGATGCTCGCCTCCAGGCCCTGGAAGACTCCGACTCCGTCACAGGAGCTTCGACTCCGTCACAGGCGCTTCAACTTCCGTTGCACTCAGGTACTAGGTTTAACGAAAATGTTTGCACTCACCCTTACACAGGGTTGGGTTGTAACGGAATACATGTAACGGCGTTACGTAATCAGAATACAAAAAATCAAGTATATTCAGCTGACGTTACATTTGAAAAACGAGTAATCTGAGTACAGTTACTTTCGTAAACCTGAAGTGAATACTTATTGGAATTATTGGTGGAAAAGTTTCCTCACAAAATGTAATATTCATTACCGGCAGAACCGTGTGCACACTGCACAGCGCTGTCTGTGAGGCCCCGCTCCCGCACGCAGATGAGAGAGTTCTCTTTCAAAATATATTGAAAGGTAGAAACGGAGATGGTTAGATAAAACGTGGAAGATAACGTTTATGTAGCATTTATTTATTGTCGAAATGATGACATTTATAACGGGATCAAATCAACCTGAACGGACTGCTGCTGCTGAATGCATGGGGCAAGTGACTGGGAAAAGTTTTAAGTTATTACATCGTTTCAGATAATAAATAATAATGATAATTCATTCTATTTAGGGGCGCCTTTCAAAGCATAACATATTCCAATGAAAGGTTTTAAGACGGTACAAAGAATGTAGTCTGGGTGATGTTTTCATGTGGGGTGCAGATGAGAGAGCTGTCCAGAATGACACCAAGATGTTGTGTTTGTGCTCTTGATAAGCCATTAAAACTGTAAAATACGTGTCTCCCGTTCACCAAAACATACTCATCTGTTATGTACGATGGCCGGCAGGTGCAAATGCTAAACAACGGCCAAAAACACACACATAAGCAGGAAACACTTGCAAATAATGAAATGAAAAACCAACAAACCCTGAAAACACATACAACAGAAAAACGCTGCATTTACAGAAATGATGCAAGCTAAACCTACAACACACCAGTGGCGAGCCGTGACTTTTATAGCTAGGACCCCTGACCAGGGGCAGACTGGGACTACAAATCAGCCCGGGACTCTCGACCGGCCCACTTCGGTACCGCCGGCCCACCGCGGTACCGCAAGTAAATACCGCTAGTAAATTGTCGGGGGGACTGGGGGGGGTAGACAATTTACTAGCGGTAGACATTAAGGGTAAATAATGTCTACCTCCGGGCCGGTGGACTTGTATTATCACTGGCCCCACCATTGTAACCACTGGCCCGGAGCATTCGTCCAAAGAAAATCGACTAATAATGAAGAAAATTAACACATTTGTTGCAATAGTAATGTATGCACTAACTACATTACTACTTGTACTACAACATTTTAATCATCACTTCTTCCTCATTTTCCTCAATTGTTCATATTTGGTTTATTAAAATAATGATATTGTGGTCATTGTTAAAAAATGTCTGCTATTATTATTATTATTATTTGTATAATGCACTTTCTGCCTTCCTGTCATTAGGAGTTAGACATGTAATGGCTATGTAATAGATTTGATTAGAACCTTCATTATCCTAAATGTCTGGGACATTTTGCCAATACCTTTATATTGTCTACTCTTCACTTACTTGTCAGCATAGGTCGGCATTGATGTACAGAGCCGACAGAAGACCTTGTTTATATTGGCATCATATTGAGAGGTGCAGTGACGCGTCCTGAAACCAGGAAGTAAGCTGCTGGTTCCCTCGACAAGGGTTTTGGAAAATAGCTGGAAATAAGGTCTGTGGAAAACAAACCCGTTTGATAAATGCACGTTTTGTTCAGCCGGAAAATCTCCACATGTCTACCCTACTTTTATAATTTTCTAATCATAAATCGAATCGATAGATTATAAAAGGGTTTTAGGACGCGTCACTGCAGCCAACTCCATCGATCAAGCTGGCTGAAACTTTCTCTCCCTCTTCTTCTCATACTCCCTGTCACTCTCCTTTAACTCCTCCGGTGACTTTCTTTTATTGAAGATTGTTTTTTGCCCGGCGCTTGGCCGGTTACCGCTGGTATTAAAAACATTTGGCGAATGGTTAGGTGGCACGATAGTCTGTCGTGAAGAAGCCACTCCCGCTCACCGGAGCCTGTTCCCGCTGCGCTCCGCAGCAAACAGCTGTTTGGTTTTCACCCAACAACAACGACAACCGACTCACGGAACGCTATGTTGTAGCGTTGATAAATGAAACAATTTAACTAAATTGCTAGTCAAAATACCAATACCACAGGACAATTTTTATATTTTTAGTGGCCCGAGCGGGCAAGTGGAAAGTACGTTATGCTGTACGTTGAGTTACTATAGCGGGTCCTGTGAATGTAGAGAGGGACCAACAAGCTCTCCCGTCTTCACAGTACTCGCAGAGACGGCATTTAACCCTTCACAATCTAACAGAAACTGAACACGCAGATTCGAAGGATTTATTTATTTATTTGGAAATGTTATTTTAAATACAATTAAATCAAGTTATTTTGGTAAAACTAAAAATGTAACAAAAATAAAAAAATATTTTAAAAAAAATGTTGTTTTTTTAATATTTTCAAATATTATTATTTTTAATATCTTAGGCCCTCACAGAGGGCCTAGAGGGCCCTGACGGCTCGCCACTGCAACACACAAACCCCGAAAACAAACGCAACAAAAAAACGCTGCAAAGTCAAAAGCACATTACAAAAAAAAAAGACATTACAAAAAAAAAACATTCCGGAAGTGCTTCAGTCCTCTAGGGGGCGCGCTACGTGGAACAGATTGATGTATGACCAGACATAGAGAGAACGAACAAGAGTGATGGAAATCGGGAGGAAAGAAAGTTCATTTAAGTGGAGAAAGATATACGAAGGTAAGTTGTGTTTTATACATAGAGCGTCATATGTATATAGCTAGCGTTAGCGTGCCTAACTACTACACCAGCTGAGGAGAGGAGAGCTTCACGTGAAGAGAAGATAAAGTGAGGGAAGAACATTGTTAAAATAAATGACAAATGAAGTGCAGGCAAATAACACGGGCCGTAGTGAGTACTGCGGAAAAAGGACATTTGAATTCTTAGCAGTTTGTTTATATGTATGTATTTGTGTATAGATGTTGCAACTATACAGAGCTTTAGCAATTGCCTGTAACTATGGTCATGCTAATAAAGCTATTGAATTGAATAGAGAGAGAGAGAGAGTGACAAAATGTGAAGAGGGACAAAGTAATGACAGGAGCATAGTAGACATGCTCAAGAACAAATATAGAGAAGACCATTCAAGGAGAGAGTGAGAAACAAAACACAGATTCAACGGTGAACATGATGTATCTTTCTATTTATTTAGCTAACCACTATTTAGACTATGTGTTTTTGATTGACTTGATTAAATGGATTTACTACATCAATGTATGTCTTTTCAGGCTGCCATGTTTTGTCCTTTCTGTGGCTAACATCTGGGGACAGTTCAAGTGTTCTGTGGCAAACATGTACAGTTTGTGGCAGAAGTTGAACACAACAGTAAGTTCACTTTTTTTATTGTATCTGTTTCAAATGCAAGAAATAAGGATTCAACACACTTCTCTGTTTAGAATACTAATTGCAGATGCATACACTAGTTATCAGCATGAAGGACACATTTTCTCATTGGCTGTTTATGTGAAATATGTAGAAGCCATCATTAAATTGTAGACCAATGCATGATTAAATACACAAAACAGCTTATATTATACATTTATAATTGTGTATTAGTTATATCTTTATAGAGAACATTATACATTTAGAATCAGATTTTGAGACAGTGAGCCATGACATGATGTTTTCTTCTTTTTCTCCTTGTGTTTTTTTTTAATTTATTTTTTACAATCAGCATCTGACAGCCCCACAGAAGAGGACCTCATTCGTAAATACTTTCATGATGGCTTCAGCTATGATGACATTTTGGATTTTCTGGAAACTACCCACAATGTAAAAATGAGTCTGCGTACTTTAAAGAGTAAATTAAAAGTCTTTCATTATCAAGGAAAAAAAACTACTCCCCTCTGGCTAATGTTCGTGCTGCCATTCAAGAAGAGTTAAATGGACCTGGCCAGCATTACGGTTACCGCTCGATGTGTCAGACATTGCGGAAAAAGCACTCCCTTACTGTAAAAAGGGATGAGGTCATGAACTTGATGAGAGAGCTTGACTCCTCTGGAGTTCAACTTCGCAGTAATAGACGATTTGTACGAAAAACATACAGCTCTGAAGGACCCAACCACGTCTGGCATGTTGATGGCTATGATAAGCTAAAGCCCTATGGTTTGGCCATCAGCGGATGTATTGATGGCTACTCCAGAAAAGTATTGTGGTTGAAGTGTGGAGCAAGAGCATGGAGTCATACCTACTGTATGAGGCTGCGTACAGACTGCGGCACTGAAAACGGCACAATGCCAGCCATCCCGTGTGCTTTAAGATCAAGACAGACTGACCATTTTGCTGGGGCTGCCAGTCACATGTATGGCTCTTCAACAGCAAATCAAAGAATTGAAAGCTGGTGGTCGTACTTCAGAAAAGAAGTGTGGTTTTTTACATCCTTGACAGTGAACATAGTATATCTATAAAAAGTAATGTAATTATATTTTCAGTGTATTAGTTCCGATCTCCTACAATAATTGTTTAACAAATAAACTCTGCACCACAGGCACAGCCAAAACATAGTATGCCTAGTGTGGTTGCTGATTTCCTTTTTAATTTAATTGATCGGAATCATCAGTTAAAACACAGATTACCCCTTTATCTCTCTCTGTTCCTTAACAAAGTTACCATACCACAGGTTTACTGTTATTTGATTAATGTGTTTTATATATTTATTTGGAATCCCATTACATGGAAATCGTCAATGTATAAAAAAAACAGCTCTCATTTGAATCTGTTTCTTCAGGTCTCAATTTTGGATGGATCTCATGAATGACCTGAGAGAAAAACATCACTTCAGTCATGCGCACACATGTCTAGTGCGGTTTGTCTTCATGGGTGTGCTACAGAGGGACCTTGACGAATGCAGGGAAAAGTGGAACATGCATATTATCAGACCTGTAAACCAGTCTCGTTGTCCATCCGGGAAACCAGATGTCATGTACAACCTGCCACACAGGTTTGTTTCTGTCAATTAAACATATTTCTCAATTTTGTTCAGATTTATTTTTAGTAACTGCCTAAAATTCTAAGAAAAAATCAGTTGCCCCAAAGTACATTTTTCACTATAGATTAAGATTGTGTCATAATCTGTTCACCTCAGTCAGTCAGTTATTACTCAAATAATGTCTACTATTACGTGACAGTAACTTTTTTAATTTTCAAAGAAGTTCAACAACAAAACAACATTTCAAGAACAATTTTGTACATGTGAATAATAACTGTTGAACATATTGCATATCCAGGTACGGTGGAACTGACTGTGGGTTCCCAGTCCCACAAGACGACTTGGGCCAGTTTGTTCTGGACTCGACCAACAGTCTATGTGGACTAGTCCGCCAAGCTCTGAAAACACTTGCATGCTGCTCCAAAGCATGAATGACATCCAAGGCTTCAAGTCCGTCTTTGAATCTAGGAAACATTAGACACAAAGACCCATCAATCTACTATCACCTATCGCCAGGTTAGTTACAATATCTGAAAAAAGTATTAGAACCAATTTTGGATCTACTTCATTTCTTAATGACCTCTGGGTTTTACATGCAGTAAAGTAAATCAATCAATAATCTTTAGATATTTCTGTTTCATATTTTACTTTTTGACCAATAACATATATTAAAGGAGACCTATCATGCTATATTTAAATGATATAGTTTATGACCATACCTATATAAGGTATATTTATACATTTTATTTTTCAAAATACCAAACAGATCATTTTTTAGACATGCCTCGTTTCGCTCATTTTCGCTTTATTCCAAGCCCGTCTTTGAAAATTCTGAACAGCAGCTGACCACGCCCCCCTGCAGAAGAGCAGGCATGAGCCGGCGAGAGTCACGTTACCATGCTTGCTGTGATTACGAGTGTCGAATAAACATGTCATCTCAGAGCAATGCATGTGTTCAAGCATACTATCAATTTGATCCAGAAACTGACCCTGAAGCAGCGGAGGTTTTGGTGGAGGTGCAAAAATCTCGGTTGCAGCAGGACGTTTCTGAATGGTTAGCTGACAAGCTGTTGTCCCTATTTATTTTACTCTGTTACGATGCTTGCTCCTTATTCCGTTCATATTTTGGCTAATTAGCAAGAATGCAATGTGTACAGTTTGTAACGCAAAAACAGCGATATATTTAAGCAATAGCTCACGACAGGCCGTGGTATATGCTCATTATATCACAGCTAAGGGGCGTGGTTCGGCCCGACGCGAAGCGGAGGGTCGACAACAGGACGTTTCTGAATGGTTAGCTGACAAGCTGTTGTCCCTATTTATTTTACTCTGTTACGATGCTTGCTCCTTATTCCGTTCATATTTTGGCTAATTAGCAAGAATGCAATGTGTACAGTTTGTAACGCAAAAACAGCGATATATTTAAGCAATAGCTCACGACAGGCCGTGGTATATGCTCATTATATCACAGCTAAGGGGCGTGGTTCGGCCCGACGCGAAGCGGAGGGTCGACAACCCCCTTAGCTGTGATATAATGAGCATATATCACGGCCTGAAGTGAGCTATTGCTTTTATAAAACGGTTACCAAGTGTGGCAATATGGGAAAAAAAATACACACTCTAATTTAAATAGTTTTTATTCGTAAATAATGATGTTCAAAATAAAATAGTCCCTCCGTTGCCTTCTGCGCGAAACATAGTGCGACGTGGTTGCTATGCAACAACACTAACAGCTAGCGAACATATTAGACAGAGAGCGTTGATCCATTATTTGGCTATTTATTTACATTCATGTGTTTGTTGCCGTTTATTGTGCAGCCACTGAAAACCTGTCCAGCATCAGTAGCATGGCTTACGTGGTTACTTGTTGAGGTTGTTCTAGCTGTTGCTTGGCGTGGTGAGAATATTCCTCCACTTTCTCCGGTCCCCGAGATTCGGCTTACAGTAGCTCGAGAGAGAGCTTTCGCACCTGTGGCCACTAACGGTCATAATTTCTCTGCTTTGTATCAAGACCCCATCAGAAAGCTTTTGAATGGTGCTACTTTTTCAGTTGGTCTGCCTGCTCTTCACGTAGCGCTGCATGTCGTCGTTTAGGTGCTTTTTTTCTGGAGATAGGTACTCCTCAATAGTAAGACCCCCCGGAGGTCCAAGTTAATCTTAAATGTTTCCATCTTATGCTTTGTAAGTTTGTTCCGTAACGGAAGAAATGTAAATATATTTATAAAACTGACAAGTCAAATCAAGCAATCTGATTGGCCGATAGTGTTTTTGCGGACCTCTTTGATTACAGATTTGAAAACATCGTTGCTTGCTTTAAAAGTAGCACAACTCATTATGTCAAACCATGGAAAGTATCTAGATATCCCTGCCCTGATGCCAAAGGAACTGCACACTGAATATGTGTCGCCGTTTGATGTCTATGTCTGGACCGCTGCGTAAAAAGGAGGGTTTCTGCCCCGTTACTTCTCCGCTGCTTTCTTGTTCCAGTATGAAAAGCAAACTGCAGGCAGTTTGCTTTTCAGCCCAAGGGTATACTGTTTTTCTCAGACGCGGAGGGATACTGACTTGATGTGAAAAGTAATTTACAATTCTACCCGTGGTATACGCTCAGTATATCACGGCTAAGAACCAATCAGATTGCTTGATTTGACTTGTCCGTTTTATAAATATATTTATAAAGGGAGACATTCATATTTTCAGCATATATACACAATGGCCTCATTGCGTTTAATAGTTTACAGTCCTTTTCTTCCAACATCCTGCAACAACCGTTGGAAAGTTGAATAACTTAGGATGATAAAAAGTATAACTCCAACAACACCTCAGTTGTCAGCAATGTGTGTAGTTTCATGTGTTTTTAAAAGCTCAGTTATTGACTTCTTTGTGCAAATTGCGCCACGATGCCTTCTGAACGGAGAATGTGTGCTGCATGGAGATACCACAGGTAACATTTTTGACAGCTTTACTAAGTTGTCTGTTTAAATACATTTTTCACATGTCATTCAATATATGTTTATCACAATGTGTCAAGACGGATGCAGTAACCTGTACGGTGGACCATCCTGGATTGGAGCCTGTGTGCCTAAATGTGTTCTCCCTGCAGAATGTGTTGAATATTTACAGAGCTGAACATGGTGGATTACAGTTGAGACAAATAGAGCAGTGAGTGGTTTGTTTGTTTTGCCTGAAATTGTAAAACGAATGCTAATATTGTTCATGGAAATAAATACTGGTGAATATGGCTTTATGCAATCTTTCATTCTGTCATTGTACTATTATACTACACAGCAATGGCATAACACACCCATGTGTACGACAAAAAGGTCCACACACACAACCTTATGCTTTTGAAATCAGAATATTCTTTACCCATCCAAACATGAATAATCACGACACATTTTGATATCAACTTGGAACTTTATTGTCAAAATCAACGGTTAAAAAAACCCATACAAAAAAACTAAATGTAGCCTACTTGTATTTTGTATAAATGACACTAAATATTTTTACAGAAGCTTTGTGAGCTGGTGCTGGGGCTTCCTTGGACGCAGGATCAGAGTGGTGATTCCGGCCTGCGTTGTCCTCAGGATACGCAGGGAGTTTCCTGATCCGTGAAATGTCGATGTTGGGTTCAGACAGCAGCCAAATTGAACCGTGTAGCATACCCGGCGATGACCTCCTCCCTGTCAGGTCGCTCATAATGGTGCAGGGTCCACAAAGACTTGGTCGAAGATAAGGTCCATCAAGTTGGCCACGTAGGGCTGTGCAATGGTAAAAAAAGCACAACAAAAAAATGTGGTTTAGATTAGTATATGCATGTAAAAAACTGAAACTTCTGAGCAAAGCTCTCTATTTAGCAAAGCTCTTTGCTTAGCCTTTTCCAATCTGAGTTAGTTTTGAACCGTAACGTGCATGCTGTGTTTCTGACTCAATGCAGGTGATGTGTTGGAGAGGGGCTGAGCTCAGTAGACTGACTGTAATGAGTGCTAGCCACTAATTAGCCTGTTGCTAGAGGTAAGGCCTTGTCAACAACAACAGACCGACGGGGCTTTAGCTCAGTTTTACTCGTGGTGTGTGTCCCCCCTCGCATACATACAGTGTTGTATCCTAACACACCCCCATTTATATTCATGTGCGCAAACAAGTAAACACACAAAAGCTTTTACATATAACGCTGCAAAACACGGCATGTGTCATTAGCGTAGCGTAGCTTACAGATCGATGATATCTGATCGTTCTTACAGACTACAATCACAAAAGCGTTTACATATAACGCTGGAAAAAACGGCACTTGCCTACAGAAGATTACGTTTGTTATTATAACTTACTCAATATGATTGTAGAGGATACAAAATACTAATAAATAGGAGAATACATACTTGTATTATCGCCTAGGGCGTGGCTTTACAGCCTTCACACAGATCGCCATTACGGCAGTATGTCTGAACATGTTAGCAAATGCCTGATAATTCAAATGACAAAGCAAAGACTGCGGAGCGTACAAAATAAAATGCTACAAAAATATATAAACACCTAACCGATTACTATTTGGGTTTGAGGCGACATTGATGCGGCGAAGCTACATGATACATGCTACAAGCTAGAGATAGCTTTATCAGGAAAAACACCGCTAAATAAAAACGTACAGCTTCAAAATTGGATGTGTCCTCACTGGCCTGGTCCCAGATGGTTGGTATTGATCCCGGGTTTAGCATTAGTTTGGAGGCATATCCGTGTTGGACTTGAGAGAAGTTAATAAACATGTCCGTGGTAAAATGTTTGGAACACACAAACAGAAATCTTCCGTGGTCTTCTGGCACATGTCCCTTGTAAATGAAGTCTAGCCACAGATTCATTTCTTTCTCCACTGATGGCATTGCATGCAGTCCCCTGTCCCGAGTCTTGCAGCCAACAACAGCACAACGTTTAACTGGCTTAGACATCCTGGCAAGAGCAGGCAAAAACACAGATGTGACTGGGGTGTTGATTATTTAGCCTGCCGATGCCTATATGCGAATGAGAGGTTTGGCAATGCACGTGGCCGTGGCTCATTCCCCTGATAGGTGGAGAGTTGACCAATAAGCGGAGCACTTCTTTGTGACGTAGAAAAGTATTGGAATGTGGATCCGTTTTTTTCAGATCCGTTGCAGCCCCTTTTTTTAGAGATTTGGCGAAGGAGGAAAATAGAGGGTTGTGTTTTCTGACACTTGGTGAGTTCCCTGGAACACCGAGGACACATATTCATGTATAAAAGACGTACAAAGGTGCATTTTGCATGATAGGTCCCCTTTAAATAAAGTCAGAATAACTTCTGTGAAAGTAACTAAACTGATAATAAAATTATCTCAATGCAGGATTGTCCAGTGAATCGATAGCTGCAACTCTACCCTTGTAAACCCTCAATCGCCTTGGTATCACAATTGGTCATAGAACGCTTGATTTAGGTTTTTCTTATCTTTAAATGTTTGTTCCAAGCTTCAATACACGTTAAACTGCTTTTAATAATTTAAATGATGTTTTAAATGCAATTTTTGTATTTTCTGAAAGTGTAAAGCACTTGGCATTGCTTTGTGTCTGAATGGTGCTAATATAAATTATAACCTTGCTTTAACATCTACATGGTGATGTGTTTGACTCGATAACAATTCAAATATATTGAACTTAGGTTAAATGGTGCAGAAACATTACCTTTGTATGGCAAAATGGTTGCGGTAAATGATGTACCACTGCATGAAATCCTTTATGATTGCGTTTTTGCCATCCACACCATCAGGGTACTGCAAGCAACCTGCAGTCTGCAACAAGCTGGAATTTCTGTCGATTGATGCATGTAGTTCCTCCAATGTAGCTGCGCTGGATATCTAGGGTAGAAAACAATCATAATCCATAAACATAAATCAATATGCTGTCAAACTCGCATATGAAGGAAGACAGGTAATTTATCAAATTAAATATATATATTCTCAATAATTGTAACATCTTCTTTCCCTCCTATGGTGTTCGATTTAAATCTGACTGATTTACTACTCTCATTAAATAGTATCATAAATGTAAGTGTCCTTTGGTTTCTTGAAAGGTAAATAAATCCAAGTTATTCTTCTTCTTCTTATTATTAAACATTGTGTTTTACACTTAATTACCCCAATCATTTTTGACCAGCTGCAGAGGGGAGCAAGAATTATGAATGATACCTAATGTAAGGAGTTGCATTAATCAAAGTGGCGAGATATTAAAGCGTATATAACTATCCATGTCATGAAAGGAGGAATACATTTTTAATATTGTTCTAAGATGACAAACTTGTTCTTACTAGTGTACATTTGTTTTCATTAATGATATTTGTAATGACAGTTAGGTATGATAAATAAATACTGCATAATTTCTAATGGTTTGCCATAACAGCTAGCTAAGGTTGTTTGTTATGGTTCCAAAAGAGGCTATAAAAGCCCAATAACAAACTATCGAAGGCCGGACAATAAAAAAAACTAATTCTTCACAGGTTATAAGGGAGACAACTTCATGTTGTATGTTGGGCTGTGATAGTAAAACAACAAATGTTTGCCCTAATATGCCAGCCTACCTCAAGCAGGGAAGCTCTCATAGTGTCATCAGTAATGTCTTCAATGATGGCTTCAATGTTGGTGTTTTTCATTCCAGTGAGGTGCTGGTAGAGCGTCTCTGACAGGAAGCGGGGGCCTGGACCACCATGAACTATAGAAGTTGCAATCATCCTCCCAGCATGAAAGTATTCGTCATCTTTTGCAGCTGTTGATATTTTTTGTCAAATTATTATCCCGTTAACCAACAGTTGCCACGTTATCATAAAGATATACAGTATAAGATAATGTAATTGTCACGTAAATCCAGCTGCTAAATCCATAAGCAGCTCCTATATTTACAGCACAGTATTGAACATAAGACAGATTTGCGAACATCATTACCTGCATTGTCGAACGTGAGGAATTTCCTGTCCGGTGGACCATCAAATATTCTTCTCATTCTCAGGCATTCCATTAGGAGGGTCAGGAACTCACACTTGGGACCACCAGTGTCCACTCCATCCTCAGTTTGTCCCTCATCGTCAGTGAACTTAACTGACATCTGATGAGAGGGGTCGAATGAGGCCCGTTTGAAGCCGTGGATTGCTCCATCCCATACATTGGATCGGTTAATATTAAACCTGCTGCAAGAGGTATTTTTAATTTTTGCAGAGAGTTCTGCAACAACGTCTGGCGCAGTCAGGTATTCTGTGCTGGGAAAGACAAAGTGATGTATTGTAATATTAAATGATGAAGCTAGTAATAAGATTTACAGTATAGAACAATGAAGTGGTAAAAGTAACAATTAATACCTTTCCTCTGCAGTTTGCTCCGTTTCCTCTTCTGGCTCAGACTGGCTGTAGATAATGATCGGAGCATACACATGTGTGTAGTTGCTGCAGTGAGAAGACAGTTGAATAATGACTTTCAAATACATAGTATATGCATGACAGTCATATTTACAAAAGGACTACTTTGTCGATCCTCTTCCTGTTTTTTTTTCAATACATTGGGTTCTAAACTGACAACAGCACTTTTGTCATACTCCTGCACAATCCTTGTAAACATTTGAAATGGATGCAACAAACAATATCTGATCTTTGAAAAATATTGGTGGGTGTTTTTTGTATCGTCTTCACTAAGATGTCAGATGTTGTCGGTGTCCTTTGGAAATGTATGAAAGTATAATTGTTCTGCTTCCTGGCAATGTTACCCACTGTGATTGGAGGCTATACAAACAACCAAATGTAAAAATAAAGATACACACCAAACAACTGTGTCACGATGCAACTGTCAACATCGTTTACCTATAGATGGTGTTCTGACCCGGGGCAGACTGGACCTCTTCCTGGAATGGGGTTGGTGCTCCATCCTATTTTTACCCAATAAATAATAATGATGCAGTTGATCTATTGACAGTGTCATTAGCACACAAAGGTATTTATTGATTTCATGTTCACAAATTCAAACCTACATGGTATAATTACATTTTTAATTAGTCTTACCCGATCAGACTCTGGTTGTGGGTGCATGAGAGGTCTGATAAAGGTAAACAAAAAATATATTCAAACTACTGTACTGTTAAAACATTCTGCTTCTTGTGGCACAAAATAACATGTTGACAATGTTTTATTTTACCCTGGCAAACTGTTGTCCATTCTGGGAGTGCTCTGTTCATTTGGAAAGTCCCACACCTGCATCCAACACACAAATGACTGACTGAAATAAAATAAATTCACTTTAATTAAGAATAAATGCCACGATAGATCCAAACTGACCACGGTGTCAGCAAGACTGTCTCCAGATGGCAACTTTACAACAACCACACTGTCCTCGTCACTTGAAGAGGTTGTTCCAGTGTAACCTAAGAAAATAAAAGTGTCATGATTAATACTATAAAAATAATTGTTCCCCTACGTCTGTACCAATCATCAAATGTTGGTTTGAATCCTGAATTATTGGATTGATATCAAAGGATTCAATCGAAACACAAAATGTTTGAAATGTACATTATATTGTTGACCGTCCTTTTCACTCTCACATTAGGATTTACATTGGGGCACAACAAACCAACATTGTTGTGAGAAAAAAGGTTAATTTAGAATTACAATACTTAAGAGGGAATTTATATTTAGTTTGAACAGAAGGAAAGTTTGGAAGCTTTTGTTGATACTTAAATTCCATTTCTTCTCCCACTATTCATAAAAGACCATTTGACCTCATAAGTTCAACCACGAAGAGAAAGGAATGATGGGTGGAATGAATTGTGTTAAGAAATATAGACAGAACAACTGTTATGTTTACATTTGAACTATTATACAGTTTAGTGCTTTAAACAAGGGGGAATATATGTCAGAAGCACTTACAACTGTTTTCAACGGCTTCAAAAGTACAGATGTACAACGTAATTCGTTGTTAGGGCTTTCCAATGGCCCCTGTGTACATCTGTACTCTGAAAGGGGTGTCCGTTCCGGGGATATTTGGTATCACCCTCGCATCAGGGTACAACAAGACATGGGCACCATCTTCCATCCTGGTTAAAGGCTTTCTGCTTTTTTAAGGCAGCAGCCAACAGTTCTTCACATGCCCATTGAGGTTCAACATTAAGGGGAAGTGACCTCCCTCTCACGGGTTTAAGGCAGCCATCCATCCTCCTCATTACTCCAACAGAAATAATAATAATGCAAATGAATAAAACGTTTTTTCGGACATTATATGAGAGTGTGGTGAGCAGATTTGAATTACAGATGTATTCATAATAGAAAACGTTGCATACTTTCACCAATTTCTGTTTCTTTTCATTTTTGGAGTTATGCCGTCCCTTTGTAAAAAAGGTCTTTCTCTCCCTCTTTTTTATTTCCCTATATTTCTGAAAGGACTCTACAGCTGAGGTTCCTGCTACAAAAAAACAGGAATAAAACATTCATTACTCTTCATTATGAGGAGTCTCATCCTCAATCCCTTCTGAGGAACATCTTAGAGCACATTCAACAGTAGGTAAGCCACATAGTTTAGAGATGTATTTGTATAATAACAGAATTCGAACTTGTAAACCAAGTTTTCTATAAATACTTATTGTTTGGTAATAAAACGAAGAACCTATTTACCTGCACTGGTGCTAGGCTGTGCACTTAGATGCGCACTAGTGGTGGGCATCTCCTCAGGGACTTTGTTAGCCACATCTTTTAGAAATGTGATGTCTCTGCCACAGACACCACAAAAGCCATGCGAAGATGTCACGCTGGAACCATAGCATGGACAGTACATCTGTGGAGAAATAAAATGTAGGACAGCTAGGTTAAGTCAAAAAGAGTGGACATTTTTCGGCTACCTAAATATTATAATAGTATTAAAGAACGGTCTTTCAATTAACTCATCAGAAGCCAACAGTCTATAGACTGTATATATAAAGGTCTATCCCCACACAAACCAAGCACCGAACCTGGGGGGACAGAACTTTCTCCATCGCTGCCCCCTCCCTCTGGAACTCACTCCCATTAAACATCAGAGACTGCACCGACCCCCCCACCTTCAAAACACACCTCTTCAGACTGTCTTTTAATGTGGGAATAATGTTGTGTTGCTGTTTTAATATTTTAATTAAACTTTTTACATTTTATTTTATTTCCTTTTTATCACCGCATCTCAGTTGAGTCCCCCTCCAGGAGGTGAGGGCGTGAGACCCCACCCAGTCTGTGTGATCTGCGTGTAGGGAGGGGCGTCCCGGTTCTATACTATATCTATATTATGTCAAGAGTTACATTTAGGTGCACAATGGCTCTTGCAAGCTCTTTTATCAAACACGCTAACGCTAGCTACGTAAATATGACGCTCTATGTATAAAAACAAAACAAAACTTACCTTCTTATATCTTTCTCCATTTAAATGAACTTTCTTTCCTCTTCTTCGTTCTCTCTATGTCTGGTCATACATCAATCTGTTCCACGTAGCGCGCCCCCTAGAGGCCTGAAGCACTTCCGGAATGTTTTTTTTTTGTAATGTCTTTTTTGTTTGTAATGTGCTTTTCGGTTGTATGTGCTTTTGACTTTGCATATCGTTTTTGTATTTGCAGCGTTTTTCTGTTGCGTTTGTTTTCGGGGATTGTGTGTTGTAGGTTTAGCTTGCATCATTTCTGTAAATGCAGCGTTTTTCTGTTGTATGTGTTTTCAGGGTTTGTTGGTTTTTCATTTCATTATTTGCAGGTGTTTCCTGCTTATGTGTGTGTTTTTGGCCGTTGTTTAGCGTTTGCACCTGCCGGCCACCGTAGTTATGGCAAAGAAAGTATTCAGAAGAAGAAGAAGAAGAAGAAGAAGAAGAAGAAGAAGAAGAAGAAGAAGAAGAAGAAGAAGAAGAAGAAGAAGAAGAAGAAGAAGAAGAAGAAGAAGAAAAGGAAAGGAAAGGAAAGAAAAAAAAAGAGAAGAAAAGGAAGTATTCTAAAAGTAATCTGCCACCGGTACCGGCGGGGACTGTTAGCTTCTGATGCGCAGAAGAAAAATCTGGCCCACCCTATATTTTTACAGGCCCACCCTAAAGTACATTTCTGCCTACGCTACTGGTCCGCACGCAGCAGCGTGCGTTGACGTTGGCAGTCGGCGTGTCTGAAGCTTGGGGATTTTTTTTTGCGACCAACAACCAATCACATGAATCTCTTGCCCCCGACATACAAAGCAATAGCAATGTTAAAACGAAGTAAACTGGAAGAAAAAAAACACTGTCTCTGCCACCTCCCTCCATGCGTCGCTCCTCTGGTTTGTATCCCGGTAGATGAACAGAGACTGATCATACAGCACCGGGTGATTCACTACCGCTATAATGAATTTTCCCTCCATTTTTTGGAATATGAGGAAATGACCTGCGTAGTCTCTCCCAGCATACACGCGGTTTGACTGGCTAGCGCTTGTACTGGCAGATTTGCATAAACGGGATTTCATTGGCTGACTCTTTTGCCGAGGCGCCAAAAGTTGAACATTGCTCAACTTTTGAAGCAAGCAACGCTCCACGTCGCTTCCCAAAATACAGTTCTGCTAAAAGTGACGTCACCCCATTCAAAGTGAATGGGCAGAAGCGTTGGAAGCTTTAACGCACGCCACCGTGTGGACGGGGCGTCACAGTAGCTCTGCGCCAGAAACCTCGTGGAAAAAAAAACATAAGGAAAAGTTTGGAAGCTCCATTAACATCCCTCAGCTAGCAGCTGCGCTATCTACTCACCCAGATTCCGTGTTTGTTGACTATCTCCTGTCAGGGCTCTCCCAAGGCTTCGGGGTAATAATAATTCCTTACATTTATTATAGCGCTTTTTCAATGACTCAAAGTGCTTTTACATATACACACATTACACATATATCATACATGCAATGGTCAGATACTGTGGACAATACCCACAGGAGCAAGTTCAGGTGAAGTGTTTTGCCCAAGGACACACCGGCTTTACAGATGCAGCAGCGGCGGGTTTCACCCCTTGATCTGATGATCAGTGCACAGACCACTGCGCCACCCGTCCCCAGTAGTAGTCCTCCCTTCTCCCACAGTGACTTTCGTAGCAAGAAACTTACAGTCAGCCGCTAAAGAACCCAACATAGTTTCCCAGCTCATCGACAAAGAACTTCTCACAGGATATATAATCGGCCCTTTTAGCTCCTCCCCCTTCTCAGTGTTCCATTCAAATCCCATTGGAATAGCCACACGTAAATAAAAGGCTGATTTTCGATCTGTCCGCTCCCCGCTCCGGCCCATTCTGCAGCGTCAATAGCATCATCCCTCCAGATCAGTTCTCCCTTCACCATGCCTCAGTGGATAATGCAATAAAGATGATCAAGTTCACAGGGCACGGAGCTCGGCTCTCCAAAGCGGACATTACCAATGCCTTCAAAATCATCCCCATTCATCCGTCTCAGTGGAATTTGTTCGGTATTAAGTGGGAGTCCAAACGCTATTTTCGCCGTTTGCCTGACCTCCGGGTGCAGAAGCAGCCCCTGCATCTTCAATTCCTTCTCGGAAGCGCTCTGCCGGATCCTGCTGAACATCGTCAGAATCCCCTCCGTCCTTCACCTACCGGACGACTTCCTCCCCATAGACCCGCCACAGGACAGCTCAGGGATCTCACTGGCCAAGCTTAAACACTGCTTTCAGGAGTTAGGTGTCCCTCTCTCCAAAGAGAAAACGTTAGGTCCCGACACACGCTTAGAGTTCTTAGACATCATCCTCGACTCCATAGACATGAAGGCGTCTCTCCCCTCCGACAAATTGCTGCGCATCCGGGACATCACCAAGTCATACTGCGAGCAACAAGTCATCACAAAACAACAGTTGCTCTCCCTTCTCGGACACCTCAACTTCGTCATGCACGTCATCCCCCAGGGGCGCTCGTTCATCTCCCGCCTCCTGGACGCAGCATCAGCGGTCGACAACCTCCATGACTGCGTTTTCTTAGACGAAGGCTGCCGCTCAGACCTACGTTTCTGGTCCCCCCTGCTCGCCCACTGGAACGGAGTTACTTTCTTTTACGATGACCTCGTGCGTACCTCTGACTCAATGAGGTTCTTCACGGATGCCGCCCCATCCGTGGGTTTTGGGGGTTTCTTCCAGGGAGAGTGGTTCGCAGGGTCATGGCCCCCGTCAATTTCTACCTCAAGCAAGTTCTCATTAAATCCGGTCTATCACCTATATCATACCCGGGACATTCCTTCAGGATAGGTGCAGCCACCTCTGCTGCTAATCAAGGTCTCTCTACCTCATCCCTACAACAACTAGGACGGTGGTCCTCCTCCGCCTTCACAACCTACATTCGCCCGGACATCAGCGCCGTACTGGCTTCCCAAAGATCTCTCAGACCCTAACTATGGTATCTATGCATATAACTGGTGGTGGTTCATAACACGTCTACACGTATACATGTCTCATTATGGTATCGGATTTCAAACTGTATTCCTGTCCTAGTCCGTGGTCCCCCTCCCACAGGGAACAATGTCTCGTCTCACGCTGCATCTACATGTAACGGGCTACATTCTCCTGCACGCAGGTATCTAAATCCCAGGCCCTTGCTCAAATGTGTTTGTGTAAAATGTATACCCTGCAACGTCAGGTGTGGACTGGGGGTCCCCGTAGACTTCGATCTCGTGGACTGCTGGTCCCAGCAGGCTTCGGTCTCGTGGACTCGGGCCACCGTACACTTCGGTGTCGTGGCTTCGGGCCACCGTACACTTCGGTGTCGTGGACGTTGGGCCACCGTACACTTCGGTGTCAGTTACAAAACAAGATCTCTGCTCCGGCAGGACGCTCGACCTACGTGCGGCGTAGTCAAGCCCTGCTAGCCAGGCAGGCGACCCTCAGGTCGTTTTCAGATAAGACCGGCACTGATTTCGGCAGTCAGAGTCTCAGCATGACCCGTAAGCTCCGGCAGTGATTCCGGCCCACTGCCGCATACATATGTTAATCTATTATTTCATCCCCAGATCACACAAGGTAAGAAACTCAGTTCATCTCAGTATTTCATACTTCACTGGTTTTGGGGATTTCATCGGAGCGGTTCTTTCCCTCCTGAATGATTATCCTGCAAACCGGGGCCTAATCGCCAAACACCATTCCATTCTCCTTTTGTATTATCATGGCAATCATTTCATTCACATGACGTGTAAACAATAAATATGTATTCCTTACATCACGTCTCTCCGGTTTGAAATGAAAGCTTTAGCGCAAGTTCAATAAGGAAGACCTAACACGAGTCACTTACATGTCACTCTATTGCTCCCTTCCCCCCTCATTAAATACGAGGGCGTCACCCCTCAGCAGCCAATTGCTGCACAGGCTAAATTCCTTAAATACCTGCTCTTCCTCCCTGTCAGTTGTCATTTCAGGTGACAACACGCAACCCGCCTCCTCCCCTCTCGCCTCCCGTCTCCTCCAGGACAAAGCTAAACTTCCTTCTTCAGACCGGTCCCACCTACTCATCACCACCACCATTGGCTAGACCCCGGGGATTTCATCGGAGCGGTTCTTTCCCTCCTGAATGATTATCCTGCAAACCGGGGCCTAATCGCCAAACACCATTCCATTCTCCTTTTGTATTATCATGGCAATAATTTCATTCATATGACGTGTAAACAATAAATATGTATTCCTTACATCACGTCTCTCCGGTTTGAACTATTCGAAGCAGAAAAAAACAGCGTTATATACCATCTTACAAAGGCCTGTGCTATAATGCTTCAATTAACTGGCTATTCTTTATAATATACTTGTGACATTTAGATACTACTGGGACCCCAAAGCAGAGACTGACAAAAATAAAGTTTCAAAAAGTTTAATAGACAAGGTAATCCAGGGCAGGTACTGACGACAGGGAGCTTGGCTGGCCGTAGTAAACCAAAAACAAAGCTGCGGGAAAACGTTTCCGACCAAAACTCAAAAAGAACTCCTAAACCAACTACAACAGACTCCAGGCTGCAGAAAGGCACTCCGGACCGCGGGACAGCATGAAAAATACTCTGGCAGAGAAGTGAGGTGAGGGCCAGGCTCTTAAAGAGCAGGTAATCAAGTGAGTGGGGACAGGTGTGCCTCATCTGCAGCCAGGAGTAACCAGCCACGCCCCCCTGTCACACACCAGCCCTGCAGAGACAGAAAGACAGAGTAGTGAGGGGTAAAAGGAGCACACAACAAGTTAAACACAAAGACAACAAAAAACACATGCAAAATATAACAATACTCAGATCAATAGGAGACAGAGATGTTAAGTTAAAAATCAAGGGTTTTTATTATTATTTACAGCAGGGGTGGGGAACCTTTTTCCTTTCAATTCTTACAACATCCTCCGAGGGTCGTACAAATGATTGAACTCAAACTCTGCTTAAAAAAACTAAAATCACAGCCCATTCATTTCGCCTTTCTTTCATGCTGTGCAAAGAAAAAGCAACCTCTTAATCCAGATATCTCACCATGACTCACGTATGCATGCATGTGCACGGTGTGGCATGACCACCAACACAGAAATATATGGACACACAAGATGTGTGCAAATGTATTTAGTATCCTATCCATGTGAACATGATTTAAGTGGGGGGGGGGACCTAACCTCAGCGTTAAAAAAGCGGGAGGCGCCGACAAATCCCCTATTAATGTATTGATTATAGGTCCGGACCGCGGTCCGCCTGTTGCCGACCCCTAGGGCATCAAATTGGCTTGAGCCGGCACTGCTTTCATGTCATGTGATACCTTGCGTGGTGAGCGAACCGTTTAATCAACCTGTACTGCACTGTAGCTAGCAGCAGCAAGTTTGGCAGCATTATAAAAAATGTAATAGCTTGCATTTATAATGTACAGCAAACCAAAGCACAAGAGTGGCGCTAAAAAGAGAAAGGACAAGAGTGTGTATGTCCGTGCCTGTGTGAGTGCATCAGCGTGCGCTTATTTTTGGGGCGATGGGGGGGGGCAAAACAATATTTGCACCGGGGCCAATCACAACCTTGTTACGCCACTGGAGGTGCTGGTACAGTAGGTGGATTTTGTTTCCTCTAAAAAGAGCCATGCCGGCTATTTCCCCTGTCCAATATTTTCTGCTAAGATCAACTGAGCTAACTGTCCCCTAACTCTCTGAAAGAGAGCAACATGATTTATAAGTGAGCTCTAGAGGTCTTAGTAGATTGTATTTTATCTTTGGACAGAGCAAGGATAGTTCAGGTCAGTTGCCTAAGCTGAACTTGCTATTTCCTGGCTCCAATCTAACAGTTAGATGAAGTACTGTTGTTACCCTTGGAAACAGCCAGCCTGGTTGTGTCCCATTTTTACCATTATACTAAACTTAGTTGACGGTCTCCTGTCTACAGCTTAGTAGTTAACTCAGCAAATTGACATATATTTGAGTAGTGTTAATTAGGGCTGTGCGATTATGGCAAAAATCATAATCACGATTATTTTGGTCAATAATTGATATCACGATTATTAAATACGATTATTCATTGACTTTGAAAACATCCATTTATTGAACTTTAAAACAAATACAAATAATAATTTGAACAGTATATTTTTAACTGTTGATTACCCTGAACGTATAATTCAACTGAAAAACCAATATAAAAATAAATGATAGTTATATTTACATTTAAATAAATAATATCAAAATAATAAATACCAATAAACAAGATCAATATTTTGGAGCGCACTTCAACAAGCTACTAAACATATGTAAATATGATAAATACAAATAAGACTAAAATAAATTAGATCAAATATGCTGTCACAACCAGCAAAATAATCGTTTTTTCTATTACGTTGTTTTCGTAATTGTGGCAGGCCAAAATCGTAATTGCGATTAAAATACGATTAATTGCACAGCCCTAGTGTTAATCTTTATGTAAATCTGAGCAAGAAAGTGAATAAGTGTATGAACCAAAATGTCAAACCACTCACATCAACACTCAAGTCTATATTCGGCAAAGTCATATTTCCATTTGGCTCAATGGCACTAATAAGTATATAATGCCTGGTATTCATGGATGTTCGTCAGCCAAAGTATGTTGATTGATATAAACCTACATTTAATGGCTACAGTGGTATAATGGTACTGTGGCAGGCAAGCTGTTTTCCCCCTTTTTTATACCAATGCTAACCATCTCCTAACTCTAACACTCACCAAGGAAGCCATAAGCATATTCCCCAAAATAATAAATGATTCCTAGTGCAGAAAAGAAAGGAAAACAATTTTCATTACTATGGTCTCAACAAAGACATGACAAGGTTTCCCCAGTCAGCAGCTGGTGTTTATGAGATATTATATGTATGCAGCATATGCCCATGTGTGTATCAGACTAGTGTGTGAGTTAGTGTTAGTCCATTTAGGGTTGAGAGAGGGAGAGTGTTAGTCCATTTAGGGTTGAGAGAGGGAGTGAACAAGGGTGAATGTAAAACACCAGAACATACTGTCAGCCTTCAGGGGGTATTGTGGAATAAATCCAGCAAAGTATCTATGCTGGTGTCTGCCTGACCGTAAACGTCTCACAAGGGAAGGATATTTCAAACCATAGATCACTGCAAGATGTAGCGAAAACAATGAGAGAAATCAAAGCAAGGGAAGAGAGTCTGGCACAATCATGATGACAGTTTGATTGGCATGTAACTTAAAGCATAATGTGTGATGTGTGAATATGAAAGCTTGAGCCTCTGATTAGCATTACTTTGCTAGAAAACCTTGACTTGTATGATTTAAGGGATGGAGAATAAACTTAGAGCCAATCGATTGCAGAGGGTTCAGTTCAGTTTAATGCCAAAAATTAAAGTAGTTGTGGACGAATGAGATCAAGAAAATATGTAATCAATACTTAAAACTAGTGGCATAATACATTTTCAATCAATCAATGTTTATTTATATAGCCCAATATCACAAATGTTACATTTGTCTCAGTGGACTTCACAGTTTGTACAGAATATCAGTATGACAATACGACACCCTCTGTCCTTAGACCCTCACATCGTACAAGGAAAAACTTCCGGAGAAAACCCACAGTTTAAAGGGAAAAATGGGAGAAACCTCAGGGAGAGCAACAGAGGAGGGATCCCTCTCCCAGGATGGACAGACGTGCAATAGATGCCGTGTGTAAATTGAAAAGATAATACATTTGCAACATAGGTAGTCCAAATGTTTGGAAATGCATGTGTGTATAATAGGAAGATGAATCCAAGAGGATATCCATCCAGGACCTATTTTCAAAACTTATTTCAATTTGTGGATTTGACAAGCTTATTGGCTCTAAATTAGTACAATCAGGAACTGACTGCCAAATGAGCAAAGATTTTTGGCAGTTGCACAAAGTGCTGATTGTTCATCTCAGCAATATATTTAAGAAAGTGTTCAATTTCATTTTTATTATCCTTGATGCTGCTGTGACAAAAGTTGATGGTTTCTTTTATTTGTGAAACTAAATACAATCTGATTGCCTCATGTATATTATTTATAAGACTTATGCGCTATGAAGAAAATATCAATTACACACATTTGACATAAAACACTTAAATTATAGTGTTTATATTTAAAATATAGTGCCATTATTCCTTTTATAAAACAAATCCCATTAGAACACTAAACCCAAATCTAAATTGATCCTATTAACAAGTTATGTCAGTGTAGCTAAAGTCTGATATCTCTTATTCCTATAGTCAGTGCTATGGGCCATTTACATTAAAAACACATCAATGAGCCACACACATGTTGTCCTTTACCATAAACATGGGTTCTGTAGTTAATGTT
Source organism: Pseudochaenichthys georgianus (assembly GCF_902827115.2). NCBI lineage: Eukaryota > Metazoa > Chordata > Actinopteri > Perciformes > Channichthyidae > Pseudochaenichthys > Pseudochaenichthys georgianus. The sequence goes on from NC_047515.1 coordinate 21,437,131, forward strand.
GAGTGAGTCCTACAAAAACCCTCCTGCTGCTGTAAATACTCGTTCTTATACCAAATAAGTCTTAGTCCATGGCTTAAAATAGTCCCATACAAATGCGTTTGGGTTAGGGTTAATCCTCATGTAATTTTTACTTAAAAAACTACAATGCCCATCTGTTTCATTAAAAATTAAAGTTATATTGATTATCTGTTTTTAAAGATGTTCACTTCAGTAAGACCCACTGGGCTTAAAGAGCCTGTGACACGAGTTTCCCCCATCATCCAAACCCATCAATTTGAGTAAATATTGTCCCCTTGAAAACCGTTACTGAACTGATTTTGGATATTTGTACTTTGATAACCATTAATCTGCCCTTCAATGTTGACAATTTTCTGGATCTTCTCGGGGATTCTTCAAGTCCCGCCAAATTATGTGTGACGTCATTGCGGGCACAGCGCTCCAGCTGCACCGTCCAGGATCCCAGCATCTGCATGTAAACCTTTATATATATACAGTCAGATGTAAACGCACGATGGTGCACACAGCAGCAAGCTCAGACAGCGATGACAGTTTAATTTTGAACGTATCTGAGAGCTCATATGAGGCTGAAGGATCGGTTTATGTTGTATGATATCTGTTAGAAGTTTAGGAATGAGGTGCGTCAATATGGGCGATCATACGGTCATGTAGCCAGTGGTGGAATGGGACTAAAAATCATCCCGGGACTCTCGACCGGCCCACTTCGGTACCGCTAGTAAATTGTCAACGGGGGGAGTGGGGGATGTCAGGGTGCTGTAGATAGTAAATGTAAATATGTAAATATTTGTGTCACTGCATCCTGGTAAAATACAAATATAATGTATAATGTCTGTGTCTTTGACCTCAGCGCTGCTAGCCACCTGTGCCCTGCACTACGAAGCCAGTTCAACAGACCCTGGATATGTTTGAGTAACAAACAAACTAACAACAACAAACTAACACACGAGATCTCGCTAAGTGGTCCTACGACGCTGGTTATCAACTCGGTAAATCAAGCCAGGGTATCTCTCTCCAGCTGAGAGTGCGTTCACGTCTAAGACACGAGTGGATCTGACTTTAATTACATTTGACCCGAGTGTTTCGTCAACATAATGTGTTGCTTAAAATAATACTTCTGCATACAGTCTGTGACACTGTAAGTGTTGCACGGCCAGATACGGCTCAGCTGACTCAGATAAGGAAATATATGATATATTATGATATTATATGATTGATGATGTAATATGAATGATAAGTGCGACACGTCGGCGTCTTCTCTGCATACGGCAGTTTAAACTGTATTTCCTTTATCCTGTAATATGACTTGAGAGATTTAAACTCCGCACACTGAGTTGATCTCTTTTCTATAGACGCCGGAGGCGGGCAGCGTCAGGTAAAAAAAGTTATTTAGCCTTCCCAAACCTGAGCCTCACGCGCCGCCTATGGGGGATGTGCTAGTGACTTATCCGACCGGCCCACTTCGGTACCGGCCCATCGGGATTCGTCCCGATGACCAGTCCGCCACTGCACCCAGCCCACGTAAACTGTCAACGGGGGGAGCCTCGCTGCGGGGAAACGGTGGACCTAGTGTCCCGATCGGAGTGGGAATAATAATAATAATAATAATCCGTACATTTTATCCATTAATTTCCCAAACATTGTGGTAAAAAAAACACACGTTTAATCCATGTTGGTGTACTACAACTACAAAAAGCATCGGTTTGTTTTCTCATCAGGAAATGCAGACCGGCTCAAACAAACGATTTTTAATCATCATCCTCACGATCATTTAATGTATCATATGTTCGCCGCATTGACATGAAAGCACTAAATGTAGTTTCATCCAATTGAGTTTACAACTACAAAAATAATCGATTTGTTTTTATATCACATCCTACGGGAGGAAATTCAGTAGCTCTCACTACCGATTTTTAATCCTAATGTAATCATCATCTTCACCACGATCATTTATGTTTATGTCGCCGAATTGACATGAAAGCACTGACAAATATGAATATACTGTAGTCAACTTCATTAAAACGTTATTAACGTGCCTAAACTCAGTAATTCACCATTTCTACGCATGACAACACACTTTGTCCGTGTTTGGCTCTCTCGCCGCACAGTGAAGCGTTGACGTCACTTCCGGCTTCCCCCAAAACTTCAAAATGAGTCGAAGGAATTTCCCCGCGATGTTCGAAATTATTGATATTTAACGGAACGGTATCGCTTTTTCTTTTTTAAACTGACGGTTCGAGATGACTAGTAGCCCAATATGTCATTGCACAACAGTTGTTGGGATGCTGTCACAGGCTCTTTAAGGCAAAATGAAGATTTTGTAAAGTGTTAAGAGATTAACTCAGGGCCGTCCCTCCCTACACGCAGATCACGCAGACTGCGTGGGGCCTCACCTCACGGAGGGGGCCTCATCTTGGCTCCACTAGCACCCCCCCGTCCCCCGTCGACGCTCACGACACAGAGGGCCTCATCATATAACTTTGCGTGGGGCCACAAATTGGCCAGGGACGGCCCTGGACACAAGCGCATTATCCTTCGGTTTTATAGCCTGCGTTAACAGATGGTTTTGGCCACTGGGGGCAGTACAACAAGCTGTAAAGCAACAGATAGGTAGCAACTTTAGCATCGATTGTAAGACACGTGTCTTAAGCTCTGTTTTTGGTTTCAAGTTTCTGTACAAATATGTGAGGGAAAAACTCACAAAGGAGCTTCACAAAGTAGCTGCTGATTTGTCAGGTCTTTTTTTCTGAAATTGTACTGCACAATCAAACAAAGCTGATGCTTGTTAAGAGTGAAAAAGGCTAGTAAAGTATTGCCCCGTAAACCCAAACCAATAAACTAAAAGATGATAAAAATGCTACATGGAGCTCAGGGACAATAAAGAAATGGGTCATAGTTCTCGTTCTGCATTCACATTACACATTGTCAGGGACTGTGCGGACCAGCTTGCCCATGTCCTCACAGACATCTTCAACACCTCGCTGGACCAGGCCATTGTTCCATCATGTTTTAAGATGGCAGCCATTGTACCTGTGCCAAAGAAATCCTCAGTGACCTGACTGAATGATTACCGGCCTGTGGCACTCACCCCCATCATGATGAAGTGTTTTGAGAGGCTGGTAAAGAACCATATCGTCTCCATACTTCCCCCCACACTTGACCCATTCCAGTTTTCTTACTGCCCTAACCGCTCTACAGAGGACGCTATCTCCTCTGCGCTCCATGTGAGCCTGGCCCACCTGGAGGAGAAGAACACCCATGTGCGAATGCTGTTCCTGGATTTCAGCTCAGCGTTCAACACAATCATCCCCCAGCATCTGGTAAACAAACTGGGACCCCTGGGACTCAACACACCCCTGTGGAACTGGCTGTTGGATTTCCTAATAGAGAGACCCCAGTATGTTCGGGTCGGTAACAACACCTCCAGCACCATCACCTTAAACACCGGCTCCCCGCAGGGCTGCGTTCTGAGTCCACTGCTTTTCACCCTGATGACCCACGACTGCTGCTCCAGGTTCAGTACCAACCACATCATAAAGTATGCGGACAATACAACAGTGGTGGGACTCATCAGGGACAACAACGAACAGGCCTACAGGGAGGAGGTGAAACATCTGACAGACTGGTGTAACACCAACAACCTGATCCTGAATGTCGATAAAACAAAAGAGATCATTGTCGACTTCAGGAACAAAAAGCACTGTCACCCACCACTCCACATCAACGGCACAGCAGTGAAGACTACAGACAGCACCAAGTTCATGGGGGTGCATATCACAAGCAGTCTGACCTGGTCCACTCACACTACATCACTATTTAAGAAGGCACAGCAGCGCCTACACTTCCTGCGCAGGTTGAGAAGAGTACAGCTCCCCCCTCCCATCCTCACCATGTTCTGACCAGCGGCATCTCCATCTGGTCGAGACACTGCGACGCCAAAGACTGGAAGTCTCTGCAGAGAGTGGTTAGGACAGCAGAGAAGATCATCAGAGTTTCTCTCCCTCCCATCAGAGACACCGCTCAGAAACGCTCCCTGATAAAAGCCCAGAACATTTTTAAAGACCCCACTCATCCTCACCATGCTCTGTTCTCCCTGCTGCCCTCCGGCAAGAGGTTCTGCAGCATTAAGAGCAAAACAGCCAGATTCTGCAATAGTTTTTTCCCCCATGCCATCAGACTGCTGAACAGCAAGTATAGACCAGTAACATAAAGATTACATTACGCTGTGTAAAGAGCACATCTTTTTTATATAGTATGTTTATTTTATTTATATGTATAGTAAGTCTTTATATTTTAAACGCACATTTTATCTTTAATTTTATCAGCACCACGTCACTATTATTTATTTATATGTACCATTTTAGCAAGTTTTTATATTGTCCTGTTCCTGTAAGCCAGTACAACGAAATTTAGTTTTAATAGTACACTCTGTGTCTTGTTGAAATGACAATAAAGTATGTCTATGTCTATGTTATTTGATCCATTGAACATTAAATACTGTTTTTTTTTTCTTTGAGCACATGATAGCTTAACTCATCAGGTAAAATTACAAGTAGGTAGTTCGTTGACTGAGGATAAATAGAGGTTTTGGCCCTAAGCAAACTTTTGTCAGAATAAAGACGGCTAAAGTGTCAAATCCCTCCAAAAGGGGGAATAATCCTACCCTGGATGAATGGCTCCAGTCCTTCTCTGAACCTGCAGTGAAAATCCTCTCAAAGGTTTTCTCAGGACTTCTAGATTATCAGAGTGTGCGTCCCTTACACCTGGGTGAGTACAAAAAAAAAAAACCCAATGGAATTTCTCTAAGAAGAGCTGGCCACCCATTAGGGGAGTATTAAGTGTCATCTGTGCCCAAGCTCTTCAGACCCCCTGAACGCATCGGCAAAATTCACTCTGCGAGTTCAGTTTAGTCAAGATAAAATCTCTCTGCCGAACCCATTATCCACCATTTTTTCTACTCTTAAAGCATTTTTATTCAGGATGATTCAACTGCCTGCGTTTGTATATTCTGTTGTTGTATCTTGAATACATTGCCTGAAGAGTGAAAAAGACCAACATCACCTTCATCTTAACTTATTTGTCAAGCTGTCCATCATCCTTTCAACAGGGGGCTACTTGTTAATGATTGATGCACCACCTCTTAATGTGATGGATGAATCTGCTGCAGCAGGATGGGATGGGGGTGAGTCACACACCCCTGCTCCCCTCCCCCACAACTACTCTATGTAGGGGAGACACGCTCGTTGTGTCCATCGATGGAGGAACAAAGGCGTGTTAGATTTAGGCCCCATCAATAATGTACAGCTGAGGAAGCCTTTTGCTAAAGGAGCCCTATAGAAACCGGGGCATTGTTGTGGTATAGAAATGGGTTTTGACTGGTTTATGATCTCCGGATCTTTTAACTGAGACATCTAGTATCATCTTTTTATTCATTATTGCGAGGCAGCGTCACTGTGATGTCTGAGAGCCCTATTTAGTTGCTTTGTCTCTCTAGAGGCCGCAGCGCGGGCGCTCAAAATATGTCAAAAGCAAGATAAAGAGCATGCCTTAGTTTTGATGTATCACCCATGTCATACGTTTTCACACATTGTCTATAAAAAAGTATCTCAGCCTTAAGTATAAGTCGGACAGATGCAGAACTGTGTAGGCCTATGACATCGGAAATGTTGAACATTATTTTTTAAAATACATTTATATAAAAACTCTTAATGATAGCACAGGAGGTAATTAATGCAAATATGCAGAGAGAAAGAAAATGCAATCATGCATCACTCAACTATCTAGAGAAGTAATAATACAACAACAACAACAACAACAACAACAACAACAACAACACAAGTATATAATTACTATATTTAAATATAAGATTTAGACATGATAAAATACTTAATACTTATCTTCTGCCAATTCAATATGTTTATTGATCAGATTAAAGGTCAAGGTCTAAGCTTGAGGATACATTCAAGTGTGCTTTAAAAGGAATCAATGCATGGGAAGAGAAACACTACCAATGATTGCATGGTTGGGTATGATGTTCAGATTACCAGTAAGAACCTTGTCATACAAACATGTTGCACAATAGAAAAAGAACGGAAAGCTGACGTGATATAAATGGGCTGTGCTAAGCAAGAAAAACACATATTGGTTTTGGCAGATAAAATGCTTTAATGATTCTAAATTTGGAAGTGCTTTGTCTAAGAAAATGCACATGCAACAAATGCTGTCAGAGTTTTTAAATAACACTAGGAGTCTTTCTATATCGCAGCTGTGTGAGTCTGTAAGGCACGATAAGCTTAATGCTTACTTCACCATGCTAACTTGCTCACAATGCTAATGATAACATGCAGATGTTAATCAAGTTAAATGCTCGCCATCTTCAGTTTGCATATTAGCGCGCTAACATTAGCTGCTTAGCACTGGGCAGCTAAAGCGGAGGGAAATGTCGTTGCCTGTGGTTTTGAGGGTCATAAACCGAATTATTGGAAAAGGAAATGTTTAACCTGATGGGTGCAGTAGAGATTTCAAAACATGGCTGTCTGATCAAGACACATGCTTGGAATGTGGTATTACTGCCTTCAGAAGTGTTCATCCAAATCACCTTCACACTCAACTTGACACTTCAACTGCACTTCCTTAGCTAGCTGTACCCAGCACACTATACGTTGTAACAGTAAATAGGGGTCCGTTCAGAATACACTGTAATGCACGCAGATAGCTCACTCTTAACAAATGTTTCCCTTGGATCTGAGGAGTTTACACACGACGATGTACGATGTACCTGTTTTGTTCCTCAAGACATTTGGATAAAGGTTATTTGGGAAATCAAATGAGAGACAGAGTTACATTTATCCTCTGAGCATCATGGATGTTTTTTCATATCAATCCGTTCAATAGTTGTTGACATAATTTCAGTCTTCACAAAAACTGACATTTCTGTTCCTACATCCTTATCACTGTGGCAAAAATAGGAGAAAACAATGTGTGAGATCATCGGTCCAAACTGTCTGGCATTTGTGACAATCACATTATTGTGTCCTGCAATGTGGAGCTCACATTTGTTTAAGCTTTGACATTTTATTTCAAAGGTCAAGAAGACAGTGAATAAGAGTTTCGACTATGCCTCTGTTTCATGGAACAGAAGATACAGCTGCATTATCTGCGTCAGAGTAACAGGTGAGTCAATGGGCTCATGGGTAGCATATCACAAAAAGAGACCTAAAGGGGAAAAGCCAGAGCCCCTTTAACTGAAAGGGATATACAATTCAAGTGCTAAAAGAGAAAGTCATGCTGCCTTAAAGCTGTTTCCTGGCAGCACAGTGTGTAAGGCTGTCAGGCAGAATCATATGATCAGTGTTTCCAAAGCCACAGACAGATCTAGAAGGATAAAACCGTGTAATTTACTTCTGTTGGCTGCTAAAAGACAACCACTTAGATCTTCAACGATAGTGAATTAAAAAGCCAGGCTGAAACTTCTCATAATGTTTATTTCCACTCTTAAATGCAATCAGCTAATTGGCAATATTATTTCAAGCAGTGTAATATAGGTTTTCCCCTATGCATACATTTAACTAATGCTTTAAAAAACATTATGATGGGCTCCTGGTGACCACAGGCAGCTGGACATCGTTGATGCATGTCATGCCACTACTTTTCTGGCCATATTTCCTGTGTCACTAACAAGGAGTCATCGAAACATTTGGAACATTCTCACGTCTCTCTGCATTGCAGTAGCCATACTTATTCCCATACCTTAAGCTCATTTAACCCTTATAACCTGACACCACCGTGGTGCACAGGGGCTAAAGGGACACAGCACTTTACACAAACAACTGTATCCCCTCAGACAATACAAACGCCCTTTGACATCACTGACTGAGATGGGCAGCTTTGCCCCCGATCCATCTGTGGCCCCTAGGGAGCATGTGGGGATAATGGTTCATAATTCATAAAAGGAGACAGACATCCGGAGCGAGACAACAACAGGCAGACGCTTTTTATTATGCATTGGATCTCTGACTCCAATATTTAGAAAGCAAAAGCTGGATGCTCCCGTTTTTGTTTTTATATCTGTGAATGTGGGTTATTAGCTTAGTCACATGTTCTCACAGTCACACTCTCAGGACTGAAAGGATATGCAGAATATACTGTAATTGCATAAATTCCTATTTGAAGTAGACTCCACTTGGAGTTTGCATAGGTCAGTGATTAAGCTGGATGAGCTGGAGAACTCCAGGGACATAAAGCAGTGACAAACATAGATGCACTAAAGGTTTTGATAAATCCTGTTAGTGAAGGCAGGCTCCCACTTCTCAGTTAAATCCTGCTGAGAAGCTCTCTCAAAAGTTAAAGAGATGAGAAATGCTAATAGGAGGCTGGGCCAGAATTAAATTACTCTATTTTCAGCTAAGTCATGTCTTAGTCGATTTAATTGTTGTTTTACATGTTGCCTCTAATATTCCATGTCATTTTATGCTGCAAAGGTGCACTGTAAAATACTACCATGATTTCACAATATTTAGTTGTAATATTTTACAATAAATTACTGTTTTACCACTTTACAGTCTTTACCTGTAATGTTCACAATATAATACTGTAATTTTGAATTTCACAGTGAAATCAATACAGGCACAGTTAATTACTGTGAATGTACAGGATAAATGATTACCAGGATTTCACAACATGTTACTGTATTATTTCACAGTAAAATACTGTATTCAGACCATCCTCTGTGATAACACAACAAATTAAGTGATTTTCTTGCTTTCATCGCTCTTGCTTGGCTTTAAATACTAATTTCTTTCTTTGGTGCAGGTTTTACTTAAATTGAAAGGGGCACCGCTGCATGTGCCTTAAAATAAACGATGCAACATATAAATCTATGTAAAATTGAAATGGTTGTCTTGGCTTATTGTTTTCAGGTGCTTCCTGGGCATTAACCCCAAGACGGGCTTGAAAGCCAGAAAGAGGCATGGCAATTTAAACCCCCATGTCAGCACATTCTTCAGAAAAATTGTTGACTTTGAGTGGATGTCTGTAGACATGTGTTACGTGCTCCCCTCCTTGTTTTCTTTCTGTCTCCCTGCTGCAGGTGCACCTGGGGCCTATACTACGAAGCTGGTTCAACCTAACCTGGATATGTTTGAGTTAGCCGGTTGGCCTAATCCAAAACATACGCGCTCTCGCTAAACTGTACTACGACGCTGGTTATCAAGTGGATCGCTCAAGCCAGCCGTTTCCTATCTAGTTAGGTGCGCGTTCACATGAAAGGGGTGGTATCTGGAGCATTCGACCAATCACAAACATGGAGAAGCGCACTGACAGCGCAGCGTCATACTTCCTGAATGAAAAGTGAACGTTAATACTAGTCAAAAATGAAGAAGTTAAACTTTAAACATCCATGACTTAAACACTTTATCCAGGATAAAAGCCACATAGCTGCACCTGCAAGGTGAATACAGCTGGAAAAAGAAAAAGTGTTTGAATGCGTACATCAACAGGTTTATGATATCACTGCCCCGTCTAAAACACGATCTGACTTCAATTACATTTGTCTCGAGTGTTTCGTCAACTTAATGTGTTGCTTAAAATAATGCTTCTGCATATAGTATGTGACACTGTGAGTGTTTCACGGCCAGATACGGCTCAGCTGACTCAGATAAGGAGATATATGATACATTATGAAGTGATATGCCGCGGACTGTACTTAATGTACTCTGATCCGGTTACTTATGTTGTGGCCGATATGCAAGTAAGCTTTCTTAACGCTAATGTTATAATAGTCAGATTGCTCTGAAGATGGGAGGTGATATTCTATTAATGTTCACGTTCACACAGTCGGTGATTTTTGCCGGCCGTCTTTCCTGCAACGGCAGTTTTTCTGTATTTCCTTTCTCCTGTAATATGACTTGATCGCTTTAAACTCCGCACACTGAGCTCTGATTGGTCAGCAGGCAGTGCTTTCACTGAGTTGATCTCTTAGCCTGCAACCTAACCTGGTCCCGACCAGGTTAGCCGCTAAGCATAAGTTACCATGGAGATCTAGCCTGCTAAAAAGAGAACCAGCTTTGTAGGACCGGAAAGCCGGAGTTTCCTCTGAATTTAGCCGGCTAAGCGAAAATCCTGCTTCGTAGTATACCCCCCTGGTCTGCCCCTGGCTCCGCCTCTGCCCAGGTGCACCTGGTCTGCCCCTGGCTCCGCCTCTGCCCAGGTGTTCCAAATTCCACTCAGCCGTGTATATATAAAGAGAAGCTGGAGGAGAAGGATGTCTCGCCTGTCCTAACGCCGGGAGACACTCTCCTTAGAATACCTCTTTGCCATTTTGAGCTGTAGGCCATATTTTTGCAGGTGTGTTTATGTTTAGCCTGGAGGACCTAGTAGTCCAGTTTTCTTGGCTTTATTTTGTTTCCCATAGGGTTTATAATTGATTTTTGGTTGGGGGGGGGGGAGTTCTGGGTCCTACGGCCCGTGGTGTGGCTGGCTCGGGTTCCCTCCTTCTGTTTGTTCCTTTTGGCCAGTCCTCCAGACCTCTTTTTGTTTCCCGTTTCGCTTGTGTGAGCAAACGGCTGATTATCAATAAATGCTTGTTACCAAGTACCGGTTATTGCGTGTATTCTATCACGTTGCGGGTCTCAGCACCAGCCACTACGCGGAGTAGAGGTTGGGGCCGTAACAACATGTCCAAGACACTGTGAAATGTACTTTGCACTTCAATGGAGTAATACAAAGTTAAAATGGGCATTTTCTTTGTTGATTGAGCTGATTGAATTGTGTAGTTATGGTAAAATCCCAGTGAACTAGATTTACAATATATTATCGTATTATTTACATTTTTATATTTACAGTAAATTACTGGCTACTGTGTTGCATTACTTCTACAGTAATAGTGTGAAAATAGAGGTAATTACTGTAATTTATGTACAGCAAGGTACCATAATATCACAGCTCTGTACTGCTATATCACAGTAATTCCATGGGCATGGAAACTGTAAAGTCACAGTATTTAGTTGTGCTTTTATTCTAATTTACTGTAACATATCTACAGTAATTGACTGTGAAATATTCACAGTCAATTACTGTGAAATATTCACAGTCAATTACACAGCCAGTAATTTACTGTAATTTTACAGTCAAACATTTTACAGTGTGTGTTGTAAGACACTACAGTGGACAATAGACCTGCTTTTTAAAATGATATTACGTTTTCGCCCCTCTCCCAAATACAGTAACATAGTTTTGGAGAGAGCCCCACCAGCGCCTGTCAAAGTATTCTGCCTCTTTTTTGTTTGAGCCAAAATGATTGTCTAAAGCTTCAGGCTAAAGTTGGTTTTGATAAATGTTAAATATGAATCATTAAAAATGTCTCATTTTCTCTCTCACTGTACTTATTGTTTGTTTATAATGTGTTGAAAGTACAATGATAAGTAGGAACAGGAAAATAGGGCATGTAGTCAATGTGAGAGGTACTGAAATAGTTATGGAGGAAATAAAGCAACATATAGCTTCCTGTGTCAGGATGGGTTTTAGTCTCATACTTGTTAGTTCTATGGGTTGTAGGTATTTTAAAGCTGCTATACTTTTATTTTCTAATAAATTATTCTGTATAATATAGTGACAAACCCACAAAGAATTATCGCCCAATCAAACTGTTCCTCCATTAGCGCCTTTTAGCGGTTTGGGATGGAAGGTATGCCATTTTAATGTTTTGGTTCACTCTCAACACTCATCTGTTTCATTTTCTGACAAAGCAAGAAGATGTTTTTTTAGAAACAGTAAAAGCCCACACTTCCTGCTTGCGCTTACCACCAAATGGCAGGTGGACAGAGTGGTTGAACATAATGGAGCATTTAGCAGCAAGAGACAGATATTTCTCTGTGCAGTTGGTAGCGATAAGAAACTAAGCCAATAGAGAATGAATATTGGACAAATATTTAACAGGTGGACAGAAATACTATCTCCCTATGAATTACAATGTTTCTGCTCTCTGTTTGCTTGATAAGTAAATAAATAATCCAGTGTTTTCAATGATGTGCTCAACATCAACTTTAAAAAGTGATTATAAGTCTATATTGTCTTTATAGCTGTCGAAGTGATCAAACATCAATTTTTGCAGGTTAAAGGTCTTTAAATAATTCCAGATCAACATCATAACCAAGACAAGGGTGCCTGCCTGATGCTCACATTGCACTTTTACATCCATGTGCATAAAGTAATACACAAATGTTCTAGTGGGACCAATGAAATATCACATTATCATTTCATTGCTTTAAATAATTTAATGTTATGTAAAGCTGTTTGTATCCGGTTGACATTTCCTCCGCGCTTCTATCGATTGATTGATCAATTTCAATGTCTTTGATGTTTTGTCTGAATAAAGGTTGTTGTGATATATGAGGAAAGACAGACACAATGATGCTGTTAATATTCTTGCGTCCATCACTGACAACAATAAAGATATAACCAGCAGACATAATAGCTGATAATATATTTCTATTATGGTCCATGGATTGACAAAGTAGGAATGTTTGCTCTCACACACTCCTTAACTCTCTCACACATTAAAATGTTTGATTCCACCTTTGGTCAAGCAGAATGATGAATTGTGATTTAAGCAGCTCTTTTGTCATCATCAGCATTTTTTAAACATCCTCTCATTTTTCTCTCTGATAGAGTGTGAAAGAAGGATTTCTTACTTTGGGATGCAAATGTTCAATCACAATTTTCTTGCAGCACTGGTCTCCCTTTGTCTTGCGTTGATTATGTATTTTTGTTCAGTGTTGTATAGTTTGATATATATTTAACTAATTATGCATGCTTCTCTTTTGTGTTTATACTGCTTACTGGTTGGTCCATGTACATGACCTTTAACTTCTTCATATGTTCTGTGCGCGCACATGCATGCATATAATGGCCTGTGTTTGCCATGTATTCTTTCCTTTCATCTTTGTTATATGTGCATATCTGATCCTCTGAGTCTGTGTGCATATCATTTTTTCAGTAGAACACAACCTCTTTGAAGTCATTGTTTACTTCACTTAGGGGAAATGATGACCTATTATACTGTATGTGTAAGCAGATGAGTGGGTGGCAGAATATTTGCAAATATGTTCTATTAGTACTTGCAATAATTGTAATGGCACCAGCATTTACATCAACAGGAAAGTAACTGACTATGTTCCTGCCTCTTAGAACCCTTTAGAGCTCCATGAACCCTCCGTAATGTGTCTAAGTGCCTCTGCTTTGCTAAAATACTTTCCCATGATAAATGTCTTTTCAGTGCTTTGAAACACTTGAACATAGCAACTCACATGCTTCTGCATTTGTCACAGAAACTCAGAAAGAAACCTTAGCTACAGTCCAATGAACCCCGTGGTTATACTTTGCTGCCATTAACGTGTTTCATTCATAAATAATAACTTCCGTTTCAGCTGTAATGTATGGCTTGCAAGCAGCACTTATCGTAAAATCTATAAAGAACTGTCAAATCGGCTAGAATCCAAACTATTGGAGTAAGGAGACTTATGTCCTATGATTAGCACAGGAAGTGATACATGTAGATTGTCATTAAATAAATAAGTTTGAAATGTTTACTTGAAACAGCACATCTGTATTTGACCTTGGTATGGAAGTATCACATCTGTTTGCTACTTATTATAAATCCTACATTTCTGGTGTTGTTTTCCTATATAGCTCATGCTCAATCTGCTGTTAACATAATAAACAATCTCACTTTTGCATGTTTTTATGAGGACTGTTTTAGATATTTAACTGGAGGCAAAATGATTAAATATGAGCTTCACTTCCTCCTGTTCCGTACCCTTTTTAAAATGCTGAAATAGTGCAGCGTCCCTGTGGGAGTTTCTGAGGAGGGAACTAGAAACACAGCAGCTTCAGTGCAAAGAGAGCCGCTCCCTTGACACATTTGTACTGGAGAAGGGGATTTATCCTGTTTTGGGGGAAGCAAGATCTGAGATCTCAGCATCTGCTCTCCAGCTCTGCGAGAGCTGCAGGCAAGGCACATCACCACCGTTTGATTAAAGATTTATACCCTTTCAGACATGTTTTCTCTCATTTTTAGCAAACCATATCTCCTGTGTTTTTCTCTGAGCTGTTAAAGGTGAGGGAGTGGCTCTTGTCTCAAATGTTTTGCCACTGTTTTTCAGCATCTAGAATCTTGTGGATTTTAATAAATGTATTCAGTTTTGACGAGGTGAACATCCAGTAATAAATTATGTATATTAGGGGTATTTACAGTTGCAAACATATCCAAACAGAAAGAAAATCATTGCAGCTTTAAATTCTATTAATTTTCAGGTTTGGAGTATTTCCACGTAATGCATGACTGGGCTAAAGTTGAATGTCATTCATTTTCTATTCTAAACATATGTGTGGAAGCCTGCATTCGCCACATTTGCATTTGAATTGGAGATGGCTCAGCACTGTCTGTTAATCACAGTCCACTATTGTAGTTGTGCTACATGTGGACTTTTTCACCTCAAACTCATTCAATAAACAGACACTTTTAATCAAGAAACATCCTGAAGCGCAATGTCATATTCTGTGAGATGGTATTCAAAAACACATAAAGGTGAATAATAACGAGCAGCATCCCAAACCTTTAAGGCATGTTTATCGATTGGAGTCCTGGATACATTTTGTTGGTTATTTCTCTGATAATATCAGATAAAAGACAAAAGGATAGCCAGTTGCTTTTAACAACATTTGTTTGTGAATTTGGTGTACCAATAGTATAGATGTACTGGGCACCAACTATCAGCTACATGGATGAGGTACAGGCAGTAGTGTGGTACCTAATTTGCATTTAGAAGGGCCCTACTGCCGAAATAAAATTACAGACTAAGTACTTTTTTAATTAACCAGCACATATTAAGCAATTACAGAAAACAGAGGACTAACAGGCTTACTTATGTCTTTTTCAAAGTATACCTTCTTTTCCAAGCAGACATTTGGACTAAGAAAAGCACAGAGGTTACTGATAACATGTACACTTACTCTTTCTTTAAGTGTCCAATTAAGTCATGACAATGTGACAGTCATGCAAAATACCAGGACCCTGAAACTAAAGCAGCTAATTGGCATTCAGCCATCATTCACTTTATCAGTTTCACCTGCACTTTAACAACTCTGAAGCTACATCTATGGCACCGTTTTGGTTGCCATACGGGAAAACTGCCCAAATGTTTCCTTAAATGTGTCACTATTTAAAAAATAGCCACATGACTATTTAACAGCTATAGCATTGACGGTAGACCCTTCTACCTATTTTATTAAAGTATGCGCACTGAGGCAACAATGGGATGGTTGTTCTGTCTCACTTATGGTCTCAGGCTTTGTAAACAAGTATCTCCATGGTTTGTTGTCCAAATGATTTTGAAGCTGGTGTTGTTTCTGCAAAGAGATGTATTAAGGCACTTGACACCTAAAATGAACTCCTGTATAATTACCTCATTCTAGTTTTGATGGTTGCCATGGTCACACAGTTTAAAAGTTGAACCATCGCAAATTGTTGTTCCCTACTGAGTTTTCTTCTTCCCTTACATTTTTGTGCAGAAAATGTTTCCTAGTATGTACCAAATAATTACACAGTAACTTGAGGTCTGTAATTGTATGTTACTGGATGCCCTGCAGACACAAGCCATGCTGTGCTTTTAAAAAGGATCGCACACTTTTTTTCCATCCAACTGGAAAAACTTGTTCTCTTGCCATTACCTGCCACATGAACTGCCCTTTTGTTATTGCTCTCCTGTACATGTACATGCAACAAGTCTGGGCAAATTCTCTTCCATGTTAGAAGTATTTCTGGGAAACATTACCTGAGGTTAAAATGAAGAGAGGCAGGATGAGGTAAAGAGAAAACATAAAATGCAAATTATAGCTCCGGATCACAATTGACCTCTTAGAAATCATTAAACATCACAGTCTAATTATACATGAGAGGAGTAACTTTGCTTTAGTTCATGTCCACCTGAGGGTGTCAGTCTGTCTGTGCCCTGCAGCCTTGGACAACACCAGTGACTTTTAATTGGTCTTTCTGTCAGAGAATCAAATGCAAATCCTGCTCTCAGCCCTTTAATTATCCAGTGGTTTGCAGGAGTAAGAGCTAAAAGGAGTACACCTTTTTTTATATAAAGTCAGAAGTTCAAATGACCAAGTCCAGGATATATGTCTTGTATCAAAAATAATATTATTTGAAGTAAAATTGCATTTGGTGAGGATTTGCTGAAACGTCAGGGATCGGGCTGAACAAACTTATATAATCTTTAATAAATTATTTATTTAATTTCTCCATCAACATTTCCTCAATATCAACACAGAGAGCACCATCTCAGCATTCTTATGACATGTTTTTTTGCAGTTCATCACAAGTGAGTGTGAGATGAATGTGGAATCGGTGGATGGTGATTCATTACTCGGGACACTTGATGGACTTGCTCACAAGCACATCATTATTGCTCTGAAGCCTCTGGAAATAAGAGGTCTCCTCTCTGAATTACAGAGGGTACTGACTGTCAGGACTCAGGGAAGGCCGGGGGTCTGACCTCTGACCTCTGTCTGAGGAATGTGGCCAGTGTCGGGAAGAGGCCCTTGTTTGGAGGGAAAAGAAAAGTGTCAGGCCATGCGGGGCCTCAGCAGTTAAACCCCCCCTGCAAGCAGAGACACCTCCCTGGGCCAGAGGTGGGAGGAGTACTCAGATCTTGTTCTTGTAAAAGTAGAAGGACCAGAGTGTAGGAATACTCTGTTACAAGTAAAAGTCCTGCATTCAAAATGTTACTTAAGTAAAAGTACAAAAGTATCAGTTGCTTTGTATGCTGCAGGGTAGCTTGTGAATTTACTCCAGGTGTAACTAAAGGCTTATTTAAGTGTTGTTTATATTTCACATCATTAATCCAAATCTGTAAAGTAAATAAAGGTATTAAATGAATGTAGTGAAGTAAACGTACACGATATATCTCTGAATTGTAGTAGTCGAAGTACAAAGTAGCATAAAATGGAAATACAAAAGGACAGTAAATGTACTTAGTTACTTCCCACCTCTGCCCTGGGCATCGTTTACTGGAGACAATATAACATGACATTCAGCGATACTATGTCTTGTTGCAGCCTATATCATTGTTGTAGTCTTGGCCATGATTCCTTCAAGGTACCAATACAAATGTACTCACAAAAATACTTTATACAGCGTTAACACTTTAATATGGAGACCAGTAAGAAGCATGGTCTCCCAAAAATAAGTTCCCAAACAACATAAATGCGTTGCTAATTACGGTTCATAGGTTTACTTTTCTTTTGGATATATCACAAATACGCTTCTGATTAAAGTCCACAGAAATCATTATCGGCAGGATGTTGAGGTGAAGGGTTGGGTAAACCAAACACAGGACTTTGGCCCAGGCGATCTGTGTTTGTATAATGTTTGGTGAAAATAGTGTAATGCCCCTTTAAAGATTGGTGATGGGTTTACAACTTGCCTAATCATCCATGATGATGTTAGCATTGAAGTTGTTGGAATTGTGAATTATTTCCAAAATGAAGGTAGCAAAGAGTGAAAGTATAACTCAGGTTTTACAAAGTGATGCATTTTTATCAACTCATAAAAAATGTTTGAACATGATAACTCAAAGCCTATTTAAGATCAAAGCAATGTAAATATGTGCATAACTGTAGCAGGTGCTGCATACAGAGAAATTGTAGTACAAGCAATCAAATAATAATATTAAATATCACATTATTTTCACTACATTAGTGAAAAGACGAATACAGACCATGTTTTGGTAGTTTGGATAATATCCCACATTAGAAATGATCAAGCGCATAGGCAGTTGAAGGTGCTTTCAGGAATGCGTAGAGGCCAATATGCCGTCCACGTATCAACCAGATTAATGGTTTGTTGTCCTTGTGGCAGTTGCCAAGGCTGCTGGAAGATGAATGAGATGTGACTTGTTTCTGTAGAAGTCCTTCTTTGTGTGCTGAAATGCTCAATAAAGGACTTTTAAAGCTGTCTAATTAGAGATAGAGATAGGCAGTCCTACTCATTATCAATCCATACAGACACACAACTTGAAACAGGCTTGACAATGGAGAGTATTTGCATTATTCCTCACCCTATCTTCCATGTACTGCAGCAGTGTGCAATAGGTGAGCAATTTCCCCACAAGAGCTGGACATGATGTAGAGCACTTCAACATGAGAAGCACAGGGTGTTTTTTATGTAATCAGCTACTTGTAGCTATCACATTACCTTTTTTCAAAGCACTGTTTTGGATATTAGAATATGTTTTATTACATTTGCAATAATCTTTATTTAATTTTTCATTATAAAAGAGGATGTGATAGTCACAGTCTGAGAGTTGTTGTTTCACATTCAGGGCGGAAATGCATTAAAGAGCTGATTGACAATCAAATCAGATTATGATTGTGATGTGAATTAGGTTCTTGTTTTTTTAATTTTGCATAATTGTTGTTAACATTTTTTTTAAATAAAGGTTGATTGATTTTCTGTTTAGCCTACTAACCTATTAATCAACTAGTAGACTATCACTTGAAATAAATGTAACATTGGCTATCACAAGCTGCAAGTAGTTCACAGAGATGGATTACATATCTTGAGCAAGTTTCAGAACTCGGCAAGCTCATTTAAATCGTGCACTGGAGTGAATGGAAATAGCTGGCTGGAGGATAGGAAATCAATCTGCAATCTTATGGTTTGCTCTAAAAAATATCCAGCAATGCAAAGTATACATGATTAGTAGGTAATGGGATGGAAGATACAAAACTACCATTATGATCCTTTAAAGGCCACTATGATAATAGGGTGTTTGAAGGAGAATCTCATTTAGCTGCAGTATCATTAGCCCTGAAGTTAAATATTTTTGCAGTGTGCATGCATGAAGGAGTGGCAGGTTCACAGGATGTGTAAGAGACCATTATGCATGGGAGCAGCCCAGCCTCACTAGAGACGGCTAATCTTGTTTTAGTTTGCAAATGCATTTGGTTGCACTTAATTGCAGCAGCAAGCCGTCTCTGAAGGGATCAAAATACAAATTTGAGCAGTTGTTTGGACTGTTTTTGACCTCTCATACATTTTAGGGATAATCTGGTTAAATTACTGACTAGTTAATTACATTTAGAAAATTTGACAAACACCAGAGGGGACAAAGAAGAGAAAGGTTTACTTAAAATAGTTGTAATGGGCATTGCAAAGTGGGGCTTTAATGGATACCTCAAAATGCTATCCTTCACGCCAATAACTTTTAAAAATAAGACTGTTAAAAGGTTTTTTTAATAGACGAATGATTTGCTTATGATGACTTTGAATGGCTGGCTCAGACACTGCAGAAACTTTCTCTCCAGTGCATGATAAGCTGCACCTGATTCCGCCTGACAGCAGCCCGACAAGCTAATAATGGTTCAGCGAGACACCATTTCTTGCTTTCCATTTCAGTAATAAGGCCTGTTTTGGAATGGCAAGTGCTGAATGCATCAGTCTTGCTGAAGTAAAGATAGAGCTTTGCTCTGTGCGACAGCATATAGGAAAACATTGTCAATAGACTTATAGGTGCTCTATTTAATATATTTGTATTAGTTCAAATGGTTCATTATTGTGAAAGGTGTCGCTCATGGTGAGGATCACACAGAGTCTATTCCCTTTGATTATATTGTTTTGGTCTTTCGATCAACAAATGTTATGTTGTATAGTTTCACCTCATCAATATAGTTGCATTAAGCTGCTCTGTGCAAAGCTGCTCATCGCCAAACGATAGACAGGCAAAGTCAGAGGAAGTTGCTTAGAAACAGCAAACCAAATAATTAAGAATGATGGTCCATGTGTGTTAGATGTGTAAAACCAAAATGTTTTTCTAATCAGTTCACCAAAATAACTTAATAAGATGATGTGCTAATGTTGTGTCCAAAGCATGCAGTTCCCAAGTAGCAAAACGATCAGTGTGTTATTAAACCAAAGAAACATTTCATTGTCTTCTAAACGCAGAAAAAATAGTTAATCTGGATTTTCTGCTTTATCTTTCCAGTTTGAGGTGCACAAAACCCTTACATCTCTGAAAACCCACTTCAGTACTGGGTATTTCAAATAAGTAAGGGTTTAAGTGGTCAGTTAAGGTGACAATAGTTTCACTAATAAGTAAATTGTGAAACGTGTGAACTCTGTGTGAAAGGACATCCAATCAGTGGTTGCTCATCAAACATGTTTTTTTGTTTATAGTGGCTAAATTACGGGTTATAAATGACTGGCATGTATTGAAGCCAACAAAACGTTTCTATAATAAACACCTTCTGTGTTAATAATGACCATGTCTTGGGGCCACTTGATTTCCTGAAAGGTTATTTAAAAGAAATCAGCCTCAGTAATAGGAAGTCATGAAATTCAGAGCTCTCTTGCCAAAGCAGGTTTGGGTTGAATGGCACAGCTAGCTAATCTCCATATGAAATGCACACAACAAAAGAGAAAATTAGCTGAACAGAACAATTGTTTAGAGCGAGGCATGAAGAAAGTGAGCACGAGAAAGTGAAGGCAGTAGGGCAGGGACACCTCAGGTTCACTCAAGAAATAAACAACGCTGAGAACGTCCCACAGGTTCACACACAGATAAACAGTTCCTAGACCTTGGAATAATTCATTTTGAATGTTTTCTCACATCACAGTAAATGCATTGACAGAGATACTAGCCCAAACAACACAAAGTCATTAAAAGTACACCAGAAAGCCAATACAAATCAGACAAACCAGTGTTACCTGAGGCATGTTTGTAGTTATTTAAAAGTAAACACCAACAACAGAGCAAAACATCTGAACACTAAACAAAGGGATTGTAGGCCTATACAAAGCCAGATTTTAGACATGTGCTGTTTTTATGCCTCTGGCAGGTTTCAGGGTCATTTGCATGCTTTGTAAATCATCCGAGAATAAAACAATGCCAAACACCGTGCCCTCCTCTACTGCAAGCTATGACCACAGCCAGCTCTGCACCACCCAGCTGTCTCCCTCTCTGCAGCTGAAGTTGCATTGTCATGGACACGGCATGAGGTGAAGGGAAAACTGGCTCGAAACAAAGTCGATTGTTATGGTAACACCCGCTTGTTTGGAGGTGTGTTATAAATGTAGGTGTGTCTATTTGTACTAATGTTCTTGTAGGTTACCGCTCATGAGCATAAACTCAATAGTTTGTTATCCGGAGCCTGAAGGCTTTGAAAAGATAATGTCAAACCGGCGTGGACCAACAAACAGACTAGTGCTGCAGCTCCAGACTGGTTTCAAACCTTTAGGGCAAAGTGGCTCCAATCCTCCCACATTCCTGAGTCAGGGGGCTTTAGTCGTTCTGCAGTGCAACCGCCTGTGTTTAAACAGTCCTAATCAGATCTATGTGTTGGACTGTTGAGGGCAGGGCTGGATCTGCATTGTTGTCGTAGACAATGAGCGGCTTTGCAGGGGAGATGTGAGGTGACACCTGTAAGGTGCTTCTTTCCCACCCTGCAAACAAGGTATTAGGAAGTCAGTTAGTAAGCAGACCTTATATATGTGGCGCTTTTCAAAACAATAGTGACAAAGTGCTTTCAAGACAGAGGCCGAAGAAAGGACATTAGGATAGAGAGGCAAGACAAAAGCAAGGCATTAAAAGCAGAAAATAAAAAAGGTGCTCAGCAAACTGAAGTAATAAAACGTTTTTAATTAATCTCTCAATATGTTTAAGTTGTTGTATTTCTTACAGTTGAACTGCTTTTAATTGAACTATTCATATCTTAAACTGCACTGTAACTTTTATTCATGTCTTTTTTCTTTTAATGTTTATTTTATTATCTTTGCTTTTTTAAATGCCATTTTCTTAATGTCTTTCATTTTTGTAAAGCACTTTGAATTGCCTTGTGTTGAAAGGTGCTATATAAATAAACTTGCCTTGCCTTGAAATACTTAGGCAATGCAAAGTTCTGTAATGCAGTTCTTTCTGTAAATTGATTGGTCGTGTATGAGGTTTTCTGTCGCTTGCATTTCAAACTGATTTGATCACTTCAGCATGCAAAAGATGCTGCATCTGTAATTGTTTTACAGTAGATTCACTAAAGGCAACTACCAAACAGAAAACTCTGGAGGGAAATCAAACAGCATCTGATATGTTTTGGTATCAAAGAATTCAAAGATAAAGACAGAAACAATTAGCGGTAGAACTGCTTTGAAACATAAGAACGTGCAATCAATGAATTCAGAAAGAAAAAACGGAAGAGTATCATAAATATAGGCTATGTGTTTGTATTTGTGTGTGACTGTCACCAATTGGGACCAGCACAAGTATCGTGAGTAGCAGTGCATTCAGAAATCTGACACCCCCTCAGAACAAAAGACAAGTCCTATTCTCAGTTGGAGATGAGCATAAATTCAGAGAAGGCTGCAGAGCTGCCAATGTTTATTTCATAGACTGCAAAAAAGCATCACTGGAAATGAATATAGGCCGTTTTGGACACAGCTCCTTATTTAATAATGCCACATTTTAATCAAGATAATTCTAAATCAACAGCAGCAATAATAAGATCAGAGCATCAACCTCCCTTATAAGGTGTTAACAAATAACATATATAGGCTTTAAGACACCAGCGCTCAGTGGTGTAAAGAAACTGAGCACATACACATTTTACTGTAAAAGTATAATTTTGAGGTACTTTTACTTGAGTATATCCATGTTCTGCTACTTTATACTTCTACTCCACACCTCAGAGGTACATATTGTTATTTTTATTACAATGTCTAATAATAACTTACAAAATATAACCAAAAGAGGAGAAAAGTATGTATTATAAGAGGCTAAATAAAAATGAGAAAGGGGGAAATTCACAAGCTAGCAGTGTATAACCTATTTTAAATAGGTCTTACCTTTAGCAAATACTACATTAAAGTTCTTCACTGTGTGTTGTGTATCATTATTCGAATAATATACAGTATATGATTCATAATTACCAAGGTTAGGTAATGTAAAGTAAGGTGTTCAGAAAGTTTGATAGCTTTTAGTTTATTGTTATATTTGACATTGGATTATTCTTGCATTTCTCAGAAGATGTAGGAGTTAGCCTGAATGGCTTATTTTCATCCATAGTTGCGGGTTACAGAGAAGATCTCAAATCATCATTTGAAATGGGCTAATATTAAACTTATCTGTAAGTCCCAACTTATCCAGGCTCCTCAGGCATTCAGTGACACACGGGAAAACCTCTTGGGGTTTTCCAAGAGGTGCCTTCACTCAGGAGGATCTACTGGGAATTGTAGGGTGCCATTTTGTAAAGCATTGTTATCTTTCTGTGGCATCCTCACAAAATGTAAGATTAGATAATTTGACAGCATCAGTTATAGAGTCATAGAAGATCGGGGGCTTTCAGTTTTCAGGTTATTTTCTTGCAGTGTTATAATGTTGTGAATTTTTGTGAAGTCCCAGCCGGTTTAGGCTATAAATGCTGTGGTGAAACAACAAATACCCTTTCTCACTCTCAACACTTTGTCTGGCTACGCATTTCCAAACAGCCAAAATGGGAGTGAGATTATTGTAATGCATGCAAAGCTTCAAAACAGAACATACAGTCTGGCACCTGATTCAGATGTTGTTGGAAAAAAAAGAATTTTTGGTCTGTTTCATATTCTTGACATGCCCTTCTCCCTCCAATATATCACAAGATTGTATCTCACTTGAGCTGGTATCTACCTCTTCTGCCTTAGAGATTAACCAGCAAACAGAATGTCAATATGCTTTACCCATTTTAATGTACAGAAAAAAGCAGCACATTAAATCATATTCCAACAACTTTTCCTTTGAAATCCCGACAAAGCAAGTTCTAACTTTTTGAATTCTAATAACGGAATTGCCATAACATGTCTTATCATTTGTTTAAGAGTTAATTTCATGGAACATTTGTGTGTTGTGATTCATTATAAGGAAGAGGGAGAAGCCGTCTTCCTAAAACATTTGCTGCGGTATTTTTCTGTTTATTCTGAACTGTTTTTTAAAGCATTAGCCTGCAGCAGGCGGCATTTAAGCACCTGAAACGAGCCGCCATTATCTGACAAACCAACAAATTGTTTCAGGCTTAGGTGAGGAATACACAATACTGACAGCTGACAGATGCCTGAGTTGTACCAGACGGCTCTACACCTTCATGAATAATGTCTCTTCTTTTCATGCTGCCAATGAATTACATTTATGCATTCACAACCAGGTAATTTGGGAAAACAGACACAACCAGCATGCCAGATTTTGTCGAATATATCGCACACCAACAGCTGCATCCAACGCAGGATGAAGGCAGATACGGGCTGGGAACATGTCACCGGCAGTACATCTGAACTCTCCCACAGCCTCTGGTGTAATTGATTCGGCCTCACAGATTTGATCCACAATCAGCAGGGTTGGTTTTCTTAGCCTTATATGAATTCATCAAAATATTATTTAATTTAAAACGTTTTTTTTCTTTGATATTTTGGTTTCAGTTCATATTTGGTCTTTCTATTAGGATAGTGTTAAGACAGAGACACCTGCTCAACCCCATGACATATTCATATTATCTTCACTGTTGAGCAAGACTTTGAAGTCTGTGTGCCTTGATCTAAATGTCAGGGTAGAGCAAATGTCTGAAATAAATGCCTTGTTTACTCCAAAGAGTGTAATTTCCTTTTAGAGAAGATTTAGGCATATATAATAGGTTTTATTATCCTTAAAAATCATGTTAGGCAGTAGAAATATATTTTTGAAAATGCACTAGTCCCCTTATGTTTGCAGTAGTTTCTCTGTAGCATCTTCCCATCAGGTCATAGAGCCCAGAGGAATCACTTTCATTCACCAAGCACAATGGTATCACAAGGAATTTGTCTCGGTAAATTTGCACTCACATGCTGCAACACGGTTCCACAAGACAGGATTAACTGAGTATACCAGTTTAAAAAAACTCACACGTGGTGAAAATACATTAAAATTAAGACAGTAAAATAGCATGGTCAAAACTGAGAAATGTTACCAGTGTTAAAGGTTAAAGTACTGATGCAATGATATAGTGTAGTAAATAGTGTAAATGTACATGCTAGCTATTCAGAAAAGCATTAAAGCTGAGTTTACATGTGTTATTGGGGCTCAACCTATTTCATAATTTATATTCACAAAATAATGTTAAAGAACCAACCAAGACAGAAAGAGTATATAATATAAAAACCAACGCCACCATTGACATTAAAGAATAGGTCAATGCTATAGCGATAACGCTGCAAAGCTTAATGTAGATGCGTATAAAGCTCAGAAATAAAAACTTGACATTTAAAACACCAAGACTAAAATAAATAATATGTATTAACAATGGATCAGATGACTATGTCCAAATGTTATTTGCAGTGACAAACTCATTGAGTATGATTAACCAACTCCCTTCAGCTCCAAAGTGCACTAGTGTCTTTCAGCTCATGGTCGTGATTGGACGGCCTTTAACTTTACTGTTTTAGTTCACATTCAATGTTTTCTACCTGTTTTCAGCTAAAAGGTCTAGAAACGCCAAACCACCAGTTAATGGAGTAATTCACTCACAACATCTATCATTAGCTCTCAGTCAAATTGAACAACTGTTTGAAATATGCAGAACATTGCATGCATGCTAAACATTGTTGACGCAGTTGACCTTTTAAACCACCAGAAACAACCTGGCAGACATAAGACATGGAATTTGGACTCCTCATTTGTTTTACTGTTGTTATCAAGAAGCAGTTTATATTGACCGGCTTTAATACAAGTGAGGTATGGATGGCATGAGAAGCTCAAACAAAGATATCCATTCTCCTTTTCTCCGTGTAAATGTGTGGATTAGTTGGGGGGGGGGAAGTTAGGCTCTACAGAGAACAGTTGAATCAATAAAACGCAGACTCTTCACAGAAAGAGAGGTAACTCTGCATCGACTACAGGCTGCTCACACACTCAATCAGATTACCTAATGAAGCAATTATCGATCCAGAGTTGGGCTGCCGCTCCGCACAAGACTAGCTATTAAGCAGATCTTCCTCTCCCTTGGCCGTGCTGAAAATGTCGGGTCACTGTGTTCGCTGCTTGACACAGTTTACTGAAGCCCAATCTATAGGAGACTAATCACTTGTCTGCCTCCCAGGAGCTTTTCAGAAGGGGCAAACACATCCACAGGATATGGAAGGAATTTGATTTTCACAAACCTGGAGAAAAGCCTAATTAACTTGTGCCATTTTTCCTGCTTTAACTGGGAGAACATGAAGAATTGAAAAGGGAACTGACCACTGTGGAGCTGTAAATGAACAACATTCTGTTTAGGCCGGAGCCCATGCTGCACATAGCACAGGTTACTGCATTCATTCTGATAAAGATGAATTTCCTTATTTTTTTTATTTGAAACAACCCAATGGTAATTAGTGTAGCCCTGAAACAAGAGCTTGATTTCCTGTCAGCAGCATTCCCCTATGTCAAAAATGTGTATTTGTATTGCCTTAGTCCATAGCAACGGGAGGATGTTTGTTTCCATGCTCATAGCAGGAGCAATGTCACACTATGTCACACAAGATGTCAAAAATAGGAGCGTTTATTCTTTCATCAAATAACAGACAGCTGGAGCTGGAGCAGTTCCTCCAGACATGATATATTGTAATTCATTAGTCTCTGTGTAATCTCTTTCTGCAGTCACGGGGACTGACTGAAAATGCTCTCCTGTGAATACAAAATGAACCTGAGCTTCAGCTGCATTTATTCATCTGAATAGAACTTCTACAGCCTGCTCAAAGGTTTTTTGTTGATGTGGATTTGTTGTTCGGTTTTTGTTTAGTCCTTGACCAGTCTCACCTGCAATTCCAATTATTACCAAGATGTTATAGTTTGGTAATTGAACATCACGCTCCAGGCTCGGGCCATCGCTCAGTCTCATTCTCTTTCACCCACACGGAAAAAAAGCAAATAGTTCTTTTTTTGCACTCAATGCACTGAGGCAAGAAAAATATTGCTTTGCAGTTAACTTCTAATCAAATTGCATTAGGTTTTCACAGCCTGTGCACTCACTCCATTTGCACAAACCATCATACATGAATTTCACACCCAGGGTGAGGAATACTTACTTGTTCACCCGGATAGATTGCCTCCCCCAGCCCCAACACACACTGTGCGCACAAGCAGGCACACACATTTTGTGATCAGACAACCATGATCATGCAGTTACAGAACAGGGGTAAATAATTTCATTTGCTGTGAGTGTGGTTTAAATTAAATGTGACATGCTCTGAAGTTTATTTTTACCAACTTGTGAAATGAACTAGCTATAACTGTCACTTTTATGTCCGTAAATCAAGAGCGTGATATTTAACCAGTAAACAGCCCTCATAGTCACAATCTATTTGTCTTTACTTTAGAAACCTGTCTTGAAACCATGGCACGCTATGCAGGTACATATAGACAGTTAGTGACTTTACACAGAGCTGAGAACAATTGCAGAGTAGTCAGTCCCTTAGATAGATTCTAATTATTAACATAGTAGGCTAATTGTATGGATATTAATTATAGTGGCGCAGCTCTTGAATGTTTTCAGTGAAATAATAGAAAAGTAAGGAGATATGAGCAAGGATTTTAATAATTAATTACAGCTTGAATTATTTATGTGGAAATTCTCTCATTATAATTAACCTTGGACCCACATCCTATAGCCTGCTTTACCATGAACCTTCTGTCCTCCGCCTGTGAGGCACAACGCTTGGTTTCACTTCCTGAATGGAACAGGTCTGGGGCCGCTTGAAAGCATACCTCAGTGTGCGTGTCAGGAGAAATATGTTTTTTTCTCAAGTAAAGGAGTTAAGTAGCATGTTTAGCTTGTGACAGTCACTATGAGAGTACACCTTGTACTTCACATGCTATAGGGCAGTGGTTCCCAATCTGGGGGGCGCCAAAGATCGTAGGGGGGGCGCCAGGCCTCAGATGATTTGAGGCCAAATATCATATTTAGACTTTTTTTTTTTTTTTTCTTACATATAATTGTAACGCAATACATGATTGTCACTAAAAGCCTTGTCTCTACATTCCAATAACATTTTAAAATAATTGATTAATTAATTTGAATAAAAATTCAAGTTAGTAGCTAATAAAGACTATAAAAAGACAGAAATGTATATTTTTTTCTTTAATAGAAATGTTTCTTCTGCCCGTAAAGTGTCCAAACCAGGCTTTTCTGGATAAGCGCATTTTTAAAACATAGTCATTGTCCATGCCGGTTTCAGTTGGATTATTTGTCACAGTTGCTCCGATCAGATCGGTCTCCTCCATTTTGTAGATTATTTACGACTTTTAAACCCACATAAACACATCGGCAAAATCCGGCTTACTTTGAGCATGTGTTTTAAACAGTTTAATCCCTTTGTGAATTGTTTCCACTTGCGCCGTCCTTTAATTTCTTCATACAGCGGGAATCCAAATGAATTAATCCTGAGTCCAATAAGTCACTCCAATAGTGCTCCTTAATTACGCTTTCATCCTCCTTTAACAAAATACTTCACATTCATCCAGTTTGTGATTGTCAGATTCAGATATCACACTGTGATAAGCTCATCAAATGTTACTGTCATCAGGCAAAAATAACAAATAAATATAAAATCAAAATGTCAACTTTTCAGGAACTCCGGACGACCTTGTCTATCTTGATGACACATACCCTTTTCAACAATGAACTGACTTTGAATTGAGGAGGAATGAAATCATTCAGCTCCACTGGAACAATGAAAATCACCCAAAATGGCCAATTTAGGTTGGTAGTGTTGTTCATAGATGTACAGTATTTAAACACTCTGCAATAAGACAATATTTTGGATTAAAATTAAAATGTTGAGTCTATCAATGCACACAAAAAAGGGTTAGGGCAACTTTATATTTTGATAACTGATTCATTGTCTCACAAGGTTTTTTCAAACTTTAGAAGACCAAGAGATACATTCACTCAATGAAATTTCAGATTACTACTACATTTTATTGCTAAAATGTAGTAGTATGCATATTGAGGATTAAGGTATTAAGGTATTTCATCTCTGGGAATTGTGCATGAAACAAGTGTGGAGTTTTTCTGGATTGAAGGTTTCCCCCTGCATGTGTTTGTCTACTTGTGCTCGCATGCAGAGTGAGGGTGGATGTTGGAAAGAGAAAAGGGTGGGGGGAGAAAAAAAGAAGTTGAAGATGAGAGTAAAGGGGGTGAGAGGGAGGGGAAGAAGGGGGGCGAGGGAGGGGGAGTTAAGGGGGGTCTCAATAAAAGGGGTTGGGTGCACTTTTGTGTGGGAGGAGGAGGGGGGTGCTGGAGGGGAAAGGGAGGGTGGGCAAATGAGGGGGGGCGGGGCTGCAGACAGTATCCCCCGCCCTCCCTCGCGCTCCTCTCTGCGCCCCTCGCAATTACCTGTTCCACCAGAACTGATGTGAGCGCGAGTTTGCGAGCACATGCAACGTTTGGAGAGGAGCCAAATCTGAACTGAACTACTGTCTGTACACTACCAACAACAGGAGCCCGAGAGGACCATTTTAATTGAAGCCACCTTCAAATATCAACTCAGCCAACTGTTTTAACAAACCTCTGAAGCAAGCAGCCGACTGAGGATCTGAAAGAGCCGCAAGGATGCACTTGTTGTCCGCCAGCTGTGTGTGTGCCCTCGTCATCTCCGTGCTTCTCCGCCAAGGTAAGCTTTTGTCCCACTATCCGGGCTGTCGCGGTGTTCCCGCGGGTCGCTTCGGTGCTCTGAGCCGCAGGTAGACTGTGTGGAGGAAAGTAGGCACACGCAGGTGCCAACAAAACTTCAGCCCGGGTTATCGATCACATTTACGGGGAAGAGTGGCTCTTCGTTTTAAGTTTAAAGTTAGTGTGCTGCAGTACACTTTAGGTTATTCGTCGAAGAATGCAGTCATGTATGCTTTTTATATGAATATAGTTTGCATGTAAATGTAGACCTATGGAAATATATTTTATAAAGTCATAACAAATTATGATGTGGCGATTTTTACGAAACAAATAGACCAACAATATTCACATTGGTCACTCCTATGTGTTTCTATCCCTAGCAGGTGTGTTAAATTATGAAACAAAACGTACATATTACATGTATAAAAATGAGATCAGGCAGCTTTTTTTTAACTTCACTCACCTCAGTAAATGGTTTATCATTGTAGCCTACACTTTTGATCGTTTCTATAAAAGAGACATATTTGTATAGAAACTGCTTATATGACATTAACTATTCCATTGTGCCTCCCTTTTTTACCCCCCCCCCCTCTCATGATGAGAGAGGCAGGCAGTGGGGTACAGTGGGGCACATGTGCTCATGCCATGATGTCATCATGATGCCTCATTTTTTAAATGTGTTTTCTCTCCTGTTTAATACAGGCTGTTGAGCGGAATGATGTTCACATCCTGTCTGATTTATTGTAATTATTGGCTGCCTGTTGGCTGGGGAGGGGGAGCTGCAGGCTCCAACTAATAATTACATGTAGGACAGGTCTCATTTTGGATTTGGGCAGTAGCAATGGGTGGCATAAGCGAATGCTTCCAAGACTCTACAAATAGAAAATGGTGGGTTTTTTTTAAAAATATTTGATGTGAAATCAGCAACTTGCCATTAAGAAATTCAAATATGCTTTGAAAATTGATGTTTTGCCACTGTTGACTATGAAAAATAAGGAACAACGTTTTAAAACAACTCTCGGTGCTTATTCTTCGCTTGGTTTTTATTGTGCAATGGGTGGTGATGCCTCTCTCCAGGCTTCCTTGTTGTCTGCTTTTCGGCCAACAGGTAGCAGCACCATGTGCTCACATCACTCAGCCAGGCCATTAAGCAAAGCTGCACAGGGGCTCAGAGTACTCCCACAGAAAGGAAAGGGGTGGAGAGGCTAATCTCACTGTACTCCCTCTACCTCGTCACACTACGGTGGCGACTGTCGCTGTAAATTAACACCATGCAGCGCCGATCATTCAGGCTCAGGTGGTTTATTTGTAAGGAAATGAACAGCCCTTTTAAGACGCTTTTACACTGTTGTGCCGTGTGCTTGAGACAGGAGGAGAGTGCCCTGAGTTGGTGTTGATGGTTAGACTTTATGGCCATCTAAACTGCTTTGTGTTTAGCAGGCCTCAAGCAATGGTCATGTGTGTTTGCTTTCACAACAGATGGTCAGTCTCTTGCATGTTCTTGCAAAGGGCCAAGGTTTCCCTTCAGCTGTTCCAAAGGAAAATATATACTGTATCTACTTAATCCAGGCAAAGAAATCTGACAGAAAGTGTTTATTGAGTTTGTGATTTGCAATAAAACTGCATCAATACTTGTAATAAAAAACAGGCTTGCGTCTATTATATTTGAACTGCTGAAAAAACAACAGCTCCTGGGCCTGAGTTTAGCCAAAAACAGATACAACTGAAAAACAGAGCTCTGAATTACTCCTAGAACAAATAGTCAGAAAGATGCATCTGTTTTTTTGTTCACTCCCAAGTCCCCCCCCTTCCCCCACCACCTCCACCCCCCCCCCTCCTGAACAGACAGGCGGCGCCCGGTGTCACAGCTGGTATTACTTGTCAAGCGAGAGGGGCTCTCCTCTTTGCTAATGGACTAATCTCTTGTGAGGGTCACCCAATTTCACCTGAGATAGATTCGTTCTCCTTCTTTCATGTTTAACTATAGTTTATTTCCAGAACTGTCCCAGAAATGTTGTGATGTTAACTACTGGAAAAGGAAAGAATGGCTTTAGTTGTGTTACATGGGAGATTGTGTACCACTGTGTATTTTTGTACTCATGCTGTGCAGCTCGCATCTTGTTTGTTGGAGCCTTCCTCTTGATGTTTGAAGACTGCTTGTGGTTGTTTCTTCTTTTGAAAAGAGATTTCTTTGTGACTTGCAAAGTATTTCCTTCATACAAAATTCAGATGCATTCATTAAAAATATGGCAACTCAACCAAATCTTTTTTGGTTAGAAATGCTGTATCCGTATTTTGCGCTATCATTTTAAAACTTCTTCGCTTCAAACATTTTAGTTGTTCGTTTATCCAATTGGAAAATGGCTTGCTAGCTACAGAACACAATGAAATTGTGGAATCAAGTTTAACATCTCAATTACTGAGTTAGTACATAAGGAAGTATGAGAATCTGCAGAAATTATTATGGCTGCAAATGATCTTAAGGCCCGGACACACCAAAGAACACGTCCCGACGGACCCAATTGTTGTGTCGCCTCACGTCTCCTGTGTCTTGGCCAAAAAGTCGCACTGGAACTAGGGCTGCTCGATTATGGCAAAAATTAGGGATGCTCCGATCGCCAATTTCGGGGCCGATCGCCGGAATCAGTATCGGCCGATACCGATCGCCGATCCGATCGAGTGGGCGGGGCCTAAATGGAAGATTTAAACATCACTTTAAATCTTCCATTTAAAGTGATGTTTAAAACTCAGTTAATGGGGCTCATTCACTGGAGCTTCCACAAACAACAATCAACTTAATTATTACATTCAAATTATGTACATTATTCAAGTTTACATTCACTTTGGATAATAACACGGGAGAAATTAGCGGAAGCGCTCTCTTTTCCTCTCTCCCTCTCTCTCTCCCCCCTCTCTCCCTCTCCTGACAGCCTGTCAGTATCTCATGCAGCTCACTGATCCAGTAATGAGTGACCCGACAATGAAGAATACATATATTTATAATAACTAGTTTAGCTTGTTCCAGAGGTAGATAAAACAGCTAAGTGTGTTAGGTCTAACTCTTACGGTACGTCCACACAGCAGCTTTTCAAAAATCTTGGAGCTGGGCGTGTCTGAAAGCTTGGGGATATTTTGCGAGCAACGCGACCAACAACCAATCACATGAATCTCCCGCCCCCGACATACAAAGCAAAAAAACCCGGGGATTTTATGCGAGCAATATATATATATATATATATAAACTCCCCAAACAGGCGAAAACCTACCAGTTTCACCCACTATCTCTGCCACCTCCCTCCATGCCTGGTTCCTCCGGTTTGTATCCCGTTAATAGTTCTGGTCGTAAAGAACCGGGTAATTTGCTACCGTAATTTCTCGGTTCTCCCTGTGTGTGTGTTTCGCTGCGCTTACTGGTCCAGCGGGCTGAGCTGCAGGATTTCTGCTTCACACACGTTGCATACCACTATTTTACTGTCTTTTTCGGACACCTTAAAATAATGCCAGACCGGTGCAACAGGACGCTCATCGACAGCCAGACATCTATAGACTTAAGACTTACAAAGAAAACATACCCATAACACTGCTGGATGCTTAACCCTAATTCGGTACTTCATAATGTCTCTCAACAAGCTCTGTAGGATGCTCAGTTCTGTGTTCAGTGGAATCTTTTATTCTAGTGTACTTGTATTTTTGATTTAAAAAAAGATCATAGTTTTGAGTAGGAAGTGGGACATATGCCATTAGTCACCACGAATCGCAAAGCTATAAGAAAGAAGAATTGTGGACTTGTGTGCTGAGGTGCTAATGGTGGAGGGAAAAGGGGACCCGTGGGCTCATCACACAGGCAAGATCATACTGTAAATTAAAGCAGCATTAGGGTGTGGAGCCTAGTGTCACTTCCCATCAGGGGGTGCAGGATTCCTGCTAGCGCCCCCTGGCAGCAGCACTTTATGGCCCGGATGTGTGGTTCAAGCTTAATTACCTACTGATATGGTAATTTCATTTTTAGATTACAATTAACACAAACAATATATAATGCTTTGTCTGCGATAAAAACAACCTTATAATCTTTGATGCAACATTTACAAAATAACAGGTTCTTGTGAAGTCATTACATTTGAAACCTCATATTAGAGTTGATCATTTGCCTGAGATTTACAAGAAATAACATATCAAATCAGCTTGTCCCCAGAGAAATGATGCTTATAATATATGCAACTGGACCATATGGTGTGGTAGCTGCTCACATACAGTAGACCCTGTAACAATAGACAATGGCCCAAGATGTGCAAAGAACAGTACAGTTGGATAAAACTGTAATTCTGATGTTTAACACAGTGGATAGTCATGAATTCTAAATGTAGTTGCTCTTTGTCTGCTATGCACCCCCACACGTACACACACATGTTTCTTTCCATGCCCAGCAGGACACTGAACAGGTGGGGGAGTGTTGTTTTTTAGGGCTGAGAAGGGGGCAAACCATGTCTCTTTATGGTTTCTGTTTGTGTTTGCAGTTGTTGAAAGAAAACACATTGGTCCCATCGCTCATGTTGTGCTAAATGATTACAACCTTCAAGTTTTTCCCTCATTATTAACTTGATTACAATTTCCAGAGAGAGCAACTCACTCTGCTGGCTCACAGAGCAGAGAGATGTATGAGCGACTTAGCTTTGAGAAAAAGAAATTACTTGTGTGGCAAAAGCAATCACTCTCAGGCAATGACTCAACGGTAAAAAGGGTCTTTTTTTTGCTTGTGACAGTTTTCTACACAGGATTATCAGTAAAACAGCAGCAAGAATCTTAATTAAACTTTGGTGAGTAGTTTGCCCCAGCCAGAAAGTGAGATATATTCCCATTTGTACACACTCAAATTACCTCTTCATCTGCCATTTGTTGGTGTTATATGTTAACTTGGCAGGTTACATTTAGCATTTTATTGGCTTTTTATAAACACGGTTTTCATAGTTATACAAGGAAGGACATTTTAAAGTGAAAGAAAACATTGTAAGGTTTAACAGTTTTCTTGTGGCCATTTTCCTTATTTTGCACACATGTTCCTCGCTCTGCTGTGCAAAATAATAAAATAATAATTTGTTATTCAAGGGGAGGGACCAGAGTTCTTTTGTTTCAGCTGTGAAGAAAGGCTTAACAACAGGAGAGGAGAGGGATGACTGGGCTATGCAATAGTGCTTCGTTCTTTATGCAGGAATACCCCCATTGAAATGCATGAAGGTATCCTTGGTTTTGGTGAAAGAGCAACAGCACTCTGAAATTGGGCAGCCCTTGTCTCAGGGACAAAAAGTGAGGTTGTTTCTGTCTTTTGTCATTGATGCAGCCCCTGGCTTTCACTGGATTCTTGTGGACTCCCGCCGACTGTATTGTGTGGCTGGCTCCTTATAAACAAATGAGTGTATGATAGTGACTTCTTGCTCCCGCTCTTCTCTTTGTCATTAATATGGAACAGCACACACCCCTCGGATAGGGCACAGAGTAGCTGCTGCCTGTCCCTGCACTTCACATTTGCAACCTGACTGGGGGTGGGGGGGTGGGGGGGGGGGGGGGGGGGGGTGGTGGGTGGTGGGTGTCTCCCCTCCATATGAAAAGCCTGTGGCCACACCCTTCCTTAACATGGCCCGGATCTTTGTTCAAATTCTCCATTAGAGGCAATGCTCTATTTGAATGAATTCTTTTAGAGGCCTCCATTAACTGTGATGGTAATCCTTCGACCTCAGAGAATATTTAAGGAATACCATTCAGGGGCATATCTGCCAGAAGATGGGTGCTTATGTGGCTTTTGTTTTACATTTAATGAACTTCTTTTTCCTCATTAAATACATCTTATAGATTAAGCCAAGACAAAGGCACTGTTCCCACCACTGCCAGCAGCAGGGGCTCGTACTGACCCATGGAAGGGGGTTAGTGGTGAGCCTCTTATAATTATGCCTGCACCATAAAGTCATTATTTCTGCATACTTATGAGAGACAGGGAATACAAGAGGTTGCTATTGTATGAGACTTTTAAAGCGAATTCAGTGTCGTTGACTCAGCTTTTGGGTAGAGGTGAAACATCCATCTCATCCCAGGCCAACTCATAGAATGACATGAAGATTTGTCATCTATTCATTTCTGAATCATTCTCTGTTGGGCAATAAGCCTGATTGTAATACTGAGAAGTCTCCCTATTCATTCAGATGCTGTTTATTAATTTTTCATTCATGAAATACTGTGCTGCTCCTCTACGCACTGCCTTAGGGAGTGAACAGAACGGCCCTGTGTCTGCATCTGACCTCAGTATTCACATTCTTGCGATTTTAAAAGCTGTTTCTTTGTGTTGTGCTGGTGTCCACGATCCTTCCTTCACAAACTGCAGCAGCAGTCTGCAATGCCTGAAGCTATCTTTGATTACATGCTGCTTCGGTTGAACTTGCAGGAGACACGAGTTCTAATTCAGGAGACTCTTCACAGGGGATGGCAAGAGTATATCTTTGATTTGAATTAAGAGCCTGTCATTCTTTTAGTGCCTAAGTACAAAACAAGATAGAAGATGAAATGGTTGACCCTGTCCTCTATGGGTCATCACTGTAGCATTACACTTGGGGCTACCCTTGAACCTTTTATAAAGGTCTAAGACAAGGGGGGAGCGGGAGGGCAGACCCAACCTGCTCTAACATGCTGGATGTTTTTTTCCTTTTTGAAATCATGGTATTGGACCAACCTTTCAAGAAGATGTGTTAAAATAGTATACATGCTTCCATAGAAACATGGTTTATATAGTGAGTTAAGAAAGGATACAGATTTGAAATATTAACCTAGAATTCATATATAAATAGATTAAAAAGAAATGTATTTGTAATTTAAATATTGTCTAATATAAGCAAATAACTAGATTCAACAGCTATATATATATATAACTTTAAGCTAATTATTTAAACTCTGTTTCCAAAATCTAAAGCGTTAAATTAAGACCTTATGGTTATGTACAACCTAATGTTTTTTGCTTTCAACCTCATAAATCAATCCCCCCGTTCCCCTTTTCGATGAAAGACATTTCCAAATTCCAGTCCCTAGGAAAACTATGACTATCACCCGAGGGCTTGAACTTTCTGATCTGAAGTTCTTTGCAAAGAATGTTATTTACTGGGAAGAAATGTAATCCTGACACGACACAATCCTGTCTTGTTGTGAGCAAAAGGCTTTAGCAAAAGTACCACTGTTTCCTCAGAGGAAGTCAAGTGGTGGCGCTTTACAGCACAGGCGATGCTTTGAATGATAAATGGCTTGTGTTAGATGTTTTATCATAAGACGCTTTGCTTTGCTGTTAAGTATTCAGCTGTTCCACTGCCAGACCTTACAAGGAAGGTGAAGAGATGCTTGTCTGGTAATTGGATGCAATACTTAATTTTTCTTAATGGGATGTCTTAAGAGGTCAAGTAGTCTCTTGTTCCTGCAGAGAATCTCTGAGCGTTACACATCCCACTGGTGCGTTTTAGACACCGATTTGTACTAAGTTAATCTCTTAGCAATAAACTCTATGTGCATCACACTGGTTAAACGTTGGCTCAACTGCAAGGTGGTTGCAAAATAAACAAAGCACTGAGGTTTAATAGTAAACTCACAAGCAGCCTGTCTACACGTGCCCCTTGTCAAATAAAAGTTGCTTTATTGCCGTGCCTCGCTTGTCTGTGTGAATAGAAGATAGATAGATTAACTTTGTAGTGTTTAATTTTGAGAAATGAAATGCCATAACCCATTTTTCTACCATTCATTCCCCCCTTATACAAGCAGATACAGGGGAGATGACACATCATTTCCTCATATAACGATAGTAATTTCACTTCAGCGCACTGGATGACACAGCAAAGCATTTGACAATTAATTATGGATTTGTTTCGCAGTGAGTGTAAGACGTTTTAGGTTAAAGCTGCCTGGATTTTCTAGGAAATCTCAGGATTACCTGTCTTATTGTGGAGGACTTGCCACAACACGCTGATTTATAAACAGAGCCATACAAACGGATACACTGAACGAAGAGAACATTACAGCCACAGTCATTTGTTCAGAAAATAAGATCTCCCAGTGGGCTTTTAGGGGGGAATTCCTCTGATTTCATACTTGAATAAATATACGTTTTATTGGCCTCAGTAATGTGTTGTGTTCACTGAATTTGAATTTCCCAGGTTTTATATCTACACATATTTATGTTCTCAATATAACCATATTTGTTCACATGTTTTGTGAGCTAAATGATTATAGCAACATGCTCACACTGTGTTAACAGGCTTATGTTTGGAAGGTATGATGCTTTTCAAGTTAACCATTTAAGATTAGCCTTCGAAAGCTGATAGCATGCGAAGATTTGTCAATTTGTCCTACACTTGGGACATTTTTAGATGATAATAAACTATGTATAAGGCAATGGGGTCAGCAGATATAACACCAATTCAAACTAAGGGGAACATGAATATATGTACTGGGGCTGCAAAAAATATAATCAATTGATTATCTTCACTTTTAGTCTGATTCACATTTCATGGAAATCAATCCATATGTTGTGGAGACATGCCTTTTAAAGCCACATTTAATTTATTTTATGGTGGCACCATAGGAGACATCAGGGAATAACCGAAGGCATTAAGCTTGATCATCTGGGTAACATGAATGTCTTTACAACGTTTCATGACAATCCAGTGTTCCAGTGCTAAAACTGTGGAGATATTTCAGTTTAGAAATCAGTGGTAGACTTATGGCGCGTTTCCACTGCAGGCCTCGCTCGGTTTGGTTAGGCCTTATTAGGCCCGGCTCACTTTAATGCTGCACTTCCATTACAGTTTAGGAACTAGGATAGTTACTATAGTAACGCAGTGTAGGCAGAGCCGTGACGTCATCTTCAATGAGTGCCCCAGAAAAACAACACAGCCGTTAGCTCTTAGCACTCAGAGCTCACAGCTCCTCATATCTGTTCAGAAACTAGACAAAAGTTAAACAAGTACAAACCACAGACTGTCTGTGTCATGGCGAATACAGTCGCTGGTTTATTTATGTCTGTATAGGCCGTTGTTGTGAGTGTGGACGGTCGGAGCATATATAACGTTAGCTTAGCCAAGCTCCATTTAGAAAACACGCATTTTAAAAGGGTTTTTCGCCTGCAGTCTGTCTGCAGACTTGTCAAAGCATTAATTCATGGTTTTTACTAACCGGTATCAGTATGTTGTTACTTCGGCATCATTTTGAAACGTGTATTACAATTAAATCACGGTCAAATATGTTCATCTTGTTGTAGTTGTAGCCCCCTTGCCAGCAATTCTCTCTCTAGTTTAGCATACTCAGCCCGACTCAGCCTGGTTGTTCCTGGCCCTAGAACCACGATTTTATGGGGCCAGAAAAACTGTGAATTAGGACCCGCTAGCCGGTACTAGGCCAAGTGGAAACGCAACCAAAAATGGGCTCGGCACGCTTAAAGCGAGCTACCCGCTGCAGTGGAAACGCGCCATAAGCGGACATTGCTATCTTTAGTGCCATGCCAGTAAGAAAATGCCTAATGGTTTTGTTCTGTTACAGCTTGTGGCTCTTTATGGACTTTCGAGGGGGCTCTTGTATTTTTGTGTGACCCTGGGGTGGAAGCAGCTCCTTGCTCCAGAGGACTTTCAGAACAGCGGGTTGAATCATTTTTGCTTGAAGGGGAATAGTCTGTGCAGAGCAGCCCCATAGAGAGTTTTACCCAAGAGCTCTTTAGGCCACGTTGTAGAAACAGTATTTTGTAGGTATCTTTCAGAGTTGCTTATTGACAGGTTTTGTGTGAAGTGGGGGGTTTGTCTGCTACTCACCGTCTGTTAGCTCTGCAGGGCTACTTATTCTATTGTTCTGGATGTACCGCACAGGACACGATGCAGAGGGGGGCGGGATGTACACTGTCAGGCTGGATGGTTAAAAGCACTTACCCTGATGTATGGCTTCCCTCATGTCATAATGGTAGAAGAAAATTCAATAGCCACTACTAATGAAATTATTATGCTTTAAAGGACCCGGGTTCCTAGGACGACAGGGACATATGCTAAAAAACATAAACTGAGAGTGGTTATCTTATCTTACGCAAACAAAGGACTCAAACAAAAGCAAGATTGGGTTTGTTGTGACATTTCTATCTAGGCGGATAACACTTTTTGTGACCTTGCTTCAGCAATAGTCAAATTGTCTTTTGGACATCCGTGAATTTATTTTTCATAAACAAACACTTTATGGAATACACTAATCCATCACGCACCAAAACCAGCTTGGCGCCATTGGAGTAGCCATGAGTAAAACCTTTCCATTCATATTCACAGTTATCCCGCCATGTAAGTCTGAAAGTCCTGAAGTCGTAGGAAGACTCAGTGGTGTGACGGCGCTTGTTAATCTCTGAGCTTTCACAGTACTCCATCAAAGCAGACATTGGCCCATGGGTATTAAACATGAAACCACACAGATTTGATGTGCAAGCAGGTACATAATCCTTTGTATGTATTATCTGCATTCCACGTATTCCTCCCACCGCTCTCTGCTCTGTTTAGCCAGCACAGGCTTTAGGACCCCCCCAGAGCCAGAAGCTCAAGCAGGACACAATTTGAAAATCGTCATGCCCTCTTAATACCAACCAGGCTGTTTGGCTTATTTGGATGTGGAGCATTGCCTGCTCTGTTTCACAGTGAAGGGTTAGAAGGTCAGGCCTGTCATTAAGAGTGAACAACAGCATACATGACTCTTTGCTCAACTAATGCGAAAGTATCGGCCTTGCCACAGCAATTACCGGAGATGAAAGCTACACAGGCCATGAGTAGATCAAATAAAAATATCTACCTGTTAATATTTTCTGTTGTTTACAGCATGACAAGGCATGCATTATTGATATTGCAAAGCAGGTGCTGTGAATTATAATCAGACAATAGTACAACCAGCGCACATATTTCCATTAATCATCCATTTTGTGTTTGGGGAAATATGATTCCATGGCTCATGTAGCGTCTAATGAAGCACTTTAAGATCGATAAGTGGATGCATTCTTGTTTACCCACGTAGAAAAGTGATGGGCTCTGGGTGGATTCATCTCCCTCCTCCTCCTACCACTGTGGTCAGGACTGTGTGTTTTTCTTTAGTATAGAAAAGGCTCCATTTGCCCTTGACGGGATGTGTGGGGGAGGGGTTGTAGCATCAGGTTTGATTGTTATCCTGAGGCAACACCCGCACCTGTATTTTGTGCATTCAAAAAGTATGAAGGTAAACAGAAGTGCTCCCTCAGGCCCAATGAGCCGCAGATGTTTGAAGGATTTCCTGTTGAGGGAGGCATGGGGGCTGGGACAGGGCGTGGCTTTACCAGGAAAGGAAGCACTTGTGGTTCAAACTGACATGCAGGTACTTGAACAAAAACATACTGCAGGTGGGTAAATAGTGGCATGTGAAGCTGCTGGAGTAATATTTCAACATGTAAACCAAATCCACCAAATGTGTTACGATGCTTTCATTCTGATCGTGCATTGGATGTTTCAATGTTGACCTTCTATACGTCTCGGTCTGTTTCCATAAAAGTTGATGAGGAGGGCATGGGTTTTGTGCCACGGCTGCAACTTCCAATTATAATCATTACCAATTCAGCTGTCATTTCTGTCAGACAATAAAGAGAAATGCCCATCACATGTTTCCAGACCCCAATGTCCAAGGTCCACAACACTTAAGATATTATGTTTTCAATAGGGCTGTCAGTCGATTAAAATATTTAATCGCGATTAATCGCATGATTGTCCATAGTTAAAGGTCGGGTAGGTACGTTTGAGAAACCGGCTCGAGATCGCTAGAATTTGAAAATACACAACCGGAGAAAATCTGCCACTTCCTTATAGAGCCCCTCCTCCAACACACACGAACGCGCACATGACCAATGAGGGCACGAGATAAGTGTGTGCCCCGATGGAAGGCTGACAGGCAGGTAGGCCATCCAATTGGTTGTACTTTTTACAGTATTACGGCTTCTACAGATGACATTTTTTTATGGATTTTTTGTCAAAGCACTTAAGATATTCATTGCTATCGGGATGTTAAGAGCATTCCATGGAATATAACAAAAAGTGTATCTCGAGCCGGTTTCTGAAACTTACCTACCCCACCTTTAATCGCGATTAATCGCTAATTAATCGCACATTTTTGATCTGTTCTAAATGTACCTTAGTGGAATATTTTTCAAGTTTTTAATACTCTTATCAACATATGAGTGGACAAATATGCTTTATGCTAATGTTTATTATCATTTGAATAATGACAAATATTCTCATGAATATTAAACACAACAACCTCTGAACATAAATATTCGACTCAATTCAACCTGGAACCTCTCTCATACAATAATACAATACAAATGGTGTGCGTGTGCGTGTGTGTGTGTGTGTGTAGGGTTGCCAACCCGTATTTGAGCCAAAAGGGGCGTGGCCCGTACGGGACATTGTTTGCGTGCAATGCAGTGTGTCTGGCTGCGTGCCTGTGTGTTTGTGTGCTGTATGCGAAGGGCGCTAGGACCGCTCAGTTGACAGGGCAGGCACAATGCTCACACATGTGTGTGTGTGTGTGTGTGTGTGTGTGTGTGTGTGTGTGTGTGTGTGTGTGTGTGTGTGTGTGTGTGTGTGTGTGTGTGTGTGTGTGTGTGTGTGTGTGTGTGTGTGTGTGTGTGTGTGTGTGTGTGTGTGTGTGTGTGTGTGTGTGTGTGTGTGTGTGTGTGTGTGTGTGTGTGTGTGTGTGTGTGTGTGTGTGTGTGTGTGTGTGTGTGTGTGTGTGTGTGTGTGTGTGTGTGTGTGTGTGTGTGTGTGTGATGGATCGTTGGAGCTATGTGCAACTCAAGGCATATGCTCGAACCAGGGTTTCCGATAGCCGGTAATTACCGGTTTTTAGCTGGTCAAATTTATTAAAAACCGGTAAATTACGCAGCTCTGCATAATCACCTGAAGCCCCGCCCTCTGTTTAGCGGGCTGCAGGAGCTGCTTGAGAAACTGACGGGCTGTCAGGAGAGAGAGGGGAAAAGAGAGGCTCCGTTTCTCCCGTGTTATTATTCAAATGTTATGTAAACTTTTGAATAATGTACGTTATCTACTACAAGTAGTTTGTTTGAATGTAATAATTATGTTGTTTGTTGTTTGTGGAATCATTTATTGAAAAATGTATCTGAATTTTTCGATCTGTTACGATTATAAACTGAAGCAATATAAAAATGAGCCCGTGAACTGAGTTTTAAACTGAAGCATATCTGCTCATAGTCCGGTAATTACCTGCTAACGGAAACTCTGCTACACAACTATTATTATTATTGAAATATGACCGGTAAGTTTCAAATTAGTCCG
Source organism: Pseudochaenichthys georgianus (assembly GCF_902827115.2). Classification (NCBI taxonomy): domain Eukaryota; kingdom Metazoa; phylum Chordata; class Actinopteri; order Perciformes; family Channichthyidae; genus Pseudochaenichthys; species Pseudochaenichthys georgianus. The sequence goes on from NC_047515.1 coordinate 21,480,201, forward strand.
GTAAAATAAATTCTGCCCGGACATTTGACCGGCGAGAAAAAATCCTAGCGGAAACCCTGGCTCGAACGGGAGCTGCCTGGACGCTGCAATCATGTTGCACACTATCCGTGCTGAGTGTGCTGACTTTTCGTACAATGTACCCCTGTCTGGCTTCCTGCATCAAGTCAAGTGCACAGTTGTGGCGAAATGTCGCTCCTCTGTTTTCATTTAAACAGCTCTTTATATCCGTTAGCGCAGCTAGCTAGCACCAGATGCTAACAACAATACACGTAAGGTCTCTCTCTCGCTCGCTCGGGCCACATTACACACACCCTCCCGGTCCTCCCAATAACCAGGCGGTGCCTGCCAGTGAGCGTGGAAGTGTGGTCTGCTGCAAGCGGGCAGCAGGAGCGGGGCTGTCAGCATAAGCTTGTAGATGGTATTTTAAACTCGATGCGCTCTGAAACTACGGGGCGGCCGAGGAAAAAAAAGACACATGCGTTAATCGCGTTAAAATAATTAGTGGCATTCATTTTTTTGTGCGTTAACGCGTTATTAGCGCGTTAACTTGACAGCCCTAGTTTTCAACCATATAAAACTGAAACTTGGAACAGTGTTTGACATTTATACTTGATAAACGACTCAATTAAGCGATTAAGAGCCAAAACGATTGCCGATTAGTCATTTTTCAGGCAGAAATGCCAACGAGTCTCTCGACCAAGCTTTTCAAATGAGGGTTGGCTGTTTTTCTTCCTTTAATATCTGGGGGTCAAACAAAACAAGACATTTGAAGACATCCCCTTTTGCTATGGAATTGTAATCGGCATTTATTCACTGTTCACTGACATTTCTTAGAACTAAGGCTTACTAAATCTAATCAGATTATTTAATTAAATTATCTAATCAATGAATCCATCTATCTTAATTTCATAAAAGGATCCTTTTGTCTGAAAAAGCCTTGAAATGTAAAGTTACAGTTATATAAAAGAGAGAACAGAAGCAAATCCTCACATTCTATTTGAGTTGGAACCAGCAACATGTTTGACATTGTTTCTCGTAAAGTGACATGAACATATCAACATTTTCCTTCTTTATGAATTAATCAACTTATTGTTCCAGTGCCAGCCTTTCCTCTCTCTCTCTCTCTTTCTATTGCAATATTACGTTATAGCTGAGGACCCTTCAGGCTAATAATAACAATGTATCACAAATGTTACTCAACCTATTCTTTGGAGTGCGGACACTTAGCCTGGAAGTGAGTCCTGCTCTAATTGCTTAAGGCAAGTGACAAGCATGTTATGGCTCCTATTCAAAATCGGATACCTCTCATCTGGTGTGATAGCTCTTGAAGAGACCTGGTGCAACGACAAGCACTTTGATGTCAAGAAAGTTGTCTTAAATGTATCAGGAATATTTAAAAATTGCCTATTAACCCATCTGACATGATGGTGGGGTTGAGGGGGGGTGTTCAAACAACTTGAGGCTTCACTTCTTGAACTTAGATTTTTGGATATGAGTTCAAACGCTTCAGTTATTCAGAGGGCACTTTATTCATTAGTGAAAGGCATTACTCACTCCTTCTGGAGCATCACACCATCTGCTGCCCCTCTTTAACCCTTCCTTTTATTTTATTAGGCTGTAAACATTCATTTCATTATGGTGTCTGCCTGCATGTTTAAACCTAAATTAGTTTGATTACGCTTCTTAGTGATTGCTAGTGCTTTTAATTAAATAGCCTACAAAGGGTTTAAAAGGGTTTAAAGGGGGAGTGCTACCCTCTGTGTGCAACTGTGCATTAAAAACACCAGTAAACCATAAACAGTTCAAGCTGTTTTCAAGGCTAAACCCAAAAAGCAAAAAGAAATGTTGTGAGTCTAGTTGTACAATAAAATCCCAAGAATACACACAAATATATCTAATGTAATATGTGTTATTCTCTTGGTAAAGGTTTGATGTATCAGTTCTTTAGAAACACTGTTAAACAAGATCAGCCTAGGATAAAAAAAAAAACGACAGGCGAGTGACTGCCATACTGAATGGCAGTCCCCTTTTAGAGATGAATGTATTGCAAGTTAAATGTCTTGTTATGTATTACTACAACTACACAGATAGTCATGTGTGCTTTAATATTTCTGACAATGATAGAACTCTTTTTTATTCCTACCTGAAAAGAAACCTCATTGTGGCACAGTTGAGAAATGGTATTAGCTCCCATTAGTGTCCGCTTCTGACAGCGAAGAATCTGTCTTGTAGACTTTAAACCCAGAGTCTTGGTCGGGTTAATGTCAGCTCTTCCTGGAACATGAAAATGAAGTCATGTTCAGAATGTGAGGCCCTGAGTTGCTTTAGGAAGGGTTAATGGATAAGTATGAAGCTTTGAAACTGCGCCTTGTTAATGGCCTAATGTTGCCTTTAATGGTAACAACGTTAATGGGAGTTGTTGGTGGATGTTTATAGTTAGGACGTGAGCCCTCCTATGGTCCGCCCAAGACCACCCACAAGCCCCTCACAACTACTTCTCCCCTCGGGTGCCTTGGCCTGCGCCCTTTAAATATATAATTCAGGATATAATGGACGAGATCTCTGAGTGCACTTACCACCTGATCACTCCCGCAGCAGACTGCTGTCTTAAGAGCAGTCCACGCACTCGTGATGCTCATCTGCTGACGCAATTTATGACATTTTTAAAGAGGGTTTTACTAATGCTCGTGTGGTCGAGTGTAAAGCGAGGAACATTACAAAGACTAATGATCGCGCCACAAGATCAATTTCTAGGAAACCTCATGGCAAGTCATTTAGAGTGATAATCACCCTTCTTGTAATGCGCTTTTATCTTTCTCATCTGTCTCGCTCAGAAAAGTAATGGAACAAAATTACCCGTCATACTGCCAATAATGTGCAGAGGCATACATACGATCCCACAGATAGTCTATATAAAAAGGTGTGTGTGTCCCTTCTAATTGAATACCTATGCTCTTAAGCCTTATCGTAACATGTATTTATCCCGTTAATTCTAGTACCAACAAAAGCTTTTCCCCAAGTAGCGGATTCAGTGCTTTGCTGGAGCTTTGCAGAACAATTTAAGCCCAATCAAAGCTGAATTGTCTGCTTTGATTGGGCTGTCAGCATCTTGAGAGTGAGACATTGATTTAAGGGAACTTGAACATCATTTATTAAAAACACTTGGCAATTGTTCCTTTTTTAAATCCCATATTAAAATCACTTGCTAATCAAAGGGGAAAATGCAAGTACTTCTTGAATCTTATTCTGTAATCTATAAATTGTTGCTGTGTCTCCCACCCTGCTTCAAAGCTTGAATGTCAGTCAATGTCAGAAATTCGGATGGCACATATATTCCCTGTGTTGTTAAAAGTAAGAGAGGATATCTACAATGGAGGGGCTAATGGGAAATAGCTTTTGCCAATCTACCTGACAGCCAGAGGTCTGTTTTCTTCTCTTATTACCTTGGAGTCAAACAAAGACATCATGTTGAGATATTTCTACTGAAGCCTCGAGGATATTTAATGGAAACTTGACTA